>NC_135815.1:3346958-3946958 GCF_964213995.1 Mustelus asterias
TGTCAACAAACTGAGAGGGCAGCCCAGGCTTCCCTCTGCCCAGCAACAGACTCCTGCTCCTCCTGGGAGATTCCCAGGCATTCCCAGGCCAGACGAGAGATATAATCCCACCAGCGTGTCCTGGGTCTGCCCCAGGGTCTCCTCTCAGTGGGCTATGCTCAGTGCACCCCTAGCGGGAGATGCCCAGAGGACATTCTGAACAGATGCCCGAATCAGCTCAACTGTTTGGGTTTGTCTGATCTTTATATTACAGAAAGAATAAAGAAATACTGGAGAAAATGTACCATGGATTCACAAAGAGGATATGAGATTGAGAGGTTATACCAATCAGGAAAGACTGAGCTAAATGACGCATGAACCCCCATGCCGATGCTATAGTTAAGAAAGCCCACCAACGCCTCTACTTTCTCAGAAGACTAAGGAAATTTGGTATGTCAACTACGACTCTCACCAACTTTTACAGATGCACCATAGAAAGCATTCTTTCTGGTTGTATCACAGCTTGGTATGGCTCCTGCTCTGCCCAAGACTGCAAGGAACTACAAAAGGTCGTGAATGTAGCTCAATCCATCACACAAACCAGCCTCCCATCCATTGACTCTGTCTACACTTCCCGCTGCCTCGGCAAAGCAGCCAGCATAATTAAGGACCCCACGCACCCCGGAAATTCTCTCTTCCAACTCCTTCCTTCAGTAAAAAGATACAAAAGTCTGAGGTCACGTACCAACCGACTCAAGAACAGCTTCTTCCCTGCTGCTGTCAGACTTTTGAATGGACTTACCTTACATTAAGTTGATCTTTCTCTGCACCCGAGCTATGAATGTAACACTACATTCTGCACTCTCTCCTTTCCTTCTCTATGAATGGTATGCTTTGTCTGTATAGCGCGCAAGAAACAATACTTTTCACTGTATCCCAATACACGTGACAATAATATATCAAATCAAAAAGTTCCTTAAATCCATTGAGCGGTTTGATAGAATGAACACGGGGAGACTGTTTCCATGGGGATGGACAGAACCAGGGACTGCGAATATAAAATAGCCACTAATAAACCTGATAAGGAATTCAGAAGAAAGTTCTTTACCCAGAAAGTAGTGAGAATGTGGAACTCACTCCCACAGAGAGCGGTGGACAAGAGTAACATCAGAGGAAGCTGGATAAATACAAGAGAGAGGGAGAGGAATAGAAGGGCGGAGTGAGATCAAATATATTGGGAGGAAGCTCAGGTCTCTGTAATAACGACACTCAATTTTCGATTCCTGAGTCCATATTGGGGTTAAAACTCTTGAGAATGTTCCCAGGATACCATCGCTGGGCTGATCACTGATTGTAACAAGATTCCAGTAACTGGAGTCTGGAATAAACTAGGAGTTGTACTCTGATAAAATGGGGAACCAGCTACAGGGAGGGAGGAATCTACACTGGATAAAAGCAAATTACGGCGGATGCTGGAATCCGAAACCAAAAGAGAAAATGCTGGAAAATCTCAGCAGGTCTGGCAGCATCTGTAAGGAGAGAAAAGCGCTGGCGTTTTGAGTCCAGATGACCCTTTGTCAAAGCTGCTTTGTCAGAGTTTTGACACAGGGTCGTCTGGACTCTAACATCATCACTAGAATAATAGACGTAGGGTCATTGGATAAATATGTTAGTGCTTGATTTCACTCCCTGAATTCAGGTTGTGGGAGGAAACCGGAGCACCCGGAGGAAACCCACGGAGACACGGGGAGAATGTCCAGACTCTGCACAGACTGTGACCCAAGCTGGGAATTGAACCCGGGTCCCTGGCGCTCTGAGGCAGCAGAGCTAACCACTGTGCCACCGTACTACCTCAGTTAAAAAGCATAGTTTTACTTACATTTGGGGGGGTCCCATCCATTGACTCTGTCGACTTTGCGCTGCCTCGGGAAAAGCAGCCAGCATAATTATGGACTCCACGCACCCCGGACTTTCTCTCTTCCATCTTCTTCCTTCGGGAAAAAGATACAAAAGTCTGAGGTCACGTACCAACCGACTCAAGGACAGCTTCTTTTGAATGGACTTACCTTGCATTAAGTTGATCTTTCTCTACACCGTCGCTATGACTGTGACACTACATTCTGCACTCTCTCATTTCCTTTTCTATGAACGGCATGCTTTGTCTGTATAGCGCGCCAGACACAATACTTTTCACATGTGACAATAATAAATCAAATCAAATCAAATCAAATGACTATTGCAGAGGAAAACAACGCAATAGAAAATTGAGAAATTATATGACCAACACACAGTTTCTCCTACACCTCCAAATTTCCCACTACACCGCTGGTGGTGTGGAGAAGAGAATGAGTGTGAAAGAAACGGGGTTGGGGGAGGAGAGGAGTGTGCGAGGGGGGTGGGGGGCGGAGAGGAGTGTGCGAGGGGGGTGGGGGAGGAGAGATAGTGTGCGGGGCGGGGTGAGGGGAGAGGAGATAGTGTGCAAGGGGGGATAGGCTTCAGTTCAAGTCCTGGGGTGGGAAGGCCCCAGGAACCACCGATTCGCCACTGCCACCCACCATCCTGACTTGGAAGTATATCGCCATTCCTTCACTATCACTGGATCAAACTCTTGGAACTCCCTCCCTAACAGCACCACAGGTGTACCTACACCATATAGCCTGCAGCGGATCAGGCAGGCAGCTCACCACCACCTTCTCAAGGGCAATTAGGGATGGGTATTAAATGCTGGATCTAGCCAGTGATGCCCACATCCCATGTAATGAATTACAAAAAGCACTGCCTGAGAGTGTAGTGGAGGCAGATTCAATCATGGCTTTCGAAAGGGAATTGGATAATCATCTGAAAACAAAATATTTGCAGAGCTACGAGAAAGGGCCAGGAGTGAGACGAACAGAGTTGCTTCAAAAGAGCTAGTATGGACATGACAGGCCAAATGGCCTCCTTCTGTATTGTGACCATTCATGAACCCTGGGCAGAGGATTTCTCTACACATAATACCTCAGAGCCATACTGAGAAGGAGGAGATGTCTTTCAGGTGAAACATTAAACCTTCTCAGGTGGATGGACAGGTTGCTATGGTACCACTCGAAGAAGAACAGGGACTTTCCTTACTGGTATTGACCTCAATCAGATTAGCTGTCAGAGAATGGCAGTGATTATTGCGAGGGAAATGAATGCAGAAGTAGGGAGGTTATGCTTCAGTTGTATAGGACACTGGCAAGACCACATCTGGAGTATTGTGTACAGTGTTGGCCTCCTCATTTAAAGAAAGATGTAAATAATTTAGACGCAGTTCAGAGAAGGTTTACTGGGTAAATAACAGGAATGGGTGAGGCTTTCTTATGAGGACGGGTTCGGCTTGTAATGACTGAAGTTTAGAAGATTAAGAGACAATGTGATTGAAAAATATAAGATCCTGAGGGGCTTTGTCATCCTGAGGTTTTGAAAGGCGCTATATAAATGCAAGTCTTTCTGTCCTTGCAGCCAGATGCCAATCCTGTTTATCTCTTTATAAATTTTGAAGATTCCTTGCAGGCTGACGTTCCCCTGGAGTTGTCACAGTGAATTTAATTCAGGCTGTGGCCTTCACATAGAGACCAGGACGATCACCAATATCATCGGGGAAGTTCTGTCGTGGAGCTCTAGCCCCACACAGAGACGCAGAGAAGTTATCATCTCTGAGTTCAAACCTCAGGCAGAGGAAGAGACTGCTCCAGGAATGGAGATACACCCCCACCTAGAGGCAGAAACAGTTGCTGCAGAAACTGCTATCACAGCTCCAGACAGAAGCAGCAAGAAAAAAAGGAAGGACTTGTATTAATATAGCGCCTTTCCTGATCTGGGATGCTTGGTTCGCAATGAAGTAGTTTCAAAGTGTAATTCAGGAAATGAAGCAGGCAATTTGCAAAGTACAGGGAAGGAATTCCAGAGGATAGGGTCCAAGGACCTGAAGGCCCAACTGGCAATGTGGAATAATTATAATCCAGAATGAGAGAAATGCAGAGGAGTGTGGGTTTGGAGGTGGTTACAAAAGCAGGGAAGGATATAGCTATGGAATAACTTAAGGCGGCACAGTGGCACAGTGGTTAGCACTGCTACCTCACAATGCCAGGGACCTGGGTTTGATTCCCGGCTTGGAGCACTGCCTGTGCAGAGTTTGCACGTTTGCACGTTCTCCCCGTGTCTGAGGGGAGAGGAGATAGTGTGCAAGGGGGGATAGGCTTCAGTTCAAGTCCTGGGGTGGGAAGGCCCCAGGAACCACCGATTCGCCACTGCCACCCACCATCCTGACTTGGAAGTATATCGCCATTCCTTCACTATCACTGGATCAAACTCTTGGAACTCCCTCCCTAACAGCACCACAGGTGTACCTACACCATATAGCCTGCAGCGGATCAGGCAGGCAGCTCACCACCACCTTCTCAAGGGCAATTAGGGATGGGTATTAAATGCTGGATCTAGCCAGTGATGCCCACATCCCATGTAATGAATTACAAAAAGCACTGCCTGAGAGTGTAGTGGAGGCAGATTCAATCATGGCTTTCGAAAGGGAATTGGATAATCATCTGAAAACAAAATATTTGCAGAGCTACGAGAAAGGGCCAGGAGTGAGACGAACAGAGTTGCTTCAAAAGAGCTAGTATGGACATGACAGGCCAAATGGCCTCCTTCTGTATTGTGACCATTCATGAACCCTGGGCAGAGGATTTCTCTACACATAATACCTCAGAGCCATACTGAGAAGGAGGAGATGTCTTTCAGGTGAAACATTAAACCTTCTCAGGTGGATGGACAGGTTGCTATGGTACCACTCGAAGAAGAACAGGGACTTTCCTTACTGGTATTGACCTCAATCAGATTAGCTGTCAGAGAATGGCAGTGATTATTGCGAGGGAAATGAATGCAGAAGTAGGGAGGTTATGCTTCAGTTGTATAGGACACTGGCAAGACCACATCTGGAGTATTGTGTACAGTGTTGGCCTCCTCATTTAAAGAAAGATGTAAATAATTTAGACGCAGTTCAGAGAAGGTTTACTGGGTAAATAACAGGAATGGGTGAGGCTTTCTTATGAGGACGGGTTCGGCTTGTAATGACTGAAGTTTAGAAGATTAAGAGACAATGTGATTGAAAAATATAAGATCCTGAGGGGCTTTGTCATCCTGAGGTTTTGAAAGGCGCTATATAAATGCAAGTCTTTCTGTCCTTGCAGCCAGATGCCAATCCTGTTTATCTCTTTATAAATTTTGAAGATTCCTTGCAGGCTGACGTTCCCCTGGAGTTGTCACAGTGAATTTAATTCAGGCTGTGGCCTTCACATAGAGACCAGGACGATCACCAATATCATCGGGGAAGTTCTGTCGTGGAGCTCTAGCCCCACACAGAGACGCAGAGAAGTTATCATCTCTGAGTTCAAACCTCAGGCAGAGGAAGAGACTGCTCCAGGAATGGAGATACACCCCCACCTAGAGGCAGAAACAGTTGCTGCAGAAACTGCTATCACAGCTCCAGACAGAAGCAGCAAGAAAAAAAGGAAGGACTTGTATTAATATAGCGCCTTTCCTGATCTGGGATGCTTGGTTCGCAATGAAGTAGTTTCAAAGTGTAATTCAGGAAATGAAGCAGGCAATTTGCAAAGTACAGGGAAGGAATTCCAGAGGATAGGGTCCAAGGACCTGAAGGCCCAACTGGCAATGTGGAATAATTATAATCCAGAATGAGAGAAATGCAGAGGAGTGTGGGTTTGGAGGTGGTTACAAAAGCAGGGAAGGATATAGCTATGGAATAACTTAAGGCGGCACAGTGGCACAGTGGTTAGCACTGCTACCTCACAATGCCAGGGACCTGGGTTTGATTCCCGGCTTGGAGCACTGCCTGTGCAGAGTTTGCACGTTCTCCCCGTGTCTGCGTGGGTTCCCTCCTGGTGCTCTGGTTTCCTCCCACAGTCCGAAAGATGTGCTGGTTAGGTGGATTGGCCATGCTAAATTGCGTTTTAGTATCCTGGGATGTGTAGGTTAGAGGGATTAGCGGGGTAAATTTGTGGGGATGGAGCCTGGGGTGGGATTGTTGTCAGTGCAGACTCGATGGGCCGAATGGCTTCCTTCTGCACTGTAGGATTTCTTTGATTCTAACTTCAATACAAAGATGAGAGTTTTGAAATGAAGACTTTGCTTGATGACTTGGAGTTACTGTAGTTCAGTGAGCACAGGGGTGAAAGGAGAATGGGATTTGGTGAGAGTTCAGGAGTGAGTAGCAGAGTTTGGAACCTCGGTTGGCAGAGGGTAGAATATGGGAGACCGGGCAGGAGTGCTTTGGAACAACAAGTCTGGGCGTAACAATTAAGACCAAGAGTTTCAGCAGCTCATGAGTTGAGATGGGTTCCGAGTCGATGGATATGAGGCCTTACTAACAGCGCGATTAGTAAGCTCATCATTATGTCAAAAGTGACAACAAGTTGGTGAACTGTGTGTTTGAACCTCAGACATGTGTCAGGGAGAAGAATATTCATTAGCTGGGGAACATCATTAGAAGTAGGAACAGGGGGAGGCCATTCAGCCCCTTGAGCCTGCTCCACCAATCAATATGACCATGGCTGATCTCATCTCAGCCTCAACTCCACTTTCCTGCCAGTTCTCCATAACCTTTCATCCCGTTACTAATTAAAAACCTGTCCACTGCTTCCTGAAATTTGATTTGATTTATTATTGTCACATGTATTGGGATACATTGAAAAGTATTGTTTCTTGCGCGCTATACAGACGAAGCATACCGTTCATAGAGGAGAATGAAAGGAGATGGTGCAGAATGTAGTGTTACGGTTACAGGTAGGGCGAAGAGAAAGATCAGCTCAATATGTGATAGAACAATTCAGAAGTCTGAAGGCAGCAGGGAAGAAGCGGTTCTTGAATTTGTTGGTACGTGTTTTCAGACGTTTGTATCTTTTTCCTGACAGAAGAAGATGGAAGAGAGTATGTCTGGGTGCGGAGGTTCATTGATTGTGCTGGCTGCTCTTCCCAGGCAGCGGGAAGTCTAGTCAGTGTTAATGGATGGGAGGCTGGTTTGCGTGATGGACTGGGCTTCATTCACAACCCTTTGTAGTTACTTGCGGTCTTGGTCAGAGCAGGAGCCATACCAAGCTGTGATACATCAAGATAGGATGTTTTCTATGGTGCATCTGTAAAAATTGGTAAGAGTCATAGTGAACATGCCAAATTTCCTTAGTAGAGGCATTGGTGAGCTTTCTTAACTATAGCATTGGCATGAGGGACTAGGACAGGTTGTCGGTGATCTGGACACCTAAAGGCTTGAAGCTCTTGACCATCTCAGTCCTGTCATCCACCACACTCTTGGGTTGTGAAATCCACAGGCGCACGACCCTTTGAGGGAATTAATTTCTCATCATCTCTGTTTTAAATTTGCCGTCCCTTATCCTTAAACTATGATCTCTTGTTCTGGGTTGGCCTACAAGAGGAAACATCCTCTCCATGTCTACTTTCTCAATCATCCTTATCACCTCAATTAGTTCTTCTCTTGTTCTTCTCTTGTTCTTCTAAACTCCAGGGAGTATTGGCCGAAACTGCTCAATCTCTCTTTGGAAGACAAACCCCTCGAGTCTGGAACCAATCTAGTGAATCCCCTCTGAACCGCCTCCAATGCCACTACATCCCTCCTCAAAAAAGTTTTTAAAGTTTATTTATTAGTCACAAGTAGGCTCACATTGACACTGCAATGAAGTTATTGTGAAATTCCCCTAGTCGCCACACTCCAGCACCTGTTCGGGTCAATGCACCCCAACCAGCACGTCTTTCAGACTGTGGAGCACCCAGAGGAAACACACGCAGACACGGGGAGAATGTGCAGACTCGGCACAGACAGTGACCCAAGCTGGGAATTGAACCCGGGTCCCTGGTGTTTTGAGGCAGCAGTGTTAACCACTTTGCACCGTGCCACCCTAGGAAGGATGTACAATATTCCATATGCAGTCTCACTGAAGCTTTGTACAGTAGCAACAACACTTCACTATTTTTATATTCTACTCCTTTAGCAATAAATGCCAATAAATGCAACAGAGTCTGGAGCAACGACCAAAAACAATGGCGTCAATTTTCCCAAAATGTAATTGGAAGAAATTTCTGCTGATGCAGTATTGGGTATCAGATAAACAGTCTGACAAATCAGAGTGATCAAGTCGGGAGTGGTGGGGGTGAGGTTTCCAGTTTGACGTTCATTGAAAAGAACATGGGTGGAAGTAGCAGATGTCAGAATGTCCAAATCACCAGATATTACTGATCACCAGCAAATCAGGAATGTTGATGTCCCTGTCAAGTTGAGGGAGTGCTGCATTGCCAAGCAAATTATTTCATTTGCAGTATTTCACTGAAGGAGTCCCTCAGAGTTATGTTCCAGTCCCAACCATCTTCAGCTGCTTCATCAACGACCTTCCCTCCGTCATAAGCGTGGTACCTTTGGTAAGTAGGAACTTGTGAGTATTTCTACTGTCCTTAATATTCTCTAAACGAGAGAATATTAAAGGGAGTAATTTAAGGATAAGGCTAATTGGGCGGCACGGTGGCATAAACAAAGAAACAAAGAAACAAAGAACAATACAGCACAGGAACAGGCCCTTCGGCCCTCCAAGCCTGCACCGATCATGTGTTCCTAACTAGTCCATCCGTTTGTATCCTTCTATTCCCAGTCTGTTCATGTGGCTATCTAGATAAGTCTTAAATGATCCTCACGTGTCTGCCTCAACCACCTTGCTTGGTAGCGCATTCCAGGCCCCCACCACCCTCTGTGTAAAATACGGCCCCCGCATATCTGTATTGAACCTTGCCCCCCTTACCTTGAACTTGTGACCCCTTGTGTTTGTCATTTCTGACCTGGGAAAAGCTTCCAACTGTTCACCCTATCTATGCCCTTCATAATTTTATAAACTTCTATTAGGTCGCCCCTCAACCTCCGTCTTTCCAGGGAGAACAACCCTAGTTTACTCAATCTCACCTCATAGCTAATACCCTCCATACCAGGCAACATCCTGGTAAACCTTCTCTGCACTCTCTCCAAAGCCTCCACGTCCTTCTGGTAGTGTGGCGACCAGAACTGGATGCAGTATTCCAAATGTGGCCTAACCAACGTTCTATATAACTGCAACATCATATGCCAACTTTTATACTCTTTGCCCCGTCCAATAAAGGCAAGCATGCCATATGCCTTCTTCACCAACTTTTCCACCTGTGCTGCCACCTTTAAGGATCTGTGGACTTGCACACCCAGATCCCTGTGTGTGTCTATACTCCTGATGGTTCTGCCATCTATTGTATAGCTCCCCACTGCATTAGATCTACCAAAATGCATCACTTCACATTTATCTGGATTAAATTCCATCTGCCATTTCTCCGCCCAATTTTCCAGCCTATCTATATCCTGCTGTATTCTCTGACAATGTTCATCACTATCCGCAACTCCAGCAATGTTTGTGTCGTCCGCAAACTTACTAATCAGACCAGCTACATCTTCTTCCAAATCATTTATATATATCACAAACAGCAGAGGTCCCAGTACAGAGCCCTGCGGAACACCCTAGTCACAGACCTCCAATCAGAAAAAGACCCCTCCACTGCTACCCTCTGTCTTCTCTAGCCAAGCCAATTCTGTACCCATCTAGATAGTTCACCTTTGATCCCGTGAGATTTAACCTTTTGCGCCAGCCTGCCATGAGGGACCTTGTCAAACGCTTTACTAAAATCCATGTAGACGACATCCCACGGCCCTTCCCTCGTCAATCATTTTTGTCATCTCCTCAAAAACTCAACCAAATTTGTGAGGCATGACCTCCCTCGTACAAAACCATGTTGTCTATCGCTAATGAGACCATTCAGTTCTAAATGTGTATAGATCCTATCTCTAAGAATCTTCTCCAACAATTTCCCTGCCACGGACGTCAAGCTCACTGGCCTATAATTACTCGGGTTATCCTTGCTACCCTTCTTAAATAACGGGGCCACATTTGCTATCTTCCAATCCTCTGGGACCTCACCTGTGTCCAATGAAGAAACAAAGATTTCTGTTAGAGGCCCAGCAATTTCATCTCTTGTCTCTCTCAGTAATCTAGGACAGATGCCATCTGGCCCTGGGGATTTGTCTACCTTAATGCTTCCAAAAACACCTAACACTTCCTCCCTTGTAATTGCGATTTGTTCTAACGGGTCTACACATCCCTCTGAGACACTACTGTTGTGGGAAAAATCCACTAGTAGTCAGACTTCGAGATTCAGAAAACACAATTTATTCAACGGAGCTCTGTGAAGACAAGGCACAAGTCAGTAGTAGACCTTCTCTCACTAAAATGTCGGGAGCGGTCCATCTTTATTCTCTTTACACAATGGATGGACTGGTGATTTGAACATCATCACATCGTTTTAGGCAGGTACAAACAGATATAGACATTTAACATAGTATTGTTCTTATGAGTGGGTACATTTCCTTATGTCTGTATCTATCAATGGTTGGTTTCGGCTCATTCAGGTGTTAATTGGTTTCCTCGCATTCATATTTTCCCGCTCTTCCTATGGCTAATCTATCACCTTTGTCTGGGGTTTTCCTTATCTCAAAAGATGTCTCGACCCTTGGCTTGGCTTCCTGAGGTGTTTGTTTACTTTAAGTCACTGTCTGTGATTTTGAAATGGCTTGTCTGTTAGGTTTGATTTAAACTGATCTCTGTATCAGTGGAAGCCGGTGTCTGCTTTATGGCTCCTTTCCCAGTTAACTCTTTATGTGCCAGGCAGCCATTTTAAAGTGTGCTTTCCTTGTATTTTCCCCTTACAGTCCCCCCTTTTGGTCGGATTATAGCTTCCACAATCCCCAGACCAACAATTATACATTCACATATACAAATTTTCGTTCTTCTCTCCTTCTTTGTTTCTTTCGATGTCTTCATTTCTTCCAATGTCTTCATTTCTTCCGATGTCTTCAGGGATCTTCATTAGGGGCTCTTCTTCGATGTACACACTGGCTCCTGGCACAATTCTTGTCAACATTATTTTAAAACAGACTTTAAGGCATCCAACAGTCAGCCAACAGACAATTATAATGACAATGAGTATGACCAATCCATGTAACAGGTACGACTCCCAGGACTCCCCCACCAGCCATGCCAGCCAACTACTCCCTCTCTTGGGTCCCTGTCTAAAGTTATCAAGTTGTTTCCTGATGTCATTGATGACCTGTGTAATGTTGTAAGACTTATCTGTGACATGGGTTATGCATTTGTTACCTATGATTGCACATACTCCCCCTTGTTGTGCTAACTGGTAGTCCACTGCGTATCGTGTTTGCTGTGCATACAATCTCAGTTCAGCCATTTCTTGGTTAACAGTCTCCAGTGCTTTTGAAGTGCTGTTTCCCAGGATTGTTAGTCCACAAACAATATGGATTCTATTCTTTGCTCCAATTACCCCGGCTGATCCCCCCAGAGATAAAGATCCGAGGAACCCATACCCCAGTGAGGATCCCAGTGTACCCGGGGCTTCCCAGTCAGCGCAGAATTCCCTGCTAATAGCCCGAGTTACTATTCTCCTCCGAATGTGCCCCTTCTGAGGGCATGGAACAGTCAGTGGTCCGATTGTTCCTACCGCAAAACGGCTTGGGAGGTTTGGCGTTTCTGTCATGTAGGTACCATTGAAGAAGAACACATATCCCTTCGTAGCCCTGTAACGCTTAGTGTCCCGATTATGAGTTTGCTCATACTGCCAATTGTTCAGTTTATTTGGCTTCCCGTTTGATTCCACCACCTGGTAAGTATCAAAGGGGTATGTCCCTGAAAGTTGGGAATCAAGTAGATAAGGTTGTTAAGAAGGCATATGGTGTCTTGGCGTTTATTGGTAGGGGGATTGAATTTAGGAGTCGTAGCGTTATGTTGCAACTGTACACAACTCTGGTGCGGCCGCACTTGGAGTACTGTGTGCAGTTCTGGTCCCCACATTACAGGAAGGATGTGGAGGCTTTGGAGAGGGTGCAGAGGAGGTTTACCAGGATGTTGCCTGGTATGGAGGGGAGATCCTATGAGGAGAGGCTGAGGGATTTGGGATTGTTTTCGCTGGAAAGGCGGCGGCTGAGAGGGGATCTTATTGAAACATATAAGATGATTAGAGGTTTAGATAGGGTGGATAGTGATAGCCTTTTTCCTCTGATGGAGAAATCCAGCACGAGGGGGCATGGCTTTAAATTGAGGGGGGGTAGTTATAGAACCGATGTCAGGGGTAGGTTCTTTACCCAGAGGGTGGTGAGGGATTGGAATGCCCTGCCAGCATCAGTAGTAAATGCGCCTAGTTTGGGGGCATTTAAGAGATCCGTAGATAGGTTCATGGACGAAAAGAAATTGGTTTAGGTTGGAGGGTCACAGTTTTTTTTTTTTTAACTGGTCGGTGCAACATCGTGGGCCGAAGGGCCTGTTCTGCGCTGTGATGTTCTATGTTCTATGTTCTATTTGGCTGAGCTTACGTGAGTTCCATTGCATTGCCCACAAATAAGCTGTCTTCCCGCGGTTATATTTAAACATTTCCGTTCGTCACAAATACAAGTAATCTGTCCCTTGTTAATCCGACAATGTTGACGGACACACTGTGTCTGTACACAAGAATCATTCTTAGGGACTAAGGCATAGGCACATCCCCATCCCTGCCCCGTAAAACAAAGCGGATAGCTTGCAGTATCTGAACAAGCTTTTCCTCCCACCTGTTGGGACCCCCCGCATGCAGGATCTGTGGGGTTTACAAGTCCCACACATCTCCCCTGTATACCTTTTTTATATTTGCCAATTTGTCCCTTGCAGGGTGTATCTAATGTATCTACAGTATATAAGTCCTGAGGGGTCCACCCAGGAGTGGCTACAAATAGGGCTTCTACAGATTGTGTTAACGGGTAACATACAGTTCAATTCCCGTGTAAGTGTATGCGAGCTTTGTAAAACAAGTTATCTTCCAACCCAGTTAAATTTACAGTTGCCACAACGCAAAATAATAGTTACATACGCGATTACATACATATCCGCAACAGTCATATATCAAACTTAACACTATAATTCAATCTTTACAAGTTATTTTATTTATTAACCCGCGCACACCGGCCGCTCTTGCTTGCAGTCTTTGCCTGTGTTGAGGAAAGCAGTTCTGTTAGTTCATCAATTTAGCTACTTATCTCCTTTGTATAATTTCAGCTGTGTCCAGTGCTTCCAGACACCTTTCCCTCTTATGTCTATATAGGCACAGGTGTCCCCACTAATTATAATTTCATATGGCCCATTCCACTTTGGTGCAAACCCTGGTTTGTCGGGTAGTGTTTTCACTCGGACGCGACTTCCCGCTGTTGGGGTGTCAGGGAGCATTTCCAGCTCTCTCTCTGTGTCTTTTATTTCCTGATTGTCCTTTACCAATTTGTGCATCCCTTTCAGCTGGGTGCTTAGTTCCAGAACGTATCTCTTGATTTTATCTTTTCGTGGACCGACATCGGTCCCACCTGTTATGATGCTTTCTGGTAATTGCATCGCCCGTCCTGTCATTAGCTCATAAGGGGTTAATCCGGTTGTCCGGTTTGTGGTAGCTCTTAATTTCTTTAAAATAGTAGGCAATACCTCTGTCCAGCTTCTCCCTGATGTTTGTATGGCTTTAGCTAGTGCATTATACATTTTAACTATATATCCCCCTTCCATAGAAAGCTTAGTGTGAATTAAATAACACTTTGTAGTGGCCTTTTTTGGCTGCAGTTGGACATCCATTCATTTGTATGTAATCTTATCAAAAGACATCGCTTTCCCCATTAAAATCACATGCCATACAGTTCCGATCTTTATATGATGTACTCTTACATTATCTCTAATTTGATCATTTGTTTGCGTGCAAGCGCTGCACCACAGTACTTCACAAAATAATTATGTCTTTATCAATCCACAATATAGTATATGAATATATCATACAAAGTTGGTTAAGGCTTTTCAGGATTTGAACATAGAACATAGAACATAGAAAGCCACAGCACAAACAGGCCCTTCGGCCCACAAGTTGCGCTGATCATATCCCTACCTCTAGGCCTATCTATAGCCCTCAATCCCATTAAATCCCATGTACTCATCCAGAAGTCTCTTAAAAGACCCCAACGAGTTTGCCTCCACCACCACCGACGTCAGCCGATTCCACTCACCCACCACCCTCTGAGTGAAAAACTTACCCCTGACATCTCCTCTGTACCTACCCCCCAGCACCTTAAACCCGTGTCCTCTCGTAGCAACCATTTCAGCCCTTGGAAATAGCCTCTGAGAGTCTACCCTATCCAGACCTCTCAACATCTTGTAAACCTCTATCAGGTCACCTCTCATCCTTCGTCTCTCCAGGGAGAAGAGACCAAGCTCCCTCAACCTATCCTCATAAGGCATGCCCCCCAATCCAGGCAACATCCTTGTAAATCTCCTCTGCACCCTTTCAATGGCTTCAACATCTTTCCTGTAATGAGGTGACCAGAACTGCGCGCAGTACTCCAAGTGGGGTCTAACCAGGGTCCTATAAAGCTGCAGCATTATCTCCCGACTCCTAAACTCAATCCCTCGATTAATGAAGGCTAGTACGCCGTACGCCTTCTTGACCGCATCCTCCACCTGCGAGGCCGATTTAAGAGTCCTATGGACCCGGACCCCAAGGTCCTTCTGATCCTCTACACTGCTAAGAATGGTACCCTTCATATTATACTGCTGCTTCATCCCATTGGATCTGCCAAAATGGATCACTACACACTTATCCGGGTTGAAGTCCATCTGCCACTTCTCCGCCCAGTCTTGCATTCTATCTATGTCTCGCTGCAACTTCTGACATCCCTCCAAACTATCCACAACACCACCTGCCTTGGTGTCGTCAGCAAACTTACCAACCCATCCCTCCACTTCCTCATCCAGGTCATTTATGAAAATGACAAACAGCAAGGGTCCCAGAACAGATCCCTGGGGCACTCCACTGGTCACTGACCTCCATGCAGAGAAAGACCCCTCCACAGCCACTCTCTGCCTTCTGCAGGCAAGCCAGTTCTGGATCCACAAGGCAACAGCCCCTTGGATCCCATGCCCTCTCACTTTCTCAAGAAGTCTTGCATGGGGGACCTTATCGAACGCCTTGCTGAAGTCCATATACACCACATCCACCGCTCTTCCTTCGTCAATGTGTTTGGTCACATTTTCAAAGAACTCAACCAGGCTCGTAAGGCACGACCTGCCCTTGACAAAGCCGTGCTGACTACTTTTGATCATACTAAACTTCTCTAGATGATCATAAATCCTGTCTCTCAGGATCCTCTCCATCAACTTACCAACCACTGAGGTTAGACTCACCGGTCGGTAATTTCCCGGGCTGTCCCTGTTCCCTTTCTTGAATATAGGGACCACATCTGCAATCCTCCAATCCTCCGGAACCTCTCCCGTCTCCATCGACGATGCAAAGATCATCGCCAAAGGCTCCGCAATCTCCTCCCTCGCCTCCCACAGTAACCTGGGGTACATCCCATCCGGTCCCGGCGACTTACCAACCTTGATGCCATTCAATAGTTCCAACACATCCTCTTTCTTTATGTCCACATGCTCGATCCTTTCTGTCCACCGCAAACCAGCAGTACAACCACCCAGATCCCTTTCCACCGTGAATACCGAGGTAAAGTATTCATTAAGCACCTCCGCCATTTCTAACGGTTCCGCACAAACTTTTCCCCCTTCACCTTTTAAGGGTCCTATGCCTTCACATCTCATCCTTTTACTCTTGACATATTTGTAGAAAGCCTTGGGATTCTCCTTAATCTTACCCGCCAAGGTCTTCTCATGACCCCTTCTCGCTCTCCTAATTTCCTTCTTAAGCTCCTTCCTACATCCCGTATACTCCTCTAAATCCTTAACACCTCCTAGCTCTCTGAACCTTCTGTACGCCTCTCTTTTCTTATTCACCAGGTTCATCACAACCTTCGTGCACCACGGTTCCCGTACCCTACCAACACCCCCCTGTCTCATCGGAACGTTGTCATGCAGAGCTCCAGACAAACATTCCTTGAAAATCCTCCACTTTCCTTCGGTACTTTTCCCCAAGAATGCCTCCTTCCAATTTACCCGTCTAATTTCCTCCCTGATGACACTGTATTTCCCTTTACTCCAGAGAAACACTTTCCTAGCCTGCCTGATCCTATCTCTTTCCAATGCTATCGTGAAGGAGATAAAATTATGATCGCTATCCCCAAGATGCTCACCCACCGAGAGATCCTCCACCTGTCCAGGTTCATTAGCCAGCACCAGATCAAGTACAGTTTTGATGTTATTCTTGTGTCTATATGGCAGTGCTATACTGTATAATAAAAATAATCAAGCGGCAGTTGTATCATACCACTTTACACATCGTAACCGTGATATCCAAACCCTTTTAATTCAAGCTGTTTCCATTTTTAAACTGAGCTCCAGATCAAAACCCCCGCACTCTCGGGAAAATAACAGGCGCCGAATCAAAATCAAAGTAGGTACAATACATACCAGTTATTTGATTAGGAACATTTTGGTTTCTTAACTGGCTAGATTTTAAGCTTTGCAGTGTTTTTATATTTGGCAAACCTTGAACAATAGATGGCACATGAAATTCCGATGGCAGTACATAATTTTAACCAGTTCAGAATACTAAACTATCTGACGTTCGTAAATCGCGATATTCTGCGATTAATGCTGTATTTCACTGACTTGATATACTTTAAACTGACTCATAGACAATATATTTACCTCAGTCTTTTGTTCCTGCTTTTCTACCTTTCCACAAAATTACTTATTTTCTTCTCTTAACTTCTCAACTAACTCTTATAATTTCTACTTCAAGACGAAGGAAAGAGCACATGGTTCCTTCCAAGGTTTAAATCCTTTCTTAACATTAAAACATTAAAGCAAACAACAACAAAACATCCACGCAACCACTTTGTTTAAACACACACAGACACACACACATGAAAGCTTCCAAAAGTCATTCCACAGCACATCCTTTTTCATTCAAACTTAACATTTCAAACTGGAATGAGAGTAAAACATTCAAAGAGAATACAGGACGTTGATTAAGACGGTCGCTTTTATTCTTCTTTCTTCCAAACTGTAATTAACTCAAAACAGAAGTAAATTCAAGAAATCGTATCACTTTAATCTTTAACAGTTTTAACACTCCCCCAGCCCCCCTGAGGCTAAACCAAGGTGCAATGCACTGCACTCACTGCCTGCAACAAACATTCCACAGGAACAAACAGGCTTCTCCAGCTCCCGGCTCTCAATCTAATACAACAACAACCACCTACATTCGACAAGCTACCAGATCTCACAAACACACTGAAATACAAAAACTAAGATCTCTCCTATCCACCTCCAGGTATGCCATTAGCCCATTCTACCAATTCATCATAATCTTGGGACATAAACACTCCCATTTTTAGGATGACCTGGTGAGAACTAGAGAGTCCATCCTTAAAAGCCTGGATGAACGCTCGATCCCCTCGCCCTGGATTCCCTTGTCCTGAGCACTCTTGGTATATCCGGAACAGTCGTTCCCCGTACTCAGAAGCTCCTTCTCCTTTCAGCTGCTTTGTGGTGGTAATTCTGCTCCAGTTAGTGGGAGCATTCCCTAAGATCCTCTGAATTTCTTCTTTAAACTGTAAGAAGGGTGCCTGTTGGGCATCTATCTCTGCTGTTAGGGGAATTACCTGTGTCCACCGTCCCCCATTATAATCCTGTGTTATAGGGGCAGCGGGTCCACCTGCTACCTGCCTCCACTTATCTGCTGGATAGGCTGCCCTGACCAGCTGGTGTACGTCTCTTAGGTGTAATTGGTGTCCTACTCAGATTGTGTCTAATTCTTCCCAGAATTTAGTGTTCGCGCTTCTAGGTTGTAATTTGCCCAGGGAAGCCATTATCTGCTGTCTCTCACCTGGGGTAAAGGGTTTATAATTTGCTTTTGGTCGTGCTGCTGTTCCCCCTCGGATTATTGGCGCTAAGTTGTGTTCTAGCGCTTCCCATTCCTCTGAGGGAGTGGTTGGTCCTTGCTGGGTAGACTCATAAGAAGGTAGAGGATTATAGTTTCCCCTCCCCACTGCCTTTCTAAAACCTGATTTTGCTTTTCCAGTTCCCTCACTCAGGATTCTAATTCTCTAATCCTTTCTTTATCTTCTCTCCATTTCTTAGTAGAGGCAACTACTTGTTCAATTAGACCTGCTAACTGATGTATTAACATTACTCCTATTTTCTTTGTTTTGTTTCTTTTTTCTTTATCTATCCACTTTCTCTGCTGCTCTAAGGTTTGAGAAGTATCCCAGTCATCTTTTTGCATTCTCTTTATTAACTCCTTCCTGTCTGTCATGTACATTTCAATCAGGGAACCTGCAGATCCCCTTTTAACTTCACTATCTGCCATTTCGCAGATTTCACTAACCCCGGCCACGATTATTCTTTAGTAAAGTGTGCTCTCTACCGTACGGACTTCACTACCCCTGGCCACTATTACTATTCTTAGCAAAGTGTGCTCTCTACCGTAGGGACTTCACTACCCCCTAATACTATTGCTATTCTCACACCGTGTTTCACTGCCGTTACAGGGTTTCAAGTTATACTGACGGCTTCCACGATTACCACTTCGGCAATGTGCTTCTTCACCAGAGTCCGGTTTAGGTCAGAGTTGATCAAACTCCTGTTCCGCCCCGCTTATCACAATATTGACAGTACAGTTCTCAACTTTTCAATACTTTCATGCAATCAGATGGCAACTCTGCGTCTGTTCGCCACTACAGAGTTTGATGTTTCACTGACTTCTGCCCTTTTGTGCTTCACAATCCTTTAGTGCCCTTGGTGTCTCTCACTCAATTCAATTCCTGACCTTCACGTGGCAGATTTCTGCTCTTAATAGCCAGTCTAAGGCAGAGATTTTGAGACAGGCACTACCTTGTCCTTTTGTCGATCAGCACAAATCACAGTTACTTATTACTATCAGCAGTTAGTACTTATCACTATAACAAATACACAGTACAAATATTTCCTCCTTGTAAACTGTATTTTCTGATCCAGTCCGACTCTCACAGATTCCGCGATCTCTACCCCGGTTGCGATCGTGGCCAATCGATCTCACCAGTAATAGGATCCTAGCCAACTACGCCAATTTGTTGTGGGAAAAATCCACTAGTAGTCAGACTTCGAGATTCAGAAAACACAATTTATTCAACGGAGCTCCGTGGAGACAAGGCACAAGTTAGTAGTAGACCTTCTCTCACCAAAATGTCGGGAGCGGTCCATCTTTATACTCTTTACACAATGGATGGACCGGTGATTTGAACATTATCACATCGTTTTAGGCAGGTACAACAGATATAGACATTTAACATAGTATTGTTCTTATGAATGGGTACATTTCCTTATGTCTGTATCTATCAATGGTTGGTTTTGGCTCATTCAGGTGTTAATTGGTTTCCTCGCATTCATATTTTCCCGCTCTTCCTATGGCTAATCTATTCCCTTTGTCTGGGGTTTTCCTTATCTCAAAAGATGTCTCGACCCTTGGCTTGGCTTCCTGAGGTATTTGTTTACTTTAAGTCACTGTCTGTGATTTAGAAATGGCTTGTCTGTTAGGTTTGATTTAAAGTGATTTCTGTGTCAGTGGAAGCCGGTGTCTGCTTTATGGCTCCTTTCCCAGTTAACTCTTTATGTGCCAGGCAGCCATTTTAAAGTGTGCTTTCCTTGTATCTTCCCTTTACACTACCAATCAATGTGTCCCTCTTCTTTGTGAATACTGATGCAAAGTATTCATTTAGGATCTCACCTACTTCCTTAGGTTCTAAGCATAATTCCCCTCCTTTGTTCTTGAGAGGTCCAACTCTTTCTCTGACAACCCTCTTGTTCCTAACATATGTATAAAATGCCTTGGGATTCTCCTCAATCCTGTCTGCCAAGGACATTTCGTGACCCCTTTTTGACCTTCTAATTCCCTTTTTGAGTTCTTTTCTACTTTCTCTGTATTCCTCCAGTGCTTCATCTGTTTTTAGCTGCCTGGACATTATGTATGCCTTTTTTCTTTTTGATTAGACCCACAATTTCTCTGGTTATCCACGGCTCTCGAATCCTACCTTTCCTGTCCTTCCTTTTTACAGGCACATGCCTGCCCTGCACTCCTATCAACTGCTCCTTAAAAGACTCCCACATGCCAGATGTGGATTTACCCTTGAACAGCCTCTCCCAATCAATAGCCACCAAATCCTGCCTAATCCAGCTGTAGTTAGCCTTCCCCCAATTCAACACCTTACCCATAGGACAACACTCATCCTTTTCCATGACTATCCGAAAGTTTACAGAATTGTGGTCACTGTTCGCCACATGTTCCCCACTGAAACTTTGATGACCTGACCGGGCTCATTCCCCAGTACTAGGTACAGGATAGCCCCCTCTCTAGTTGGACTATCAACATATTGTTCCAAAGAACCTTCCTGGACACATTTTACAAATTCCTCCCCGTCCGGACCCCCAGCTCGAAGGGATTTCCAGTCTATATAAGGGAAATTAAAGTCTCCCACTACAACAACCCTATTTTTTCTACACCTGTCCAGAATCTCCTTACATATCCATTCCTCAACTTCCCGTGAGCTGTTGGGAGGCCTGTAGTATACCCCCAGCATAGTGACTGCGCCCTTCCTGTTTCTGAGCTCTACCCACAGTGTCTCGTTACCTGACCCTTCCATATTGTCCACCCTCTGTACCACTGTAATATGCTCCCTAACCAGTATTGCTACTCTCCCACCTCTCCTCGCCCCTCCTCTGTCTCGCCTAAAACACTTATACCCCAGAATATTCAGCTACCAGTCCTGTTCTTCTTTTAACCAAGTCTCTGTCACTGCAACCACATCCAAGTTCCGCGCATGCATTAAGGCTCTAAGTTCATCTGTCTTGTCTGTTACGCTCCTTGCATTTAAGCAGGACTCCAGACCTCCAGGCCCACTGAGTTCATCCTCCCCCAGATTGCTCTTCCTCTTAGGTAGCCTTGTCTTGGCCCCATGCTCGTCCCCAGTCTCTACGCTTGCTGACCTATTGTTCCGATTCTCACCCCCCCTGCCACATTAGTAAACCCACCCGAACCACACTAGCAAACCTCCCAGCCAGGATATTGGTGCCCCTCCAGTTCAGGTGTAGCCTGTCCTTCTTGTACAGGTCCCATCCTCCCTGGAAGACTTCCCAGTCATCCACGAATCTGAAACCCTCCCTCCTGCACCAATTCTTTAGCCACGTGTTCAGCAGCACAATTGCTACCCTAGAGGTCCTGTTTTTTAGCCTCCTACCCAACTCCCTGAATTGCTCTTCCAGGACCTCCCTGCTCTTTCTGCCTACGTCATTTGTACCAATGTGGACAATGACGTCTGTCTGATTACCCTCCCCTTTTAGGATGCTTTCTACCCGCTCAGAGACATCCAGGACCCTGGCACCAGGGAGGCAGACTACCCTCCTGGAGTCTCGTTCGCGCCTACAGAACTGCCTGTCCGTGCCTCTAACTATTGAGTCCCCCACTACTCCCACTACCCCCACTATTCTCCCCCTTTCCCTTCTGAGCCACAGAGCCCGACTCTGTGCCAGAGACCTGGTCACCGTGGCTTACCCCTGGAAGGTCATCCCCCCCCTCCCCCCCCCCCCCCCCCACCCCCACTGTATCCAAAACGGTATACTTATTTTGGAGGGGAACAACCACAGGGGATCCCTGCACTGACTGCTTCTTCCCCTCCCCTCTCCTGACTGTCACCCAGCTAGCTTCGTTTTTTGGTGCTACCACTTCCCGATAACTGCTATCTATCATCCCCTCTGCCTCCCGAATGATCCAAAGTTCATCCAGTTCCAGCTCCAATTCCCTAAGGTGGTCTGTGAGGAGCTGCAGCTGGGTGCACCTCCCACAGGTGAAGTCAGCAGGGTCACTAATTGTGTCCATTACCTTCCACATCCTGCAAGAGGAGCATTGAACTGCTCTAACTGCCATCCCCTCCACCCAAACTACCAACAAGATAAGAAGAGTTAGAAAAAGAAAAGCTTACCTGTTCTTACACTGAGTCTTTTTTTTTAGGTTAGAGGAGGAGGGAGGGTGGGAGACATTGCACGTTGAATGTCTCGGGTTTCCTCACCGTTCAAATTTATTGGGTAAAACAAAATTACCCAGGTCTCCCCACGGCCGACTTCTGGTTTCCTGCTGCTCTGAAACAAAAGCTCCGAAAAAGTAAGTTAAAATCAAAAACTCAGCTTACCTTCCAGCTCTCCTCTCCAAAATCGCTCCCCTCTCTGCTGACACCGCTGGAAGAATAGGATAGTAGCATAGTGGTTAACATTGCTGCCCCACAATGCCAGAGACCCAAATCCAATTCCCGACTTGGGTCACTGTCTGTGTGGAGTCTCCCCTCCCCGGTGGGTTTCCTCTGGGTGCTCCAGTTTCCTCCCACATTTGAGCAGGTTAGGTGGATTTACCATGCTAAATTGCCACTAAGTAGGAGAATTCTGGGCTCGCTAAAGAGATGCAGAGCAGCTTCTGCGCATGGTAATCAGCCTCGCCCCATTCCCCTGGCTGTGAATCATGTTCCACACAACCCCCCCAAGCGCCCTCCCCCCCGCCCCACCTTCTCCCCCCACCAGCCCCTCCCCACTCTGCTTAAAATTGTGCCCCGGATTTTTGAAAAAGAAACCTGACAAATGCTGATCTGCAACTTGACAATGAGTCCATCACATTTGACAGGAATACACACATGGGTCGATTTCATATGCTGCGGTTTGGTGTTACCAAGGGGTGAAGAATGAAATTCTGTCAGGAATGACAGGAAGGTAAACTGCTTTAACAAAGGGTCATCTGGACTCGAAACGTCAGCTCTTTTCTCTCCTTACAGATGCTGTCAGACCTGCTGAGATTTTCCAGCATTTTCTCTCCTACTCTTGGTTTCCTCTCTGCCAACCAGTTTTCTATCCATCTCAATACACTTCCCCCAATCCCATGCACTTTAATCTCTTGTGTGGGACTTTGTCAAAAGCTTTCTGAAAGTCCAAATATACCACATCGACTGGTTCCCCCTTGTCAACTCTACTAGTTACATCTTCAAAAAATTCCAACAGATTTGTCAAGCTTGATTTCCCCTTCATAAATCCACACTGACTCTGTCTGATCCTGCCACTGCTTTCTAAATGCTCTGCTGTAACGTCCTTGATAATGGATTTGAGAATTTTTCCTTCTACCAAGGGGAAAATCAGGGCCTGATAATCTACATCCCAGACTACTTAAGGAAGTGGCTCTAGAAATAGTGGATGCATTGGTGATCATCTTCCAGGATTCTATAGACTCTGGAACAGTCCCTGCAGATTGGATGGGAGCTAATTTCACTCCAATATTCAAAAAGGGAGTAGAGAGAAAACTGAATAATAGACCGGTAAGCTTAACATCAGTAGTGGGGAAAATTCTTGAATTTTGTGCAGTTTTGGATGCAGTTTGTGTCTTCTTTTCTGAGGAAGGATGTTCTTGCTCTCGAGGGAGTGCAGCGAAGGTCTACCAGGCTGATTCCAGGGATGGCGGGACTCATGCATGAGGAGAGATTGATTAGATTAGGATTGTTTTCACTGGAATTCAGACAAATGAGGAGGAATCTCATAGAGACTTATACAATTCTGACAGGTCTAGACAGGATAGATGCAGGAAGGATATTCCCGATGGTGAGGGTGTCCAGGACCAGGGGGTCACAGTCTGAGGATTCTGAGTAGACCATTTAGGATGGCGATGAGGATACATTTTTTCACCCAAAGAGTGGTGAGCCTGTGGAATTCATTACCACTGGAAGTAGTTGATGCCAAAACATTGAATGTATTCAAGAGGTGGCTGGATATAGCACTTGGGGCAAATGGGATCAAAGGTTATGGGGAGAAAGCAGGATTAGGCCACTGAGATGGATGATCAGCCATGATCGTGATGAATGACGGAGCAGGCTCGAAGGGCCGAATAGCCTCCTCATGCTCCTGTCTTCTATGTTTCTACGTTTATCCCTCATTTAGGGTTGACTTAAAGATTTAAGACTGTTCAGACCCTGGACCCCGAGTTCCCAATATGCTACAACGCAGAGATTGGTCCCCTTTTGAGAAGCCACGCTGAATTCCCCAAAGTGGAGTACCTCGCTTTGTGATCTGTTAAAAGTGTTTGGGAAGATGTGAACTGTTCTTCAGTAACGTTTAGAGGTTCATTAACAGAGAGGCCTGACACTCACTTAAAGTGAACAATTAACAAGTTATTTATTGAACCAATCGAGAACATTTACTAAAAAGGTAACACGTCGATGAAAGCAAGATACCACAGGAATGCTATTCAAATAAATACAAGGTCCATTCATTCCCAAAAGAAAAACAGAATTTAGTCACACTCAAGAAATATAGAACCGGGTGTTTTGGCTTTGGAAAACCTTTTGGAGTTCTGCTGTTGATTCTGCTGTCTGCAAGCTCTTTCTGATTTGGTACCCTTGGTTAGATAGATGGAGATTTCTCCGAAGAGTTATTTTAAGCTGACAGGGAGCCGCTCTTTCCCTCTTTAGGTGTTGAGAGGTGGCAGCCCTTTAGTTGAACTGCGGGCAGGCAGTTCAGGTCCTCTTTATATAACTGTGATGACCTGTCAATTTTCCTACACCAGATTGGTCTGATATTGTCAACAACAGCAACTTCAAACTTGATAGGTTCCTGATCGCTGAGTGTCTTCCATAAACTGAGAGGCTGCTGAATGCAAAATTCAAAAGCCTGCAAAGCCTGTTACGAAGGCAATCCTGACGCTTGGTCCTTGTTGCCAGCTGTGTACCCTGTAGGCACCTGTATTTTAAACATCCAAACACTGAACACAAAACCAGCTATTAAAGGGACCTCAATTCACAAACTCAACTTCACAACAGCCAAGTGCTGGCAGATGGGATGAGCTGGGAGTTCAGGTGTTTCTAATGTGTCGTTGTGGACTTGATAGGACGAAGGGCCTCTTCTGTGCTGTATGGTTCTATGATTCTATGAAGTGTGAAGGGGAAAACTCTCGCCTGAGTCAGAACTTGTGAGTACAAGAGTCCCTCCAGATGCCTGAGCACAGAATCCAGGAGAGCGCTGAGCGAGTGTTGCATTGTTGGAAGGAAGGTCTCCGTCCCCGGGAGACTCAGGGGGTATTTCACAATTCACCTCAACTCAGGAACCCAAACCGGCAGAGGGAAGCAGAAAGCAGATAAAGTCAAAGTGAAAGTAGAGAAAATATAATGTGATTTCCCGGAAAGCAGTCTGTTTCTCGAACACTCACTGTGTTAATTGATATGCTATTTATACATAACCGGACAGGTGTGGCTGTTGAAAGAGGGATCAGCACTTACAGGGGAGCCTGTAAAGCAAGTTCCAAATACTGCTAAAAACATTCCTCTCCTTGAGGAAGCTCAAACCAGGCAGATTGATTCCTGACAAATGATTGTTTTCGAGATATTATCGCCCAGTTAATCCTGTTCCGAAGCTCGCAGTCTCCAGAACCAAAGAAAAGCTCACAGACTGTTGGGGCAAGATTCTGATTTGATAATGCAATATTTCTCCGCAGAACATTATTCCCAAAAGTTTAATGTTTATTTATTAGTGTTACAAGTTACTGCGAAAATCCCCGAGTCCCCAGAAAAAGTGCGTGAGCTGGGAGAGTTCATAAACAACTCCAAATAAATACACGTCTGCCTGCTTACTTTTTCTCTGCGTTTGTCAAGGACATTTGAGAATCTTCGAGAATCATTGAATTCCATGTCCTTACGGATTGATTGAAATAAATCTGTTGTTTGGTTTAATAAACGTGATCCCACAGTTCACTCATCGTGCAACAAGTGTGAATATTCCCCTGTGGAGAACTACGGAGAGAAAACTTCCCAATTAACAAAGAACAAAGAGCAGTACAGCACAGGAAACAGGCCCTTCGGCCCTCCAAGCCTGTGCCGCTCCTTGGTCCAACTAGACCAATCGTTTGTATCCCTCCATTCCCAGGCTGCTCATGTGACTATCCAGGTAAGTCTTAAACGATGTCAGCGTGCCTGCCTCCACCACCCTACTTGGCAGCGCATTCCAGGCCCCCACCACCCTCTGTGTAAAAAACGTCCCTCTGATATCTGAGTTATACTTCGCCCCTCTCACCTTGAGCCCATGACCCCTCGTGATCGTCACCTCCGACCTGGGAAAAAGCTTCCCACTGTTCACCCTATCTATACCCTTCATAATCTTGTACACCTCTATTAGATCTCCCCTCATTCTCCGTCTTTCCAGGGAGAACAACCCCAATTTCCCCAATCTCTCCTCATAGCTAAGACCCTCCATACCAGGCAACATCCTGGTAAACCTTCTCTGCACTCTCTCTAACGCCTCCACGTCCTTCTGGTAGTGCGGCGATCAGAACTGGACGCAGTACTCCAAATGTGGCCTAACCAGCGTTCTAGACAGCTGCATCATCAGACTCCAGCTTTTATACTCTATATCCCGTCCTATAAAGGCAAGCATACCATATGCCTTCTTCACCTCCTTCTCCACCTGTGTTGCCACCTTCAAGGATTTGTGGACTTGCACACCGAGGTCCCTCTGTGTTTCTATACTCCTGATGACTCTGCCATTTATTGTATAACTCCTCCCTACATTATTTCTTCCAAAATGCATCACTTCACATTTATCCGGATTAAACTCCATCTGCCACCTCTCCGCCCAATTTTCCAGCCTATCTATATCCTGCTGTATTGCCCGACAATGCTCTTCGCTATCCCCAAGTCCAGCCATCTTCGTGTCATCCGCAAACTTGCTGATTACACCAGTTACACCTTCTTCCAAATCATTTATATATATCACAAATAGCAGAGGCCCTAGTACAGAGCCCTGCGGAACACCACTGGTCACAGACCTCCAGCCGGAAAAAGACCCTTCGGGAAAAAATACACACTATGCCCAGCAATTTCAGAACAGGGAAAGATAGGAAAGGTAGGATTCGAGAGCCGTGGATAACCAGGGAAATTGAGGATCTGATTAAAATGAAAAGGGAGGCGTACGTTAAGTCCAGGCAACTGCAAACAGATGGAGCTCTGGAGGAATACAGAGAGAGTAGGAAAGAACTCAAACGGGGAGTTAGAAGGGCAAAAAGAGGTCACGAGATGTTCTTGGCAGGCAGGATTTAGGAGAATCCTAAGGCATTCTATTCATACGTTAGGAACAAAAGAGTTGTCAGGGAGAAAATCGGACCTCTCAGGGACAAAGGAGGGGAATTATGCTTAGAACCCAAGGGAATAGGGGAGATCCTAAATGAATACTTTGCATCGGTATTCACGAAGGAGAGGGGCGTGTTAACCGGGAGTGTCTCGGAGGGAGGTGTTGACCCGTTAGAGAAAATCTCCATTACAAGAGAGGAAGTGTTAGGTTTTTTAGGGAACATTAAAACTGACAAAGCCCCAGGGCCTGATGGCATCTATCCTCGACTGCTCAGGGAGACGAGAGATGAAATTGCTGGGCCTCTGACGGAAATCTTTGTCGCTTCTTTGGACACGGGTGAGGTCCCTGAGGATTGGAGGATAGCGAATGTGGTCCTGTTGTTTAAGAAGGGTAACAGGGATAACCCAGGAAATTATAGGCCGGTGAGCTTGACGTCCGTGGTAGGGAAGTTGTTGGAGAGGATTCTTAGAGACAGGATGTATGTGCATTTATAAAGGAAGAATCTCATTAGTGACAGACAGCATGGTTTTGTAAGAGGGAGGTCGTGCCTTACAAATTTGGTGGAGTTTTTCGAGGAAGTGACAAAAACGGTCGATGAAGGAAGGGCCGTGGATGTCGTCAATATGGATTTCAGTAAGGCATTTGACAAAGTCCCACATGGCAGGTTGGTTAAGAAGGTTAAGGCTCATGGGATACAAGGAGAAGTGGCTAGATGGGTGGAGAACTGGCTTGGCCATAGGAGACAGAGGGTAGTGGTCGAAGGGTCTTTTTCCGGCTGGAGGTCTGTGACCAGTGGTGTTCCGCAGGGCTCTGTACTGGGGCCTCTGCTATTTGTGAAATATACAAATGATTTGGAAGAAGGTGTAACTGGTGTAATCAGCAAGTTTGCGGATGACACGAAGATGGCTGGACTTGCGGATAGCGAAGAGCATTGTCGGGCAATACAGCAGGATATAGATAGGCTGGAAAATTGGGCAGAGAGGTGGCAGATGGAGTTTAATCCGGATAAATGCGAAGTGATGCATTTTGGAAGAAATAATGTAGGGAGGAGTTATACAATAAATGGCAGAGTCATCAGGAGTATAGAAACACAGAGGGACCTAGGTGTGCAAGTCCACAAATCCTTGAAGGTGGCAACACAGGTGGAGAAGGAGGTGAAGAAGGCATATGGTATGCTTGCCTTTATAGGACGGGGTATAGAGTATAAAAGCTGGAGTCTGATGATGCAGCTGTATAGAACGCTGGTTAGGCCACATTTGGAGTACTGCGTCCAGTTCTGGTCGCCGCACTACCAGAAGGACGTGGAGGCGTTAGAGAGAATGCAGAGAAGGTTTACCAGGATGTGGCCTGGTATGGAGGGTCTTAGCTATGAGGAGAGATTGGGGAAATTGGGGTTGTTCTCCCCGGAAAGACGGAGAATGAGGGGAGAGCAAATAGAGGTGTACAAGATTATGAAGGGTATAGATAGGGTGAACAGTGGGAAGCTTTTTCCCAGGTCGGAGGTGACGATCACGAGGGGTCACGGGCTCAAGGTGAGAGGGGCGAAGTATAACTCAGATATCAGAGGGACGTTTTTTACACAGAGGGTGGTGGGGGCCTGGAATGCGCTGCCAAGTAGGGTGGTGGAGGCAGGCATGCTGACATCGTTTAAGACTTACCTGGATAGTCACATGAGCAGCCTGGGAATGGAGGGATACAAATGATTGGTCTAGTTGGACCAAGGAGCGGCACAGGCTTGGAGGGCCGAAGGGCCTGTTTCCTGTGCTGTACTGTTCTTTGTTCTTTATAAGAAGGTAAGAACTAGGAGCAGGAGTAGGCCACCTGGCCCCTCGAGCCTGCTCCGCCATTCAATAAGATCATGGCTGATTTTTGTGGACTCAGCTCCACTTACCCGCCCGCTCAGCATAACCCTGAATTACTTTACTCTTCAAATTTTTGTCTATTCTTGCCTTAAAAACATTCAATGAGGCCTCAACTGCTCAATTGGGCAGGGAATTCCACAGATTCACAACACTTTGTGTGAAGAAGTTCCTCCTCAACTCAGTCCTAAATCTGCTTCCCCTTATTTTGAGGCTATGCTCCCTAGTTCTAATTTCACCCGCCAGTGGAACCAACTTCCCTGCTTCTATCTTATCTATTCCCTTCATAATCTTATATGTTTCTATAAGATCTCCCCTCATTCTTCTCAATTCCAATGAGCATAGTCCCAGTCTACTCAGTCTCTCATCATAAGCCAACCCTCTCAACTCCGGAATCAACCTCGTGAATCACCTCTGCACCCCCTCCAGTGCCAGCATATCCTTTCTCAAGTAAGGGGACCAAAACTGTACACAGTACTCTAGGTGAGGCCTCACCAGCACCTTATACAGCTGCAACACAACCTCGCTGTTTTTAAACTCCATCCCTCTCGCAATGAAGGACAAAGTTCCATTTGCCTTCTTAATTACCTGCTGCACCTGCAAACCAACTCCTTGAGATTCCTGCACAAGGACACCCAGGTCCCTTTGCACAGCAGCATGCTGCAATTTTTTACATTGAAATAATAGTAATTTTGCTGTCATCCCTACCAAAATGGATGACCTCACATTTACCAACATTGTACTCCATCTGCCAGACTCTCGCCCACTTAGACTATCTATTCCCTTTGCAGACTTTCAGTGTCCTCTGCACACTTTGTTCTGCCACCCATCTTAGTGCCATCTGCGAATTTAGACACACTCGGTCTTGATCTGGTGCTGGCTAATGAACCTGGACAGGTGGAGGATCTCTCGGTGGGTGAGCATCTTGGGGATAGCGATCATAATTCTATCTCCTTCACGATAGCATTGGAAAGAGATAGGATCAGGCAGGCTAGGAAAGTGTTTCTCTGGAGTAAAGGGAAATACAGTGTCATCAGGGAGGAAATTAGACGGGTAAATTGGAAGGAGGCATTCTTGGGGAAAAGTACCGAAGGAAAGTGGAGGATTTTCAAGGAATGTTTGTCTGGAGCTCTGCATGACAACGTTCCGATGAGACAGGGGGGGTGTTGGTAGGGTACGGGAACCGTGGTGCACGAAGGTTGTGATGAACCTGGTGAATAAGAAAAGAGAGGCGTACAGAAGGTTCAGGGAGCTAGGAGGTGTTAAGGATTTAGAGGAGTATACGGGATGTAGGAAGGAGCTTAAGAAGGAAATTAGGAGAGCGAGAAGGGGTCATGAGAAGGCCTTGGCGGGTAAGATTAAGGAGAATCCCAAGGTTTTCTACAAATATGTCAAGAGTAAAAGGATGAGATGTGAAGGCATAGGACCCTTAAAAGGTGAAGGGGGAAAAGTTTGTGCGGAACCGTTAGAAATGGCGGAGGTGCTTAATGAATACTTTACCTCGGTATTCACGGTGGAAAGGGATCTGGGTGGTTGTACTGCTGGTTTGCGGTGGACAGAAAGGATCGAGCATGTGGACATAAAGAAAGAGGATGTGTTGGAACTATTGAATGGCATCAAGGTTGGTAAGTCGCCGGGACCGGATGGGATGTACCCCAGGTTACTGTGGGAGGCGAGGGAGGAGATTGCGGAGCCTTTGGCGATGATCTTTGCATCGTCGATGGAGACGGGAGAGGTTCCGGAGGATTGGAGGATTGCAGATGTGGTCCCTATATTCAAGAAAGGGAACAGGGACAGCCCGGGAAATTACCGACCGGTGAGTCTAACCTCAGTGGTTGGTAAGTTGATGGAGAGGATCCTGAGAGACAGGATTTATGATCATCTAGAGAAGTTTAGTATGATCAAAAGTAGTCAGCACGGCTTTGTCAAGGGCAGGTCGTGCCTTACGAGCCTGGTTGAGTTCTTTGAAAATGTGACCAAACACATTGACGAAGGAAGAGCGGTGGATGTGGTCTATATGGACTTCAGCAAGGCGTTCGATAAGGTCCCCCATGCAAGACTTCTTGAGAAAGTGAGAGGGCATGGGATCCAAGGGGCTGTTGCCTTGTGGATCCAGAACTGGCTTGCCTGCAGAAGGCAGAGAGTGGCTGTGGAGTGGTCTTTCTCTGCATGGAGGTCAGTGACCAGTGGAGTGCCCCAGGGATCTGTTCTGGGACCCTTGCTGTTTGTCATTTTCATAAATGACCTGGATGAGGAAGTGGAGGGATGGGTTGGTAAGTTTGCTGACGACACCAAGGTAGGTGGTGTTGTGGATAGTTTGGAGGGATGTCAGAAGTTGCAGCGAGACATAGATAGAATGCAAGACTGGGCGGAGAAGTGGCAGATGGACTTCAACCCGGATAAGTGTGTGGTGATCCATTTTGGCAGATCCAATGGGATGAAGCAGCAGTATAATATGAAGGGTACCATTCTTAGCAGTGTAGAGGATCAGAAGGACCTTGGGGTCCGGGTCCATAGGACTCTTAAATCGGCCTCGCAGGTGGAGGATGCGGTCAAGAAGGCGTACGGCGTACTGGCCTTCATTAATCGAGGGATTGAGTTTAGGAGTCGGGAGATAATGCTGCAGCTTTATAGGACCCTGGTTAGACCCCACTTGGAGTACTGCGCGCAGTTCTGGTCACCTCATTACAGGAAAGATGTTGAAGCCATTGAAAGGGTGCAGAGGAGATTTACAAGGATGTTGCCTGGATTGGGGGGCATGCCTTATGAGGATAGGTTGAGGGAGCTTGGTCTCTTCTCCCTGGAGAGACGAAGGATGAGAGGTGACCTGATAGAGGTTTACAAGATGTTGAGAGGTCTGGATAGGGTAGACTCTCAGAGGCTATTTCCAAGGGCTGAAATGGTTGCTACGAGAGGACACAGGTTTAAGGTGCTGGGGGGTAGGTACAGAGGAGATGTCAGGGGTAAGTTTTTCACTCAGAGGGTGGTGGGTGAGTGGAATCGGCTGACGTCGGTGGTGGTGGAGGCAAACTCGTTGGGGTCTTTTAAGAGACTTCTGGATGAGTACATGGGATTTAATGGGATTGAGGGCTATAGATAGGCCTAGAGGTGGGGATGTGATCGGCGCAACTTGTGGGCCGAAGGGCCTGTTTGTGCTGTGGCTTTCTATGTTCTATGTTAACTCCAAATCATCTATGTAAATCATAAACAATTGCGGTCCCAACACTGATCCCTGAGGCACACCACTAGTCACTGATCGCCAACCAGGAAAACACCCATTTACCCCCACTCTTTGCTTTCTGTTAATTAACCAATCCTCTATCCATGCTAATACATTACCCGTAACACCGTGCACCTTTATCTTATGTAACAGTCTTTGGTGCGGCACCTTATCAAATGCCTTCTGGAAATTCAGATACACCACATCCACAGGTTCCCCATTGTAATGTTCTCAAAGAATTCCACCAAATTAGTCAAACATGACCTTCCCTTCATGAACCCATGCTGCGACTTCCCAATGGGACAATTTATATCCAGATGTCTCGCTATTTCTTCCTTGATGATAGATTCAAGCATTTTCCCTACTACAGAAGTTAAGCTAACCGGCCTGTAGTTACCTGCCTTTTGTCTACCTCCTTTTTTAAACAGTGGCGTCACCTTTGCTGTTTTCCAATCTGCGGGAACCACCCGAGAGTCCAGCCAATTTTGGGAAATTAGCACTGGTGCATTTGCTTTTTTCCCGCCATCTCTTTTAACACCCTGGGATGCATTCCATCAGGACCAGGAGACTTGTCTACCTTTAGCCCCCATTAACTTGCCCAACACTATCTCTTCCGTGATAACGATAGTTTCTAGGTTCTCATCTACCACAGACTTCCTGTCATCAATTTGTGGCGTGTTATTTGTGTCTTCCACTGTGAAGATTGACACACAATATCTGTTCAATGCCTCAGCCATTTTCTCATCTCCACTTATTACATCCCCCTTCTCATCCTCTAAAGTACCAATGTTTACTTTAGCCACTCTTTTTCGTTTTATATATTTGTCGAGACTTTTGCTATCTGTTTTTATAATCTGAGCAACTTTACCCTCATAATCAGTACTTACAGGGGAGCCTGTGAAGCAAGTTCCAAATACTGCTAATAACATTCCCCTCCTTGAGGAAGCTCAAACCAGGCAGATCGATTACTGACAAATAATTGTTTTCGAGATATTATCTCCGAGTTAGTCTGTTCCGAGGCTGACGGCATCCAGGACAAAAGAAAAGCTCACAGACTGGGTGTCGGGACAAGATTCTGATTTGATAATTGAATATTTCTCAGCAGAACATTCATCCCAAAAGTTTAAAGTTTATTTCATCGTGTTACAAGTTACTGCGCAAATCTCTGAGTCGCCACAAAAAGTGAGTGAGCTGGGTGATGCGCGATATAACACACGAGAGGCGTGATGGACTCGGGAAATAAAGGCTTTTATTGCCAACAATAACAGAGCTACCATATACAGTATACGATCCCAGACTAAAGGGTCACCAGGCAGAGCAGTGACCTTTATACCTCTCCCAGGAGGCGGAGCCGACTGGGGTGTACCATAACAACTTTATTAACAGGTAGAACAGCCCAACCCTAACCCCAACAGTAACATATATACAGACTCATAGTACTGGCCAGACCATGGCTCAGCACTACCTAGTGGGAACCAACAATGGTTCACCACATTCACCCCTCCTTTGAAAACAAAGGCCGGCGGGGTACAAAACACAGAATAATTGTTCGTTTGTCTATAAGTTCAAGAGGTCTGGGGGGCCGCACCGTCATTGTGACCTCCTCAACACCGGCGATGACACCGGTTCAGGCAATCGCGGTGACGTTCTCTCCAAGGCGACGTCCAGCGACTCCTCCAGTGCCTCACGGGCCGGTAGACCCCGAGGTGGTGACAATCTGCTGAACTCGGGCACGCCTTGAAGTGGCGACCATCTCCTGGACTCAGGCAAGCTGTACACGGGAGTAAGAGGGTTAAGTGATGGTCTTGATACTGCCCGCGCCGTGTCAGGAGGGAAAAAAATGGTTGGGGGGTCCCTAACAGTAGGTGTGGGAGCGACAGAGGTTTCCAAGTCCCCTGCTGGCGCCAGATCTCGAATCGAGACCGTGTCCTCTCGCCCGTCAGGATATGCCACGTAGGCATTCTGAGGGTTGGCGTGGAGGAGATGGACCTGTTCAACCAGAGGGTCGGACTTGCGGGTACTAACATGTCGCCGCAGGAGGACAGGTCCTGAGTACGTCAACCAAGACGGTAATGAGGTCCCAGAGGAAGACTTCCTAGGGAATGAAAACATTCTCTCATGAGGAGTAGCATTGGTTGCCGTACACAGGAGTGAGCGTATGGAGTGGAGCGCATCAGGGAGTACCTCTTGCCAACGGGAGACTGGAAGACCTTTAGACTTCAACGCCAGTAAGACAGCCTTCCAGACTGTAGCATTCTCTCGTTCGACCTGTCCGTTACCCCTTGGGTTGCAGCTCGTGGTTCTACTGGAGGCAATCCCGTATGAAAGCAGGTATTGCCTCAAGTCATCGCTCATGAACGACGAGCCCCTATCGCTGTGGATGGAACAGGGGTAACCGAACAGGGTGAAAAGATCACGAAATGCCTTGATAACCGTGGCAGCGGTCATATCAGAACAGGGAATGACAAAAGGGAATCGTGAGTACTCATCAACCACATTGAGGAAGTACACGTTCCGATCTGTCGAGGGAAGGGGGCCCTTAAAGTCCACACTCAGTCTTTCGAAGGGACGAGTGGCCTTAACGAGTTGTGCCCTGTCAGGTCGGTAAAGGTGTGGTTTGCATTCCGCGCATACCTGGCAGCTTCTGGTTATGGACCTGACATCCTCCACCGCGTAGGGTAGATTCCGGGCTTTTATGAAGTGGTAGAGCCGAGTGACCCCCGGATGGCAGAGGTCATTGTGGAGAGCCTGCAAACGGTCCTCCTGCATACTAGCGCATGTTCCACGCGACAGGGCATCCGAGGGCTCGTTGAGCTTCCCTGGACGATACATGATATCATAATTGTAGGTGGAGAGTTCGATTCTCCACCTCAAGATCTTATCATTCTTGATCTTACCCCGTAACGTGTTGTTGAACATGAACGCCACGGACTGCTGGACCCTGAGCAGAGTGAACCGTTTGCCCGCCAAGTAATGGCGCCAATGCCGAACGGCCTCCACAATGGCCTGGGCCTCCTTTTCCACCGCCGAGTGTCGAATTTCAGGGCCTTGGAGGGTGCGAGAGAAAAAGGCGACGGGCCTGCCCGCCTGGTTAAGTGTGGCGGCCAGGGCGAAATCAGATGCATCACTCTCCACCTGGAAGGGGATGGACTCGTCGATAGCGTGCATCGTGGCTTTCGCGATGTCGGCTTTTATTCTTGCAAAGGCTAAGCGAGCCTCTGTTGCGAGGGGAAAAGAGGTAGACTTGATGAGCGGACGGGCTTTGTCCGCGTAATTGGGAACCCACTGTGCGTAGTATGAGAAGAAGCCCAAGCATCTTCTCAGTGCTTTGACGCTAGTGGGCAGGGGAAGTTCGAGGAGAGGACGCATACGGTCTGGATCAGGGCCAAGGACCCCGTTTTCCACCACGTATCCGAGGATAGCTAGGCTGCGCGTGCAAAATACACACTTCTCCCTGTTGTAGGTCAGATTCAGGCGAGATGCAGTGCGTAAGAATCTAAAAAGGTTGGCATCGTGGTCCTGCTGGTCATGGCTGCAGATGGTGACATTATCCAGGTACGGGAAGGTAGCCCGCAGCCCGTTCTGGTCCACCATTCGGTCCATAGCACGCTGGAAGACCGAGACCCCATTCGTGACACCAAAAGGAACCCTTAAAAAATGGTACAGGCGACCATCCGCCTCAAAGGCCGTGTATTGTCGGTCCTCTGGGCGAATGGGGAGTTGGTGGTAAGCAGATTTTAAGTCGATGGTGGAGAACACCCGGTACTGCGCAATCTGATTGACCATGTCAGATATGCGTGGGAGGGGATACGCATCCAGCTGCGTGTATCTGTTGATGGTCTGACTATAGTCTATGACCATCCGGGGTTTGTTCCCATTCTTAACCACCATGACTTGCGCTCTCCAGGGACTAGCGCTAGGTTGGATGATCCCTTCCTTGAGGAGCCGCTGAACTTCAGATCGAATGAAGATCTGATCTTCAGCGCTGTAACGCCTGCTCTTTGTTGCGATGGGCTTGCAGCCTGGCACGAGATTCTGGAATAGGGAGGGTGTGGTAATCCTAAGCATTGAGAGACTACGTGTGGAGCGCGTTGGGCAATTTAGAGGCTGCGGGTCTCCGACTGAAAGCGGAGGGAGTGGCCCACCGTACTGCAGGGTTACACTCTTCAAGTGGACCATAAAATCTAGTCCTAGGAGTATTGGCGCGCAAAGATGCGGTAACACAAGGAGCTTGAAGTTCTTGTAGACTGTGTCCTGCACCGTCAGATTGACCACGCAACTCCCTAGCACGGTGACAGACCAGGACCTTGACGCCATCGAAATTGTCTGCTTGACAGTCCGAATCTGGAGACCACACCGCTTCACGGTGTCTGGATGAATGAAGCTCTCCGTGCTCCCGCTGTCAAACAGACAATAAATCAGGCGTTTGTTTACCTGTATGTCCATCATGGACTTGTCAAGTCTGTGAGGCTTGGCCTGGTCCAGGACGATCGACGCCACCGTTGGTTCATGGGCGCAACTGCAGGCAGCTGAGATGGTTGATGAGGACCCCTGCTGGTCATTCGCGGACGGTGCCGACCAACATGGCTGCCCCAATAGGTCGCACATGGACGATGGCGCCAAAACCTGCGGCCCCTGCAGGTCGCACGTGTCTTGCGACTCCGTCGTTCGGAATGGCGACGTGCTGGAATCGCACGTGGTAGAAGACCTTGAAGATGCAGAAGACAAGGAGGCCGGCTCCGGGGAGTCACACGCCGCATTGCTGGTCTTGGATGAAAGTTTGGACCGGCATACCTTGGAATAGTGCCCCTTCTTGCCGCAGGCGGAGCACAACACCGCATTAGCTGGACATCGCTGCCGAGGGTGCTTCACCCCCCACAGAAGTAGCACCGCGGGCCGCCTGGAGCTGCTGCCGTCGTCAGGTCCGAGGCTGGGAACGCAATCGCGCAGTTTTTCGGTCCCGCTGAATGAAGTGGGGTCTGTGACTGCCCCTGCCACGCTGTCTCCACGTGGTCGTCGGGGTACATCGCCAGACTTTAGGAGGCCATTTCTAGAGCGTCAGCTAACTCTGTGGATTTAGTGAGGTCGAGGTTACCTTGCTCCAACAGCCGAAGGCAGATGTACGACGAGCCGATTGCCGCCACGAACGCATCTCGAGCGAGGTTGTTCATGTACTGGTCTGCTGACACTGCCTTGCAGTTGCAGGCTCTGGCTAGCTGCTGAAGCTCGCACACGTACTGTTCCGTCGTTTCGCCGGGCTGCCGCCGTCGAGTGGCTAGAAGGTATCGAGCATGCATCTCATTCGGCGGTTTGTTGTATCGCTTCTTGAGAAGCTCAAGGGCCCCTTTGTAGTCGGTGGCCGCACGGATCGCTAGGTATACAGCGTCGCTTACCCTCGCGTGGAGGACCCGGAGTCTGTCGGCGTCGTTGTTGACCGCTGTGGAGGCGTCGAGTTAATCCTGGAAACACTTCAACCAGTGGTTGAAAGTGTTCAATGCGCCCGCCGCACGTGGGTCCAACGTAAGCCGTTCGGGTTTAAGCATTTGCTCCATGTTTTCTTTGTCGTTCTTTTTTTCAAAAAAAGAATTTATTTGTTGGCAATAAAATTGATGCGCGATATAACACACGAGAGGCGTGACGTACTCGGGAAATAAAGGCTTTAATTGCCAACAATAACAGAGCTACCATATACAGTACACGATCCCAGACTAAAGGGTCACCAGGCAGAGCAGTGACCTTTATACCTCTCCCAGGAGGCGGAGCCGACTGGGGTGTACCATAACAACTATATTAACAAGTAGAACAGCCCAACCCTAACCCCAACAGTAACATATATACAGACTCATAGTACTGGCCAGACCATGGCTCAGCACTACCTAGTGGGAACCAACAATGGTTCACCACACTGGGAGAGTTCATAAACAACAACGCCCAATAAATACACTACTTCCTGCTTCCTTTTTCTCTGCTTTTGTCAAAGGACATTTAAGAACGAGAACAATCTTCTAGAATCATTGAATTCCATGTCCTTACGGATTGATTGAAATAAATCAGTTGATTGGTTCAATAAACGTGATCCCACTGTGCACTCATTGTGCAACAAGTGTGCATATTCCCCTGTGGAGAATTACGATGCGAAAACTTCCCAATTAACCAGCACTGGGAGAGGGGTCTACAGGGGAGATACCCACACTGGGACAGGGGTCTACAGGGGAGGTACCCGCACTGGGAAAAGGGCCTACAGGGGAGATACCTGCACTGGGAGAGGGGTCTACACTGTGGTCAAGGTTGAATTCAATCTTGCTCATGTTTAGAATCTCACTCACAGTCGGAGTTTCCAAACCCTCCCAACCTCGCAGCTGCTGAGAATTGTCTGCATGTTGTTCAGGTGAGTATATAATCCTGAAAACACTGTTAAACCCCAGCGATTTTCTACAACCGATCCGATCGCCAACTGGACACCTGATCAGCACTGTGCTAATTCCCAGATCATCTGTTTCTGTGATGTGGACTGAGGCTAAATGTTGGACAGAACCCCAGGGAGAACTCATAACATAAGAACATAAGATCTAGGAGCAGGAGTAGGCCATCTGGCCCCTTGAGCCTGCTCCGCCATTCAATAAGATCATGGCTGATTTTTTTGTGGACTCAGCTCCACTTACCTGCCCGCTCACCATAACCCTTAATTACTTTACTATTCAAATATTTATCAATTCTTGCCTTAAAAACATTCAATGAGGCCTCAACTGCTTCACTGGGCAGGGAATTCCACAGACTCACAACCTTTTGTGTGAAGACGTTCCTCCTCAACTCCGTCCTAAATCTGCTTCCCCTTATTTTGTGGCTATGCCCCCGAGTTTTAATTTCACCTGCCAGTGGAAACAACTTCCCTGCTTCTATCTTATCTCTTCCCTTCATAATCTCATATGTTTCCATAAGATCTCCCCTCATTCTTCTAAATTCCAATGAGTATCACCCCAGTCTACTCAGTCTCTCATCATAAGCCAACCCTCTTATCCGGAATCAACCTTGTGAATCTCCAATGCACCCCCTCCAGTGCCAGTATATCCTTTCTCAAGTAAGGTGACCAAAACTGTACACAGTACTCTAGGTGGGGCCTCACCAACACCTTACACAGCTGAAACACAACCTCGCTGTTTTTAAACTCCATCCCTCTTGCAATGAAGGACAAAATTCCATTTGCCTTCTGAATTACCTGCTGCACCTGCAAACCAACTCCTTGAGATTCCTGCACAAGGACACGCAGGTTCCTTTGCTCAGCAGCATGCTGCAATTTTTTACCATTTAAATAATAGTCATTTTGCTGTCATTCTTACCAAAATGGATGACCTCACATTTACCAACATTGTACTCCATCTGCCAAACCCTCGCCCACTCACTTAGACTATCTATATCGCTTTGCAGACTTTCAGTGTCCTCTGCACACTTTGCTCTGCCACCCATCTTAGTGTCATTTGTGGATTTAGACACACTCGGTCCCGAACTCCAAATCATCTATGTAAATCGTAAACAATTGCGGTCCCAACACTGATCCCTGAGGCACACCACTAGTCACTGATCGCCAACCAGGAAAACACCCATTTACCCCCACTCTTTGCTTTCTGTTAGTTACCCAATCCTCTATCCATGCTGATACATTACCCGTAACACCGTGCACCTTTATCTTATGTAACAGTCTTTGGTGCGCCACCTTGTCAAATGCCTTCTGGAAATTCAGATACACCACATCCACAGGTTCCCCATTGTAATGTTCTCAAAGAATTCCACCAAATTAGTCAAACATGACCTTCCCTTCATGAACCCATGCTGCGTCTTCCCAATGGGACAATTTATAGCCAGATGTCTCGCTATTTCTTCCTTGATGATAGATTCAAGCATTTTCCCTACTACAGAAGTGAAGCTAACCGGCCTATAGTTACCTGCCTTTTGTCTACCTCCTTTTTTAAACAGTGGCGTCACATTTGCTGTTTTCCAATCTGCAGGGACCACCCCACAGTCCAGCGAATTTTAGTAAATTAGCACTCGTGCATTTGCGATTTCTGCCGCCATCTCTTTTAATACCCTGGGATGCATTCAATCAGGACCAGGAGACTTGTTTACCTTTAGCCCCATTAACTTGCCCAACACTATCTCGTCCGATAACGATAGTTTTTAGGTTCTCACCTACCACAGACTTCCTGTCATCAATTTTTGGCATGTTATTTGTGTCTTCCACTTTGAAGATTGACACACAATATCCGTTCAATGCCTCAGCCATTTTCTCATCTCCACTTATTACAACCCCTTCTCATCCTCCAAACGACCAATGTTTACTTTTGCCTCCCTTTTTCGTTTTATATATTTGTCGAGACTTTTGCTATCTATTTTTATATTCTGAGCTAGATTACCCTCATAATCAGCACTTACAGGGGAGCCTGTAAAGCAAGTTCCAAATACTGCTAAAAACATTCCCCTCCTTGAGGAAGCTCAAACCAGGCAGATCGATTACTGACAAATCATTGTTTTCGAGATATTATCTCCGAGTTAGTCAGTTCCGAGGCTCACGGCATCCAGGACAACAGAAAAGCTCACAGACTGGGTGTCGGGACAAGATTCTGATTTGATATTTGAATATTTCTCAGCAGAACATTAATTCCAAAAGTTTAAAGCTCATTTCATCGTGTTACAAGTTACTGCGCAAGTCTCTGAGTCGCCACAAAAGGTGAGTTGCCTGGGAGAGTTCATAAACAACAACGCCCAATAAATACACTACTTCCTGCTTCCTTTTTGTCTGCTTTTGTCAAAGGAAATTTGAGAACGAGAACAATCTTCTAGAATCATTGAATTACATGACCTTACGGATTGATTGAAATAAATCTGTTGATTGGTTGAATAAACATGATCCCACAGTGCACTCATTGTGCAACAAGTGTGAATATTCCCCTGTGGAGAACTATGGAGAGAAAACTTCCCAATTAACAAGCACTGGGAGAGGGGTCTACAGGGGCGATCCCACACTGGGAGAGGGGTCTGCAGGGGAGATACCCACAATGGGACAGGGGTCTACGCTGTGGTCAAGGTTGAATTCAATCTTGCTCATGTTTAGAATCTCACTCACAGTCGGAGTTTTCAAACCCTCCCAACCTCGCAGCTGCTGAGAATTGTCTGCATGTTGTTCAGGTGAGTATATAATCCTGAAAACACTGTTAAACCCCAGAGATTTTCTACAACCGATCCGATCACCAACTGGACACCTGATCAGCACGGTGCTAATTCCCAGATCATCTGTTTCTGTGATGTTGAGTGAGGGTAAATGTTGGACAGGATCCCAGGGAGAACGCATAACATAGGAACATAAGAACTAGGAGCAGGAGTAGGCCACCTGGCCCCTTGAGCCTGCTCCGCCATTCAATAAGATCATGGCTGATTTTTTTGTGGACTCAGCTCCACTTACCTGCCCGCTCACCATAACCCATTACTTTACTCTTCATATATTTATCTATTCTTGCCGTAAAAACATTCAATGAGGCCTCAACTGCTTCACTGGGCAGAGAATTCCACAGATTTCACCACCTTTGTGTGAAGAAGTTCCTCCTCAACTCCGTCCTAAATCTGCTTCCCCTTATTTTGAGGCTATGCCCCCGAGTTCTAATTTCACACGCCAGTGGAAACAACTTCCCTGCTTCTATCTTATCTCTTCCCTTCATAATCTTATATGTTTCTATAAGATCTCCCCTCATTCTTCTCAATTCCAATGAGTATCGCCCCAGTCTAATCAGTCTCTCATCATGGGCGGCACGGTAGCACAGTGGTTAGCACTGCTGCTTCACAGCTCCAGGGACCTGGGTTCGATTCCCGGCTTCGGTCACTGTCTGTGTGGAATTTGCACATTCTCCTCGTGTCTGCGTGGGTTTCCTCCGGGTGCTCCGGTTTCCTCCCACAGTCCAAAGATGTGCGGGTTAGGTTGATTGGCCATGCTAAAATTGCCCCTTAGAGTCATGAGATGTGTAGGTTAGAAGAATTAGTGGGTAAAATATGTAGGGATATGGGGATAGGGCCTGGGTGGGATTGTGGTCGGTGCAGACTCGATGGGCCGAAGGGCCTCTTTCTGCACTGTAGGGTATCTATCTCTCATCTATCTATCATAAGCCAACCCTCTCACTCCGGAATCAACCTTGTGAATCTCCTCTGCACCCTCTCCAGTGCCAGTATATCCTTTCTCAAGTAAGGTGACCAAAACTGAACACAGTACTCTAGGTGTGGCCTCACCAACACCTTATACAGCTGCAACATAACCTCGCTGTTTTTAAACTCCATCCCTCTAGCAATGAAGAACAAAATTCCATTTGCCTTCTTAATTAACTGCTGCACCTGCAAACCAACTCCTTGAGATTCCTGCACAAGGACACCCAGGTTCCTTTGCACAGCAGCATGCTGCAATCTTTTACCATTTAAATAATAGTCATTTTGCTGTCATCCCTACCAAAATGGATGACCTCACATTTACCAACATTGTACTCCATCTGCCAAACCCTCGCCCACTCACTTAGACTATCTGTATCCCTTTGCAGACTTTCAGTGTGCTCTGCACACTTTGCTCTACCACCCATCTTAGTGTCATTTGCGGATTTAGACACACTCGGTCCCGAACTCCAAATCATCTATGTAAATCGTAAACAATTGCAGTCCCAACACTGATCCCTGAGGCACACCATGAGTCACTGACCGGCAACCAGGAAAACACCCATTTACCCCCACTCTTTGCTTTCTGTTAGTTACCCAATCCTCTATCCATGCTAATACATTACCCGTAACACCGTGCACCTTTATCTTATGTAACAGTCTTTGATGCGCCACCTTGTCAAATGCCTTCTGGAAATTCAGATACACCACATCCACAGGTTCCCCATTGTAATGTTCTCAAAGAATTCCACCAAATTAGGCAAACATGACCTTCCCTTCGTGAACCCATGCTGCGACTTCCCAATGGGACACTTTATACCCAGACGTCTGGCTATTTTGTCCTTGATGATAGATTCAAGCATTTTCCCTACTACAGAAGTTAAGCTAACCGGCCTATAGTTACCTGCCTTTTGTCTACCTCCTTTTTTAAACAGTGGTGTCACATTTGCTGTTTTCCAATCTGCGGGAACCACTCCAGAGTCCAGCGAATTTTGGGAAATTAGCACTGGTGCATTTGCTTTGTTCCCGCCATCTCTTTTAATACCCTGGGATGCATTCCATCAGGACCAGGAGACTTGTCTACCTTTAGCCCCCATTAACTTGCCCAACACTATCTCTTCCGTGATAACGATAGTTTCTAAGTTCTCACCTACCACAGACTTCCTGTCATCAATTTGTGGCGTGTTATTTGTGTCTTCCACTGTGAAGATTGACACACAATACCTGTTCAATGCCTCAGCCATTTTCTCATCTCCACTTCTTACATCCCCCTTCTCATCCTCTAAAGTACCAATGTTTACTTGAGCCACTCTTTTTTGTTTTATATATTTGTAGAAACTTTTGCTATCTGTTTTTATATTCTGAGCTAGTTTACTCTCATAATCCATCTTACTTTTCTTTATAGCTTTTTTCGTGGCTTTCTGCTGACCTTTCAAGATTTCCCAATCCTCTCACTTCCCACTAATCTTTACCACTTTGTATGTATTTTCTTTCAGTTATATACCCTCCTTTATTTACTTAGATATCCATGGCTGATTATCTCTTTTTCTACAGTCCTTCCTTATCACTGGTATATACTTTTGCTGAGCACTGTGAAAGATCGCTTTGAAAGTCCTCCACTGTTCCTCAATTGTCCCACCATAAAGTTTTTGTTCCCAGTCTACCTTTGCCAACTCCTCCCTCACCACTTTGTAGTCTCCTTTGTTTAAGCACAAGACACTGGTATTGAACTCCCGTGCCCCTCTTCAAAATAGTGCCATGGGATCTTTCAAACTCCCCTGAGGGGGGAGACAGGGTCTCAGTTTAACATCTCATCCTAAGACAGCACCTCTGACGGTGCAGCACTCCCTCAGTACTGCATTGAATTGTCAGTATTTTGATTTTTGAGCTCTAGTTCTCAGAGTGGATCTTGAAGCCACAACTCTGTAGATTCCGAGGTGACAGTGTGGACAACTGAGCTCCAGCTGAAGTGGGAAGGGGAGCACGCTCACCTCTGAGTCGGAAGCTTGTGAGTGCAAGAGTCACTCCAGAGACCTGAGCACAAAACTCAGGAGAGCGCTGAGCGAGTGTTGCATTGTTGGAAGGAAGGTCTCCGTCCCCGGGAGACTCAGGGGGTATTTCACAATTCACCTCAACTCGGGAACCCAAACCGGCAGAGGGAAGCAGAAAGCAGATAAAGCCAAAGTGAAAGCTGTGACAATATAATGTGATTTCCCGGGAAGCAGAGTGTTTCTCGAACACTCACTGCGTTCATTAATATGCGATTTATACAACACCGGACAGGCGCTGCTGTTGAAAGAGGGATCAGCACTTACAGCGGAGCCTGTAAAGCAAGTTCCAAATACTGCTAAAAACATTCCCCTCCTTGAGGAAGCTCAAACCAGGCAGATTGATTCCTGACAAATAGTTGTTTTCGAGATATTATCTCCGAGTTAGTCTGTTCCGAGGCTCACGGCATCCAAAACCAAAGAAAAGCTCACAGACTGGCATGTCGGGACAACAGTCTGATTTTATAATTGAAAATTTCTCAGCAGAACACGAATTCCAAAAGTTAAAGTTCATTTATTAGTGTTACAAGTCACTGCGCAAATCCCCGAGTCGCCACAAAAAGTGAGTGAGCTGGGAGAGTTCATAAACAACTCCAAATAAATACACTTCTTCCTGCTTCCTTTTTCTCTGGGTTTGTCAAAGGACATTTGAGAATCTTCAAGAATCATTTAATTCCATATCCTTACGGATAGATTGAAATAAATCTGTTGATTGGTTCAATCAACGTCATCCCACAGTGCACACATTGTGCAACAACTGAATATTCCCCTGTGGAGAACTATGGAGAGAAAACTTCCCAATTAACAAGCACTGGGAGAGCGGTCTCCAGGAGAGATACCCACACTGGGAGGGGGGTCTACAGGGGAGATACCTGCACTGCGAGGGGGGTTGACAGTGGAGATAACCGCACTGGGAGTGGGGTCTATAGGGAGATACCCACACTGGTAGAGGGGTCTACAGCGGAGATACCTGCACTCGGAGAGGGGTCGACCGGAAGATACCCGTTCTGGGACAGGGGTCTACAGGGGGGGTAGCCGCACTGGGAGAGGGGCCTACTGGGGAGATACCCGCACTGGGACAGGGGTCTACAGGGGGGGTAGCCGCACTGGGAGAGGGGCCTACCAGGGAGATACCCGCACTGGGAGAGGGGTCTACAAAGAGATACCCGCACTGGGAGAGGGGTCTACAGGGGAGATACCCGCACTGGGAGAGGGGCCTACGGGGGAGATACCCACACTGGGAGAGGGGCCGACAGAGAGATACCCGCACTGGGAGAGGGGTCGACGGGGAAGGGACCCGCACTGGAAGAGGGGGCTACAGAGAGATACCCACACTGGGAGAGGGGTCTATGCCGTGGTCAACATTTAATTCAATCTTGCTCATGTTTAAAATCTCACTCACTGTTGGAGTTTTCAAACCCTCCCAACCTCGCAGGTGCTGAGAAGGGCTTGCATATTGTTCAGGAGAGTATATAATCCTGTAAACACTGTTAAACCCCAGAGATTTTCTGCAACTGATCCGATCACCAACTGGACACATAGAACATAGAACATAGAACAGTACAGCACAGAACAGGCCCTTCGGCCCATGATGTTGTGCCGAGCTTTATCTGAAACCAAGATCAAGCTATCCCACTCCCTATCATCCTGGTGTGCTCCATGTGCCTATCCAATAACCGCTTAAATGTTCCTAAAGTGTCTGACTCCACTATCACTGCAGGGAGTCCATTCCACACCCCAACCACTCTCTGCGTAAAGAACCTACCTCTGATATCCTTCCTGTATCTCCCACCACGAACCCAGATGGACACCTGATCAGCACTGTGCTAATTCCCAGATCATCTGTTTCTGTGATGTTGACTGAGGGTAAATGTTGGACAGGACCCCAGGGAGAACTCATAACATAAGAACATAAGTCCTTGGGGCAGGAGTAGGCCACCTGGCCCCTCGAGCCTGCTCCGCCATTCAATAAGATCATGGCTGATCTGTTTGTGGACTCAGCTTCACTTACCCGCCCGCTCACCATAACCCTTAATTACTTTAGTATGCAAAGATTTATCTATTCTTGCCTTATAAACATTCAATGAGGCCTCAACTGCTTCACTGGGCAGGGAATTCCACAGATTCACAACCCTTTGTGTGAAGAAGTTCCTCCTCAACTCAGTCCTAAATCTGCTTCCCCTTATTTTGAGGCTATGCCCCCGAGTTGTAATTTCACCCGCCAGTGGAACAACTTCCCTGCTTCTTTCTTATCTATTCCCTTCATAACCTTATATGTTTCTATAAGATCTCCTCTCATTCTTCTGAATTCCAATGAGTATAGCCCCAGTCTACTCAGTCTCTCATAATAGGCCAACCCTCTCAACTCCGGAATCAACCTCGTGAATCTCCTCTGCACCCCCTCCAGTGCCAGTATATCCTTTCTCAAGTAAGGAGACCAAAACTGTACACAGTACTCTAGGTGTGGCCTCACCAGCACCTTATACAGCTGCAACACAACCTCGCTGTTTTTAAACTCCATCCCTCTCGCAATGAAGGACAAAATTCCATTTGCCTTCTTAATTACCTGCTGCACCTGCAAACCAACTCCTTGAGATTCCTGCACAAGGACACCCAGGTCCCTCTGCACAGCAGCATGCTGCAATTTTTTACCATTTAAATAATAGAAATTTTGCTGTCATTCTTACCAAAATGGATGACCTCACATTTACCAACATCGTACTCCATCTGCCAGACCCTCGCCCACTCATTTAGACTATCTATATCCCTTTGCAGACTTTCAGTGTCCTCTGCACACTTTGCTCTGCCACCTTTGCTCTGACACACTCGGTCCCCAACTCCAAATCATCTATGTAAATCGTAAACAATTGCAGTCCCAACACTGATCCCTGAGGCACACCACTAGTCACTGATCGCCAACCAGGAAAACACCCATTTACCCCCACTCTTTGCTTTCTGTTAGTTAACCAATCCTCTATCCATGCTAATACATTACCCGTAACACCGCGCACCTTTATCCTATGTAGCAGTCTTTGGTGCAGCACCTTGTCAAATGCCTTCTGGAAATTCAGATACACCACATCCACAGGTTCCCTATTGTAATGTTCTCAAAGAATTCCACCAAATTAGTCAAACTCAGTGCACGTTCAGTCCGATCAAAAAAAAATTCCAAAGAGGAAGACGATTTAAGTGATCTTATTGAAGACATTATGACCTTCCCTTCATGAACCCATGCTGCGACTTCCCAATGGGACAATTTATATCCAGATATCTCACTATTTCTTCCTTGATGATAGATTCAAGCATTTTCCCTACTACAGAAGTTAAGCTAACCGGCCTGTAGTTACCTGCCTTTTGTTTACCTCCTTTTTTAAACAGTGGCATCACATTTGCTGTTTTCCAATCTGCGGGAACCACCCCAGAGTCCAGCGAATTTTGGGAAATTAGCACTGGTGCATTTGTTATTTCTCCCGCCAGCTCTTTTAGTACCCTGGGATGCATTCCATCAGGACCAGGAGACTTGTCTACCTTTAGCCCCCATTAACTTGCCCAATGGTACCTCTTTCGTGGTAACGCTAGTTTCTCGGTTCTCACCTACCATAGCCTTCCTGTCATCAATTTTTGGCGTGTTATTTGTGTCTTCCACTGGCCAGAAATATCAGAATCTTGCCCCGACATGCCAGTCTTTGAGCTTTTCTTTGGTCGTGGATGCCGTGAGCCTCGGAACAGACTAACTCTGAGATAATATCTCGCAAACACTTTTTGGCTGTAATCAATCTGCCTGGTTTGACCTTCCTCAAGGAGAGGAATGTTTTTAACATTGTTTGGAACTTTCTTTACAGGTTCCCCGATAAGTGATGATTACCTTCATACCTCTCTCGCTGTCATCCGCTGCCGCCTCTGCCTCCTCCAGCTTCTGCAGGGCCGTGGCCAAAAGATTGACACGCAATATCTGTTCAATGCCTCAGCCATTTTCTCATCTCCAGTTATTACATCCCCCTTCTCTTCCACTAAAGGACCAATGGTTACTTTAGCCACTCTTTTTCATTTTATATATTTGTCGAGACTTTTGCTATCTGTTTTTATATTCTGAGCAAGTTTACTCTCATAATCAGCACTTACAGGGGAGCCTGTAAAGCAAGTTCCAAATACTGCTAAAAACATTCCCCTCCTTGAGGAAGCTCAAACCAGGCAGATTGATTAGTGACAAAAAATTGTTTTCGAGATATTATCTCCGAGTTAGTCAGTTCCGAGACTCACGGCATCCAGAACAAAAGAAAAGCTCACAGACTGGGTGTCGGGACAAGATTCTGATTTGATAATTGAATATTTCTCAACAGAACATTAATCCCAAAAGTTTAAAGTTTATTTCATCGTGTTACAAGTTACTGCGCAAATCTCTGAGTCGCCACAAAAGGTGAGTTACCTGGGAGAGTTCATAAACAACAACGCTCAATAAATACACTTCTTCCTGCTTCCTTTTTCTCTGCTTTTGTCAAAGGACATTTAAGAACGAGAACAATCTTCTAGAATAATTGAGTTACATGACCTTACGGATTGATTGAAATAAATCAGTTGATTGGTTTAATAAACGTGATCCCACAGTGCACTCATTGTGCAACAAGTGTGCATATTCCCCTGTGGAGAACTACGGAGAGAAAACTTCCCAATTAACAAGCACTGGGAGAGTGGTCTACAGGGGCGATCCCACACTGGGAGAGGGATCTGCAGGGGAGATACCCGCACTGGGAGAGAGGTCTACAGGGGAGATACCCACACGGGGAGAGGAGTCCGCAGGGGAGATACCCACACTGGGAGAGGAGTCTGCAGGGGAGATACCTGCACTCGCAGAGGGGTCGACAGGGAGATACCCACACTGGGACAGGGGTCTACGGGGGAGGTACCCGCACTGGGAGAGGGGTCTACAGGAGAGATACCCGCACTGGGAGAGGGGTCTACACTGTGGTCAAGGTTGAATTCAATCTTGCTCATGTTTAGAATCTCACTCACAGTCGGAGTTTCCAAACCCTCCCAACCTCACAGATGCTGAGAATTGTCTGCATGTTGTTCAGGTGAGTATATAATCCTGAAAACACTGTTAAACCCCAGCGATTTTCTACAACCGATCCGATCGCCAACTGGACACCTGATCAGCACTGTGCTAATTCCCAGATCATCTGTTTCTGTGATGTGGACTGAGGCTAAATGTTGGACAGAACCCCAGGGAGAACTCATAACATAAGAACATAAGATCTAGGAGCAGGAGTAGGCCACCTGACCCCTCGAGCCTGCTCCGCCATTCAATAAGATCATGGCTGATTTTTTTGTGGACTCAGCTCCACTTACCTGCCCGCTCACCACAACCCTTAATTACTTTACTATTCAAAAATGTATCTATTCTTGCCTTAAAAACATTCAATGAGGCCTCAACTGCTTCACTGGGCAGGGAATTCCACAGACTCACAACCCTTTGTGTGAAGACGTTCCTCCTCAACTCCGTCCTAAATCTGCTTCCCCTTATTTTGTGTCTATGCCCCCGAGTTGTAATTTCACCTGCCAGTGGAAACAACTTCCCTGCTTCTATCTTATCTATTCCCTTCATAATCTTATATGTTTCCATAAGATCTCCCCTCATTCTTCTAAATTCCAATGAGTATCGCCCCAGTCTACTCAGTCTCTCATCATAAGCCAACCCTCTCATTCCGGAATCAACCTTGTGAATCTCCTCTGCACTCCCCCAGTGCCAGTGTATCCTTTCTCAAGTAAGGTGACCAAAACTGAACACAGTACTCTAGGTGTGGCCTCACCAACACCTTACACAGCTGCAACACAAGCTCGCTGTTTTTAAACTCCATCCCTCTTGCAATGAAGGACAAAATTCCATTTGCCTACTTAATTACCTGCTGCACCTGCAAACCAACTCCTTGAGATTCCTGCACAAGGACACGCAGGTTCCTCTGCACAGCAGCATGCTGCAATTCTTTACCATTTAAATAATAGTCATTTTGCTGTCATCCCTACCAAAATGGATGACCTCACATTTACCAACCTTGTACTCCATCTTCCTAACCCTCGCCCACTCACTTAGACTATCTATATCGCGTTGCAGACTTTCAGTGTCCTCTGCACACTTTGCTCTGCCACCCATCTTAGTGTCATTTGCAGATTTAGACACACTCGGTCCCGAACTCCAAATCATCTATGTAAATCGTAAACAATTGCGGTCCCAACACTGATCCCTGAGGCACACCACTAGTCACTGATCGCCAACCAGGAAAACACCCATTTACCCCCACTCTTTGCTTTCTGTTAGTTAACCAATCCTCTATCCATGCTGATACATTACCCGTAACACTGTGCACCTTTATCTTATGTAACAGTCTTTGGTGCGCCACCTTGTCAAATGCCTTCTGGAAATCCAGATACACCACATCCACAGGTTCCCCATTGTCCACTGCACATGTAATGTTCTCAAAGAATTCCACCAAATTAGTCAAACATGACCTGCCCTTCATGAACCCATGCTGCGACTTCCCAATGGGACAATTTATATCCAGATGTCTCACTATTTCTTCCTTGATGATAGATTCAAGCATTTTCCCTACTACAGAAGTTAAGCTAACCGGCCTATAGTTACCTGCCTTTTGTCTACCTCCTTTTTTAAACAGTGGCATCACATTTGCTGTTTTCCAATCTGCGGGAACCACCCCAGAGTCCAGCGAATTTTGGGAAATTAGCACTGGTGCATTTGCTTTTTTCCCACCATCTCTTTTAATATCCTGGGATGCATTCAATCAGGACCAGGAGACTTGTCTACCTTTAGCCCCCATTAACTTGCCCATCACTATCTCTTCCGTGATAACGATAGTTTCCAGGTTCTCACCTACCACAGACTTCCTGTCATCAATTTGTGGCGTGTTATTTGTGTCTTCCACTGTGAAGATTGACACACAATATCTGTTCAATGCCTCAGCCATTTTCTCATCTCCACTTCTTACATCCCCCTTCTCATCCTCTAAAGTACCAATGTTTACTTGAGCCACTCTTTTTTGTTTTATATATTTGTCGATACTTTTGCTAAATGTTTTTATATTCTGAGCTCGTTTACTCTCATAATCCATCTTACTTTTCTTTATAGCTTTTTTCGTGGCTTTCTGCTGACCTTTCAAGATTTCTCACTTCCCACTAATCTTTACCACTTTGTATGTATTCTCTTTCAATTATATACCCTCCTTTATTTACTTAGATATCCATGGCTGATTATCTCTTTTTCTACAGTCCTTCCTTATCACTGGGGAGATACCCGCACTGGGAGAGGGTTCTACAGGGGAGATACCCGCACTGGGAGAGGGGGCTTCAGGCGACATATCCGCACTGGGATAAGGGTCTCCAGGAAAGAGACCCACACTGGGAGAGGGGTCTCGGAGGAAGCAAAAACTGATAGTCAAGTTCCGCACACATGAGGATGGCCTCAACCGGGATCTTGGGTTTATGTCACACTATCTGTGACCCCCACGACTCGCCTGGGCTTGCAAAATCTCACTAACTGTCCTGGCTGGAGACAATACACATCTCTTTAACCTGTGCTAAACCCTCTCTCCACTCACATTGTCTGTACCTTTAAGACTTGATTACCTGTAAAGACTCGCATTCGAACCATTATCTTATAAATTGAGTTTGTATCTATGTATGCCCTGTTTGTGAACAGAACTCCCACTCACCTGAAGAAGGGGCAGCACTCCAAAAGCTTGTGGCTTGTGCTACCAATTAAACCTGTTGGACTTTAACCTGGTGTTGTGAGACTTCTTACTGTGCCTATCCCAGTCCAACGCTGGCATCTCCACATCATCACTGCAGTTATACATGGCCTTGGTGAGACCACACCTGAAGTACTGTGCTCAGTTTTGATTTCCCTACCTAACAAAGGGTCTACTTGCCAGAGAGGGAGTACAGCGGACATTCACTGACACTCCTCCCCACCCCACCAATTAGCCCTCAATAGGTGCCATCCCTCTGGCCCACCCCCTTGGCACAGCTCGATGTTCAGCGAGCAATGCCAAGGTGCCCCTTGGGCAGTGTCAGGGTGCCAGGCTAGGACTGCCCAAGGGCCACCTTCCCAACCTCCGATCTTCCTAGGGGGCCTCAATGGCCTCTGTTCCCTCTCGGGGGGTTGGGCCGCCTGTTCCAGGCCAACCAGGTTTCCTAAACTGAACTAATCCCATTTGCCTGCATTTCGCCATATCCCTCTAATCCTTTCCCATCCATGTACTTATCCAAATGCTTTTTAAATGTTGCTATTGTTCCTGCCTCAACCACTTTCTCTGGGGGGATTGTCCTATGAGGAGAGATTGGTTCGACTTGGCCTGTACTCCCTAGAGTTTAGAAGGATGTGAGGAGATTGGATTGAAACGTATAAAACTCTAACAGGGCCGGACAGACGAGGCGCAGGGAGAATGTTCTCCCTGATTGGGGAATCTAGATGTGGAGATGCTGGCGTTGGACTGGGGTGAACACAGTAAGGTGTTGTTAAAACTCTTACTGGGGAATCTAGAACCAGGGGACACAGTCTCAGGATACGGGGTGGACCATTTAGAACTGAGATGATGAGAAATTTCTTCACTCAGAGGGTGGTGAACCTGTGGAATTCACCACCACAGAAGGCTGTGGAGGCCAATTCACTGAATGTATCAAGGAAGAGAGAGATAAATGTTTAGATTTTAGAGGCATCAGGGCTTTGGGGGAAAAACAGGAATATAAAGTAAAGTTTAATTATTAGTCACAAGTAGGCTTACATTAACACTGCAACAATCCCTGGAATGAAGAGCTTGTTGTATGAGGAACGGTTGAGGACTCTGGGTCTGTATTCATTGGAGTTCAGAAGGATGAGGGGGGATCTTATTGAAACTCACAGGATACTGCGAGGCCTGGATAGAGTGGACATGGAGAGGATGTTTCCACTGGTAGGAAAAACTAGATGTGGAAATGCCGGCGTTGGACTGGGGTAAACACAGTAAGGAGTCTAACAACACCAGGTTAAAGTCCAACAGGTTTATTTGGTAGCAAATGCCATTAGCTTTCGGAGCGCTGCTCGTTCGTCAGATGGAGTGGAAATCCACTCCATCTGACGAAGGAGCAACGCTCCGAAAGCTAGTGGCATTTGCTAACAAATAAACCTGTTGGACTTTAACTTGGTATTGTTCGACTCCTTACTAGGAAAAACTAGAACCAGAGGGCACAACCTCAGGCTAAAGAACAAAGAACAAAGAAAATTACAGCACAGGAACAGGCCCTTTGGCCCTCCTGCACCGACCATGCTGCCCTACTGAACTAAAACCCCCTACCCTTCCGGGCACCATATCCCTCTATTCCCATCCTATTCATGCATTTGTCAAGACGCCCCTTAAAAGTCACTATCATATCTGCTTCCAATACCTCCCCCGGCAGCGAGTTCCAGACATCCACCACCCTCTGTGTAAAAAACTTGCCTCGTACATCTCCTTTAAACCTTGCCCCTCGCACCTTAAACCTATGCCCCCTAGTACTTCACTCTTCCACCCTGGAAAAAAGCTTCTGACTATCCATTCTGTCCATGCCCCTCATAATCTTATAGACTTCCTATCAGTTCACCCCTCAACCTGAGTCGTTCCAGTAAAAACAAACCCTCTCCTCATAGCTAATGCCCTCCATACCAGGCAACATCCTGGTAAATCTTTTACCCCCTCCAAAGCCTCCACAACCTTCTGGTAGTGTGGCGACCAGAATTGAACACTACATTCCAAGTGCACCCTAACTAAGGTTCCATAAAGCTGCAACACGACTGGCCAATTTTTAAACTCAGTGCCCTGGCCGATGAAGGCAAGCATGCCGTATGCCTTCTTGACTACCTTCTCCACCTACATTGCCACTTTCAGTGACCTGTGTATCTGTACACCCAGATCCCTCTGCCTATCAATATTCTTAAGAGTTCTGCCATTTACTTTAAAGGGACGATCCTTTAAAACAGAGATGAGGAGGAATTTCTTCAGCCAGAGAGTGGCGAATCTGTGGAACTCTTTGCCGCAGGAGGCTGTGAAGGCCAGCTCATTGAGTGTCTTTAAGACAGGGATAGATAGGTTCTTTATTAATAAAGGGATCAGGGGTTATGGAGAAACGGTAGGAGAATGGGGATGAGAAAAATATCAGCCATGATTGAATGGCGGAGCAGACTCAATGGGCTGAGTGGCCTAATTCTGCTCCTAAAAAATGTTATTTATTAGTCAAATGTAAGGCTTATATTAACACTGCAATGTAGTTACTGTGAAATTCCCCTCGTCGTCACACTCTGGCGCCTGTTCGGGTCAATCCACATCTTTCAGATTGTGGGAAGAAACCGGAGCACCCGGAGGAAACCCATGCAGACACAGGGAAGAATGTGCAAATTCCACACAGACAGTGACCGAAGCTGGGAATTGAACCCAGATCACTGGAACTGTGAGGCAGCAGTGCTAACACTGTGCCACCATGCCTTATGTCTTATGGTCTTCTGGTCTTATGCAATGAAGTTACTGTGAAAATCACCTAGTCGCCACACTCTGGTGCCTACAGTACAGAAGGAAGCCTTCTATCTGACATTAAGAGAGGATCAGCCTTGATAATATTGCATGGTGGAACAGGCTCAAAGGGCTGAACGGTCCACTCCTGTTCCTGGTTTCTATGTTTCTACAGTTATTTTTTAAAATTTCCAATCTTCTTCACGATTTCGTAATGCAACCTATTACATCCACCTGAGAGATCAAGCAGGGTCGCAGTTTAACATCTTATCCAAAAGCTGCAACCTCTGATCAAGCAGCATTTCCTCGGTACTGTGTTGAGGCTTTGTTACCTCAGTCCCAAAATCTGGAAATAGCTTCTGAAACCCTTCCACCTCACTCAGAAGACACTGGAGAGGTTGTTTATATCACAAACCAATAAGAAAACCAATGAGATTCCTGTGAATTTAAAATGTGAATTTCCAGACAATCTGGTGTGATTTTGGATTTAATAAAAGCTTACTTTGCTCAGTGGAACAGTAACCTTCTCCCTCCTCCTCCACGGTGGCACAGTGGTTAGCACTGCTGCCTCACAGCGCCAGGAACCCAGGTTCAATTCCCAGCTGGGCAGCACAGTGGTCCAGTGGTTAGCACTGCTGCCTCACAGCGCCAGGGACCCAGGTTCAATTCCTTGGGTCACTGTGCGGATTCTGCACATCCTCCCACAGTCTGAAAGACGTGCTGGTTAAGTGCATTGGCCATGCTAAATTCTCCCTCAGTGTACCCAAACAGGCGCCGGAGTGTGGAAACAAGGGGATTGTCACAGTAACTCCATTGCAGTGTTAATGTAAGCCTACCTGTGACACGAATAAATAAACTTTAAAAAGTTGTTCCTGTTTGTAACCAGTTCTTGTAGCTCTTGCTGAGACTAGGTTTTTACAGTGGGTGTTTAAAAAGACTTTCCTGTTCTGCATTTAAAAATAGCTTTTACTGTGATTGGTTGCGTTGCATTATAAATACTGGAGCATTTCCAGGAACAGGCAGTGACTCAGCTTCACACTGACTGGGACAGAACAAGACAGAACCTGAACAGCAGAGAGGTGAGTACTTCAACACGTATCAGACGCTAAGAGAAAATTTAAAGTGTTAATCAGTAAAATGTCCCATTTAAAGATTACTGTTGTTACTGGAAAGTTGTACTAGTGTGAGGAACAGTGTGGCTTTTGTTTCGAATAAGATTCAAGAATATTGAAAGTGAAGTGTGCGATGTTCACACTCACAGAAGAAACATTTGGGGGCAATTTGATGCCTTCATCACTGCCACCACCCCCCCAGACCCTGCCACCCCTTCTATCTCCAACCCACCTAACCCAGAGCTGAGTTCAGAAGCAAGGCTGTGTAGTCAGTCAGGAGGGTTTGGGCTGATGATCCTGGGACCTTTCCGTCTCCCTCCTATTAAAGCTGGGGCTGATGTGGAGTTGCTGGCATTGGACTGGGGTAGGCACAGTAATTAGTCTTCCAACACCAGATTAAAGTCCAACAGGTTTATTTGGCAGCACGAGGTTTTGGAGCACTGCCCCTTCATCAGGTGAGTGTCGGATTTGTTTCACAAACAGGGCATATATTATATATATATATATATATATATATATATATATATACATAGTGTCTATATATGCCCTGTTTGTGAAACAAATCCTACACTCACCTGATGAAGGGGCAGTGCTCCAAAACCTCGTGCTACCAAATAAACCTGTTGGACTTTAACCTGGTGTTGGAAGACTACTTACCAAAGCTAGGGCTGGAAGACTTGTAGGCAGCCTTCCTACCCAGAGACAATATAAGGTCTTTAAGTGTCTATTTAAGACCCACTTACCACCACCACTTGTATTCAATCAGCAGTGGGCTTGCACCCAGAGAGGCAACTCAGTAATACAAAGAACAAAGAACAAAGAACAATACAGCACAGGAACAGGCCCTTCGGCCCTCCAAGCCCGCGCCGCTCCCCGGTCCAGGATTGAATCCTGAATCCAGGATCCCCGCCCAATTTTCCAGCCTATCTACATACCAATATCCTATCCACCGAGCTGTCCCTCACAGCTACGATGCATTGTTCATTACAATCTATTAACTCACCCCCACCCCCCCCATTCCAGACCATGTGATCTCCAGGGAGAGGCGAAAACCCAGAGTGAAAAACCCCAGGGCCAATATGGGGAAAAAAAAATCTGGGAAATTCCTCTCCGACCACCTGAGGCGATCGAAACGAGTCCAGGAGATCACAATGGCCCTGATCAGAAAATGCTTCCCAACCCTAGTCATTTCCACTTCCACGAACACCATATGAATTCCCTGCCCCCGAGACAGGTTCCCAACTATCCGCAGTCTCGCTCTGTACTGGCACCAGCAAGATGATCATAGATTGAAGCCTTGAAACGAGAAACCAGGAACAATTAGCCCGCGCCGCTCCCTGGTCCAAACTAGACCACTCTTTTGTATCCCTCCATTCCCACTCCGTTCATATAGCTGTCTAGATAAGTCTTAAACGTTCCCAGTGTGTCCGCCTCCACCACCTTGCCCCACGACCCTCTGTGTGAAATATGTCCTTCTGATACCTGTGTTAAACCTCCCCCCCTTCACCTTGAACCTATGACCCCTCGTGAACGTCACCACCGACCCGGGGAAAAGCTTCCCACCGTTCACCCTATCTATGCCTTTCATAATTTTATACACCTCTATTAAGTCTCCCCTCATCCTCCATCTTTCCAAGGAGAACAACCCCAGTTTACCCAATCTCTCCTCATAACCAAGCCCCTCCATACCAGGCAACATCCTGGTAAACCTCCTCTGTACTCTCTCCAAAGCCTCCACGTCCTTCTGGTAGTGTGGCGACCAGAACTGGACGCAGTATTCCAAATGCGGCCGAACCAACGTTCTATACATCTGCAACATCAGACCCCAACTTTTATACTCTATGCCCCGAGCTATAAAGGCAAGCATGCCATATGCCTTCTTCACCACCTTCTCCACCTGTGACGTCACCTTCAAAGATCTGTGGACTTGCACACCCAGGTCCCTCTGCGTCTCTACACCCTTTATGGTTCTTCCATTTATCGTGTAGCTCCTCCCTACATTATTCCCACCAAAATGCATCACTTCGCATTTATCAGGATTGAACTCCATCTGCCATTTCCTTGCCCAAATTTCCAGCCTATCTATATCCTTCTGTAGCCTCTGACAATGTTCCTCACTATCTGCAAGTCCTGCCAGTTTTGTGTCGTCCGCAAACTTACTGATCACCCCAGTTACTCCTTCTTCCAGATCATTTATATAAATCACAAACAGCAGGGGTCCCAATACAGAGCCCTGCGGTACACCACTAGTCACAGGCCTCCAGCCGGAAAAAGACCCTTCCACTACCACCCTCTGTCTTCTATGACCAAGCCAGTTCTCCACCCATCTAGCCACCTCCTCCTTTATCCCATGGGATCCAACCTTTTTCACTAGCCTACCATGAGGGACTTTGTCAAAACGCTTTACTAAAGTCCATATAGACAACATCCACGGCCCTTCCTTCATCAACCATTTTGGTCACTTCTTCAAAAAACACCACCAGGTTAGTGAGGCATGACCTCCCTCTCACAAAACCATGTTGACTATCGTTAATGAGTTTATTCCTTTCTAAATGCGCATACATCCTAACTTTAAGAATCTTCTCCAACAACTTCCCCACCACGGACGTCAAGCTCACCGGCCTATAATTACCCGGGTTATCCTTCCTACCCTTCTTAAATAACGGGACCACATTGGCTATCCTCCAATCCTCTGGGACCTCACCTGTGTCCAGTAATCTGTCATGTTTGCCCGCAGCTTTCTTGGAATTCAAAGGGAGTCGCCCCGATTAAAGGACACAGCATCAGGACTTGAGTTTAAGTTTATTTATTAGTGTCACAAGTAAGCTTACATTAACACTGCAATGAAGTTACTGTGAAATTCCCCTGGGAAGGGGTGTAGAGGAAGCTGCTCCCCTGCCTTTGCTGTTGAAAGCACCCATTACCCCAATTCTCAGTGTCCCATCCCTGGGAATCCCTGGAAGAGTGAGGTGCATGCACACCAGAGGCCAGGGAGCTGGGGTAGGGGAATTGGAGGGGTCAGTGGTTCACTTTTAACATTTAATACCAATTAATAAATACAGTACACTTGATTGTTGTCCGAGAGTTGGTGCAGACTCAGTGGGCTGAATGGCCTCCTTCTATACTGTAAGGATTCTATGATTCTCAAAATTCTCTCTCAATTTAAACCAGTATATAAATAGCAGTGATAGTATTCATTGTGCCCTAAAGCAGACATAATTCTGATGACATGCTGTGTTGATATACCAGAGGCTTGAGAAAGTTAAAGTTGAAGTTTATTTATTAGTCACAAATAAGGCTTACATTAACACTACAATGAAGTTATTGTGAAATTCCCCCAGTTACCACACTCCGGCGCCTCTTCGGGTCAATGCACCCGAACCAGCATGTCTTTGAGACTGTGGGAGGAATCATGGGCTTTGTCAAAATAAAAGTCAGAAACTAAAAACTGGGAGCAATGCAAAACAGGGTATTGACTCACCATTGCCTCTGTAAAAATGAGACCCCTATTTATCATAGAAATCATAGAAACCCTACAGTACAGAAAGAGGCCATTCGGCCCATCAAGTCTGCACCGACCACAATCCCACCCAGGCCCTATCCCTATATCCCTACATATTTTACCCACTAATCCCTCTAATCTACGCATCCCAGGACACTAAGGGGCAATTTTAGCATGGCCAATCAACCTAACCCGCACATCTTTGGACTGTGGGAGGAAACCGGAGCACCCGGAGGAAACCCACACAGACACAAGGAGAATGTGCAAACTCCACACAGACAGTGACCCAAGCTGGGAATCGAACCCAGGTCTCTGGAGCTGTGAAGTAGCAGTGCTAACCACTGTGCTACCATGCCGCCCTTAGGGGATTACTAGGGGATCACTCGGGGATTGCTTTACAAGACTTTACAAATCTCTACTTCATCCTTAGTTCACCACCCAGTTAAGCTGTGAATTCACAGTGTAAAATATAATTTGGGGAAGAAGAAATAATCTTAGAGTCCTACAGCGCAGAAGGAGGCCATTCAGCCCATCGGGTCTACATAACTCCATGCATTTATACTAGCTAGTCCCCACGGCACTAAGGAGTAATTTTAGCCAATCCACCGAACCCGCGCATCTTTGGACTGTGGGAGGAAACTGGAGCACCCGAAGGAAACTCACGCAGGCACAGGGAGAACGTGCAAACTCCACACAGACAGTGACCCCAGCCAGGAATCAAATCCGGGACCCTGGTGCTATGAGGCAGCAGTGCTAACCACTGCGCCACAGTGCCACCTCGTCCTTGAGTTAAGGCTGCACTGAATTTATGTGCCTTGTATCATTCTTGGTGGTCTCATATAACCATGTGGTTTGCTAGACCATTCCCAAATGCATTTAAGAATCAATCACATTGCTATGGTTCTGGAGTCACATGTAGGCCAGACCAGGTAAAGATGGCAGATTTCCTTCCCAAAGGACATCAGTGAACCAGGTGGATTTTTCTGACAATCATTCTGTGCTCACCATTAGGCGAGCTTTAATTCTAGGCTTTTTATTAATTGATTTAAATTACACCAGCTGCCACAGTGGGATTTGAATCCAGATCCCCAGATCGTTGAGGGCTATAGATAGGCCTAGAGGTAGGGATATGATCAGCGCAACTTGTGGGCCGAAGGGCCTGTTTGTGCTGTGGCTTTCTATGTTCTATGTTCTATGTTAGCTTGGGTCTCTAGATTATTCATCCAGTGCATTACCAGTACACCACCACTATTCCACTATCACTGGCGAAAAACACCTTTCCCAATAGCACTGGGGATGTATCTACACCACATGGACAACAATGATTGAAGAAGGCAGCTCACCAACACCTTCTTGAGGGCAATTAAGGATAAGCAACAAATGCTGACCCAGCCAGTGAAACCCCTATGAACGAAGAATAAACTCTGAAAAAATCAGATCAACAATTCAATCTACATTTTTCCTCAGCTCCTGGTAGGTATTCGATTGACAAATGCTGAAGACAGTGTCCTTGGCTTAAAAAAGACAGTTGCCATTCATGGTATATTGTGGGTTGGTGCCAGAGAAGTCAAAACGGTAAAGTTGTATTAGCCACAGAGTTGAATTGTTTTGTAAATGTAGATCTTTGTATCCACTTTCTTACCATCAATTGATATCTCTGAGAATAATTATCCAAAGAAACCAATTTCACCATTGCTGCAATCACTCTGTCTACTGCATGCAGGCATATTGAGAGAAAGACAGGAGTGGAAAGGGCACTTAGTGAATCAGTAAGCTGTTTTACAATGCATATTATTTGCAAGAGTTTTTTTTCCCTTTGACTTCAGTCTCTTTCTTTTATTTAATGACCTAGTATTTCAATTTCTTGGTATTTCACAGAAATCACAGAAATCACAGAAACCCTACAGTGCAGAAAGAGGCCATTTGGCCCATCGAGTCTGCACCGACCACAATCCCACCCAGGCCCTACACCCACATCCCTACATATTTTACCCGTTAATCCCTCTAACCTACGCATCTCAGGACACTAAGGGGCAATTTTTAGCATGGCCAATCAACCTAACCTGCACATCTTTGGTATTTCTAAGGAGATATTTCAGAATATTCAGGATATGCATATTCCTACTGTAAAGAAAATTTCGAAAGGGAGAACCCGCCATCCATAGTTAACTAAAGAAGTTCAGGAAACATCAAACTTAAGGAAAATTGAGTTCACTGCATAAAGAATAGTGGCTGGCCAGAATATAAAGAACGGCAGAGGATGATTAAAAGGTTAATCAGGAGAAAGAAATTAGGGTGGCACGGAGGTACAGTGGTTAGCACTGCTGCCTCACAGCACCTGGGATCCACTTTCAATTCCGGCCTGATTGTCTGGGTGGAGCCTTCACGTTCTCCCATGTCTGCATGGGTTTCCTGTGGGTGCTCCGGTTTCCTCCCACACTCCAAAAATGTACGGGTTAGGTTGATTGGCCATGCTAAATTGTTCCTTAGTGTTAGGAGGATGCCAGGGGCGATTAGTAGGGCAAATATGTGGGGTTACGGGGATAGGGCCAAGATGGGATTGTGGTCAGTGAAGGCTTGATGGGCCGAATGGCCTCCTTCTGCACTGTAAGTATTCTATGATTCTATGATTCAGATCTAAAGTAGCCAGTTCTCTGATTGGCTCCATAACATGCTGCTGGAAAAAACAATCCCTCCTCAAGGCTTCCCTTGCCAAGTTGGTTAATCCAGTCAATTTGCATGTTAAAGTCACCCATAATTACCACTGTGCCCTTTTCACGAGTCCTCCTCATTTCCTGATTTAAACTATGCCCTAATTCTAAAGTATTGTTTGGGGGTCTGTAAATTACTCCGAGCAATGTGTTTCTTCCCTTGTTTCTTATTTCTCCCAAGACTGACTCAACATTTTGGTCTCTGGTGCCAATATCATTTCTGAACACAGCCTTGATATCATCCTTAACCAATAGAGCAACTCCACCTCCGACTCCTTGTCGTCTGTCCTTCCAGAATGCTGAGTATCCTTGGACACTCAACTCCCAGTCCTGATTCTCTTGTAACCACGTTTCAGTAATCCCCACCGGGTCAGACTCATCCGCCTCTATTTGTGCTGTCAGCTTATCAACGTTGTTTTGAATACAGCGTGCATTTAGGAATAAAGGCTTTAAATAAGTCTGACTGTTTTGTCTTTCTCTCTCTCTGTCCTTATTTGTTGATCCCTGATAACATTGAACCTTATCTCTGACACTTACTCCAGATTTCAGTGTACATTTTGTCTTTTTATGTTTCGTCCCTCCTGCAACACTGTTTTTTGACTGGTCAATCTGTTGACTTCCATCTTCTGCTCACTTGCTGTCCTGCCGCTTTGGATCCCACCCCCTGCCTTAATAGTTCAAATCCACCCAAATTGCATGATTAAATCTCCCCGCTAGGATGTTAGTGCCCTACCAGTTAAGCTGCAACCCGTCCTTTTTGTACATCTACCATCTGCTATGAAAGAGATCCCAGTGGTCTATGTCATTAGTTCCAACATGAACCATGACTGCTGGCCCACCTCAGAATGCCCTGTGTCCACTGAGAGATGTCCTTGACCCCGGCACAAGGGAGGCAACAGACCATCCTGGAGTCTTGATCGTAGCCACAGAAGCGCCTGACTGTGCCCCTTACTATTGAACCCGCGACTACCACTGTATGCCTGCACTTTGACCCTCCTTGCTGTGCAGCAGAGCCAGCAGTGGTGCCATTGTCCTGGGCACTGCTGTCATCATCTTCTGATATGCTGTCCTCCCCAACAGCATCTAACATGATGTATCTGTTTGAGAGAGGGAGGGGAGAGCCTCATGGGGCTCCTGCACTGACTGCCCTACTCTTTGTGACTGTCATCCATCTATCTTCCTCAACCTTGGGTGCGGTCACCTCCCTCAAACTTCTGTCTGTGACGCTTTCTGCCATATGCATGCTGCTAAGTGCGTCCACCTGACGCTCCAGTTGATCTAAGCAATCTGTTCGGGGCCTAATTTGTACGCACTTCCTGCAAATGACACACATGCAGTCCAACTGTCCCAGATTCCCCACATGTCACAGGTGGAGCATAGGACTGGTGTGACTGACATTACCCTCTGTTAGTTAATTAATTAAAATTAAAATTTAATTTATGTGGACCCTCTTTTATTTAAGTGATAACTAAATTAAATTGGTCAGTCAGCCAAGTTAATTATTCACTAAACTGTCCCGGTTATTTCCCACGATAGTAAGAACAAATTGGAACTAAATATAATCTAAATCTTGTCTAAAGCGCTCCTCTATTCAGTCCCATTGAACCAAAATATTAAAGAAATTAAGGGGTTAAAAAAATACTTCACCTGACCACAACTCACCAATCAGAGACCGCTCCCTGGTCTGAACCTGTGACGTCAGAGTTCAGATTCCCTGATGGTTGGCTTCTCCACCGATTTCCCGGCGGCACCTGGGGGTTCCTGTCAAGGTAAGTTCCCGAGACAGACTCGGGAACTGATGGGGATTCTGTAGATTTAGTGTACCTGGACTTCCAGAAGACCTTTTTGATAAGGTCCACATAAAAGGTTCATACACAAGGTAAAATCACATCGGGTTAGGGGTATCTTATTAGCTTGCATAGAAGATTGCCTAAAACCAAGAACAGCCTAAGTTGGAAATGCCATAAGTGCTGGTAGTGAGATTGAGGTTTAAAGGCCCAGGCATAGACAAAGGTCTTGGTTTTGCTATATATACCCCTTTTTCAGAAACGGCTCTAATTTGTATCCAATCCATTCAACAGAAAAGAACTATTAAGAGCAAATTCAGTGAGTCCCCAAGTTGTTGGGACCCCATCTTGCTGGGAGGGTCTTTTACTCATCTGGCATTTATTAGTGAGTAGAGGGGGAGAGGTGATGGCCTGGTGGTATCATCACTAGACGATTAATCCAAAAACTCAGCTTGGTCTGGGAACCTGGCTTCAAATCCCGCCATAGCAGGTGGTGGAATTTGAATTCAATAAAAAAAACTGGAATTAAGAATCTACTGATGACCATGAAACTATTGTCGATTGTTGGAAAAAACCATCTGGTTTACTAATGTCCTTTCGGGAAGGAAATCTGCATCCTTACCTGGTCTGGCCTGTATGTGATTCCAGTGCAAATACCATAAGCTTTCGGAGTGCTGCTCAGAGCAGCGCTCTGAAAGCTTATGGTATTTGCTACCAAATAAACCTGTTGGACTTTAACCTGGTGTTGTTAAAACTCTTACTGTGTTCACCCCAGCCCAACCCCGGCATCTCCACATTGTGATTCCAGAGCCACAGCAATGTGGTTGACTCTCAACTGCCCTCAGGCAACTAGGGATGGGCAATAAATGCTGGCCAATCAGAGACGCCCATGTCCCATGAATGAATAAAAAAAGTCACGGTTTGCCGCCATGTGCTGACTGTATCTGAGATGAAGCCCGCAATGTAGGGCCTCACATAATTTACCTCTTTAAAGTGAAGTGGATAAATAATGTGTTTTTAATACAACCATTTTCCTTGCAGGAGAAGCGTTCGTTGTCATGGCGGGCAAGGAATCTAAATCTTTACCACAAGGCAACAGTAACAATGCCTTAAAAGCCATCACCAAAGCATCTGATGTTAGGAAGGACACTGAATTACTCTTAAAACCATACAGTAACTGGGAACAGTTCTTGATGCCTGGCCCACTTTCTGTCGCCATTTTAGGGGAAATTATTTTCATTTCAGCTGGAGAAGATTTTGAAATAGACAAGAATGCACCTATTGGTGGGTTTAAGTACATGAAATACCCCAAATCTTTCCGTGCCTCTTTAGTTCAGGTCAGCAATCAGGGCTGGGAGGCTTTTCAGGAAGCTCATAAGAATATGGACCAAATCCGGCTTCACAGTCTGACAGTCCCAATTGACATGAAGGAAGCTGTGAAGTTTATCATGCAGGATGACCCTGAAATGACTGAAAACTTTCTCCCAATCCCTCTGGACAACATCAAAACCTGTGCAGATAAATCCCTGAAACTGGCACAAGATGTGGAGGAGAAGTTCAAGTTAGTCATCCATCTGATCAATGAATTACTGGAGGCGTGCACAAATTCGAAAGGAGTATATGAGGAGCAACTACATCAAATAAAAATCAAAAAAGAAATTACTAAAATGAAGGAAAAAGCAGCAATAGAGGCAAAGGCAAAGATTGAAGAGTATCACAAAAATATAGAAGTACAGATGAAGAAAGCACAGGAAGAGTATAAAGCTGCAATGGATTCTGTACCTGTTGGCTGGGAAGCTGTGGGAATGGGTATAGTAGAAACAATTACCAATTGCTTCAAAACTGCTTGCAATGCAGCAACGCTCTATGCAGCAAACAGCTCAAATGCACGTTTTTATAACACTGTTGAGAAAGATTCCGACTCCAAGGATATAGGAGGATCCATCAACATTATCATATTTAAATCAGAGACTCTGCAATATTTTGTATCCATGCTTCTGTCCTTCCTGGACAAGGATGGCAATATTGACTTGAAGAAAGAAAGGAATCAGAAGGACAGGAATTTAATCATGAAACTTTGTAAAAAGAATTTTGAGTCATTGCAGCAAGAAGCTGAAAATGGAACAGATTGCAAGGAGAAGAATGAAGCTTGTGAGATCTGCAAAGCAGGAATTGAAATATGCAAGGAACTGGAAAATTTCAAGGAGACTGATGGCAAAGCAATGGAAAAAGCACTGGCTGCAAAGATCAAACAAATACACAAGAAATCACTGAAATTTGCATCTCACTGCAAGGCTTCTACTGGATCCATGGGTGTAACGATGACCCCACCACACATGGCTAAAGCTCAGTCAAATGAAGATGTCAGTGGTTTGAGAACAGCCACTAACAATGCCAGATTCAAGGTGGAACAATCCTCAGCACTGCTTCGATCTTCTCAGGAAATGTATGAGAGAAGCTTTGAAGATATGAAGAAGAGCAATAAAGAGCTTGAAGACGTACTGGAAACACTGAGAAACTGTGAGATACATGAAATTGATTTTGACAAAACTGTGGAGATGCTCCTAAAAGGATTGGATGCATTAGGTCGTGTGAAAGAACAATGGGGTAAGATGGTCCAGTTCTTCATCATGATGTCAAACCTGATTGAGACCTGCATGGGGAAATCACTGAATAATTTCATTAAATATGGTGAAAAGGCTGTGCAATCTTCCAGCTATTCACACAACAAGTTCCTACAAGATCTGTTGTACACGCAGGTCTCTCAAGCCACCAATATTGCAAGTCTTGTACACATGATTTCTGAAACTTATGTTCAAGTCTCCACCCAACATTTGATGGATCGTGTCAATAGTTTGGGGAAGCTCATGGGACTCGATCCAAACAGAGACAAAATTAAATTTGTAGCTGCACATGGCAAGTTTGGAACAGACTGCACTGAAGCTTCGAAAGCCATTGAAGATCTTGTGAGAAAAAACAAGGAGGATTATGAAAGGCAGGCGCAGAAGAGACTGGACACAATTAACAGCCTGAAAGCCTTGCTGCCACCAGCCACTCCGGAGGAAACCAAAGAGCTTCAAGATATTGTCACAGAAAGTACACAAGCTGGAATTGTGGAAATGTCAGAAAAGGATGAGGATCAATATACCTAAGAACTACTACCGAGCCACCCTCGCTAAAGATCACTGTAATCTAGCAGGAACCTCTTCTGAGATATAAAGATTAAATTGATGCTGTTTTAATTCACATTTAGTAGGAGTGAGCAAATATCTGTTTGTGAATGGGGCAGGAATTTACAAGATAACAAGATCTCAAAGTACTATTAAGGGTTTATTCAGCTCATCTCAGTTCATCCTGCCAGGAACTGGGAGGTTCCCTTAATGCAGCATTCAGTTAGTTTTGTTAAATAGTAATGGGTTCCAATCCCACTACTTTGTCCCTCAGTCCATTCCACACTGATCACTCTTCAGAGCTTCCTGATAATTACATTGTAAGCTAAATTGTATTCTCCATGTTAGAATTTGTCTCTGTAACAATGCTTAGATTCATTTTTACTCTAGTTATTAGTTGGGCTTCAGCATTATCAGATTTTGCATCCTTTAGAATAGGGAGTGCACTCTTTTTCGGCCAAACACTGACATGAACAATGGTATGATCCAAGTGACATTCACTCTGTGTGTTGGTCAGTGGAATATATCTGTCCCAATGCATCTTCTATTTACACACAGTGGACCCAAGATCAAAACTCTTACATAGTTGGGACATAAGAATTAGGCCAATAAGTGGCATTATTTACATACTGCATCATATGGTACATTACATTCTTCTCTATACTCCTCAATAGAGAAAGCAATCAAGATCCAATTTGCTTTCTCTCTTCATATGGATTTAAAACAGATAATCAGATCCTCATTTCTGGCCTCCTGCTTAATCCGCTTCAGGTTTTAAAACACAGGGAAGATTTTTCCCTTGCAGCTCCAATGACAGTGTATTCTCTCTCTGAGCACTGCTATTTTGTGGTGAACCTCAGGCAGAGCTAGATACTGACAGAATCGATAAAATTAATGTCAAAACTTTAGAAAAAATGAATCAAACCTGAAGCTTCGATAGAGTGTTCCTTTGCTTCACGTAACATGCTGGCTTTTTGGCATTCTAATTAATCATTTTTCAATATTCTGCAGTTGACCTTGTATTTGTTATTATTTTACAGACGGTTATAGTCGATTGCATGTTTACTGTACAACTTTAAGTGTAGCAGTTAGAATTCACTTAATTTAACATATTAATCGTGTAATTATCTAAATTGGGGTGGTCCATGTTATAATCTCCATGGGTCACATGGGTTTGTGCCTTGGTGTCTCAAAGACTATATCTAAAACTTAAATTCATGCCTTCATTAGCTTTCATAGAATCGTAGAATCTAGGGCACGGAGACAGGCCCTTCTGCCCAAACTGGTCCATGCCCACCAAAATGCCCATCTAAGCTAACCCCATTTGTCTGCATTTGGCCCATATCCCTCTAAACCTTCCCTATCCATGTCTCTGTCCAAATGCCTTTTAAACATTGTCAATGTTCCTGCCTCAACCACTTCCCCCGGCAGCTCATTCCACACACATACACCCTCTGTGTAAAAAAAAAAGTTGTTCCTCAGGTTCCCATTAATTCTTTCACTACTTAACTTAAACCTGTGCCCGCTTGTTCTGGATTCCCCAACCCTGGGAAAAAGACTGAGCGCATTCACCCTATCCATGCCTCTCATGATCTTACACATCTCTATAAAATCACCTTTCAGACTCCTACGCTCAAAAGAAAAAAGTCCTAGCCTGTCCAATCTCTCTCTATAACTCAGTCCCTTGAATCCTGGCAACATCCTTGTAGATCTCTTTTGCACTCTCTCCAGTTAATAACATGTGGCGGCACAGTGGCACACTGCTGCCTCACAGCTCCAGGGACTTGGGTTTGATTCCTGGCTTGGGTCACAGTCTGTGTGGAGTTTGCAAGTTCCCCCCCCCCCCCCCGCTGTCTGCATGGATTTCCTCCCACAGTTCAAAGTAGTGCAGGTTAGGTGCATTGGCCATGCTAAATTGCCCCTTAGTGGCCCAGGATGCATAGGATAGCGGGATTAGCAGGGTAAATATGTGGGGTTACAGGGATAGGGCCTGGGTGGGATTGTTGTCGGTGCAGACCTGATGGGCCGAATGGCTCCTCCTGCACTGTAGGGTTTCTGTGATCTTTCCTATAGCAAGGCAACCACAACTGAACACAATACTCCAGGTGCAGCCTCACCAATGTCCTGTACAACTGCAACATAACTTCCCAACTTCTGTACTCAATGCCCTGACAGGTGAAGGCCAGCAGGCCAAAAGCCTTCTTCACTGCCCTATCTGCCTTTGACTCCACCGTTAGAGAACCGTGCACCGGAACTCCAAGGTCCCTCTGTTCCACGACACTCCCTAGGGTCCTACCATTCACTGTGAAAATCCTACCTTGATGTGACTTTCCAAAATGCAACACCTCACACTTATCTGTATTGAATTCCATTTGCCATTTCTCTGCCCACATCCCCAGCTGATCAAGATCCTGCTGCAATTTTTGATGACTTTCCTCATTGTCTACAATACCACCTATTTCAGTGTCATCTATAAACTTACTGATCATGCCTTGTACATTCTCATCAAAATTGTTGATATAAATAACAAATAGCAATGGGCCCAACACTGACCCCTGAGGCACGCCACGAGTCACAGGCCTCCAGTCCAACAAGCATCCTTCCATCATAACCCTCTGTTTCCTACCATCAAGCCAATTGTATATCCAATTCGCCTGCTCTCCCTGGATTCCATGTGATCTAACCTTCCAGAGTAGCCTACCACGTGGAACTTTATCCAAAGGCCTTACTGAAGTCCATATAGACTACATCGACCGCCCTGCCCTCATCAACCTTCCTGGTCATTTTATCAAAGAACACGACACATATCTTAAATTCTGATTCAGAAGGATATTGTGTTCTGATTTAAGATTTACCTACCAATGAGGCAGTAGTGCTCAGAGCAATTACATCCAAATATCCAAATCAAAAGAAGTCAAATGTGAGAATAAGTCAAATGTGTGAAGGCTTGTTTGGTATTGATCATGTGACACCGGGGCTAACCTTGTGCAAGAAGCAATTTTATTGTAATTTGCTTATTATGATGATCAATTGTTTGTATTACTTAGCATCTACACTTCAATAAACTAATCTGAGTATGATGTATATAGAGTGGTGAATAAATCCTTTACATTTGTTTCCTATTTCACTCGATGTGAGTGGCTTGCCACACCATTGCACAGGGCAGTTGAGAGGAAACCACATTTTTGTGGGGCTGGAGTCACCTGATGGCAAATTTCTTTCCCTAAAAGGTATCAGTGAATCTGATTGATTTTTCACGACAATCAGCGATAGTTGTCATGCGCACCATTAATTATTCTAGCTTTATAGTCCAGATTTCTTAATTGAATTCAAATCCTACTATATTCCCAGAGCATTAGTCTGGTCCTCTCGATTACCGTCCTAGTGGCATTACCACTGTGCCAGCATCTCCCCGAAGTTAGCAGAAGATGAATGGATGGGTGAAGTAATTGGTGAGGTAGAGAATGACAATAGTCCTCAGTGGGCTGAATAATGGTGCACTTCTGGTCAGGACTATTTAATCTGATTGAAGCTGCTGCCAGTTGGATAATGGAAGGTACAATTGTCAACATGCCAGCATTGCCTCAAATATGTGGGGGGGTGGGGGGGGGGGGTGGTTACGGGGATAGGGGATGGGTGGGATTGTGGTCATTGCAGACTCGATGGACCGAATGGCCTCCTTCTGCACTGGAAGGATTCTATGATTCTGAGTCTCCAGCAGTGAAAGACTAAATTCTTACAGCATTACTGTGAGCAAAGCAAGAGAAAATTCAGAAATATTAAAGTGTCAGACAGGAATGAAAAGTCTGTTTATCCAACAGACAGGAATGAAAAGTTAAAGTTTATTTATTAGTCACAAGTGAGGCTACATTAACACTGCAATGAAGTTATTGTGAAATTTCCCGAGTCGCCACACTCCGGCGCCTGTTCGGGTCAATGCACTTAACCAGCACGTCTTTCAGAGTATGGGAGGAAACCGGAGCACCTGGAGGAAACCCACGCAGACATGGGGAGAATGTGCAAACTCCATACAGACAGTGACCCAAGCCGGGAATTGAACCCGGATCCCTGGCGCTGTGAGGCAGCAGTGTGCTACTATGCCGCCCATTTGAATCATTCAAATGAACAATAAAAATTCTGTTCATTTTTCTAACGTGAGAAGATGGATTATTGTGAGGCTGGACATGTCAGCTGCAGTTAGTAGCACAAGGTCATGTCATGACACCTCTGGAAATATGTCTTATCAGAGTTAGCTGAAGGTCTCTCCTGTGCTACAGATTAGTCTGGTGAAGATGGGACAATCTGAGACTGTCTGATTGATAAAACTTGGGCAGACAAGTTGTGTCTACTCTGATATGCTTCTGTAGCTTTGAAGATGTGTGCACAAGGGTAACAGCAGATCTGTATAGAGTGACAGTTAACCTATCTTGAATCATTCCCAGGAAATCTTTCCTCAACCACACATTCGCTGAGAGCATAAAGAATTCTCAGTGGAATGCTCCTCCAAACAATTTCAGATAATTCGAATGAGATGCTTCCTAAAATATTTCAAGATGAGAAAAAAGCAAATAGTCAAAAAGAAAGTTAAAAGACCTACCAAACAGAAAGGTCAAATATCTCAGACTCTCATACTGCACCTTTTAGAAAATAACTGTCAAAGCCTGAAAAAGGAACTTGCAGGTATATCAACTTCAGATAATTTGATAATAATCTGGGTGCATTTCCTGTACAATCATTAGGAAATGGATGTATGAACTTTTTAAAAGAAAGAATTGTATTTAATATGCAGAGTGGAACAAGTAAACTGGTGATGTGTGATGCCAACACATTGAGGGAGGGCCTGACTTTTTCAGGATAACACTCAGGATTTGAGCCAATAACAGTAATTCAAGAGTCCTGGATGGACTTATTTCTGATGGTATTTTTACAACACAAGACTTGCCTTTCTATAACGCTCTGAATGACTTCAGAACATTCCCAAAGTGCTTTATGGATAACAAAATGGTCCTGAAATGCAATCACTGTTGAAATGAAGGAAATACTCAACAGAGGAATAAAAGAGCAGGAGTAGGTCATTCAGCTTGTGAAGCCTACTCCGGGATTCAGTTCAATCTTGGCTACCTCAACTCCACGTTGCTGTGCCATCCCTTTCTGTCTTAGTATCCAGAAATCTAGATTCCCGGCTTGGGTCAGTCTATGTGAAGTTTGCACGTTCTCCTGTGTCTGCGTGGGTTTCCTTCTGGTTTCCTCTCACAGTCTGAAAGACGTGCTGCTGAGGTACATTGACCCGAACAGGCGCCAGAGTGTGGCAACTAGGGGAATTTCACAGTAACTTTATTGCAGTGTTAATGTAGGCTTTACTTGTCACTTAAAATTAAACTTTAAACTTTTACTTTTAGAGTCACATCGGTTTACAGCATGATGTGGAGTTGCCGGAGTTGGACTGGGGTGGGCACAGTAAGTAGTCTCACAACACCAGATTAAAGTCCAACAGATTTATTTGGTAGCACGAGCTTTCGGAGCATTGCCCCTTCATCAGGTGAGTGACGAGTTCAGTTCACACACAGGGTATGTATAGACACAAACTCAATTACAAGATAATGGTTGGAATGTGAGTCTCAACAGGTAATCAAGTCTTTACAGGTGCAGACAATGTGAGTGGAGAGAGGGTTAAGCACAGGTTAAAAAGATGTGAATTGTCTCCAGCCGAGACTGTTAGTGAGATTTTGCAACTCAGGCAAGCTGTGGGGGTTACAGATAGTGTGATGTGAACCCAAGATCCCGGTTGAGGCTGTCCTCATGTGTGCAGAACTTGGCTATCAGTTTCTGCTCAGCGATTCTGCGTTGTCGTGTATCATGAAGGCCGCCTTGGAGAACGCTTACCCGAAGATCAGAGGCTGAATGCCCTTGACTGCTGAAGTGTTCCCCGACAGGAAGGGAACACTCCTGCTTGGTGATGGTCGAGCGGTATCCATTCATCCGTTGTCGTAGCGTCTACATGGTCTCGCCAACGTACCATGCCTCGGGACATCCTTTCCTGCAGTGTATCAGGTAGACAATATTGGCCGAGTCACAAGAGTATGTATCGTGTACCTGGTGGGTGGTGTCCTCACGTGAGATGATGGCATCCGTGTCGATGATCCGGCACGTCTTGCAGAGGTTGCTGTGGCAGGGTTGTGTGGTGTCGTGGTCACTGTTCTCCCGAAGGCTGGGTAGTTTGCTGCGTACAATGGTCTGTTTGAGGTTGCGCGGTTGTTTGAAGGCAAGTGGTGGAGGTGTGGGGATGGTCTTGGCGAGATGTTTGCTTTCATCGATGAAGACCTGTGCTTAACCCTCTCTCCACTCACATTGTCTGCATCTGTAAAGAGTTGATTACCTGTTAAGACTCACATTCCAACCATCATCTTGTAATTGAGTTTGTGTCTATATATGCCCTGTTTGTGATCTGAACTCTTCAGTCACCTGATGAAGGGGCAACGCTCCGAAAGCTCGTGCTACCAAATAAACCTGTTGGACTTTAACCTTGTATTGTGAGATGACTTATTAGGTTTACAACATGGAAACAAGGCCTTCAGCCCAACTTCTCCATGTCACCCAGTTTTTACCATTAAGCAAGTCCCAATTGCCTGCATTTGACTCAATGTGCTCAACGATTGAGCTTTCACAATCCTCTGGGATAGAGAATTTCTAAGATTCACCACCCTCTGAGTGAAGCAATTCCTCCTCATCTCCGTCCTAAATGGCCTACCTCTTATTCTGAGACTGTGCCTTCTAGTTCTAGGCTCACCAGCCAAGGGGAAAGTTCTTTCTGCATCTGCCCTGTCATGTCCTGTAAGAATTCTGTACATCAGAACATAAGAAATAGGAGCAGGAGTAAGCCATCTAGCCCTTCGAGCCTGCCCCGCCATTCAATAAGATCATGGCTGATCTGAAGTGAATCAGTTCCACTTACCCGCCTGATCCCCATAACCGATCGGAAATCCATCTATCCGTGACTCAAACATATTCAACGAGGAAGCCTCCACCACTTCAGTGGGCAGAGAATTCCAGAGATTCACCACCCTCTGAGAGAAGAAGTTCCTCCTCAACTCTATCCTAAACCCCTTTATTTTGAGGCTGTGCCCTCTAGTTCTGGTTTCCTTTCTAAGTGGAAAGAATCTCTCCACTTCTACCCTATCCAGCCCCTTCATTATCTTATATGCCTCTATAAGATCCCCCCTCAGCCTTCTAAACTCCAACGAGTACAAACCTAATCTGCTCAGTCTCTCCTCATAATCTACACCCCTCATCTCTGGTATCAACCTGGTGAACCTTCTCTGCACTCCCTCCAAGGCCAATATATCCTTTAGCAAGTAAGGGGACCAATACTGCACACAGTATTCCAGCTGCGGCCTCACCAATGCCTTGTACAGATGCAGCAAGACTTCTCTGCTTTTATATTCTATCCCCCTCGCGATAAATGCCAACATCCCATTTGCCTTCTTGATCACCTGTTGTACTTGCAGACTGAGTTTTTGCGACTCATGCACAAGGACCCCCAGGTCCCTTTGCACAGTAGTTGTAATTTTTTTCCATTTAAATAATATTCCACTTTGTTATTATTTCTTCCAAAGTGAATAACCTCGCATTTGCCAACGTTATAATCCATCTGCCAGATCCTCGCCCACTCACTCAGCCTATCCAAATCTCTCTAATGAACTTCTGCTTCCTCCACGCAATTCACTTTCCCACTTATCTTCGTGTCGTCAGCAAACTTTGTTACCCTACACTCAGTCCCCTCCTCCAGATCATCTATGTAAATAGTAAACAGTTGAGGCACCAGTACCGATCCCTGCGGCACGCCACTAGTCACCATCTGCCAACCAGAAAAGTACCCATTTATTCCAACTCTCTGCTTCCTGTTGGATAGCCAATCCCCAATCCACGCTAACACCCTACCCCCAACTCCGTGTGCCCCAATCTTCTGCAGCAACCTTTTGTGAGGCACATTATCGAATGCCTTTTGGAAATCCAAAAACACCACATCTACCGGTTCCCCTCTGTCAACCGCACTAGTCACATCTTCATAAAAATCCAGTAAGTTTGTCAAACACGACTTTCCTCTCATGAATCCATGCTGCGTCTGCTTGATCGAACTATTCTTATCCAGATGGCCTGCTATTTCTTCTTTAATGATGGATTCCAGCATTTTCCCAACTACAGACATTAAGCTAACCGGCCTGTAGTTACCCGCCTTTTGTCTACTTCCTTTTTTAAACAGCGGCGTAACAGTAGCCATTTTCCAATCAGCTGGCACTACCCCAGAGTCCAGTGAATTTTGATAAATAACCACTAACGCATCCGCTATTACCTCTGGCATTTCTTTCAGTACCCTGGGAAGCATTCCATCCGGGCCCGGGGACTTGTCCACCTTCAGTCCCGTTAGTCTACCAAGCACTGCCTCCCTGGTAACATTAATTGTATTGAGTACCTCTCCTCCTACCAACCCTCTATCGTTAATATTCGGTAAGCTATTTGTGTCTTCCACCGTGAAGACCGACACAAAAACCTATTTAAAGTCTCAGCCATTTCCTCGTTTTCCACTATTAAATCACCCCTCTCGTCCTCCAAGGGTCCAACATTCACTCTAGCCACTCTATTCCTTTTTATATATTTGTAAAAACTTTTACGATTATTTTTTATGTTTAGAGCTAGTTTAGTTTCATAATCTATCTCTCCTTTCTTTATCGCTTTCTTAGTCATTCTTTGTTGTTTTTTAAAGCTTTCCCAATCTTCTAAGTCTCCACTATTTTTGGCCACTCTGTACACATCGGTTTTTAATTTAATACTCTCATAGAAATCATAGAAATCATAGAAACCCTACAGTGCAGAAGGAGGCCATTCGGCCCATCGAGTCTGCACCGACCACAATCCCACCCAGGCCCTACCCCCACATATTTACCCGGTAATCCCTCTAACCTACGCATCTCAGGACTCTAAGGGGCAATTTTTAACCTGGCCAATCAACCTAACCCGCACATCTTTGGACTGTGGGAGGAAACCGGAGCACCCGGAGGAAACCCACACAGACACGAGGAGAATGTGCAAACTCCACACAGACAGTGACCCAAGCCGGGAATCGAACCCAGGTCCCTGGAGCTGTGAAGCAGCAGTGCTAACCACTGTGCTACCGTGCCGCCCACTCCTTTATTTCCTTTGTCATCCACGGCTGGTTATCCCTTTTCTGATGTGGAGATGCCGGCGTTGGACTGGGGTGAACACAGTAAGAAGTCTCACAACACCAGGTTAAAGTCCAACAGGTTTATTTGGTAGCAAATACCATAAGCTTTCGGAGCACTGCTCCTTCGTCAGATGGAGTGGAAATCTCCATCTCCACTCCATTTCCACTCCATCTGACGAAGGAGCAGTGCTCCGAAAGCTTATGGTATTTGCTACCAAATAAACCTGTTGGACTTTAACCTGGTGTTGTGAGACTTCTTACTGTATCCCTTTTCTTACAGTCCTTCTTTATCTCTGGAATAAATTTTTGCTGAGTACTGAAAAAGATCTCCTTAAAAATCCTCCATTGTTCCTCAGCTGTCCTATCTACCAGTCTGGTCTCCCAGTCCACCCCAGCCAATTCCGCCCTCATCCTATTGTACTCCCCTCTGTTCAAGCAGAGGACATTGGTTTGGGACCCTACTTTCTCACCCTCCATCTGCACCAGAAATTCGACCATATTGTGATCACTCGACCCAAGGGGGTCCTGCACAAGAAGATCCTTAATTCTACCTGTCTCGTTACACATTACCAGATCTAAGATAACTCGTTCCCTCGTAGGTTCTGTAACATACTTGATGCGCTATCAATAAGGCGAAAGACTACCGGTGTGCCAATACAAGTGTAGGCTTTTATTCACAACAGAATCAGGAACACATGTGTATACTTCAATGCCAGGAGTATTCGCAATAAAGTGGGTGAACTTGCAGCGTGGATCAGTACCTGGGACTTCGATGTTGTGGCTATTTCAGAGACATGGATAGAGCAGGGGCAGGAATGGATGCTGCAGGTCCCGGGGTTCAAATGTTTTAGTCGAAGTAGGGAAGGAGGTAGAAGAGGGGGAGGGGTAGCATTATTGGTCAGAGATTGTATCACAGTGTCAGAGAGGAGGTTTGATGAGGACTTATCTGTTGAGGTAGTATGGGCGGAGATTAGAAATAGGAGAGGAGAGGTCACCCTGTTGGGAGTCTTTTATAGACCTCCTAAAAGTTCTAGAGAGGTTGAGGAAAGGATTGCGGAGTCAATCCTGCTTAGGAGTGAAAGTAATAGGGCAATTGTTATGGGGGATTTTAACTTGACTAATATTGACTGGAATTGTTATAGCTCTAGCTCGTTAGAGGGGTCAGTTTTTGTTCAAAGCGTGCAGGAAGGTTTTTTGACTCAGTATGTAGACAGGCCAACTAGAGGTGAGGCTATATTGGATCTGGTGCTGGGAAATGAGCCAGACCAGGTGCTAGACTTGGAAGTTGGTGTGCATTTTGGTGATAGTGACCACAATTCGGTTACGTTCACCTTAGTGATGGAAAGGGATAGGCATGAACCTCGGGCCAGTGGTTTTAGCTGGGGGAAGGGTAATTATGAGGCTATTAGGAGAGAATTAGGAAACATAGGTTGGACTAGGAGATTACAGGGACTGGGAACGTCCGACATGTGGAGTTTTTTCAAGGAGCAGCTACTGCGAGTCTGTGATAGGTATGTCCCTGTCAGGCAAGGAGGAATTGGTAGGGCTAGGGAACCGTGGTGCACCAAAAAAGTTTCTTTGTTGGTTAAAAAGAAAAAGGAGGCTTATGTTCGGATGAGACGTGAGCACTCGGGTAGTGCACTAGAAAGCTTTAGATTGGCTAAGAGGGAGTTGAAGAGCGAGCTTAGAAGGGCTAAAAGGGGACATGAGAAGACTTTGGCGGATAGGGTTAAAGAGAATCCTAAGGCGTTCTATAGGTATGTCAAGAACAGAAGGTTGGTTAGGGCAAGTTTAGGGCCAGTTATAGATGGCAGAGGGAAGTTATGTGTGGAACCGGAGGAGATTGGTGAAGCATTGAACCAATATTTCTCTTCGGTGTTCACGCAAGGGGACATGAATATAGCTGAGGAGGACACTGGGTTGCAAGGGAGTAGAATAGACAGTATTACAGTTGATAAGGAGGATGTGCAGGATATTCTGGAGGGTCTGAAAATAGATAAATCCCCTGGTCCGGATGGGATTTATCCAAGGATTCTCTGGGAGGCAAGAGAAGTGATTGCAGAGCCTCTGGCTCTGATCTTCAGGTCGTCGTTGGCCTCTGGTATAGTACCAGAAGATTGGAGGTTAGCGAATGTTGTCCCATTGTTTAAGAAGGGGAACAGAGACTTCCCCGGGAATTATAGACCGGTGAGTCTCACTTCTGTTGTCGGCAAGATGTTGGAAAAAATTATAAGGGATAGGATTTATAGTTATTTGGAGAGTAATGAATTGATAGGTGATAGTCAGCATGGTTTTGTGGCAGGTAGGTCGTGCCTTACTAACCTTATTGAGTTTTTTGAGAAAGTGACCAAGGAGGTGGATGGGGGCAAGGCAGTGGACGTGGTATATATGGATTTTAGTAAGGCGTTTGATAAGGTTCACCATGGTAGGCTTCTGCAGAAAATGCAGATGTATGGGATTGGGGGTGATCTAGGAAATTGGATCAGGAATTGGCTAGCGGATAGGAAACAGAGGGTGGTGGTTGATAGTAAATATTCATCATGGAGTGCGGTTACAAGTGGTGTACCTCAGGGATCTGTTTTGGGGCCACTGCTGTTTGTAATATTTATTAATGATCTGGATGAGGGTATAGTTGGGTGGATTAGCAAATTTGCTGATGACACCAAAGTCGGTGGTGTGGTAGACAGTGAGGAAGGGTGTCGTAGTTTGCAGGAAGACTTAGACAGGTTGCAAAGTTGGGCCGAGAGGTGGCGGATGGAGTTTAATGCGGAGAAGTGTGAGGTAATTCACTTTGGTAGGAATAACAGATGTGTTGAGTATAGGGCTAACGGGAGGACTTTGAATAGTGTGGAGGAGCAGAGGGATCTAGGTGTATGTGTGCATAGATCCCTGAAAGTTGGGAATCAAGTAGATAAGGTTGTTAAGAAGGCATATGGTGTCTTGGCGTTTATTGGTAGGGGGATTGAATTTAGGAGTCGTAGCGTTATGTTGCAACTGTACACAACTCTGGTGCGGCCGCACTTGGAGTACTGTGTGCAGTTCTGGTCCCCACATTACAGGAAGGATGTGGAGGCTTTGGAGAGGGTGCAGAGGAGGTTTACCAGGATGTTGCCTGGTATGGAGGGGAGATCCTATGAGGAGAGGCTGAGGGATTTGGGATTGTTTTCGCTGGAAAGGCGGCGGCTAAGAGGGGATCTTATTGAAACATATAAGATGATTAGAGGTTTAGATAGGGTGGATAGTGATAGCCTTTTTCCTCTGATGGAGAAATCCAGCACGAGGGGGCATGGCTTTAAATTGAGGGGGGGTAGTTATAGAACCGATGTCAGGGGTAGGTTCTTTACCCAGAGGGTGGTGAGGGATTGGAATGCCCTGCCAGCATCAGTAGTAAATGCGCCTAGTTTGGGGGCGTTTAAGAGATCCGTAGATAGGTTCATGGACGAAAAGAAATTGGTTTAGGTTGGAGGGTCACAGTTTTTTTTTAACTGGTCGGTGCAACATCGTGGGCCGAAGGGCCTGTTCTGCGCTGTAATGTTCTATGTTCTACATCCCAACAAATAACTGACCTGGACTGAACAAGGGGGAGGAGACAGCCACCTTTATACTAGGTGCCGAGGGGAGGAACCGAACCGGGAGGGGATGTGTCCAGGTATGACAAACACACAACGGTGGTCCATATAGGACAAAGGCACAACTGAGGTCCACCACATTCACCCCTTCCTTTAAAAAAACAACACGGGGGTGAAGCGGAAACAATATTACAAGTCCAGATGAACCGGTGGCTTGATCCGCCGTCGCGATCATCGTAGTGCAGGTCGCAGAGTCGTCCGAGCAGGGAGCGATGTCGGCCCAGGCTCCATACAGTGAGCGTCGAGAGAAGGCGCCAAGTGGTGTGAAGCGGACCGATCCGTCGTCCCTTCCAGTCGTCGGATACTGCGTGGCGACGGCTCCGGCGACTCAAGTGAGCTGTACATAGGGGCGAGAGGAGTGAGCAGTGGCCCTGGTGGCGTATGGAGAACAGTGGGAACCGGAGCTGGGGGGTGGGGGGCCGCAACAGGTTCTGGGCACACTACATTGGAGACAGGGACTGAAGGAGAGAGAGGCGTAGCTGTCTCCAAGTGGGCAACACCGGGAACAGTGGGGCGGGAGGACATGGTGGCCTCAGGGGCACCCGTGGGTGCCAAGTCACGGACAGAAACCGTGTCCTCCCGCCCATCAGGGTACGCTACATAAGCGTATTGAGGATTAGCGTGGAGCAATTGGATCTCCTCGACCAAGGGATCTGCCTTATGGGTCCGGACATGCTTCTGAAGCAGAACGGGCCCCGGGGATGTCAGCCAATCCGGGAGTGAAGTACCCGAAGAGGACTTCCTGGGAAACGAGAACATCCACTCGTGAGGGGTCGTATTGGTCGCTGTACACAAGAGTGACCTAATCGAATGTAATGTATCCAGGAGGACGTCTTGCCAACGGCTGACTGGAAGGCCCCTAGACCGTAGCGCTAATAGAACAGCCTTCCAGACGGTTGCGTTCTCCCGCGCTACTTGACCATTACCCCTGGGGTTATAGCTAGTGGTGCGGCCGGAGGCAACGCCTTTGGCGAGCAGGTACTGCCTCAGCTCGTCACTCATGAAAGAGGACCCACGGTCGCTATGAACATAGGCTGGGAAGCCGAACAGGGTGAAGAGCTTGTTCAGGGTCCGAATCACCGTAGCCGTGGTCATGTCCGGGCAGGGGAAGGCAAAAGGGAAATGTGAGTATTCATCAATGATATTCAGGAAATAAACATTGCGGTTAGAGGAGGGGAGGGGGCCTTTAAAATCAATGCTAAGGCGCTCAAACGCACGAGTGGCCTTCACCAGGTGCGCCCTACCTGGCCGGTAGAACTGCGGTTTGCACTCAGCGCAGACCCTGCATTGCCTGGTAATCATCCGGACTTCCTCGAGGTAGTAGGGCAGGTTACGGGCTTTGACAAAGTGGAAAAATCTGGTGACACCCGGGTGACAGAGGTCGTTATGGAGGGACTGTAGCTGGTCTAGTTGGGCGCTGGCACATGATCCATGGGACAGGGCATCTGGGGGCTCATTGAGCTTCCCAGCCCGGTACTTGATGTCGTATCTGTAGGTGGAGAGCTCAATCCTCCACCGCAAGATCTTGTCATTCTTAATCTTGCCCTTTTGCCTGGTGTTAAACAGGAAGGCAACTGACCGCTGGTCCGTAATTAAGGTGAATCATTGGCCCGCGAGATAATGGCGCCAGTGCCGGACGGCTTCCACGATGGCCTGGGCCTCCTTCTCGACCGAGGAGTGTCGAATCTCAGGGCCTTGTAAGGTCCGTGAAAAGAAGGCCACCGGACGGCCCCTCTGGTTAAGGGTGGCGGCGAGGGCAAAGTCAGACGCATCACTTTCCACTTGGAATGGGATGGATTCATCCACAGCGTGCATCGCGGCCTTCGCGATGTCCGCTTTGATGTCGTCGAAGGCCCAACGGGCCTCCTCCACCAGGGGAAAAGAGGTCGATTTTAGAAGCGGACGGGCTTTATCCACATAACGGGGAACCCACTGGGCATAATAGGAGAAGAAGCCCAGGCATCTCCTTAGTGCTTTGAGGGTAGTAGGGAGGGGAAGCTGCATAAGGGGATGCATACAGGCTGGGTCGGGACCAAGGACACCATTTTCTATCACGTACCCAAGGATGGCGAGGCGGCGTGTCCGGAAAACACACTTCGCCTCCTTATATGTTAAGTTCAGGAGAGTGGCCGTACGAAGGAATTTTTGTCGGTTGGCATCATGGTCCTGCAGGTCATGGCCGCAGATGGTGATGTTATCCAGATACGGGAAAGTGGCCCGTAGCCGGTGGTGGTCCACCATTTGATCCATGGCCCGCTGCAAGACTGAGACCCTATTGGTGACACCAACGGGGACTCGGAGGAACTGGTAGAGGCGACCGTCCGCCTCAAAGGCAGTATATGGGCGATCCTCCGAGCGGATAGGGAGCTGGTGGTAAGCCGATTTTAAATCGATCGTAGAGAAAACCCTATAGTGCACGATGCGGTTGACTATGTCCGCGATGCGGGGAAGAGGGTACGCATCTAGTTGCGTATACCTGTTTATGGTCTGGCTGTAGTCAATCACCATGCGGTGTTTCTCCCCCGATTTAACTACGACCACTTGCGCCCTCCAGGGACTGGTGCTGGCCTGGATAATCCCTTCCCTGAGTAAACATTGTACTTCAGACCGAATGAAGGCCCAGTCATCCGCACTATAGTGCCTACTTTTGGTGACTATGGGCCTACAATCCGGGGTGAGGTTATCAAATAAGGGGGGGGGGGCAGTGATCTTGAGGGTCGAGAGACTGCAGGTGGTGCGCAAGGGGCGCTGCAGTGACGGCGCCTTGCAGACGGAGAGCGGGGGATAAGGGCCATCATACTGCAGGGTGACGCTCCTATGATGGCTGAGGAAATCTAACCCCAGCAGTACAGCTGCGCAGAGTCGCGGCAGCACGAGGAGCCGAAAACGCTTGTAGACTGTGCCCTGTACCGTCAGCGTCACCAAGCAACACCCGAGGACCTCCACTGAGTGGGAATTCGAGGCCATGGAGATGGTCTGGCTCCAGGGTCGCATGGGAAGGGCATCTTGACGCACTGTGCGAGGGTGTATAAAACTTTCTGTGCTCCCACAGTCGAACAGGCAGTTTGCTGCATGGTCATTTACCTTGATCTCCATGATTGACTTGGAGAGTTGATGAGGCTGCGACTGGTCCAGGCAAATCGATGCCACCGTCGAATCCAGGAAGAATCCATCTTCGTCCGCGTCTGATGACGTCACGGATAAAGCTTCCTGCTCGGCGCGTCTTGATGACAGTCTCAAAGATGGCGATTCCCGCACTTCTGGTGACCGCATTAAAGATGGCGATTCGCGCGCAGCCGCTGCCTGCATTAAAGATGGCTGCGCCCGCGGAACACACGTGGCGCCACGAGGCTTCGGAATCAGCTTCGCCCGGCAGACTTTAACGAAGTGGCCTAGCTTACCGCATCCAGAGCAGATCGCATCCTTCGGCGGGCAGCGATGCTGCGGGTGCTTGGATAGGCCACAAAAGTAACATTTGGGCCCTGCCGGAACAGCCGTCGCGGTGGAGCCATCGATAGAACGGGATGGGGGGTAGGACCCGAGGTTGTGAGAGGCCGCTTCTAGCGTTTCAGCCATCGTGGCTGTTTTCCGGAGATCCAGGCCATCTTGTTCAAGCAGACGCTGCTGAATATATGTAGACTCAATGCCCGCAACGTAGGCGTCACGGATCAGGTCCTCCGTGTTCTGAGCTGCTGTAACAGCCTTACAGTCGCAAACTCGAGCTAGGACCCACAGGGCGCACAGAAATTGGGCGCACGATTCTCCTGGCTGCTGCTTGCGGGTAGTTAGGAGATGTCTGGCGTAGACCACGTTAGGGCTCTTTTGAAACTGCCCTTTTAGGAGTTCGATAGCATCCGCGTATGTAGCAGCGTCCCGTAAGATACCGTAGACAGCTTCGCTTACCCGGGCGCGGAGCACGTGGAGTTTAGCGTCGTCGGTGTCGATGGCCGTAGCGGTGTCGACGAATGCTTCGAAGCAGTCCAGCCAATGATCGAATTTATCAGAGGCTCCGACCTCTTGAGGGTCTAATGTTAACTTGTCGGGTTTTAGAAACTGCTCCATGTTGGTCAACTGTTGTGAATAAAATTGATGCGCTATCAATAAGGCGAAAGACTACCGGTGTGCCAATACAAGTGTAGGCTTTTATTCACAACAGAATCAGGAGCACATCCCAACAAATAACCGACCTGGACTGAACAAGGGGGAGGAGACAGCCACCTTTATACTAGGTGCCGAGGGGAGGAACCAAACCGGGAGGGGATGTGTCCAGGTATGACAAACACACAACGGTGGTCCATATAGGACAAAGGCACAACTGAGGTCCACCACAATACTGTTCAAAGAAACTATCCCGACAGCATTCTAAGAACTCTTCCTCCATCCCACCATGTCCAACTTGAGTCAGCCAATCAATATGCAGGTTAAAATCCCCCATGATTATTGCCGTTCCGTTTTTGCACGCATCCATTATTTGTTTGTTTATAGCCCTCCCCACCTCAACATTATTATTTGGGGGCCTATAGACCACGCCTACTAGTGTCTTTCTCCCCCTACTATTCCTTATCTCCACCCATAATGATTCCACGTTTTGCTCCTTAGAGCCTATGTCGTCCCTCACTACTACCCTGATATTATCCTTTATTAACAGAGCTACCCCACCACCTTTTCCATCCTGTCTATCCTTCCTAAATGCCTGATACCCCTGGATATTCATTTCCCAGTCCTGGTCACCCTGTAACCACGTTTCTGTAATGGCTACTAGATCATACCCATTTGTGCTGATTTGTGCCATCAACTCATTTACTTTGTTCCGAATGCTTCGTGCATTCAGGCAAAGTAAGTTTCAAAAAGATCACCCCTTATTCTTCAAACCTTCAATCTCTCCTCACATGATAATCCTGCCATCCCAGGAATTAGTCCGGTGAACTCCCATAGCACTCCTTCTATGGCAAGCATATCCTTCCTTTGATAAGGAGACATAAACTGTACGCAATACCCAGATGTGGTCTCACCAAGGTTCCTACAGTTGCAGCAAGACATCTTTACTCCTGTATTCAAATCCCCTTATGATGAAGGCCAACATACCATTAGCTTCCTAATTGCTTGCTGCCCCTGCTTTAAGTGACTCATGAACAAGGCCACCCAGGTCCCTTCGGACATCAACACTTCCCAATCTCTCACCATTTAAGAAATGTTCTGCTTTTCTTGTTTTGTCGACCAATGTGGCTAACTTCACACTTATTCACATTATATTCTGTCGTGTTCTTGCCTAATTCGTCTTAGCCTATTCAAGTCGCCTTGAAATCTGCTTGCATCCTCTTCATAATTTAGCTTTCTGTTCTCAGCATATTTGGAAATATTTACATTTGGTCCCCACATCCAAATCACTGATACAGATTTTTAACAGCTGTGATACAGCTGTGATCCTTGTGATACTCCACTGGCAACAGTCTGCCATCCTGAGAATCTCCTGTTTATTCTTATTCTCTGTCTCCTGTCTGTTAACCAATTCTCAATCCATAGCTGTATATAACCCAGTCTCATGAGCTCTAATTGTGTTTACTCACCTTCTGTGTGGAACTTGATCAAAACCTTTCTGAAAATCCAATCCACCACATCCACTGGTTCTCCTTTATCTATTCTACAGGTTGTCAGCGTTCTTTGGGTAACAGCAATCTAAAGGCACTCAGTTGACTCTATCACATGGGCTGGGCACCATGCACATAATGCAAGGTCTTTAATTACCTGTGCACAAGGAGGACTCCCTCCATTCACGGGACAGCTGGAGCAGTTCTGAGGTTACAGAGAGCTCAGCAGTTAGAGTTAATTACAGCAGATCAGGAACAAGAGATTTTTCACATCTTTCATTGACAGACATATTTGTCAGTTAAATCCAGGCTTTTCGCCCTTTCTCATTCGATGAAAAATTGACTTCTGCTAATCCTTCATTTGTATAGCATATCCCCATATCTCGCCTTTGGTATTTGTTATAGAAAAAAATCTGGTCTTGCTCACACTCTGGTGAAGGCTGAAAAAGGAAAATGTTACGGGGCCTATGAAAAAATAGCAGAGACTGACTCCTTTTGAAGGTCAGTAAGCTGATAAACATTTTCCACTACTGTACAGAGAAAGCATGAAATTTTAATTTGAACACTTTAACTTCCACACCATTTAACTTCCAAACTATGAAGCTTCAATCTGAACATTTTAACTTCCACAGCACCAGGGAGGCAACACACCATCCTGGAGTCTCTTTCATATCCACAGAAGCGCCTATCTGTATCCCGAACTGTAGATCCTCTATAACTATTGCTCTAGTGCTCTTTGTCCCTCCCTGCTTGACAAAAGAGCCAGCTGTGGTACCACTACTCTGGCTGCTGCTGCTGTTATCCCTTGATAGGCCATCCCCCAACAGTATCCAAAACGGTATATTTGTTAGAAAGGGGGATGACCACAGGGGATTCCTGCACTGACCTCCTGCCCCTTCTAGTGGTCACCCATCTATCTGCCTGCACCTTGGGTGTGACCACGTCTCTAAAACTCCTGTCTATGACATTTCCGCCACCTGCATGCTCCTAAGTGCATCCAACTGCTGCTCCAACCAATCCAAATGGTCTGTGAGGAGTTGAAATTGGCCCACTTCCTGCAGATGTAGTCGTCCAAGACGCTTGAAACGTCACGGATCTCCCACATCTCATAAGTGCAGCACTTAACCCCACTGACCTACATTTCTAACAGTGATTAAATTATTTAAGAAAATTTATTAAACTCTTATTTTCACTTATTGCTGCAGATACCTGAGGTAGGTCATTACATCACTTACCTTCCCAGGGTGCTCTCTGGAACTCTCCCTGCAGATGAACATTTACAAAATAAGCAGAAAGAAAAAAAACAATCAGGGAAAAAGCACCTCCTCCCACTCTGCACCGACTTAGCTGCCTGCGAGTGTCTGATGGGGACAGTGTCGAGGGAGCTTTACTCTGTATCTAACCCCGTGCTGTACCTGTCCTGGGAGTGTTTGATGGGGACAGTGTCGAGGGAGCTTTACTCTGTATCTAACCCTGTGCTGTACCTGTCCTGGGAGTGTTTGATGGCGACAGTGTAGAGGGAGCTTTACTCTGTATCTGACCACCTGCTGTACCTGTCCTGGGTGTGTTTGATGGAGGACAGTGTAGATAGAGCTTTACTCTGTATCTAACCCTGTGCTGTACCTGTCCTGCGAATGTCTGATGGGGACAGTGTAGAGGGAGCTTTATTCTGTATCTAACCCCATGCTGTGCCTGTCCTGCGAGTGTTTGATGGGGAAAGTGTAGAGGGAGCTTTACTCTGTATCTAACCCCGTGCTGTACCTGTCCAGGGAGTGTTTGATGGGGACAGTGTAGAGGGAGCTTTACTCTGTACCTAATCCCGTGCTGTACCTGTCCTGGGAGAATTTGATGGGGACAGTGTAGAGGGAGCTTTACTCTGTACCTAACCCCGTGCTGTACCAGTCCTGGGAGTGTTTGATGGGGACAATGTAGAGGGAGCTTTACTCTGTATCTAACCCCATGCTGTACCTGTCCTGGGAGTGTTTGATGGGGACAGTGTTGAGGGAGCTTTACTCTGTATCTAACCTGTGCTGTACCTGTCCTGGGAGTGTTTGATGGGGGGCAGTGTAGGGGGAGGTTTACTCTGTATCTAACCCCATGCTGTACCTATCCTGGGAGTGTTTGATGGGACAGCGTAGAGGGAGCTTTAATTTCTATCTAAACTTGCGCTGTACCTTTCATGGGAGAATTTGATGGCGCCAGTGGAGTGGGAGCTTTATTCTGTATCTAGCCCCGTGCTGTACCTGTCCTGGGAGTGTTTGATGGGGATAATATCGACGGAGCTTTACCTGCTTGGTTCAGGTTGATCTTGGTCCCCTGTTTTTGTGTCATTACCAAATATACATCTGCTTTGACTGGTCATAGAATTGTAGAATCCCCATAGTGCAGGAGGAGGCCATTTAGCCAACGAGTCTGCATCAACAACAATCCCACCCAGGCCCAAGCCCCGCAACCACAAGTATTTACCCTGCCAATCCCCTGACACGAAGGGTGCAATTTACCATGGCAAATCCACCTAACCTGCACATCTTTGGACTGTGGGAGGAAAGCAACAATCTTCCCCGATGTCCCCATTTCAAAGCTGTCACATCAGCAAGCCAGAATCCAAAACTGGGTCTCAGGAAATTTGCATGTATTTTGGGTCTGTTTACTGTGGTGTTGATGGAGGATAGGCGGCAACTTGTGTTGTGCAGGGGGATTCTGGCAACCGTGTCAGGGTGAATAACGGCAGGTGGTAGATTTACTGCGAGTTTCAGGTGGGAAAGAATTAACATGTTATTGTATTGCTGTTAGGTGTGTGGGAACCTGACTGTTACCATTTTACTATTAGTTATATGTGAGTTACTATTGGCTACTTGTGGAAACCAGTGTGGTAACTCATGGCATAGTGGTAACATCACTGCACTTGTAATCCTGTAGCCCAAGCAAATAATCTCGGGACACTGGTTCAAATCCCACCATGGCAGCTGGTGGAATTTAAATTAACTTAACAAGTCTGGAATTGAAAGCTGGTCTCACCAACTATCATTCATGACAATAAGAAGTCTCACAACACCAGGTAAAGTCCAATCCAGGTTTATTACCAAATATTATGACCAAATAAACCTGTTGGACTTTAACCTGGTGTTGTGAGACTTCTTACTGTGCCTACCTCAGTTCAACGCCAGCATCTCCACAGCATAGCGATCATTAATTGTTGCAGAAATCCACCTGCTTAGAGTCATAGAGTCATCAAGGTTCACAGCATGGAAACATGCCTTTTGGTCCAACTTGTCCATGCCACCTTTTTTTTAAAACTCCGAAGCTTGTTCCAATTGCCCGCATTTGGCCCATATCCCTCAATACCATCTTGCCCATGTCACTGTCTAAATGCTTTTTAAAAGACAATATTGTACCCGCCCCCACTACTACCTCTGGCAACTTGTTCCAGACACTCACCACCCTTTGTGTGAAAAAAATTGCCCCTCTGGACACTTTTGTATCTCTCCCCTCTCACCTTAAATCTATGCCCTCTAGTTTTAGACTCCCCTACAAAGAACAAAGAACAAAGAACAATACAGCACAGGAACAGGCCCTTCGGCCCTCCAAGCCCGTGGCGCTCCCTGGTCCAAACTAGACCATTCTTTTGTATCCCTCCATTCCCACTCCGTTCATATGGCTATCTAGATAAGTCTTAAATATTCCCAGTGTGTCCGCCTCCACCACCTTGCCTGGCAGCGCATTCCAGGCCTCCACCACCCTCTGTGTAAAATATGTCCTTCTGATATCTGTGTTAAACGTCCCCCCTTCACCTTGAACCTATGACCTCTCATGAACGTCACCACCGACCTGGGGAAAAGCTTCCCACCGTTCACCCTATCTATGCCTTTCATAATTTTATACACCTCTATTAAGTCTCCCCTCATTCTCCGTCTTTCCAGGGAGAACAACCCCAGTTTACCCAATCTCTCCTCATAACTAAGCCCCTCCATACCAGGCAACATCCTGGTAAACCTCCTCTGTACTCTCTCGAAAGCCTCCACATCCTTCTGGTAGTGTGGCGACCAGAACTGGGTGCAGTATTCCAAACGCGGCCGAACCAACGTTCTATACATCTGCAACATCAGACCCCAACTTTTATACTCTATGCCCCGTCCTATAAAGGCAAGCATGCCATATGCCTTCTTCACCACCTTCTCCACCTGTGACGTCACCTTCAAGGATCTGTGGACTTGCACACCCAGGTCCCTCTGCGTATCTACACCCTTTATTGTTCTGCCATTTATCGTGTAGCTCCTCCCTGCATTATTTCTACCAAAATGCATAATCATGCATTTATCAGGATTGAACTCCATCTGCCATTTCTTTGCCCAAATTTCCAGCCGATCTATGTCCTTCTGTAGCCTCTGACAATGCTCCTCACTATCTGCAAGTCCTGCCAATTTCGTGTCGTCTGCAAACTTACTAATCACCCCAGTTACACCTTCTTCCAGATCGTTTATATAAATCACAAACAGCAGAGGTCCCAATACAGAGCCCTGCGGAACACTACTAGTCACAGGCCTCCAGCCGGAAAAAGACCCTTCCACGACCACCCTCTGTCTTCTGTGACCAAGCCAGTTCTCCGCCCATCTAGCCACCTCCCCCTTTATCCCATGAGATCCAATCTTATTCACCAGCCTACCATGAGGGACTTTGTCAAACGCTTTACTAAAGTCCATATAGACGACATCCACGGCCCTTCCCTCGTCAACCATTCTGGTCACTTCTTCAAAAAACTCCACCAGGTTAGTGAGGCATGACCTCCCTCTCACAAAACCATGCTGACTATCGTTAATGAGTTTACTCCTTTCTAAATGCGCATACCTCCTATCTCTAAGAATCTTCTCCAACAACTTCCCCACCATGGACGTCAAGCTCACCGACCTATAATTGCCCGGGTTATCCTTCCTACCCTTCTTAAATAACGGGACCACATTAGCTATCCTCCAATCCTCTGGGACCTCACCTGTGTCCAGATGACAAGACAAAGATTTGCGTCAGAGGCCCAGCGATTTCATCTCTCGTCTCCCTGAGCCGCCTTGGATAGATTCCATCAGGCCCTGGGGATTTGTCAGTCTTTATATTCTCTAACAAACCCAACACTTCCTCCCTTGTAATGGAGATTTTCTCCAACGGTTCAACACTCCCCTCCAAGACACTCCCAGTCAACACATCCCTCTCCTTTGTGAATACCGACGCAAAGTATTCATTTAGGATCTCCCCTACTTCTTTGGGATCCAAGCATAATTCCCCACTTTTGTCCCTGAGAGATCCGATTTTTTCCCTGACAACCCTTTTCTTCCTAACGTATGAATAAAATGCCTTGGGATTCTCCTTAATCCTGTCTGCCAAGGACATTTCGTGACCCCTTTTTGCCCTTCGAATTCCCTGTTTGAATTCTTTCCTACTTTCTTTGTACTCCTCCAGAGCTCCCTCCGTTTTTAGCTGCCTGGACCTAACATATGCCTCTCTTTTCTTTTTGACCAGTCCCTCAATTTCCCTGGTTATCCACGGTTCTCGAATCCTACCCTTCCTATCCTTTTTAACAGGCACATGCCTGTCCTGTAGCCCTAACAACTGTTCCTTAAAAGACTCCCACATGCCAGATGTGGATTTACCCTCAAACAGCCTCTCCCAATCAAGAGCTGCCAATTTCTGCCTAATCCCACTAAAGTTAGCCTTCCCCCAATCCAACACCTTACCCTTGGGACACCACTCATCCTTTTCCATCACTATCCTAAAGCTAACAGAACTGTGGTCACTATTTGCCACATATTCCCCTACCGAAACTTTGAAGACCTGACCGGGCTCATTCCCCAGTACTAGGTCCAGTATAGTCCCCTCTCTAGTCGGGCTATCTACATATTGTTCCAAAGAACCCTCCTGTACGCATTTTACAAATTCCTCCCCATTCAGAGTCCCAGCTCTCAGCGATTTCCAGTCTATACCAGGGAAATTGAAGTCTCCCACGACAACAACCCTATTTTTCCTGCACCTATCCAGTATCTCCTGACATATCCGTTCTTCCACTTCCCTTGGGCTGTTGGGGGGCCTGTAGTATACCCCCAACATAGTGACTGCGCCCTTCCTGTTTCTAAGCTCCACCCAGAGTGACTCGTTACACAACCCCTCTGAATTGTCCTCCCTCTGCACCGCTGTAATATGCTCTCCAACTAATACTGCTACTCCCCCACCTCTTTTGGCCCCTCCTCTGTCTCACCTAAAACACTTGTACCCCGGAATATTCAGCTGCCAGTCCTGTCCCTCTTTCAACCAAGTCTCTGTCACCGCAACCACATCCAAATTCCTCGTGAGCATTAAGGCCCTAAGTTCATCTGTCTTACCTGCTACGCTCCTTGCATTGAAGTATAAGCACTCCAGACCTCCAGGTCCAGTGAGGTCATCCTCCCCCAGAGTGCTCTTCTTCTTTGCCAGCCTTGTCCCAGCCCCAAGCTCGTCCCCAGCCTCTACACTTGTAGACCTAATATTTTGATCCCCACCCCCCTGCCATACTAGTTTAACCCCCCCCGAACTGCACTAGCAAAACTCCCAGACAGGACATTCGTGCCCTTCCAACTTAGTTGTGACCCGTCCTTCTTGTACAGGTGCCATCCTCTCCTGAAAACTTCCCATTGATCCAGGAAAATGAAGCCCTCCCTCCTGGACCAGTCCTTTAGCCAAGCATTCAATTGTACTAACTCCCTATTCTTAGCCTCACTGGCACGAGGCATTGGGAGCAGCCCAGAGATGGCCACCCTGGAGGCCCTACTTTTTAGTCTATTTCCCAACTCCCTGAATTGCTCTAGTAGGATCCCCCTGCTCTTCCTATCTACGTCATTTGCACCAATGTGTACAATGACATCCGTTTCTTTATCTTCCCCTTTTAAGATGCCTCCTATCCGCTTGGAGACATCCATTACCCCAGCACCAGGTAGGCAGACTACCATCCTGGAGTCCCGTTCGCACCCACAGAATCGCCTGTCCGTGCCTCTAACCGATGCATCCCCCACCACTATTGCTCTCCTAACCCCTCTCTTTCCTTTCTGGGCCACAGAGTCTGACTCTGTGCCAGTGACCTGGTCACTGTGGCTTACCCCTGGAGAGTCATCCTCCTCCACACTATCCAAAACAATATACTTGTTTTGGAGTGGGACAACCACAGGTGACCCCTCCACTAATTGCTCACTCCCCTCCCCTCTCACACCTGTCGTCGAGCCCTTCCTATTATGAGAGACAGCCACTGGAGTACTCTCTGGTACGTTACCCTTCTGACCTTTACTCCTCCTAACTGTGACCCACGTGTCTTCCTCCCGATGCCCCGGTGTAACTAGTTCCCTATAACTCATGTCAATTATTCTCTCATTCTCCCTGACTCGACCAAGGTCAGCAATCTGCAGCTCCAGTTCCGTGACGCGGTCCCTCAGGAGCTGCAGTTCCACGCACCTGGCACAAATGTGAACCTCCGGGAAGCTAGGTGTTTCCAGGAACTCCCACATCCCACACCGGAAGCACCGAACTGGCCTATCATTCATAGTTACCCTTATCCTATATAGGTTTGGATAAAAATAACTTACCTTGCCTCGCCCTTACCGCCTAAGCCCTGTGAGCCAAAGCCCTGACAGCTTTCACTCAGCTTCCCACTCACTCCACAGCCCGCTCCCGACGCTGCCCGCTGTATAGCGTGACTTTTATACTAAAAAACACAATCTCCCAGAATCCCCTGCAGCCTACTCCCACTTCCTACTCCCACTTCCCTACCTTTGGGAAAAGATATTGACTACCTAGCTGATCTATGCCCCTCATTATTTTATAGACCTCTATAAGGTCACTCCTCAGCCTTCTACGCTCCAGGGAAAAAAGTCCCAGTCTATTCAACCTCTCCTTATAACTCAAACCATCAAGACCCGGTGGCATCCTAGTAAATCTTTTCTGCACTCTTTCTAGTTTAATAGTATCCTTTCTGTAATAGGATGACCAGAACTGTACACAGTATTCCAAGTGTGACCTTACCAATGTCTTGTGCAACTTCAACAAGACGTCCCAACTCCTGTATTCAATGTTCTGACCAATGAAACCAAGCATGCTGAATGCCTTCTTCACCACTCTGTCCACCCGTGTCTCCACTTTCAAGGAGCTATGAACATGTAGCCTTTGATCACTTTGTTCTGTAACTCTCCCCAACGCCCTACCATTAACTGAGTAAATCCTGCCCTGGTTCAATCTACCAAAATGCATCACCTCGCATTTATCTAAATTAAACTCCATCTGCCATTTGTCAGCCACTGGCCCAATTGATCATAACTGGAGATTGGAGCAATTGGAGATAACTTTCTTCACTGTCCACTATGCCACCAATCTTGTTGTAACAATCTTGGTCTGCAAACTTACTAACCATGCCACCTATATTCTCATCCAAGTCATTAATATAAATGACAAATAACAGTGGACCCAGCACTGATCCCTGAGTCACACCGCTGGTCACAGGGCTCCAGTTTGAAAAACAACCTCTGCAACCACCCTCTGGCTTCTGTCATCAAGCCAATTTTGTATCCATTTAACTACCTCACCCTGGATCCCGTGAGTTTCAACCTTCGGCAACAACCTACCATGCGGTACCTTGTCAAAGGCCTTGCTAAAGTCCATATAGACAACATCAACTTCACTGCCCTCATCTACCTTCTTGGTTATCCCTTCAAAAAACTCAATCAAATTTGTGAGACATGATTTTCCACTCACAAAGCCATGCTGACTGTCCCTAATCAGTCCTTGCATCTCTAAATGCCTGTAGATCCTGTCTCTCAAAATACCTTCCAACAACTTACCCACCACCGATGTGAGGTTCACTGGCCTATAGTTCCCAGGCTTTTCCCTGCAGCCTCTTTTAAACAAAGGCACAACATTTGCCACCCTCCAATCTACAGGCACCTCACCTGTGACGATCGATGATTCAAATATCTATGCTAGGGGACCTGCAATTTCCTCCCTCGCCTCCCACAATGTCCTGGGATACGCTTCATCAGGTCCTGGGGATTTATCCACCTTGATGCGCTTTAAGACTTCCAGCACCTCCTTCTCTGTAACATGTACACTCCTCAAGACATCACTATTTATTTCCCCAAGTAAATACTGATGAGAAATATTCATTTAGGATCTCACCCATCTCTTTTGGTCCGCAAATAGATGACCTTCTTGATCCTTAAGAGGCCCTACTCTCTCCCTTGTTACTTTTTTGCCCTTTATGTATTTGTAGAAGCTCTTTGGATTCTCCTTTGCCTTATCTGCCAAACCAATCTCGCGTCCCCTTTTTGCCCTCCTGATTTCCCTCTTAACTCTACTCCTACACCCCCTACACTCTTCAAGGGATTCACTTGATCCCAGCTGCCTATGCATGTCATGTGCCTCTTTCTTCTTCTTGACCAGGGCCTCAATATCCTGAGTCATACAGGGTTCCCTACTTCTGCCAGCCTTGCCCTTCACTCTAAGAGGAATGTGCTTACACTGAACGCTGGTTAACACACTTTTGAAAGCCTCCCACTTACGAGATGTCCCTTTGCCTTCCCACAGACTCCCCCAATTAACTTTTGAAAGTTCCTGCCTGATACCATCAAAATTGGCCTTGCCCCAATTTAGAATTTTAACTTTTGGGACAGACCTATCATTCTCCATAGCTATCTTAAAACTAATAGAATTATGGTCACTGGTCCCAAAGTGATCCCTCACTAACACTTCTGTCACCTGCCTTTCCTTATTTTCCAAAAAGAGGTCAAGTTTTGCCCCCTCTCTAGTCGGGCCATCCACCTACTGAATGAGAAATTCCTCCTAAATACACTCAACAAATTTCTCTCCATCCAACCCTCTATTACTATGGCTGTCCCCAGTCAATATTAGGAAAGTTAAAATCCCCTACTATTACCATCCTATTTTTCTTGGAGCTATCTGTAATCTCCTTACTTATTTGCTCCTCAATTTTCCACCAACTATTTGGGGGCCTATAATACAGCCTTTTCAAAGTGATTTTCCCTTTCTTATTTCTCAGTTCTACCCATAAAGACTCAGTGGCCGAACTCTTGGATATATCCTCTCTCAGTACTGCCGTGATGTTTTCGCTAATCAAAAGTGCAACTCCCCCCTCCTCTCTTACCTCCTGTTCTATCTTTCCTGTAGCACCTGTACCCTGGAACATTGAGCTGCCAGTCCTGTCCCTCCCTTAGCCATGTTTCAGTAATTGCTATAATATCCCAGTCCCACGTACCCATCCATGCCCTGCGTTCATCTGCTTTGCCCGTCAGGCCTCTTGCATTGAAATAAATGCAGTTTAATCTGGACTTCCCTTGCTCTCTGTCTTGCTTTTTCCTGATCTGTCTGGCACTAGGATTACTGATACCGCCTTTCCTACTTAATGTGCTCTCTTTAACTTCTGTGCTGTCTTCAACCTTCGCTTCTGTCTCCCTACTGCTTTGGATCCCACCCCCCTGCCAAACTAGTTTAAACCCTCCCGAGTGGCTCCAGCGAATCTCCCCGCCAGGATGTTAGTCCCCCTCCAGTTCAGGTGTAACCCTCTTGAACAGGTCAGCCCCTTCCCCAGAATCAGTGATTCCTATTCATACTCTCACGAGTACGTGGCACCATCTGGCCCAGATGTGACTCCAGACCACCAATAATGTCATTGACCCTTAACTTCAGGTGGAAAGACAACTTATGAGAGATATTGATTGGCTAACCAAGTTGTCAAATGGAATATAATGGGGAAAATGTGAACCGTAGAAATGACACAGCATAGAACAGGGCCATTTGGCCCATCTTGTCCATGCCGACCCAAAGACACACAGGTGCCCTTTCTAATCCTATCTTAAGACCATAAGACAGAGGAGCAGAATTAGGCCATTCGACCCATCGAGTCTGCTCCACCATTCAATCATGGCTGATATTTTTCTCATCCCCAATCTCCTGCCTTTTCCCCATAACCCCTGATCCCCTTATTAATCAAGAACCTATCTATCTGTGTCTTAAAGACACTCAGTGACCTGGCCTCCACAGCCTTCTGTGGCAAAGAATTCCACAGATTCACCACTCTCTGGCTAAATAAATTCCTCTCTGTTTTAAAGAATCGTCCCTTTAGCCTGAGGTTGTGCCCTCTGGTTCTAGTTTTTCCTACTTGTGGAAACATCCTCTCCACGCCCACTCTATCCAGGCCTCACAGTATTCTGTAAGTTTCAATAAGATTCCCCCCTCATCCTTCTAAACTCCATCGAGTACAGACCCAAAGTCCTGAACCATTCCTTATACGACAAGTTCTTCATTGCAGGGATCGTTCTTGTGAACCTCTTCTGCACTCTTTCCAAGGCCAGCACACCCTTCCTTAGATACGGATCTTCCTGCACATGGCCCAAAGTCCTGCAGCTTCCAGCACCTAAGATGCAGATTCAGGTACTTACTAAATTAATGCAGGACCTTTGCTTCAGCACCAATTCCAGTCACCCTCTGTGTAAAACATTTACTCTCTCCCTACCCTTCACAATTTTGTACATCTCAATCATGTTACCCCTTAGCCTTCTCTGTTCCAAGGAAACCAGCCCCAACCTCTCTAATCTCTCCTCATAGCTACAATTCTCCAGCCCGGCAACATTCTGGTAAACCTCCTCTGCACTCTCTCCAGAGCAATTACATCCTTCCTGTAATGTGGTGATCAGAACCGCACACAATACCGTACCTGTGGCCTCAACAGTTTCAACACTATACCCCTACTTTTGTATTCTGTCCCTCTGCCAGTGAAGGAGAACATTCCATATGCCTTATCTACAACCTTAAGGAAATTTGGCATGTCAGCTACGATCCTCATCAATTTTTACAGTTGTACCATAGAAAGCATTCTTTCTGGTTGTATCACAGCTTGGTATGTCTCCTGTTCTGCCCAAGACCGCAAGAAACTACAAAAGGTCGTGAATGTAGCCCAATCCATCACGCAATCCAGCCTCCCATCCATTGGCTCTGTCTACACTTCCCATTGCCTCGGCAAAGCAGCCAGCATAATTAAGGACCCCACACACCCCAGACATTCTCTCTTCTACCTTCTTCCATCAGGAAAAAGATACAAATGTCTGAGGTCACGTACCAACCAACTCAAGAACAGCTTCTTCCCTGCTGCCTTCAGACTTTTGAATAGACTTACCTTGCATTAAGTTGATCTTTCTTGACACACTAGCTATAGCTGTAACACTACATTCTGCACTCTCTCCTTTCCTTCTTTATGAACGGTATGCTCTGTCTGTATAGCGCGCAAGAAACAATATTTTTCACTGTATGTTAATACATGTGACAATATAAATCAAATCAAAAAACTTTATCTACCTGTACTGCGACCTTTAGGGACCTGTGCACTTGCACGGCCAGATCTCTCACTTCTTCCTCTACCCCTGTCAGTATATTCCCATTTATTGTGTTTTCCCGTTTACTATTTGACCTCCCTAAATGCATTACCTCACTCTTATCAGGGTTGAACTCCATTTGCCACTTTCCTGCCCTCTCCACCTGCCCATCTATATCATTTTGAGTTTACAGCTTCCCTCTACACCACCCACGACATGGCCAATTTTTGTGTCATTTGCAAATTTCCCAATCGTGCCCGTCACCCCACATTCAAGTCCAAATCATTCATATAAAACAAACGGCAGGGGTCCCGACACCGAATCCTGTGGAACACCAAGTGAAACAGCTTTCCATTCACAAGGGCAACCATCAACCATCACCTTTTGTTTCCTGTTACGAAGCCAATTTTGGATCCAAGTCAGCACTTTACCCTGTATCCCATGGGCTTTTACCTTTTTGACCAGTCTGTCACATGAGACCTTGTGAAATGTCTGACTAAAGTCCATGTAGACAATATCCACTGCACTACCCTCATTGATGCTCGTTGTCACTTCCTCAAAGAATTCAATCAAATTTGTTAGGCATGGTCTTCCCTTCACAAAGCCAAGCTGACTTTCCCTGATTAGTCCATGCCTTTCTAAATGACAGTTTATCCAACCTCTCAGGGTTGATTCTAACAATTTGCCCACCACCGAAATAAGACGAACTGGCCTATAATTGTTTGGCAATTTCTTTGTAACCTTTTTAAACAATGGAACCACATTTGCATTTCTCCAGCCCTCTGGCACCTCTCCTGTGTCTGGTGCATATTGGAAAATAATCCTCGAAGCATCTGCTATTTCCTCCTTAACCTCCTTCAACATCCTAGGGAACAATCCATCCGGTTCTGGCGACTTTTCCACTTCCAAAGATTGCAACTCCTTTAACACTTCCTCTCTTGTTATGAATATTTTATCCAATATTTCACACTGTTCTTTTTGGATTACTATACCCGCATCATCCCTTTCCTTTGTGAATACGGAAACAAAGAATTCATTTAAAACTCTTCCCATATCTTTAGATTTGATTTGTTTTATTATTGTCCCATGTATTAGCATACAGTGAAAAGTATTGTTTTTTTGCACAATAAAGACAAAGCATACCGTTCATAGAGAAGGAAAGGAGAGAGTGCAGAATGTAATGTTACAGTCAAAGCGAGGGTGTAGAGAAAGATCAATTTAATGCAAGGCAGGCCCATTCAAAAGTCTAATGGTAGCAGGAAAGAAGCTGTTCTTGAGTCGGTTAGTACGTGACCTCAGACTTTTGTATCTTTTTCCCGATGGAAGAAGAATGTCCGGGGTGCAGGGGTTGCTTGATTATGCTGGCTGCTTTTCCGATGGCAGCGGGAAATGTAGACAGAGTCAATGGATGGGAGGCTGGTTTGCGTGATTGCCTGGGTTTCATTCACAACCCTTTGTTGTTTCTTGTGGTCTTGGTTAGAACAGGAGCTATACCAAGCTGTGATACATCCAAAAAAGGATGCTTTCTATGGTGGATCTGTAAAAATTGGTGAGAGTCACAGCGGACATGCTAAATGTCCTTGGCCTCTTCCTCTGCATCTACACGCAAGTTCCCCTCTTCATCTCTGATAGGACCCACTTTTTCCTTAACTATCCTTTTGCTGTTTGTATACTAATAAAACATCTTTGCGTTTTCCTTAACCTTGCTTGCTAATATTTTTTAATACCCTCTTTGATTTGCTTCTTTCTCTTTTAACTTGATCCCTGTACGTTTTGTACATCACTAGACTATCTGCAGTGTTGAGCTTTTTGTGAAGATCATAAGCTTCCTTTTTCTGTTCAATCTTCCTCGTATTTTTCTAGACAATCATGGGGGTCTAGATTTGGCAGAGCCATTCTTATTTTTGCAGCGAACATGTCTGCTCTGTACTCTAAGGATCTCACTTATTAGTGCTTCCCACTGGTTTACCACTGATCTGTCCTTTAGCAATCTTGTCCAGTCCACCTCAGCCAAATCACTTCTCAGTTTTGTAAATTTGCTTTTCTCCCAGTTTAAAACTTTTATTCCTGATTTACATCTGTCCTTTTCCATAATGATCGAATTATGTCACTTTCCCCGATATGTTCGGCTACTGTTAATTCACCCACTTGCTCATCTTCATTTCCTAAGACTAAATCCCGAGAATTGCCTCTCCTCTTGTTGGGCTCATCATGTATTATTTTCTTAAATTCCTGGATGCAGTACATGAATTTCTCACCCTCAATACCCCTTATATTGTTTGAAGGCCAGTCGATATTGGGATCGTTAAAGTCTCTATTATTATTGCCCTATTATTCCTACATGCAGAAATTTGTCTACATATATCTTCTTCTATCTCCCTCTCACTATTTGGGGGTCCATAGTGTACTCCTAGTAGTGTGACTTCCCATGTTTTTATTCCTATGCTCAACCCATAAGTTCTTTTGTTTGTTAGCCCATTTAGTACGTCATCCCTTCTCACAAATGGAATTGGTTCTTTAACCAATAATGCTACCCCGTCACCCTGCCACCCCCACACACCCCCCCCGCCCCCCCCCCCCGCCACCCCCGCCCCCCACCCGGTGTCGTTATTGTCACCCACTCAAACCTGCTTATATCCAGAGATATTGAGCTGCCAATTTCGCCTCTCCTTTAGCCAGCTTACCAATTATAGCAACAACATCCTGCTGCCATGTGTCTTTCAGTGCCCTTAGTTCACCTGCCTGGTTTGTAATGCCTCTTGCATTGAAGTATAAACAGCTTAACCCTGTCAGTTTCCTTCACTGGACACTTTTTAAACATCTTTTCCTTTGTCTTTCCGAGTCACTGACTATCTCATAGAAACATAGAAAAACTACAGCACAAACAGGCCCTTCGGCCCACAAGTTGTGCCGAACACATCCCTACCTTCTAGACCTACCTATAACCCTCCATCCTATTAAGCTCCATGTACTCATCCAGGAGTCTCTTAAAAGACCCTATTGAGTTCGCCTCCACCACCCCTGACGGCAGCCGATTCCACTCGCCCACCACCCTCTGTGTGAAAAACTTACCCCGAACATCTCCCCTGTACCTACCCCCCAGCACCTTAAACCTGTGTCCTCTCGTAGCAGACATTTCCACCCTGGGAAAAAGCCTCTGAGAGTCCACCCGATCTATGCCTCTCAACATCTTATACACCTCTATTAGGTCTCCTCTCATCCTTCGTCTCTCCAAGGAGAAAAGACCAAGCTCCCTCAGCCTATCCTCATAAGGCATGCCACTCAATCCAGGCAACATCCTTGTAAATCTCCTCTGCACCCTTTCAATCTTTTCCATATCCTTCCTATAGTGAGGCGACCAGAACTGAGCACAGTACTCCAAGTGGGGTCTGACGAGGGTCTTATATAGCTGCATCATTATCCCCGGACTCCTAAACTCAATCCCTCGATTGATAAAGGCCAGCACACCATACGCCTTCTTAACCACCTCCTCCATCTGCGGGGCCGATTTCAGAGTCCTATGGACCCGGACCCCAAGGTCCTCCTGATCCTCTACCGTACTAAGAGTCTTTCCCTTTATATTGTATTCCTTCATCCCATTTGTCCTACCAAAATGGACCACGACGCATTTATCTGGGTTGAAGTCCATCTGCCACTTCTCCGCCCAGTCTTGCATCCTATCTATGTCCCTCTGTAACTTCTGACATCCCTCCAGACTATCCACAACCCCACCAACCTTCGTGTCGTCGGCAAACTTACCAACCCATCCCTCCGCTTCCTCATCCAGGTCATTTATGAAAATGACAAACAGCAAGGGTCCCAGAACAGATCCCTGGGGCACACCACTGGTGACTGACCTCCATTTAGAAAAAGATCCATCTATACCCACTCTCTGCCTCCTTTGGGCAAGCCAGGCCTGGATCCACCGGGCAGCAGCCCCTTGGATCCCATGCCCTCTCACTTTTTCTAGAAGCCTTGCATGGGGGACCTTATCGAACGCCTTGCTAAAATCCATATGAACCACATCTACCGCCTTCCCTTCGTCAATGTGTTGAGTCACATTTTCGAAGAATTCCACCAGGCTCGTAAGGCACGATCTGCCCTTGACAAAGCCATGCTGAGTATTCTTGAGCATACTAAACCTCTCTAAATGCTCATATATCCTGTCCCTCAGGATCTTCTCCATCAGTTTACCAACCACTGAGGTTAGACTCACCGGTCGGTAATTACCTGGGCTATCGCTATTCCCCTTCTTGAAAATAGGAACCAGATCCGCAATCCTCCAATCCTCCGGCACCTCTCCCATCTCATCGACGATGCAAAGATCATTGCCAGAGGCTCTGCAATCTCCTCCCTTGCCTCCCACAGTAACCTGGGGTACATCCCATTTGGACCCAGCGACTTATCTATCTTGATGCCATTCAAAGATTCCAGCACAACCTCTTTCTTAAAGTCCACATACTCAATCCTTTCAGTCCACCGCATGCCCGCAGTACATCCACCCAGGTCCTTCTCCTCTGTCAAAACTGAGGCAAAATACTCATTGAGCACCTCTGCCATTTCTACTAGTTCCGTACAGACTTTCCCGCCTTCACCTTTTATAGGCCCTATTCCGTCACGTCTCATCCTTTTATTCTTTACATATTTATAGAACGCCTTAGGGTTCTCCTTAATCCTACCTGCCAGGGCCTTCTCGTGACCCCTTCTGGCTCTCCTAATTTCCTTCTTTAGTCCCTTCCTACAAGCCGTATACTCTTCTAAATCCCTATCTTCGCCAAGCTCTCTGAGCCTTTTGTACGCTTTCCTTTTCTTCTCAACTAGGTCCCGCACAGCTTTCGTGCACCACGGTTCCTTTAACCAACCAACATCTCCCTGTCTGCTCGGAACGTTGTCCTGTAGAACTCTAGACAGACATTCCTTGAAAAACTGCCACCTCTCGTCAGTACATTTCCCCGCGAATACCTCCTTCCAATTTACTCCTCTAATTTGCTGTCTAATGTCTTCATATTTCCCCTTACTCCATATAAACGCTTTCCTAGCTTGCCTGATCCTCTCTTTTTCCAATGCAAGCCTAAAGGAGATAGAGTTATGATCGCTATCCCCAAGATGCTCTCCCACTGAGAGATCTGACACCTGTTCAGGTTCATTGGTCAGAATCAGATCAAGTACAGCCTCTCCTCTTGTAGGCTTGTCCACATGCTGTGTCAGGAAACCCTCCTGAACACACCTAATGAACTCTTCCCCATCCAATCCCCTTACCCTAGGGATATTCCAATCTATGTTTGGGAAGTTAAAGTCTCCCATCACAACAACTCTGCTATTACTGCATCTCAGTAAGAAGTTTAACAACACCAGGTTAAAGTCCAACAGGTTTATTTGGTAGCAAAAGCCACACAAGCTTTCGGAGCTGCAAGCCCCTTCTTCAGGTGAGTGGGAATTCTGTTCACAAACAGAGCATATAAAGACACTTGCTCTGTTTGTGAACAGAATTCCCACTCACCTGAAGAAGGGGCTTGCAGCTCCGAAAGCTTGTGTGGCTTTTGCTACCAAATAAACCTGTTGGACTTTAACCTGGTGTTGTTAAACTTCTTACTGTGTTTACCCCAGTCCAACGCCGGCATCTCCACATCATTACTGCATCTCTCCAGGATCTGTTTCCCTATTTGCTCCTCCACCTCCCTGTTACTATTGGGCGGCCTATCGAAAACACCCAGCAAAGTGACCGGCCCCTTCCCACTCCGAACTTCCACCCACAGAGACTTGGTGGACAATCCCTCCACAGCATACACCTTCTCTACAGCTGTGACACTATCCCTGATCAGCAGTGCCACTCCACCCCCTCCCTTGCCTCCCTCCCTGTCCTTCCTGAAACATCTGAATCCCAGCACCTGGAGTATCCAGTCCTGTCCCTGAGACATCCAAGTCTCCGTAATGGCCACCACATCATACTTCTAGGCATCGATCCACGCTCTGAGCTCATCCCCTTTATTCACTATACTCCTGGCATTAAAGTAAACACATCTCTATCCTTTGGTCTGAACTCTCCCCTTCTCTATTCCCTGTCCATCCTCCCTCGTGCACTGCCTATAACCCTTCTCTGTTTGCGAGCTACCTTCCTCACTCTCAGTCACCTCATTTTGATCCCCTCCCCGCAACCTATCTAGTTTAAACTCTCCCCAGTAGCCTTAGCCAACCTTCCTGCCAGGGTATTGGTCCCCCTGGGATTCAAGTGCCACCCGTTTTTTGTGTACACGTCACACCTGCCCCTAAAGAGGTCCCAATGGTCCAGGAACCTGAATCCCTGCCCCCTGCACCAGTCCCTCAGCCACACATTCATCCTTCACCTCACTCCATTCCTGTCCTCACCTTCCCATGGCACAGGCAGCAATCCTGAGATTACTACCTTTGCTTTCCTCCTTCTCAGCTGTCTCCCTAATTCCTTATACTCTCTTTTCATGACCCCTTCCCCCTTCCTACCCACATCAGCAGTACCAATATGTACCGCTACCTCCGGCTCCTCTCTCTCCCACCTCAGGATTTCTGGGACTCGCCCAGCGACATCCTGGATCCCAGCCCCAAGGAGGCAGACCACCATGCGAGACTCCCGCCTGCCTCCGCAAAATCGCCTGTCCGTCCCCCTGACTGTCGAGTCCTCGATTAATACTGCCTTCCTCCTCTTTTCTTTAGCCCTCTGAGTTACAGGGCCGGACTCCACCCCAGAGACACGGCCACTGCTGCATCCCCCAGATGGGCTGGCCCCCCAACAGTACTCAGGCAGGAGTACTTGTTGTGTTGGGGCTCTTCCACCGGGGTGCTCTCAATCACCCGAGCTTTACCCTTCCTGGCCGTCACCCACTTAAGAACATAAGAACATAAGAAATAGGAGCAGGAGTAGGCCATCTAGCCCCTCGAGCCTGCCCCGCCATTCAATAAGATCATGGCTGATCTGACGTGGATCAGTACCACTTACCCGCCTGATCCTCATAACCCTTAATTCCCTTACCGATCAGGAATCCATCCATCCGTGCTTTAAACATATTCAGCGAGGTAGCCTCCACCACCTCAGTGGGCAGAGAATTCCAGAGATTCACCACCCTCTGGGAGAAGAAGTTCCTCCTCAACTCTGTCTTAAACCGACCCCCCTTTATTTTGAGGCTGTGTCCTCTAGTTTTAACTTCCTTACTAAGTGGAAAGAATCTCTCCGCCTCCACCCTATCCAGCCTCCGCATTATCTTATAAGTCTCCATAAGATCCCCCCTCATCCTTCTAAACTCCAACGAGTACAAACCCAATCTCCTCAGCCTCTCCTCATAATCCAAACCCCTCATCTCCGGTATCAACCTGGTGAACCTTCTCTGCACTCCCTCCAATGCCAATATATCCTTCCTCATATAAGGGGACCAATACTGCACACAGTATTCCAGCTGCGGCCTCACCAATGCCCTGTACAGGTGCATCAAGACATCCCAGCTTTTATATTCTATCCCCCTCGCGATATAGGCCAACATCCCATTCGCCTTCTTGATCACCTGTTGTACCTGCAGACTGGGCTTTTGTGTCTCATGCACAAGGACCCCCAGGTCCCTTTGCACGGTAGCATGTTTTAATTTGTTTCCATTGAGATAGTAATCCCATTTGTTATTATTTCCTCCAAAGTGTTTATCAACATTATACTCCATTTGCCATATCCTCGCCCACTCACTCAGCCTGTCCAAATCTCTCTGCAGATCTTCTCCGTCCTCCACACGATTCACTTTTCCACTTATCTTTGTGTCGTCTGCAAACTTCGTTACCCTACACTCCGTCCCCTCCTCCAGATCATCTATATAAATGGTAAATAGTTGCGGCCCGAGTACCGATCCCTGCGGCACGCCACTAGTTACCTTCCTCCAACCGGAAAAACACCCATTTATTCCGACTCTTTGCTTCCTGTCGGATAGCCAGTCCCCAATCCACTTTAACACACTACCTCCAACTCCGTGTGCCCTAATCTTCTTCAGCAGCCTTGGCCTCCTCCCGTGGCCCTGGTGTGACCACCTGATGATAGCTCTTGTCTATCACCACCTCATTCTCCCTTAACAGCCTAAGATCCTCGAGCTGCAGTTCCAGCTCCCTAACACGGTCCCTCAGGAACCGCAGCTCGACACACCCCTCACAGATGTGGATGTCCGGGAGGCCAGGTGCCTCTGGGACCTCCCACATACTGCACTGCGAACAACACACTGGCTTAACACTCATATTTCACCCTTTCTACCAAGGTACACAGAGAAAAGTAAATTGGAAAAGAAAAAAAAAGCTGACCCCTGCTCGCTCTTTCCCCTGAAGCCCTGTGAGCCAAAGCCCTTACGGCTCACACTCTACTCCCTGCTCACTAGCTAATGTCAATATCACGAGCTAATGTTCTACCTTGCATTTCCTGACCTGAATATGACCTATCTAAGTCTCGCCTTTGGTTCCCCCTGCCATACCAGTTTAAAAGCTCCCAATGAAACTAGCAAAAGCCCCCACGCAGATATTAGTAAAGTTGTTCATTTTGGAAGATGGAGTATTATTTAAATGGAGAAAAACTGCAGAAAGCTGCAACACGAAAGGACTTGGGGGGGCGTTGTGCATGCAATGCAGAAAACTAGCACACAGGTACAGCAGGTAATCAGGAAGGTTAATGGAATGTTGGCTCCTATTTCAAGGGGTTGGAATATAAGAGTTGGGAAGTCTTGCTGCAACTGAACAAGGTACTGGTGAGACCACATCTGGAGGATCGTGAGCAGTTTTGGTCCCCTTATTTAAGGAAATATTTTCTTTCATTGGAGGCAGTTCAGAAAAGGTTCATTAGGGATGGTGCCCCTCCCGGTATGGATATATGATAGATAGATAGATACCCTACAGTGCAGAAAGAGGCCCTTCGGCCCATCGAGTCTGCACCGACCACAATCCCACCCAGGCCCCATCCCCATATCCCACCCACTAATCCCTCTAACCTAGACATCTCAGGACTCGAAGGGGCAATTTTAGCATGGCCAATCAACCTAACCTGCACATCTTTGGACGGATTGTTTTATGAGGAAAGGTTAAATAGGTTGGGAGTCTACTCATTGGAATTTAGAAGAATGAAAGGTGATCTCATTGAAACATATAAGATTCTTAAGTGGCTTGACAGGGTAAATGCTGAGAGGATGTTTCCCCTCATGGGAGTTAGTCCAGGAACAGAGGGCATCCTCTCTGAATAAAGGAGTGTCAATTTAAGACTGAGATGGGGACGAATTTCTTCTCTCAGCGGGTTTGTGAGTCTTTGGAGCTCCTTGCCATAGAGCGCTGTGGGGGCAGATTCCTTGTGTATATTTAAGGCTGAGAGAGATAGATATTTGATCAGTAAGGGAATCAAGGGTTACGGGGAAAGGGCAGGAAAATGGACGTGAGGAATGTCAATTCCACCATGATCCTATTGAATGGCGGAGCAGGTTTGAAGGGCCCAACGGCCGACTCCTGTTCCTATTATGGTCTTAGTCATAGAGGTTTACAGCATGGAAACAGGCCCTTCGGCCCAACTTGTTCATGCCGCCCTTTATTTTTTAAAACCCCTAAGCTAATCCCAATTGCCCGCATTTGGCCCATATCCCTCTATATCCATCGTACCCATGTAACTATCTAAATGCTTTTTGAAAGACAAAATTGTACCTGCCTCTACGACTACCTCTGGCAGCTTGTTCCAGACACTCACCACCCTCTGTGTGAAAAAATTGCCCCTCTGGACACTTTAGTATCTCTCCCCTCTCACCTTAAACCTATGCCCTCTAGTTTTAGACTCCCCTACCTTTGGGAAAAGATATTGACTATCTAGCTGATCTGTGCCCCTCATTATTTTACAGACCTCTATAAAGTCACTCCTCAGCCTTCTACGCTCCAGAGAAAAAAAGTCCCAGTCTATCCAGCCTCTCCTTATAACTCAATCCAGCAAGTCCCGGTAGCATCCTAGTAAATCTTTTCTGCACTCTTTCTAGTTTAATAATATCCTTTCTATAATAGGGTGACCGGAACTGTACACAGTATTCCACGTGTGGCCTTACCAATGTCCTGTGCAACTTCAACAAGACACTCCAACTCCTGTATTCAATGTTCTGACCGATGAAACCAAGCATGCCAAATGCTTTCTTCACCACTCTGTCCACCTGTGACTCCACTTTCAAACCTGCTCCGCCATTCAATAGGATCATGGTGGAATTGACATTCCTCACGTCCATTTTCCTGCCCTTTCCCCGTAACCCTTGATTCCCTTACTGATCAAATATCTATCTCTCTCAGCCTTAAATATACACAAGGACTCTGCCCCCACAGCTCTCTATGGCAAGGAGCTCCAAAGACTCACAAACCCCTAGATCTCTTTGTTCTGTAACTCTCCCAACACCCTACCATTAACTGAGTAAGTCCTGCCCTGGTTCAATCTAACAAAATGCATCACCTCGCATTTGTCTAAATTAAACGTCATCTGCCATTCGTCAGCCCACTGGCCCAATTTATCAAGATAACTTTCTTCACTGTCCACTATGCCACCAATCTTAGTGTCATCTGGAAATTTACTAACCATGCCTCCTATATTCTCATCCAAATCATTAATATAAATGACAAATAACAGTGGGCCCAGCACTGATCCCTGAGGCACACCGCTGGTCACAGGCCTCCAGTTTGAAAAACAACCCTCGACAACCACCCTCTGGCTTCCGTCAAGAAGCCAATTTTGTATCCATTTCGATCCCGTGAGATTTAACCTTATGTAACAACCTACCATGCGGTACCTTGTCAAAGGCCTTGCTAAAGTCCATGTAGACAACATCAACTGGACTGCCCTCATCTACCTTCTTGGTTACTCCTTCAAAAAACTCAATCAAATTTGTGAGACATGATTTTCCACTTACAAAGCCATGCTGACTGTCCCTAATCAGTACTTGCATCTCTAAATGCCTGTAGATCCTGTCTCTCAGAATACCTTCCAACAATTTACCCATCACAGATGTGAGGCTCACTGGCCTGTAGTTCCCAGGCTTTTCCCTGCAGCTCTTTTTAAACAAAGGCACAACATTTGCCACTCTCCAATCTTCAGGCACCTGACCCGTGACTATCGATGATTCAAATATCTCAGTTAGGGGACCCGCAATTTCCTCCCTAGCCTCCCACAATGTCCTGGGTTACACTTCATCAGGTCCCAGGGATTTATCTACTTTGATGCGCTTTAAGACTTCCAGCATCTGCTTCTCTGTAATATGTTCACTCCTCAAGACATAGAACCAGAGAACCATAGAAAATTACAGCTCAGAAACGGGCCTTTTGGCCCTTCTTGTCTGTGCCGAACCATTTTTTGCCTAATCCCACTGACCTGCACTTGGACCATATCCCTCCACACCCCTCTCATCCATGAACCCGTCCAAGTTTTTCTTAAATGTTAAAAGTGACCCTGCATTCACCACTTTATCCGGCAGCTCATTCCACACTCCCACCACTCTCTGCGTCAAGAAGCCCCCCCTAATATTCCCTTTAAACTTTTCTCCTTTCACCCTTAACCCATGCCCTCTGGTTTTTTTCTCCCCTAGCCTCAGCGGAAAAGCCTGCTTGCATTCACTCTATCTGTATCCATCAAAATCTTATACACCTCTATCAAATCTCCCTTCAATCTTCTACGCTCCAGGGAATAAAGTCCCAACCTATTCAATCTCTCTCTGTAACTCAGCTTCTCAAGTCCCGGCAACATCCTTGTGAACCTTCTCTGCACTCTTTCAACCTTTTTTACATCCTTCCTGTAACTAGGTGACCAAAACTGTACACAATACTCCAAATTCGGCCTCACCAATGCCTTATATAACCTTACCATAACACTCCAACTTTTATACTCGATACTCTGATTTATAAAGGCCAATGTACCAAAGGCACTCTTTACGACCCAACCCACCTGTGACGTCACTTTTAGGGAATTCTGTACCTGTATTCCCAGATCCCTCTGTTCAACTGCACTCTTCAGAGTCCTACCATTTACCCTCTACGTTCTACTTTGGTTTGTCCTTCCAAAGTGCAATATCTCACACTTGTCTGCGTCAAATTCCATTTGCCATTTTTCAGCCCATTTTTCTAGTTGGTCGAAATCCCTCTGCAAGCTTTGAAAACCTTCCTCACTGTCCACTACACCTCCAATCTTTGTATCATCAGCAAACTTGCTGATCCAATTTACCACATTATCATCCAGATCATTGATATAGATGACAAACAACAATGGACCCAACACCGATCCCTGCGGCACACCACCAGTCACAGGCCTCCACTCAGAGAAGCAATCCTCCACAACCACTCTCTGGCTTCTTCCATTGAGCCAGTGTCTAATCCAATTTACTACCTCCCCATGTATACCTAGCGACTGAACCTTCCTAACTAACCTCCCATGAGGGACCTTGTCAAAGGCCTTGCTGAAATCCAGGTAGACAACATCCACTGCCTTCCCTTCATCCACTTTCCTGGAAACCTCCTCGAAAAACTCTAATAGATTGGTCAAACATGACCTACCACGCACAAAGCCATGTTGACTCTCCCTAATAAGTCCCTGTCTATCCAAATATTTGTAGATCCTATCCCTTATCACACCTTCCAATAACTTGCCCACCACCGACGTCAAACTTACTGGCCTATAATTTCCCGGATTTCTTTTGGAACTTTTTTTAAAGAACGGAACAACATGAGCCACCCTCCAATCATCCGGCACCTCCCCTGTGAATACTGACATTTTAAATATGTCTGCCAGGGCCCCTGCAAGTTCAAAACTAGCTTCCCTCAAGGTCCGTGGGAATACCTTGTCCGGTCCTGGGGATTTATCCACTCTGATTTGCCTCAAGACAGCGAGCACCTCCTCCCCTTTAATCTGTAAAGGTTCCATGACCTCCCTACCAGTTTGCCCTATTTCCGTAGACTCCATGCCCGTTTCCTCAGTAAATACAGATGCAAAAAAACCATTTAGTATCTCCCCCATCTCTTTTGGTTCCACACACAGTCGACCACTCTGGTCTTCAAGAGGACCAATTTTATCCCTCGCTATCCTTTTGCTCCTAACATACCTATAGAAGCTCTTTGGATTTTCCTTCACTCTCTGCCAAAGCAACCTCATGTCTTCTTTTAGCCCTCCTGATTTCCCTATTAAGTAGCTTCTTGCACTTTTTATACTCCTCGAGCATCTGATCTGTTCCTTGCTGCCTATACATTTCATACAACTCTCTCTTCCTCTTAATCAGTGTTACAATCTCCCTCGAGAACCAAGGTTCCTTATTCCTATTTACTTTGCCTTTAATCCTGACAGGAACATACAAACTCTGCACTCTCCAAATTTCTCCTTTGAAGGCCTCCCACTTTCCATTTACATCCTTACCAGAGAACAGCCTGTGCCAATCCACACTTCCCAGATCCCTTCTCATTTCATCAAATTTGGCCTTTTTCCAGTTCAGAACTTCAACCCGAGGACCAGATCTATCCTTATCCACGATCAGGTTGAAACTAATGGCATTATGATCACTGGATCCAAAGTGTTCCCTCACACTCACAACATCACCTGCCCTAACTCATTTCCCAATAGGAGATCCAAAATCGCATCCTCTCTCGTTGGCACCTCTGTATACTGATGGAGAAAATTCTCCTGAATACATTTTACAAACTCTACCCCATCTAAACCTTTAACAGTATGCGAGTCCCAATCTATATGTGGAAAATTAAAATCCCCTACGATCACAACTTTGTGTTTCTTGCAGTTGTCAGCTATCTCTCCGCTGATTTGCTCCTCCAATTCTCGCTGACTATTGGGTGGCCTATAATACAACCCCATTAATGTGGTCATACCTTTCCTGTTTCTCAGCTCCACCCATAGGGCCTCTGTAGCCAAGCTCCCTAATCTTTCCTGCCTGAGTACCGCTGTAACATTTTCCCTGACCAATAATGCCACCCCCCACCTTTTATCCCTCTGCCTCTATCCCGCCTGAAACATTGGAACCCTGTAACATTGAGCTGCCAGTCCTGCCCCTCCTGTAGCCAAGTTTCACTAATGGCTATCATGTCATATTTCCATGTGTCTATCCACGCCTTCAGCTCATCTGCCTTCCCCACAATACTCCTGGCATTGAAATAGACACACCTCAAAAGATTATTTCCACCACACTCTACCCTTCCATTTGTGATTTTGCTTGAACTAACCTGTCTTTTTACCCCTGCTCCACTATCTGCTCTGGCACTCTGGTTCCCACCCCCCTGCAAATCTAGTTTAAACGCTCCCCAATAACACTAGCAAATCTCCCTGCAAGTATATTGGTCCCCTTGTAGTTTAGGTGTAACCCGTCTCTCTTGTACAGGTCCCACCTGCCCCAGAAGTGGTCCCAATGATCCAAGAATTGGAAACCCACATCACTATTTATTTCCCCAAGTTCCCTAACATCCGTGCTTTTCTCAACAGTAAATACTGATGAGAAATATTCATTTCGGATCTCACCCATCTCTTGTGGATCCGCACATAGATGACCTTGATGATCTTCTCGTCTTACTTTCCTGTGAAATGGCTTCCCAGTTCAAGGGCAATTAGGGATGGACAACAAATGCTGGCTACATCCTACATTCCACAAAAAAAATAAAGAAAAAATTAAACTTCCTCCCATCTCTGGTTTCCTGTCTGTGAATCATTCCCACACTCTCATTCCCCCCTTTCCTCTCCCTCACTGATATAAATAATATGTCACGGTATTTGGGCTGGTGCCAACATCCTTCTCTCCTGGAGTGTAGGAATCCTTCTTCTCCACACGTTTTATAGGGGAGTTTGCACCCCCCCCCCTCCCCCCTCCCCCACCCACCCAAGAGCTGTTTGAGTTGGTGGATAATTCATGTCTTTTTTACATTTCTAGCGAGATCGTCAGAATCATGGCAGTTGCAAACTGTTTCAGTTATGAAGGAGCTATCAAAGAAATCAGAGGCTGTCTTTCCAAAGAGATCGAAGCCATTGAAAGACTGGTGAGGAAACTGGTCCAGGTCGGCAGCAAGACCCTGAGCAAGATGGATGCTGATATGATTAAGAAGTTGGTTAACGATGCGTACGAAGAATCACATCAGGCTTGTGACATTGCTTCTGGCTATGTGAAAAAGGTCCAATCAGCGTGTGAGAGATTAACTGAAGAGAAAGGCGGGTTGCAAAAAGAATTGCAGGAAAGGAAAGAGGAATTAAACTCTTTGCAACACCAACTAAACACGATTGAAGCAGAGAAAGAAATGAATGAGAAACATCTGCAGGAAGCAGAATCATCGCTTCGAGAGGCAGAGGAAGCATTAGAAAGACTAAAGGATCAGGAAAAGGCAATGGAAACTGGCCGAAATGTTGGCATTGGGCTTTTATTTATTCCCTTTATCGGTCTAATCCTCGGTAAGTCACTCCTAGTTTTCAACTCCTCCGTACTGAGGGAAAATAATGTCCTGGCTCCCCAGCACTAGATTTGGGGGGCCACCGCAATAATGCACTGGGGAATTCCTCTTAGAAGTTCTCAGGTAAGGCAGCAATTGATGAGAAGCACTAACTTTCCCTGGACAACTGCGTTGGGCTGGAAGCCATCTGACAAAGCAATTTAAATCACTAACTTCAGATGGTTCTGCCAGTTTTACACCACTCGGGGAATTGGAAGCTAGTCTGAGTAATGGTAGCCATGAGAACTGTCATCAATTGTTGCAAAAACCCATCTGGTTCTGCCATTCATACCCAGCCTGGCCTGCAAGTGACTCCAGACCCGCAACAATGCTGCTGACTCCGAACTTCCCTACAAAATGGCCTCTGTTCGAACTCTGAGTTAGAAGAAATAAAACCACTTTGAACTTCAGTGTAACTATTTTAAACACCCAGAACAAGCCCCAGAGGCGACACCCCCACACTCCGGACCCCCCTGCCCACTGACTAATCAACCCCCAATATATTCCCAACCCCACCCACAACTCCCCACCCATGGGGATCCCCAGGCTCATGGGAGGCCACGCCCCACCCTGAGGAGACCCATTTCTATCTCCACCACCCCCCTCCCACCCCACCCACCAAGGAGCAGACCTGGACTCCCACACACACGCACCCCACACCCCCTCCCCACCCCACCAGTGGACCCAACACAACCCCCACCCCTCAAATGGATTAAGGAGAATATTGCTATGTTGAAGAGAGAGGATAGCTTAAAGGGGTGGAGGACAGAATCTGTTTGGTTAAAAGTTAGGAAAGAATAGAGGTGCTATTGTATTACTGGGTGCATCTATAGGTCATGAACCAGCAGGAAAGATAGAAGAAATAAAACCATTTTTAACCTCAGCATGACTATTTTAAAAAGCTCTGCTTGTGACACCCCCTTACTCAAGGCCCCACCCACCTCCCCCACCCACCCACCGACTGGAGAGGATTTGCAAGGAAATTCGAGAGCAGTGCAACAACAAAAAGGGAACGATAAGAGGGGATTTTAATGATCTCATTCTAAACTCTGAGGGCAACATTGTAAAGATCAGCGAGGAGCAACGTTTTGGAAGTTTATTCAGGACATTGTTCTTGATTGGTCTGTTTCTGGCCCAATGAGGGAGGAGCATTGCTGGATCTGGTTCAACGTGTGGGTTCAGGTGGATCAAATGTCAGCACGGGAACAATTCGCGAAAAGTGTTCTTCGTCTCACCATGCTCAAACTAGCCATTGGGAAGGGCCAAAAGTAATCACCAATAAAAATATTGAATTGGAGGAGGAACAACCCACTCTGCTTCTTTCCTGACAGTCCCTCAGGGTCGAGGGTGACTTGCTTCCACTCCGGGAGAGGTGGGTTCTACGGTGGTTGAATAGTCCATTCCTGGAGCCCCAGAGGGTTTGGCAGGAGATGTTTGATGAGGTGGGATGCTCTGGATTCTGCAGTTTACGCTTGGCCTCTGCGTGCTCCACCCAGTGACACTTGAGGTGATTGGAGCCTTCACAGATGCTTCTTCTCCAGTTTGTGTGTTCTAAAAGCAATTCCCACATGTCAATAGGGAAGTTGCATTTATTTAGGGAGGCTTTCAGAGTGTCCCTGTAGAGGTTCCTCTGTCCCTCTCGTGATAGCTTGCCATTGCAGAGTAGAGTCTTGTGTCAGCCATCAGAGCTGGCCAAGCTTGACCAGTGCCTGAATGCTGGGAATATCAGCCTGGATACTCATATTGGTGTGCCTATCCAGTAGGATGAGAATAGATCTAGCCCAGCTAATAAGGAGTCAAAGATAGGCAGACAGAACTATAAAAGACCAACCATAGAATCCCTACAGTGCAGAAGGAGGCCATTTGGCCCACCAGTCACAATCCCACCCATGCCTTATTCCCATAACCCCTCATATTTACCTTGCTAATCCCACGAAACTATTATCAATTTATCATGGCCAATCAACCTAACCCGCACATCTTTGGACTGTGGGAGGAAACCGGAGCACCTGGAGGAAACCCACGCAGACACGGGGAGAATGTGCAAACTCCACACAAACAGTCACCCGAGGCCGCAATTGAACCCGGGTCCCTGGCGCTGTGAGGCAGCAGTGCTCACCACTGTGCCACCGTGCCGCCCCATGGGCTACTTTTAAAGAGGAGATGGTTCAGGTGCAGGTGAGGTACATTCCCACAAGGGGAAATGGTGAGGAAAGCCCAAGCTTCCTGAGTGATGAAAGGGATAGAAAGTAAGATGAAGCAGACAAAAGTGTGTGTGTGAAATATTTTAGGTTAATGATACAAATGAGAATGAGGGTGAATATTAAAGTTCAGAGAGGAAGTGAAAAAGCAAATAAGAGAAATAAAGGGAGACGATGATACGGTGGTAATGTCAGTGGACTCATAATCCAGAATTCCAGCTCACGTTCTGGTGTCACAGAATCAAATTCCCACCATGGCAGCTGGTGGAATTTAAATTCAACAAATTAATGAAAGAAAATCTGGAATTGACAACTAATCTCAGTAATAGTGACATTGAGGCTATCATCAATTTTCATAAAAACCCACTTGGTTCACTAATGGCTGTGAGAGAAGAAATTCTCCATCCTTACCTGGCCTGGCCTAACATGTGAACCTGACCTGCACCTGAACCATCTCTTCTTTAAAAGCAGCCCATGGGGTGGCACAGTGGTTAGCACTGCTGCCTCACAATGCCAGGGACCCGGGTTCAGATTCGGGTCACTGTCTGTGTGGAGTTTGCATGTTCTCCCCGTGCCTGCGTGGATTTCCATTGGGTGCTCTGGCTTTCTCCCACCTCCCGAGATGTACAGGTTAGGTTGATTGGCCAGGCGAAATTGACCTAACATGTGACCCACAGCAATGTGGTTGACTCTTAACTGATTCAAGGGGTAGACTAGAAGTCTGGAGTATTTATTTTGATGTGGAGATGCCGGCGTTGGACTGGGGTAAACACAGTAAGAAGTCTCACAACACCAGGTTAAAGTCCAACAGGTTTATTTGGTAGCAAATACCATAAGTTTTCGGAGCGCTGCTCCTTCATCAGATGGAGTGGAAATGTGGACACATTTCCACTCCATCTGACGAAGGAGCAGTGCTCCGAAAACGTATGGTATTTGCTACCAAATAAACCTGTTGGACTTTAACCTGGTGTTGTGAGACTTCTTACTGTATTTATTTTGCGCACTAGTTTTGGGTTTTATTTTACAGCATGCTGCAGCAAAAGTGTAAATGACGTGCATCTAAAAATAGGAAAAAGAACAGTAACATCTGGTAATGACTGTCGTGTCAAACTCACTCTGGTAAAAGCCCAAAACACATTGATCTGATCAGACTGGTCAGATTGTTATTACTTTACACACAGTGCACAACAGATCCTTTCCAAAGTCCAGTTTAACCCAAGGGAGAATTTAGGAAGAGAGCAGCATTCATTCATTCAGCAACTTCCTCTGTGCGGGATGCATCCTCGTCTCCCTCCAGGGGTGAGACCTCTTCAACAGACACCTCATCATCACCAATGCTCAGACCCAACTTGATCATTCCATAGATATGGTTAGAGTGCATCTGCAGATCAGCCAATGAACACCCGGAAGGTAAGAGCACAGTCTTGAAAATCGGGATCATGAGGTCCTGAGCAGCATTGTCGTTCTTTTCTACCTCAGATTTCTGCCTCAGGGTGTCCACAATTGGGTGGGTAGGGTTGATCTCCAGGCGTTTCTTGGCCTTCATGTGATCCATGGTTGAATTGTTCCTCAGGGCCTGAGCCTTCATGATTCCCTCCACGTTTGCAGTCCAGCCATAGATGCTGGTCACAATGCAGCATGGGGAGGGGACAAGCCGGTTAGAAACACACAGCCTCTTGTCCAGGATCTTTCATGAGCTTGCACAGGTTATCATACTTGGCTCGATCTTCTTCTCACTTTTCCTTCTCCTCCTCATCCTCAGGCAGCTCAAGGGCCCTCTTTGTGACAGAGACAAGCTGCTTACCATCAAACTCCTTCAGCTGCTGCACACACTATTCATGGATGGACTCAGTCATGTCAACAATCTGAAAGCCCCACTTCCTGACACACTCCACAAAGGCAGGGTTCGCGACTTGAGCTTTGCTTTCACCAGTTATATAATAGATGCAACTTCTGCTCTTCCTTCATTCAGGGAGTATTACAATTGATGCATCCTTATTCAAAAAAAGATGCAAGGATAAACGCAGCAAATGCAGGTCATTTTAACCTTGGGAAGACCGTTGGAGACAGTGGAGGATGGATGTAATCTTCTTACTGAGGCCAGTCTTCCATCACCAATCACCCTTCATTTACAGCAGTGAGAGACCAGGACTGAAGGTATCCCTTATGTGCAGAAACTTCGTTGTAGTTTCTCAAAGGTAGCAGGGGTGGAGCTCAGGCGATGTATCTCCAACCATTTGGAGTACGCGACAACCATAATTAAAGTAAAGAAAAGTAGTTTACTTATTAGTCACAAGTAAGCTTACATTAACACTGCAATGAAGTTACTGTGAAAATCTCCTAGTCGCCACACTCTGGCGCCTGTTTGGGTACACTGAGGGAGAATTTAGCAGAGCCAATGCACCTAACCAGCACGTCTTTCGGACTGTGGGAGGGAACCGGAGCACCCGAGGAAACCCATGCAGACACGGGGAGAACGTGCAGACTCCACACAGACAGTGACCCAAGCCGGGAATCAAACCCGGGTCCCTGGTGCTGTGAGGCAGCAGTGCTAACCATGGTGCCACTGTGCTACCCCCATGTGGTGACCAGAATTGGACACAGTACAAAGAACAAAGAACAGTACAGCACAGGAAACAGGCCCTTCGGCCCTCCAAGCCTGTGCCGCTCCTTGGTCCAACTAGACCAATCGTTTGTATCCCTCCATTCCCAGGCTGCTCATGTGACTATCCAGGTAAGTCTTAAACGATGTCAGCGTGCCTGCCTCCACCACCCTACTTGGCAGCGCATTCCAGGCCCCCACCACCCTCTGTGTAAAAAACGTCCCTCTGATGTCTGAGTTATACTTCGCCCCTCTCACCTTGAGCCCGTGACCCCTCGTGATCGTCACCTCCGACCTGGGAAAAAGCTTCCCACTGTTCACCCTATCTATACCCTTCATAATCTTGTACACCTCTATTAGATCTCCCCTCATTCTCCGTCTTTCCAAGGAGAACAACCCCAGTCTACCCAATCTCTCCAAATGTGGCCGAACCAATGTTTCAAATAACTGTAACATGATTTGCCAACTTTTAGAAACATGGGGCGGAATTTTACGGCCACGTTACGTCTGTTTTCCGGTGGGAAAATGCCGTAAAATCAGGCGTAAAGCGGCTAATGCAAATGACAGCTGTTTTCGTGCCAATTCCTCCCCGTACCACAGGAAAAAAATCAACGTGATCGGGAGCTCACCCAAAACGGGCAAGATGCCAATTTACATGTTTTAGCATGCATCACAATGTCATTAGTGAGCTTCACACCCAATCGTTCCAGCTCACCTGCCTTGACCACCTCATTGACCGCAGTCGGATCCGTCTGGAAAACACCTCCTCGATAAAAGTTGCATTCTAGCACTTGATCAGTGAGGGTGAGCGAAGAAGAAAGTCTCTGCTTTCAAACTGCTCTGTGCTGCTCAGAGGGGGTTGTTTCGAGGCAGCCATGTTGCGCTTCAGGTCGGACCTGTGTTGCTGGGGACTGTGGGGGGGAATGTGGGGGCTGTGTTGCTGGGGGGCTGTGGGGGGGAATGGGGGGCTGTGTTGCTGGGGGGCTATGGGGGGAATGGGGGGCTGTGTTGCTGGGAGGCTGTGGGGGGAATGGGGGGCTGTGTTGCTGGGAGGCTGTGGGGGGAATGGGGGCTGTGTTGCTGGGGGACTGTGGGGGGAGTATGGGGGATCTGTGTTGCTGGGGGACTGTGGGGGGAGTATGGGGGGACTGTGTTGCTGGGGGGCTGTGGGGGGAGTATGGGGGGACTGTGTTGCTGGGGGGCTGTGGAGGAATGTGGGGCCTGTGTTGCTGGGGGATGTGGGGGGAGTATGGGGGGACTGTGTTGCTGGGGGACTGTGGGGGGAGTATGGGGGGACTGTGTTGCTGGGGGGCAGTGGGGGGAGTATGGGGGGACTGTGTTGCTGGGGGATGTGGAGGAATGTGGGGCCTGTGTTGCTGGGGGATGTGGGGGGAGTATGGGGGGACTGTGTTGCTGGGGGGCTGTGGAGGAATGTGGGGCCTGTGTTGCTGGGGGATGTGGGGGGAGTATGGGGGGACTGTGTTGCTGGGGGGCTGTGGAGGAATGTGGGGCCTGTGTTGCTGGGGGATGTGGGGGGAGTATGCGAGGCTGTGTTACTGGGGGGCTGTGGGGGGGAATGGAGGTCTGTGTTGCTGGGGGGCTGTGGGGGGGAATGGGGGTCTGTGTTGCTGGGGGGCTTTGGGGGGAATGGGGGGTCTGTGTTGCTGGGGGTTGTGGGAGAGAAAGGGTGGTCTGTGTTGTTGGGGGGCTATGAGGGGGAATGGGGGGGTTGTGTTGCTGGGGGACTTTGGGGTCTGTGTAGTTACGGTGGGGGTGAGCAGATTTCTTTAAATTCTCCATCTGCCTCTCTCCTTCCGCAAACCACCCCCCCCCCCCCCCCCCACCCCCCCGCCCTTCAGAGTGACATTTGCGATACAACCGATTGATCTTGCTGTTCTTTTCGTTGCTGCTGGAGCTGAGGAGGATGAGCAGGAGGAAGAATTGGGGACACCGGAGGCCCGGGCCCTACCACTCGCAGGAGGGGAAGGAGACGGCCCCCGGAGGCAGGATGTGGCCACCGTTTGCCCTTGGGGGGGCGGGGGGGGGGGGGGGGGGGAGGGGGTGGTGGTGGGGGGGTGGGGGGGGGGGGGTGGGGGGGGGGGGTGCAGGAGGAGGAGGGAGTAGAGACCCCAGCAGTTCTGCACACGAGCGTCCTTCGAGCAACTGTCGGACACCATGTGCCACTGATGGCTCCTGCTCCGAAAGGAGACAGTGCGACGCCTGTGCCATTTGTTGCAGGATCTGGCACCTCAGGGCAGGGGGTGGTGGGGTTTGGGGGGGCCGGGGGGGGGGGGGGGTGTTGTGGGGTGGGGGGGGTGGTGGTGGTTGTGAGGTGGGTGAAGCCAGCTTCAGAGCACTTGGGTGCCATTGTGCAGGGCATCCTTATCTACCAGTGCACCAGGAGGCCTAACCTGTGCACCTTTAGAGTGTGGGAGGAAACCAGAGCACCGGAGGGAACCCACGCAGACACGGGGAGAATGTGCAGACTCCACACAGACAGTGACCCGAGGCTGGAATTGAACCCGGCTCCCTGGCGCTGTGAGACAGCAGTGCTAACCACTGTGCCACCGTGCACCTGTGCCTTTGCCAGATAGTGGTACGGACATGGAACGCACGCCCATTGGGGATGGTTGAAATGAACATTATGGCCAGGATTCTCCCAAAAAAATTCTAAGTCCCCAACAAGCAGGAACATGGGAGTAAATCCGGCTTGTTTTTTCAGAGTGATTTCCTGAATGAATCTCCGTGACTGTGCATCACAGAGTGCTCTCGCAGGATTCACTCTGAAAATCAGGGAACGGGGCCCAATCCCGCCCTGCAGGCCGGCAGCGTAGCGCCGAGTGGACCACTGCGCATGCGCCGATCTGTCAGAACGGAGATCGGCACATGTCGGCCTCCAAATCACTGGCCTCCCGGTCGCTGGGCTCCCGATCGCTGGCCTCCCGGTCGCTGGCCTCCCGGTCGCTGGCCTCCCGGTCGCTGGGCTCCCGATCGCTGGCCTCCCGGTCGCTGGCCTCCCGGTCGCTGGCCTCCCGGTCGCTGGGCTCCCGGTCGCTGGCCTCCAGGTCGCTGGGCTCCCAGTCGCTGGCCTCCAGGTCGCTGGGCTCCCGGTCGCTGGCCTCCAAATCACTGGCCTCCCGGTCGCTGGGCTCCCTGTCGCTGGCCTCCAGGTCGCTGGGCTCTCGGTCGCTGGGCTCCCGGTCGCAAGCCTCCTGATTGCTGGCCAGCCCCGCAACCCCCTATTGCTGGCCTTGCAAAAGCCCCCATCCCCTGATCACTGGGTTCCCAGACCTCCTGGGAAAGCCCCAAAATCCACCACCTCCCCCCACCCACCCCCCACCCCTCGTCCCCCCACCACTTCCCAGCCGGCCCCAATCTTCCCGACCCCCAATGACAGCCCTGACCCGACCCACACCCCGACAGTCCCAAACCCCCCCCCCCCCCCCCCCTCTGCAGCTTTGCCCCAGCCCACCTCAATGACCAGCCCCGGATCACCTCTTCCCTCCTTCTCCCAGTCAACCTAAGTGCAGAGTGGCAGCACGTGCTCCCACCCCCACTGATCACACCCCCCTCCCCCCCACCCTAATAGGCCTCATTCCCCTCTGGCCCCACCCCCTTGGCACTGCCTGATACCCAGTGGGCAGTACCCAGGTGCCCTTTGAGCATTGCCAGTTGGACAGACTGGCATTGCCCAAAGGGCAGCCCCACCCTTACCGCTGACCTCTCGGGCAGGGGGAGGAGGAGTGGGGGGTGGGGCCTCTTCAGTCCCAGACCCATGAATTAAATGCAAATAGCGATTTCTATATTGAACTCATCCCCGTGTTGATTTCTGGTGTAGAGCTGATTACTCTGGAAACCTTCGTGCTGGAGACTTGTGGAGGCTGTTACATCAGCGGGAAACCCGCGAAACGGCCCCCGCTGCTGTCTCCTGACCCGCTGCGCTACTGGAGCAGTGCAGCGGGCTGGGAAAATCACCCCAATAGATGCATTTAAAGGGAGGCTATGTCACCACATGAGGAAATGAAGAGTTATGCTGAGAGTTACACAAGAAAGAACGGGACGAGGCTCGAATGGAACATAAATGTCAGCAAAGGAGCAAATGGCCTGTCCTTCCTGTATATTCCATGCAATCCTTGTAACTTTAACTGTGATCAGTTCACTATGGAAGCTTGTTTCATATTTCCAGTTCCAAAGTGCATAAGTGGACATTTGAAGTTATTTATTAGTCACAAGTAAGGTTTACATTAATACTGCAATGAAGTTACTGTGAAATTCCCCTAGTCGCCACAGTCTGGCACTTGTTCGGATGAATGCACCCTAACCAGCACATCTTTCACACTGTGGGAGGAAATCGGAGCAACCGGAGGAAACCCACGCAGACACGGGGAGAATGTGCAAACTCCATACAGACAGTGACCCAAGCCAGGAATTAAATCCGGGTCCCTGGCGCTATGAGGCAGCAGTGCTAACCACTGTGCCATCGTGCTGCCCACCAATTTATCTACCATATATTTCAAATAATTATATGCATCTGGAGAAACCTAACAATTAAGATAAAAAAGGCAATTTAAATCTGAAAAAGTCATTCTGTTTTTAGGAGCTGCAACCATCATTGGTTGTGAAGTTTCTAAATCTCAAGCTCTGTTCGCTCAGAAGGCGGCCGATAATCAGGTGCGTTCGCAGAGGGAGAATGTTTCACGCTGTACATCAGATTTGAAAGACTGTGCAAGCAACATTGAAATGAAAAAATATGAAATTACCCAGATTGAAGAAAAGATACAAGCTTTGGATAATGAGCTCACAAATCAGCAAGAATTACTCGAGAAATACTCTGAAACAGACCATAAACTGAAAAACGGCATGACTATTCTCAATGAACTGGCTGGCAAAATGGAAGTGCTAAAGATGCGCAGTGAGAAATTCTCCCATCTGGAAGTAGTGATCACTGTTGTGGGTGATATAGTTTCACATATTTCACGTCTGCCTAACCGGCAATGTGGAAAGCTGCTGTGTCAGGATTTGGTTGCAATTCAAAAGTTGAAAACTCAAGTTGAATACCTGAAAGCAATAGATAGTGCTGATTCTGAACTAAGTGAATTTTACTAGTGGCAAAGAACAGTGTTGCATGTTCCTGCTTTCTCCCCATATCCCCTGATGCCACTAAAATCTAAAACAAATCTATCTCTTGAATACATTCAGTGAATTGGCCTCCACAGCCTTCTGTGGTGGTGAATTCCACAGGTTCATCACCCTCTGAGTGAAGAAATTTCTCCTCATCTTAGTCCTAAATGGTTTACCCCGTATCCTGAGACTGTGTCCCTTGGTTCTAGATTCCCCAACCAGGGAGAACATTCTCCCTGCGCCTCGTCTGTCCGGCCCTGTTAGAGTTTTATACGTTTCAATCCAATCTCCTCACATCCTTCTAAACTCTAGGCAGTACAGGCCGAGTCTCCTCATAGGACTGTGCCACCAACCCGGGTATCTGCTTAGTAAGATACTTGGTAGTGTGGATGGGCAGAGAGATCTCGGTGTCCATGTGCATAGATCCCTGAAAGTTGGCACCCAGGTTGATAGGGTTGTTAAGAAGGCGTACAGTGTGTTAGCTTTTATTGATAGAGGGATTGAGTTTCGGAGCCATGAGGTCCTGTTGCAGCTGTACAAAACTCTGGTGCGACCGCACTTGGAGTATTGCGTACAGTTCTGGTCGCCGCATTATAGGAAGGATGTGGAAGCATTGGAAAGGGTGCAGAGGAGATTTACCAGGATGTTGCCTGGTATGGTGGGAAGGTCTTATGAGGAAAGGCTGAGGGGCTTGAGGTTGTTTTCGTTAGAGAGAAGAAGGTTAAGAGGTGACTTAATAGAGGCATACAAGATGATCAGAGGATTAGATAGGGTGGACAGTGAGAGCCTTTTTCCTCAGATGGTGATGGCTAGCACGAGGGGACATAGCTTTACATTGAGGGGTGATAGATATAGGACAGATGTCAGAAGTAGGTTCTTTACTCAGAGAGTAGTGAGGGCATGGAATGCCCTGCCTGCAACAGTAGTGGACTCGCCAACATTAAGGGCATTTAAAAGGTCATTGGATAAACATATGGATGATATTGGAATAGTGTAGATTAGAGGGGCTTTAGATTGGTTTCACAGGTCGGCGCAACATCGAGGGCTGAAGGGCCTGTATTGCGCTGTAATGTTCTATGTTCTAGTGAACCTTTGCTGCACTCCCTCTGTGGAAAGTATATCCTTTCTTAGGTAGAGAGACCAAAACTGAACTTTGGTGTGGTCTCACCAAAGCCCTTGTATAACTGCAGTAAGACATCCCTACTTCTGACCTCAAATCCTCTTGCAATGAAGGCCAACTTGCCATTTGCCTTCCTAATTGCTTGCTGCACCTGCCTCTGCACTTTCACTGACTGGTGAAAAGGATACCCAAATCCCCGAGTATATCCACACTTCCCAATATGTCACCATTTAGATAACACTCTTCCTTTCTGTTTTTCAAACTGAAGTGTATAACTTCCCATTTAGCACATTGTACTGCATCTGCCATGTGTTTGCCCACTCACTCAACTTGTTTGAATCACCTTGAAGCTTCTTTGTATCCTCCTCACAATTCCAATAAATTTTGTGTCGTCAGCAAACTTGGAAATGTTACATTTGGCTCCCTCATCCAGGTCATTTATGTATATCGTGAACAGCTGGGGCCTCTCTCCGTTACCCCACTAGTCACTGCCTGCCACCCAAAAATGATCCATTTATTCCCACTCTCTGTTTCCGGTCTGTCAACCAGTTCTCAATCCATGCCAATACAGCCCAAATCCCATGTGCTTTAATTTTGCCCACGAACCTCTTATGAGGGACCTTATCAAAAACCTTCTGAAAGTCGAAATACACCACATCCACTGGTTCTCCCTTATCTATCCTATCTGTTACATACTCAAAAAACTCCAGTAGATTTGTGAAGCATGATTTGCCTTTCATAAACTCATGCTGGCTTTGTCCAACCTTATTAATCTTTTCCAAATATTCTGTTATCTCGCCTTTTATAATAGACTCTAGCATCTTCCCCACTACTAATGTCAGGATAACTGGTCTGTAATTCTCCCTTTTTTCTCTCCCCCCCCCCCACCCCATCTGTTTAAATAGTGGGGTTACATTTTCCACCCTCCAATCTGCAGGAACTGCTCCAGAGTCTACAGAATTTTGGAAGATGGCCACCAACGCATCCAATGTTTTGAGGTCCTCTTCCTTTAAATCTCTGGGTTGTAGATTATCAGACCCTGATGATTTGTCAGCCTTTAACCCCATTAATTTCCCCAGCATCATTTTCGTGGTAATCCCTATTTCCTTCAATTCCAGTCTGTCACGAGACGCTTAGTTCTCTAACATTTCTGGGAGATTATTTGTGCTCTCTTTTGTCAAGACAGAATCAAAGTCTGTGTTCAATTCTTTTGCCATTTCTTTCTTCCTCATTATAATTTCCCCAGCTTCTGACTGTCAGACGCCTACAATTTCTCTTTATTAATCCTTTTCTGGTTATATATTTATAGAAAAGGTTCTGGTCAATTTCTGTGTTTTCTGCAATTTTATCCTCAGACTCTATTTTCCCCTTCTTGATCAAATTTGTTGTCTTCTTTTGCTGAATTCTAAAATGCTCCCAATTCTCAGTCTTGCTGCTTTTTCTGGCAATTTTATACATCTCCTCTTTGGATTGAATATTATCCCAAATTTTTTTTTAAAGCCATTGTTGAGCCACCTTTCCTGTGCCAGACAGGAATGAATAATTGTTGTAATTCATGCACGTTCTTTAAATATGAACTATTACCTAACCACCATCAACCCGTTTAGTAAGGGCTTGAGGCAATATGGGTGGAACTGAAAAGTAAGAAAGATGCACTCACTCTGATGGGATTATACTATAAGCCCCCCACCAGCCACCGAGGAACAAACATGTAGGCAGATTATGGAAATCAGGGTTGTCAAAGTGGGTGACTTTAACTTCCCCAATATTCATAGAACCCCTACAGTACACACATCTTTGGATTGTGGGAAGAAACCGGAGCACCCGAAGGAAACCCATGCAGACATGAGGAGAAAGTGCAAACTCCACACAGACAGTGACCCGAGACTGGAATTGAACCCGGGACCCTGGCACTCTGAGGCAACAATGCTAACCACTGTGCCACCATGCCGGGTTATATTGACTGGGACTTCCTGAGAGCAAGAGGCTGAGGTGGGGCAGAATTTGTTCGGTGGATCCAAGAGGGTTTCTTGAAACAGTATGTGGATAGTCCAACTCAAGGAGGGGCCATACTGGACCTTGGATTGGCAAACGAGCCTAGCCAGGTGACTGACCTTTCAATGGGAGAGCATTTTGGAAGGAGTGATCACCACTCCTTAAGTTTTAAGGTAACAATGAATAAGGATAAGAAAGGACCTTGCAGGAAGGTACTAAATTGGGGGAGGGCAAATTATGACAGCATTAGACAGGAGCTAGGGAGAATTAATTGGGAGCAGCTGGTATCGGGCAAGTCAACATTTGACATGTGGGAGTTGTTTAAAGGCCTACTGAGCAGAGTTCAGGACCGGCACGTTCCAGTAAGGAGGAAGGACAAGCATGGTAAGGTAAGATCCTTGGATGATGAGGGAGGTTGTGAATTTAGTTCAAAGGAAAAAAGAAGCATGTGTAAGGTTTAGGAAGCTAAAATTGGACAGGGCCCGTGGGGAATGTACAAAAAGTAGGAAAGAACTCAAGCAGGGAATTAGGAGAGCAAGGAGTGGCCATGAAATGACCTTGGCAACTAGGGTGAAAGAGAATTCCAAGGAATTTTATACATGCATTAAAAACAAGTGGGTAACGAGGGAGAGGTTAGGACTACTCAAGGATAAAGGCAAGAACTTGCGTTTAGAGGCAGAGGATGTGGGCGAGATCCTAAATGAATACTTTGTGTCGGTTTTCACCAAGGAGAAGGACATGGAGGATAAGAACATAAGAACAGAAGAAATAGGAGCAGGAGTAGGCCATCGAGCCCCTCGAGCCTGCCCCGCCATTCAATAAGATCATGGCTGATCTGACGTGGATCAGTACCACTTACCCGCCTGATCCCCATAACCCTTAATTCCCTTACCGATCAGGAATCCATCCATACGCGCTTTAAACATATTCAGCGAGGTAGCCTCCACCACCTCAGTGGGAAGAGAATTCCAGAGATTCACCACCCTCTGGGAGAAGAAGTTCCTCCTCAACTCTGTCTTAAACCGACCCCCCTTTATTTTGAGGCTGTGTCCTCTAGTTTTAACTTCCTTACTAAGTGGAAAGAATCTCTCCGCCTCCACCCTATCCAGCCCCCGCATGATCTTATAAGTCTCCATAAGATCCCCCCTCATCCTTCTAAACTCCAACGAGTACAAACCCAATCTCCTCAGCCTCTCCTCATAATCCAAACCCCTCATCTCCGGTATCAACCTGGTGAACCTTCTCTGCACTCCCTCCAATGCCAATATATCCTTCCTCATATAAGGGGACCAATACTGCACACAGTATTCCAGCTGCGGCCTCACCAATGCCCTGTACAGGTGCATCAAGACATCCCTGCTTTTATATTCTATCCCCCTCGCGATATAGGCCAACATCCCATTTGCCTTCTTGATCACCTGTTGTACCTGCAGACTGGGCTTTTGCGTCTCATGCACAAGGACCCCCAGGTCCCTTTGCACGGTAGCATGTTTTAATTTGTTTCCATTGAGATGGTAATCCCATTTGTTATTATTTCCTCCAAAATGTATAACTTCGCATTTATCAACGTTATACTCCATTTGCCATATCCTCGCCCACTCACTCAGCCTGTCCAAATCTCTCTGCAGATCTTCTCCGTCCTCCACACGATTCACTTTTCCACTTATCTTTGTGTCGTCTGCAAACTTCGTTACCCTACACTCCGTCCCCTCCTCCAGATCATCTATATAAATGGTAAATAGTTGCGGCCCGAGTACCGATCCCTGCGGCACACCACTAGTTACCTTCCTCCAACCGGAAAAACACCCATTTATTCCGACTCTTTGCTTCCTGTTGGATAGCCAGTCCCCAATCCACTTTAACACACTACCCCCAACTCCGTGTGAGATTAGTGTGCAGCATGCTAATATGCTGGGGCATTTTGAGATCAAGAAAGAAGTGGTGTTGGGTCGCTTGAGGAGCATTAAGGTGGATAAGTCCCCAGGACCTGATGGGATCTACCCCAGGTTATTGAGAAAGGCAGGAGAGGAGATTGCTGGGACTCTGACAAAGATCTTTGTATTCTCACTAGCTACTGGAGAGGTCGCAGAGGACTAGCGACTAGCTGATGTTGTTCCTCTGTTCAAGAAAGGAAATAAGAATGATCCAGGAAATTATAGAGCGGCGAGTCTCACAGCGCTGGTTAGGAAGTTGTCAGAGTGGATTCTGAGGGATAGGATTTACGCACATTTAGAAAAGCATGGCCTAATTAGACAAAGTCAGCATGGCTCTGTGCAGAGCAGGTCATGTCTTACTGACCTGATTGACTTTTTTGAGGAGGTGATGAAAGTGATTGACGAGGGTAGAACAGTGGATGTTGTGTACATGGATTTTAGTAAGGCTTTCAACAAAGATCCCTCATGGTACGTTCATCCAGAAGATTACGATGTATGGGATCCACGGTGACTTGGCCACTTGGATTCAGAATTGGCTTGCCCATGGAAGTCAGAGACTCGTGGTGGAAGTGTGTTTTTCTGGCTGGAGGATCGCAATGAGTGGTGTTCTGCGGGGATCCGTACTGGGGCCCCCACTTTTTGATATATATATATATATATATATAAATGACTTGGATGAAAATGTAGCTGATATTTCATCAGCTATCAGTAGAATTCTGGAACACGTTTTGTGTTGGGAATCATTCCGTGGCCCTCTGGGTCAGCAGTTGGAAATGAGTTTGTTAATCTGATCCATGATAACTGCAACTGCCTCTGAGCCAGAATATTGATGACGATGCGCTTCTCATACCCAGGATAAGTTAGGGCAGACTGTGGTTCCAGCATTGTACCAGGACTGAGAATGTATTAAAGAAAATGTCACATTGCCAGAAGTCACTTTGTTAGTCAATAACATATTCTTTCATAGAATTATTTAGAATTGACATCACAGAAGCAGGCAATTTAGCCTGACTGGTGTACGTTCTACAAGAGCTCTCACGCCTCTTCCCTGCACACTATCAGCTTATCCTTCAACTCCTTTCTCCCTCATTTGTTTATCTAGTTTCCTCTAACTCCGTTGGACCATGAGAGAAATTGGAATGGCTTTTATTGATTGCAGAGAATGCCATATGAATTGTCTGCAAAATTTCCTCTGGATTTGGTGGAAAAATGTAAGCAGGCCTGATTGGTTAGAACTTAGTTTAATTGATATTGTATCCAATATAATAATTAACAAGGTCAAGGAAGCCATGTTGATACTAACACATATCTAAATTGAAGCCATTTTGCAATCTGTATTAACCAAATTGCTGCATTAGTCATGAAACAGATAATCATATAAGTAATGAGCCTTGATTGAGTTATTATTAATGCTTCAATAATCGTATTATACTGCATTTTCATTTAGAGTTTGTTAAGTTGAATTATCTGTGTCTATTTAAGTGCAGTTTCAGACTTACTGTTACTGGACCTTGCCGAAGGTCTGTTAATCTCGGGTGGGATTTTCCGGTTTTGGGGTGAGTGTGCCTCCAAAATCCCGTCCTGTGACTTTGTAGAGTTGGAAATCGTGGATAGAGAAATTGTTTAAAGTCACATTAAGGTGCAGTGTGAAGACTTGATCACCTGGAAAGACTCGCATTCCAACCATTATTTTGTAAATTGAGTTTGTGTCTTTATATGCCCTGTTTGTGAACAGAACTCTCCTACTCACCTGATGAAGGGGCAGCGCTCCGAAAGCTTGTGGCTTGTGCTACCAAATAAACCTGTTGGACTTTAACCTGGTGTTGTGAGACTTTTTACTCAACAGACATCACCAGGCTGGAGCTCTGAAAATCATTGAGCTGCATTTCCTTTCATAAACTTTCTAAAATTTACTATCCAAAGAGTTCTATTTTTGTCTTTAGTGGTTAAGTATTATTCAGACCAAAGTAATTTTATTCAGTCATTCACAAATTGTTGGCAAATTGTGGTGCCTGAAATTAATTGTGTAACAAATAACACAAAGTGAAATTCAACAACATAAATCAAAAAATGTGTGTCCTCCGAACTGAGTTAAACTGAACGCTGAAATCCGAAAGTGATGGATGTTGTAATATCTGGTGTTATAATCCAGGTCAGAAAGTCCAAAATGTTTTATGACATCTGCCTGGATCATAAATTTTGCAATTTGAAATATTTCACTTCAGGTATGATTCAAATGATCTACGAGGGAACCTTTATCAAACAAAGTTTAAAGACGTGCTGGTTAGGTGCATTGGCCATGCTAAATTCTCCCTCAGTGTACCCGAACAGACACCGGAGCGTGGCGACTCGGGGATTTTCACAGTAACTTCATTGCAGTGTGAATGTAAGACTACTTGTGACGAATGAATAAACTTTTTAAAAAAACTTTAAGAATACAGTTAACATACGGCAATAACTTTTATCAACGACAAACAAGAAAATAAACCCATGATATTGTACGGATCTTAACAACTATATGAAATGTTCCAACCAAACAAACCTCCTTAAAACATACCCCTGCCACAGGTTTAACACAGAAAATAAGACTGCTCACGTGATGCTGGAACTTAGTCCTTTGGTTGGAGAATTGAAACTGATTTCCCAGCCTTGGAACTTCCAGCAGACCTCGAGGTCGAGATAATGCCACTGCTGACCTCTAGCTTTCAGCCAGCGAACCACTTACAGCAGAATTTTCACTCCAGGAAGGCAAGAAGATCTGCTTCCAGCTAGCCAACAGATTTTATAGGACCAAGGAGAGAGAAACTGAAAGTAAGAACTCCTATCAGCTAACCTGTCAATCCTTCTTCCTCCATCAATTCAGGATCATAAAAAATCCTGGAAAGTACCAGAGGCCCAGAGTAAAAATAAACAAAACCCTTTTTAAACCATTTAAGCAGCATTAAAAGGACTTCTAAGCAGACAGCTCAGAGCCTGTGTATAACTGCAGAGAACATGATTAAAAAATACAATTCTTAAAGGCACAGTAGTGTTACAATGTTAAAGATGTCCTATTCCTAGCTTTTAAAATCTGGACAATGGATACATTAAAAAGTAGACAATGTGCTGCAAAGCCACTGAGAATCAGGTGAACTTTTGTGATTTCTGCACAGATAAAGAATTAACATGTTTCTCCAAAGACTTGAAAAGACATTCAAAATTGTTCTGACCACAGCAGATGTTAATTGCTGTACAATTGAAATCCCAGAGGAAAACTTAGCTGAATGGGCCATTTGGTTTTTTATATTGTGAAAATGAGCAAGAAATTTACTGACCTCAACAGTAGTAATTCCAGTAACACTTGTGGAATTTTAAAATTAAAGGTTTTATTGACAAGAAGAAAAAAAACCTGAAGCACACAAAGTTACAGTTACACAGTTAAAACTAGTCTTACAAAACCTTCCCCCAAAAATATTCCCTTCTTGGTCAGACCCATGGGTAAACACCACCCACAAAACAATCACTTATAAATGTTCAAAACAAAAAAATCCAGTAATATTGCGACATGGCATAACGACTGTCAGTTTGGTAAGGCACAGGGGGCATGACCTCTCTCATTACTTCCCCTCTGCTGTGGAAATCCAATACATCAGAACAAGATGACGTTTTGCAGCCTTAAAACTTTTTTGGCTGACAAATTCAAACCCTGAGTTCTCAACAAATCTCCATACATATCAAAGAACAAAGAAAATTACAGCACAGGAACAGGCCTTCGGCCCTCCAAACCTGCACCGACCATGCTGCCCGACTGAACTAAAACCCCTACCCTTCCAGGGACCATATCCCTCTGTTCCCATCCTATTCACGTATTTGTCCAGATGCCCCTTAAAACTCACTATCGTATCTCCTTCCACTATCTCCCCCGGCAGCGAGTTCCAGGCACCCACCACCCTCTGTGTAAAAACCTTGCCCCTTAAACCTATGCCCCCTAGCAATTGACTCTTCCACCCTGGGAAAAAGCTTCTGACTATCCACTCTCTTCATGCCCCTCATAATCTTGTAGACTTCTATCAGGTCGCCCCTCAACCTCCGTCGTTCCGGTGAGAACAAACCAAGTTTCTCCAATCTCTCCTCATAGCTGATGCCCTGCATACCAGGCAACTTTCTAGTAAATCTTTTCTGTACCCTCTCCAAAGCCTCCACATCTTTCTGGTAGTGTGGCGACCAGAATTGAACACTATATTCCAAGTGCGGCCTAATCAAGGTTCTATAAAGCTGCAACATGACTTGCGAATTTTTAACTTTCATCTTTTTCACTTTCATTTACTATTCCACTCAACACTTCTTTTGATCTGGACTTTCCCAAAATATAAATACATCTCATGTTTCCATTTTCTCTCAGGTTGATAAAATGTAATATAACCTCTTCTGTTTACCCACCGAACTTCTGTAAGATGCAAAATGTTTCCTGTCACCTCTGACTACCCTTTGATATTCAAAATAACTTCCAATTTATCCAAACATGCAAATGTTCGATCCAACATATTTACTTTAACCTCAAACCCACCATTGTTCCTTATAAGAACATAAGAACTAGGAGCAGGAGTAGGCCATCTGGCCCCTTGAGCCTGCTCCGCCATTCAATGAGATCATGGCTGATCTTTTTGTGGACTCAGCTCCACTTACCCGCCCGCTCACCATAACCCTTAATTACTTTACTATTCAAAAATTTATCTATCCTTGCCTTAAAAACATTCAATGAGGTAGCCTCAACTGCTTCACTGGGCAGGGAATTCCACAGATTCACAACCCTTTGTGTGAAGACGTTCCTCCTCAACTCAGTCCTAAATCTGCTTCCCCTTATTTTGAGGCTATGCCCCCTAGTTCTAATTTCACCCACCAGTGGAACCAACTTCCCTGCTTCTATCTTATCTATTCCCTTCATAACCTTACATGTTTCTATAATATCTCCCCTCATTCTTCTGAATTCCAATGAGTATAGCCCCAGTCTACTCAGTGTCTCCTCATATGTCAATGCTCTCAACTCCGGAACCAACCAAGTGAATCTCCTCTGCACACCCTCCAGTGCCAGTATATCCTTTCTCAAGTAAGGAGACCAAAATTGTACACAGCACTCCAGGTGTGGCCTCACCAGCACCTTATACAACTGCTATAATCTCGCTGCTTTTAAACTCCATCCCTCTCGCAATGAAGGACAAAATTCCATTTGCCTTCTTAATTACCTGCTGCACCTACAAACCAACTCCTTGAGATTCCTGCACAAGGATACCCAGGTCCCTCTGCACAGCAGCATGCTGCAATTTTTTACCATTTCAATAATATTGAATTTTGCTGTTATTCCTACCAAAATGGATGACCTCACATTTACCAATATTGTACTCCATCTGCCAGACCCTCGCCCACTCACTTAGATTTTATCTATATCCCTTTGCAGACTTTCAGCGTCCTCTGCACACTTTGCTCTTCCACCCATCTTAGTGTCATCTGCGAATTTTGACACACCACTTTGTCCCCAACTCCAAATCATCTTTGTAAATCGTAAACAATTGCGGTCCCAACACTGATCCCTGAAGCACACCACTAGTCACTGATCGCCAACCAGAAAAACACCCATTTACCGCCACTCTTTGCTTTCTGTTCGTTAACCAATCCTCTATCCATGCTAATACATTACCCGCAACACTATGCACCTTTATCTTATGTAGCAGTCTTTGGTGCGGCACCTTGTCAAATGCCTTCTGAAAATTCAGATGCACCACATCCACACGTTCCCCATTGTCCACTGCACATGTAATGTTCTCAAAGAATTCCACCAAATTAGTCAAACATGACCTGCCCTTCATGAACCCATGCTGCGTCTTACCAGTGGGACAATTTATATCCAGATGTCTCACTATTTCTCCCTTGATGATAGATTCAAGCATTTTCCCTACTACAGAAGTTAAGCTAACCGGCCTATAGTTACCCGCCTTTTGTTTACCTCCTTTTTTCAACAGTGGCGTCACATTTGCTGTTTTCCAATCTGTGGGGACCACCCCAGTGTCCAGCGAATTTTGATAAATTAGCACTCGTGCATTTGCTATTTCTCCCGCCATCTCTTTTAGTACCCTGGGATGCATTCCATCAGGACCAGGAGACTTGTCTACCTTTAGCCCCATTAACTTGCCCAACACTACCTCTTTCATGATAATGATAGTTTCTAGGTTCTCACCTGCCATAGCCTTCCTGTCATCAATTTTTGGCATGTTATTTGTGTCTTCCACTGTGAAGGTTGACACAAAATACCTGTTCAATGCCTCAGCCATTTTCTCATTTCCAATTATTACATCCCCCTTCTCATCCTCTAAAGGACCAATGTTTACTTTCGCCACTCTTTTTTGTTTTATATATTTGTAGAAACTTTTGCTATCTGTTTTTATATTCTGAGCTAGTTTACTTTCATAATCCATCTTACCTTTCTTTATAGCTTTTTTCGTGGCTTTCTGCTGACCTTTCAAGATCTCCCAATCCTCTCAGTTCCCACTAATCTTTACCACTTTGTATGCATTTTCTTTCAATTTGATACCCTCCTTTATTTCCTTAGATATCCATGGCTGATTATCTCTTTTTCTACAGTCCTTCCTTATCACTGGTATATAGTTTTGCTGAGCACTGTGAAAGATCGCTTTGAAGGTCCTCCACTGTTCCTCAATTTTCCCACCATAAAGTTTTTGCTCCCAGTCTACCTTAGCCAACACCTCCCTCATCCCTTTATAGTCTCCCTTGTTTAAGCACAAGACACTGGTATTGGATTTTACCTTCTCACGCTCCATCTGTATTTTAAATTCAACCATACTGTGACCGCTTCTTCCAAGAGGATCCCTAACTGCAAGATCATTAATTATTCTCGTCTCATTACACAGGACCAGATCGAAGATAGCTTGCTCCCTTGTCGGTTCCATTACATACTGTTCAAGGAAGCTATCGCAGATACATTCTATGAACTCCTCATCAAGGCTGCCTTGACCGACCTGGTTTGACCAATTGATCTATAGATTAAAATATCCCATGATAATTGCTGTACCATTTTTACATGCATCAGTTATTTCTTTGTTTATTTCTCGCCCCACCATGATGTCATTATTTGGTGGCCTATAGACTACGCCTATCAGTGACTTTTTCTCCTTAATATTTCTAATTTCCACCCAAGTGGATTCAACCTTTTCCTCCACAGAGCCTATATCATCTCTCACTACCGCTCTGATATCATCCTTAAATATCAGAGCTACACCACCTCCTTTACCTTCCTCCAAACAGTTTGATATCCCTGGATATTCAGCTCCCAGTCGTGACCATCCTGCAACCATGTCTCTGTAATGGCCACCAAAACATACTCGTTCACAATGATTTGTGCTGTCAACTCATTTACCTTGTTTCGAATGCTACGAGCATTCAGATAAAGTGCCCTTATGCTAGTTTTTGTACCTTCTTTTTGAATTCTAACACTTCCATTAATAACATCTCCTGAGTTCTCCTTCCTTTTAACTTTTTTCCTGATTTTTGATGTAGTTGGAACCTTCTCCCCACATTTTGGCCTTGCTCCCTCCTTCTCGGACTCCTTACATAGGTTCCCATCCCCCTGGCATATTAGTTTAAACCCTCCCCAACCGCTCTAGCAAACATTCCCCCAGGACATCAGTCCCAGTCCTGCCCAGGTGTAACCTGTCCAATTTGTACAGGTCCCACCTCCCCCAGAACTGGTCCCAATGCCCCGGGAATCTGAACCCCTCCCCCTGACACCATCTCTTCAGCCATGTATTTATCCGATATATCCCATCATTTCTACTCTGACTAGCACGTGGCACCGGTAGTAATCCTGAGATCACTACTTTTGAGGTCTGATTTCTTAACTTTCTTCCGAGCTCCCTGTATTCTGCTTTTCGGACCTCATCCCTTTTTTTACCTATGTTGTTTGTACCGATGTGACCACGACCACTGGCTGTTCACCCTCCCCCTTCAGAATGTCCTGCAGCCGCTCCAAGACATCCCTGACCCTCGCACCAGGGAGGCAACATTCCATCCTGGAGTCTCGTTTGCGGCCACAGAAACACCTGTCTATTCCCCTTACAATTGAATCCCCTATAACTATTGCACTGACACACTTTTTACCCCTCCCCTCTGCAGCAGAACTAACCGTGGTGCAACGAATGTGGCTGCTGCTGCTTTCCCCAGAGAGGTCATTCCCCTCAACAGTATCCAAAGCGGGATATCTGTTTTGCAGGGGAATGGTCACAGGAGATTCCTGCACTACCTGCCTATCTCTCTTGCTCTGTCTGGTGGTCACCCTTTCCCTTCCTGCCTGCGGAGTCTGAGCCTGCGGTGTGATCACCTCTCTATCCGTGCTGTCCACGGTACTCTGACTCACGGATGCTTCATCGTGTCTGCAGCCGCCGCTCCAGCTCTGAAACTCGAGCTTCCAGGAGCTGTAGCTGGAGACACTTCCTGCACACATGCTGACCCAGGGGACTGGAACAGTCCCCAGCCTCCCACATGGAGCAAGAGGAGCAAACCACAGCTTGGAGTTCCCCTGTCATGTCTTACCCCTTTAAATTAAACTTTTGAAAGATGTTTTGTTTCAGATAAAATCCAATTCCCGAGGGTCCTTCTTTCCTGCTCCTTGTTGCTGCCGGGTATAACCTTTAAAAACTATAAACCACGGGGATTAGATAGAAACACTATAATCGTGGACAACAACTACAATGCCGAGAGCAAAAAGAAAAAACACTGACCAATCAGCACTCTCGCTTGCAGCCTCTGCTTCCTGTTTCACTAACTCCCTGTGTTCACCCAACTCCAAAAGCATTCCTCTCAGTCACACAGAAATGTAAAAACTTTACACTATCCTCTAATGTCTTAAACCTTCCAATTTTGTTACGAGGGGCTTTTCCCAGCTTAATTAAATCATTTACACACACGCGCGCGCATACACACACTGCCAAGATGTGAAATGAATTGTGGAATTTACAGCCCCATTGTTAGGGTCGGAACACAATTCAATCAATAACTTTATTTTTATTTATTAGTGTCACAAGGAGTCTTACATTAACACTGCAGTGAAGTTACTGTGAAAATCCCCCAGTAGCCACACTCTGGCACCTGTTCGGGTAACACTGAGGGAAAATTTAGCATGGCCAATGCACCTAACCAGCACGCCTTCCAGACTGTGAGAAGAAACCGGAGCACTTGGAGGAAACCCACGCAGACACGGGGAGAACATGCAAACTCCACACAGACAGTGACCCAAGCTGGGAATGGAACCCAGGTCCCTGGCACTGTGAAACAGCAGTGCTAACCACTGTGCCACCGTGTCACCGGTCCCAGGCACAATGTCTGCAAGCTTAACATTTAATGGAGAGATTTGTAGTTAAATCACTTTACCACAATCAGATGTGAAAACCTCAGATGTGAAAACTTAATTGTATAACAGTGGCTTCTAACTTTGAATCATTTGTGGGAACAATAGAAGTATTGGTCACATGACTGAAACTGACTTCGACAAAACAACGAATAAAAAGGGTCCCAACACTGACCCCTGAGGCACTCCACTAGTCATAGACCTCCAGTCCGAGAAACAACCTTCGACCATCAGCCTTTGCTTCCTGCCATCAAGCCAATTTTGAATCCAATTTGCCAGCTCTCCCTGGATCCCAAGCAACCTAACCTTCCAGATTAGCCTGCCGTAGAGAAAGGAAGCAAGCACAGGGCTCCCCCGGGATTTATGTGTGTGTGTGTGTTTTGTTCCATTAAAGTTTGGGGTGTTGTATTAATAAACTGAGGACTGGAGAGTGGCGAATGTTGATCCTCTGTTCAAGAAAGGAAATAGGAACGACCCTGGTAATTATAGGCCGGTTAGTCTTACTTCGGTGGTCGGTAAGTTAATGGAAAAGGTCCTGAGGGACAGGATTTATGACCATTTGGAAAGATGCAGCTTAACCCGGGATAGTCAACATGGATTCATGAAGGGTAAGTCTTGCCGCACAAATTTGATTGAATTCTTTGAGGAGGTAACTAAGTGTGTAGATGAAGGTAGAGCAGTTGATGTCGTATACATGGATTTTAGTAAGGCGTTTGATTAGGTTCCCCACGGTCGGCTCATGAAGAAAGTAAGGAGGTGTGGGATAGAGGGAAATTTGGCCAATTGGATAAGTAACTGGCTATTTCATAGAAGACAGAGGGTGGTGGTGGATGGAAAATTTTCAGACTGGAGACCAGTTACCAGTGGTGTACCACAGGGATCAGTGCTGGGTCCTCTGCTATTTGTGATTTTTATAAATGACTTGGAGGAGGGGGCTGAAGGGTGGGTAAGTAAATTTGCTGATGACACTAAGATTGGTGGAGTAGTGGATGAGGTAGAGGGCTGTTGTAGGCTGCGAAGAGACATTGATAGGATGCAGAGCTGGGCCGAAAAATGGCAGATGGAGTTTAACCTTGATAAGTGCGAGGTGATTCATTTTGGTAGGACAAATTTGAATGCGGATTACAGGGTCAACGGCAGGGTTCTGAGGAATGTGGAGGAACAGAGAGATCTTGGGGTTCATATCCATAGATCTCTGAAGGTTGCCACTCAAGAGGATAGAGCCGTAAAGAAGGCCTATAGTGTGTTAGCGTTTATTAACAGGGGGTTTGAGTTTAAGAGTCGTGGGGTTATGCTGCAACTGTACAGGACCTTGGTGAGACCACATTTGGAATATTGTGTGCAGTTTTGGTCACCTCACTATAAGAAGGATGTGGAAGCATTGGAGAGAGTGCAGAGGAGATTTACCAGGATGCTGCCTGGTTTGGAGGGTAGGTCTTATGAGGAAAGGTTGAAGGAGCTCGGGCTTTTCTCTTCAGAGCGGAGGAGGATGAGAGGCGACTTAATAGAGGTTTATAAAATGATGAAGGGGATAGATAGAGTGGACGTTCAGAGACTATTTCCTCGGGTGGATGCAGCTGTTACTCGGGGGCATAACTATAAGGTTCATGGTGGGAGATATAGGAGGGATGTCCGAGGTAGGTTCTTTACTCAGAGAGTGGTTGGGGTGTGGAATGGACTGCCTGCAGTGATAGTGGAGTTGGACACTTTAGGAACTTTCAAGCGGTTATTGGATAGGCACATGGAGCACACCAGGATGGTAGGGAGTGGGATAGCTTGATCTTGGTTTCGGACAAAGTTCGGCACAATATCGAGGGCCGAAGGGCCTGTTCTGTGCTGTACTGTTCTATGTTCTATGTTCTATAAACATTGGGGGTGATTTTCCCACCTTGCCATGCCTGGTGCAGAGTGCACTGATCCCTGGAAATAGCGTGCGGGCCTAAAAATTGCCTGGCACCAAATGGCTTGTAAGTATCTTGGCCCCTTTCTAATGGCATAAACCAACCCAGCAGTGGCCATTGGTCACCCTGGCAGTTCTAGTTGAGCACCGCCAGTGCGCCAGGGGCAGTGCCCAGGGGGTGAGGCCTGAATGGGGGATTGATGGGGGTGCATGATGGAGACTATGTGGGGAGCATCATGCAGGGGATTCGTGAAGTGGGGGGGGGGTCAAGCAGAGGGTTCGTGAAGTGGGGGGTTCATGCAGGGGTTGGAGCATGAAGGGGGTCATGATGGGGATTTCATTTTGGGGTCATCATGCGGGGGCATGTCAGGGTCCCGATAGGGGACCCACTGTGGGGGGGAAGGGGAGCCGAATGCCAGCAACTCGTGTTGGAGTGGAGATGGGGGACCATGCTGTCAGTGAGGGGCAGGGTCTCCTGGTGTCTGCAGGGGGAGGGGGTCTCACAATGCACTGCAATCAGGGCCCCCTTGCAAAATGGCACTGGAGTGCTCTGGAGCCGGTTTCACCAGTATGTTTAGCCCCTCCCCAGTCCTGGTGGGCTCCTCATCATGCTCCACAAAAGTGACTGAATGTGGGACAATTGCGGTGTGGAGCGCGCCTGAGATCACTCTGACAATAGAAACATAGGAACATAGAAGATAGGAGCAGGAGGAGGCCATTTGGCCCTTCGAGCCTGTTCCGCCATTCATTACGATCATGGCTGATCATTGAACTCAATCGCCTAATCCTGCTTTTTCCCCATAACCTTTGATCCCATTCACCCTAAGTGCTATATCCAGCCGCCTCTTGAATACATTCAATGTTTTGGCATCAACTGCTTCCTGTGGTAATGAATTCCACAGACTCACCAGTCTCCAGGTGAAGAAATGTCTCCTCACCTCCGTCCTAAATGGTCTACCCCGAATCCTCAGACTGTGACCCCTGGTTCTGGACTCCCCCACCATCGGGAACATCCTCTCTGCATCTACCCTGTCCAGTCCTGTCAGAATTTTATAAGTCTCTATGAGATCCCCTCTCATTCGTCTGAACTCCAGTGAAAACAATCCTAACCTAGTCAATCTCTCCTCATACATCAGTCCCACCATCCCTGAAAACAGCCTGGTAAACCTTCGCTGTACTCCCTGGAGAGCAAGAACATCCTTCCTCAGAAAAGGAGACCAAAACTGTGCACAATGCTTTCGATGTGGCCTCGCCAAGGTCCTGTATAATTGCAACAACTCATCCCTGCTCCTGTTCACACACACACACACACACACACACACATACGCACATGCACACATATACTAATGGGGAAAGTTTCTTCCTATCTTCCCACATCTCTGTCCCTCATAATTTTATACAACTCAATCAGCCCCCCCCTCAGCCTTCTCTGCTCTAAGGAGAACAACCCAAGCCTATCCAGCCTCTCTTCATAACTGCAGCCCAGGCAACATCCTGGTGAATTTCCTCTGCATCCATTCGAGTGCAATCACATCCTTCCTGTAGTGTAACAAGCAGAACTGCACACAGTACTCTAGCTGTGGCCTAACCAGCGTTTTATACAGCTCCCTTATAACCATCCTGCTCATATATTCTGTGTGTTGTCTAACAAAGGCAAGTATCCAATATGCCTTCATAAGCACCTTATCTACCTGTCCTGCTGCCTTCAGGGATCTATGGACATGCACCCCAAGGTCCCGCTGGTCCTCAGTACTTTCCAGCATCCTACCATTCATTGCGTGTTCCCTTGCCATGTTAGTCTTCCCAAAATGCATCACCTCACGTTTTTCAGGGTTAAATTCCATTTGTCACTGTGCTGCCCATCTGACCAGCCCATCTATATGTGGGAGGGAATGGTGTAGTGTTATTGTCGCTGGACTACCAATGCAGAGAAGCAGGGCAACATTCTGGAGACCCGGGTTTGAATCCCACCACAGTAGATGTTGAAATTTGAATTCAATAAAAATCCGGAATTAGAAGTAAAATGATGACCATGAAACCATTGTCCATTGCTGTAAAAACCCATCTGGATCACTCATGTCCTTTTGGGAAGGAAATAGAACATAGAACATAGAACATAACAGCGCAGTACAGGCCCTTCGGCCCTCGATGTTGCGCCGAACAGTGAAACCAATCTAAAGCCCATCTAACCTACACTATTCCAATATCATCCATATGTTTATCCAATGACCATTTAAATACCCTTAATGTTGGCGAGTCCACTACTGCTGCAGGCAGGGTATTCCACGCCCTTACTACTCTCTGAGTGAAGAACCTACCTCTGTCCTATATCTATCACCCCTCAATTTAAAGCTATGTCCCCTCGTGCTAGCTATCACCATCCGAGGAAAAAGGCTCTCACTGTCCACCCTATCTAATCCTCTGATCATCTTGTATGCCTCTATTAAGTCACCTCTTAACCTTCTTCTCTCTAACAAAAACAACCTCAAGTCCCTCAGCCTTTCCTCATAAGACCTTCCCACCATATCAGGCAACATCCTAGTAAATCTCCTCTGCACCCTTTCCAATGCTTCCACATCTTTCCTATAATGCGGCGACCAGAACTGTACGCAATACTCCAAGTGCAGCCGCACCAGAGTTTTGTACAGCTGCAACATGACCTCCTGGCTCCGAAACTCAATCCCTCTACCAATAAAAGCTAACACTCCGTACGCTTTCTGAACAACCCTATCAACCTGGGTGCCAACTTTCAGGGATCTATGCACATGGACACCGAATTCTCTCTGTTCATCCACACGACCATGTATCTTACGATTAGCCCAGTACTCTGTATTCCTGTTACTCCTTCCAAAGTGAATCACCCTCACACTTTTCCGCATTGAACTGCATTTGCCACCTCTCAGCCCAGCACTGCAGCTTATCTATGTCCCTCTGTAACCTGCAACAACCTTCCGCACTGTCCACAACTCCACCGACTTTAGTATCATCCGCAAATTTACTAACCCATCCTTCTACGCCGTCATCCAGGTCATTTATAAAACTGACAAACAGCAGTGGCCCCAAAAAAGATCCTTGCGGTACACCATGAGTAACTGAACTCCAGGATGAACATTTCCCATCAACCACCACCCTCTGTCTTACAGCTAGCCAATTCCTGATCCAAACCGCTAAATCACCCTCAATCCCATGCCTCCGTATCTTCTGCAATAGCTTACCGTGGGGAGCCTTATCAAACACTTTACTGAAATCCATATACACCACATCAACTGCTTTACCCTCATCCACCTCTTTGGTCACCTTCTCAAAGAACTCAATAAGGTTTGTGAGGCACGACCTACCCTTCACAAAACCGTGTTGACTATCCCTGATCAAATTATTCCTTTCTAGGTGATTATAAATCCTATCTCTTATAATCCTTTCCAATACTTTGCCCACAACAGAAGTAAGGCTCACCGGTCTATAATTACCAGAGTTGTCTCTACTCCCCTTCTTGAACAAGGGGACAGCATTTGCTATCCTCCAGTCTTCTGGCACTATTCCTGTCGGCAATGACGACATAAAGATCAAAACCAAAGGCTCTGCAATCTCCTCCTTAGCCTCCCAGAGAATTCTGAGATAAATCCCATCCAGCCCAGGAGACTTATCTATTTTCACACTTTCCAGAATTGCTAACACCTCCTCCTTATTAACCTCAATCCTGTCTAGTCCAATAGCCTGCATCTCAGTATTCTCCTCGACAACATTGTCTTTTTCCTGCGTGAATACTGACGAAAAATATTCATTTAGCGCCTCTCCTATCTCTTCAGGCTCCACGCACAACTTCCCACTACTGTCCTTGACTGGCCCTAATCTTACCCTAGTCATTCTTTTATACCTGACATGCCTATAGAAAGCTTTAGGGTTTTCCTTGATCCTACCTGCCAAAGACTTCTCATGTCCCCTTCTGGCTCTTCTTAACTCTCTCTTTAGGTCCTTCCTGGCTAACTTGTAACTCTCAAGCGCCCTACCTGAGCCTTCACATCTCATCTTTACATAAGTCTCCTTCTTCCTCTTCACAAGAGATTCAACTTCTTTAGTAAACCACGGTTCCCTCACTCGACCACTTCCTCCCTGCCTGACAGGTACATATTTATCAAGGACACCCAGTAGCTGTTCCTTGAACAAGCTCCACATTTCAATTGTGCCCATCCCCTGCAGTTTCCTTCCCCAACCTATGCATCTTAAATCTCGCCTAACTGCATCATAATTTCCTTTCCCCCAGCTATAACTCTTGCCCTTTGGTATATACCTATTCCTTTCCATCGCTAAAGTAAACGTAACCGAATTGTGGTCACTATCACCAAAGTGCTCCCCTATCTCCAAATCTAACACCTGGTCTGGTTCATTACCCAGTACCAAATCCAATGTGGCCTCGCCTCTTGTTGGCGTATCTACATACTGTGTCAGGAAACCCTCCTGCACACATTGGATAAAAACTGACCCATCTAAAGTACTCGAACTATAGCTTTTCCAGTCAATATTTGCAAAGTTAAAGTCCCCCATAACAACTACCCAGTACTTTCACTCCTGTCCAGAATCATCCTTGCAATCCTTTCCTCTACATCTCTGGAACTTTTCGGAGGCCTATAGAAAACTCCCAACAGGGTGACCTCTCCTTTCCTGTTTCTAACCTCAGCCCATACTACCTCAGTAGACGAGTCCTCATCAAACGTCCTTTCTGCCACCGTAATACTGTCCTTGACTAACAATGCCACACCTCCCCCTCTTTTACCACCTTCCCTGCTCTTACTGAAACATCTAAACCCCGGAACCTGCAACAACCATTCCTGTCCCTGCTCTATCCATGTCTCCGAAATGGCCACAACATCGAAGTCCCAGGTACCAACCCATGCTGCAAGTTCACCCACCTTATTCCGGATGCTCCTGGCATTGAAGTAGACACACTTCAAACCACCTTCCTGCCTGCCGGTACACTCCTGCGACGCTGAAACCTTATCCATGACCTCACTACTCTCAACCTCCTGTACACTGGAGCTACAATTCAGGTTCCCATCCTCCTGCTGAATTAGTTTAAACCCTCCCAAAGAGCATTAGCAAATTCCCCCCCAGGATATTGGTACCCCTCTGGTTCAGGTGCAGACCATCCTGTTTGTAGAGGTCCCACCTACCCCAGAATGAGCCCCAATTGTCCAGGTATCTGAGTCCCTCCCTCCTGCACCATCCCTGTAGCCACGTGTTCAATTGCTCTCTCTCCCTATTCCTCTCCTCACTATCACGTGGCACGGGTAACAAACCAGAGATAACAACTCTGTTCGTTCTAGCCCTAAGCTTCCACCCTAACTCCCTGAATTTCTGCCTTACATCCCCATCCCTTTTCCTACCTATGTCTTGGGTGCCTCTGTGAACCACAACTTGGGGCTGGTCCCCCTCCCCCTTAAGAATCCCGAAAACACGATCCGAGACATCATGGACTCTGGCACCTGGGAGGCAACACACCAGCCGCGGGTCCCTCTCATTCCCACAGAATCTCCTATCTATCCCCCTAACTATGGAGTCCCCAATGACTAATGCTCTACTCCTCACCCCCCTTCCCTTCTCAGCAACAAGGACAGGCTCTGTGCCAGAGACCTGTACCCCATGGCTTACCCCGTTAAGTCCCCCCCCCCCACAACTGTATCCAAAACTGAATACTTGTTACACAGAAGAACAGGGGATCCAGGGGATCGCTGCTCTGACTGCTTCTTACCCCTTCTAGCCATCACCCATGCATCATCATTTCTAGGAGTAGCTACCTCCCTGTAGCTTCTATCTACAGCTGCCTCTGCCTCCCGAATGACCCTGAGTTCATCCAGTTCCAGCTCCAGATCCCTAACACGGTCTTCAAGGAGCTGGAATTGGGTGCACTTCCTGCAGGTGTACTCAGCCGGGACACTGGTGTCCCTCACCTCAAACATCCCACAGGAGGAACATTGCACTGCCTGCACTGACATCCCTGCTACTTCCCTTATGAAGAAATGAAAGAGAGAGAAAAAAAAGCTTGCCTGCTCTCACTCCGAGTCTTTTTTTTTAGGTTAGAGGAGGGGGGAGGGTGGGAGACTCCACACGTGTAGAGTCTCGGGTTACCTCCCCGTTCAAATTTATTGGGCAAAAAAAAAACCTTCCCAGGCCTCCCCGTGGCTGACTTCCGGTTTCCCGTTTAACTGAAAAGAAACTGCACTAAAAAGTGAAGTAAAAAAAAAAAATCACTCTTCCCCTCAGCCACTCCTGACACGAATCGCCGTCCTTACCCGGTCCGGCCTACATGTGACTCCAGATCCACAGCAATGTGGTTGGCTCATAACTGCCCTCAGAAATGGCCAAACGAGACATTCAGTTCAAGGGCAATTAGGGATGGGCAACAAATGCTGGCCCAAAAAGGAAGTTGTCTCAAATGTTCTTCCTTGCTGTTCAGCACAATCTTCTACCTGTTCCATCATTCAATGGCTGATCTGTAGCTCAGCCCATTTCACTATTCTTTTCACTGATAAGTGAGTGATACAGACTGCGTGATTTCAGATTCTCATCCCCAGTCTTTGCTGAGTGGATTCTCAACAGGAGCGGCTAATGGAATAACTAATAAACGAAAGCCAGCACGGAATTGTTCAAGACAAGTAGTGGTTAATCAATTTAAATTAGCTTGTGATGAGGTAACAAAGAGGGTTAGTGAGGATAGTGCAATTGATGTGGTGTACATGGACTTCCAAAAAGCATTTGATAAAGTGCTTGTCAGTGAGGTTAAAGGCCATGGAATGAAAGGGATACAATTTGGCCGAGTGGCGGGATTCAGTAGTGAAGAGTTGTTTTTCAGACTGGACAATGGCAGATAGTGGGGTTCCCCAGAGATTGTATTGGAGCCAATGCTTTTCTTGAAGTGAACCTAGACTTAGGCTCACAAGGAACTATTTCAAAATTTGCAGATGACACAAAACTTGAATTATTGTGAACTTTGAGGAGGAAAGTGATAAATTTCAAGAAGACACAGAGGGGCTGGTGGAATGTGCAGACACGTGGTAGATGAATTTTAATGCAGACCATTGTGAAGTGATATATTTGGATACAATTCGAAAGGCAGTGCAGCAACAGGGGGCCCTGATGTAAATGTGTGCCAATCATTGTAGGAGACAGGGCAGGCTGAGAAAGTGAGAAAAAAAAGACATCTAGAAAAATAGCGGACTTTATCAGCAGAGGAACCGAATGCAAAAGCAAGAAAATTATGCTGAACATGTCTCCCTACCTTAGGTCAGGCAGAGCGAAACAGTCAGAATTCCCACTTCTTATTAATGCTTGTACTAGGTAGTAATGAGAATAGCCAGGGACCCGGACCGTCTGTGCGGAGTTTGCACATTCTCCCCGTGTCTGTGAGGGTTTTCTCCGGGCGCTCCGGTTTCTTCCCACAGCCCAAAAGACGTGCTGGTTAGATGCATTGGCCGTGCTAAATTCTCCCTCGGTGTACCCGAACAGGTGCCGGTGTGTGGCGACTAGGGGGTTTTCACAGCAACTTCATTGCAGTGTTAATGTAAGCCTACTTGTGTTATTAAATAAATAAACTTTAAACTTTATGGTCAGAAGTGAAGCCGCCTGTTGTAGAGTTTTCTGATGTTCAGTCTCTGTGTCTAAAAGCTAATAGAATATTCATGTTTATTGCGAGGGAAATTGATTCCAACAGTTATGGAAGGAGTTGGTGACTCCTTATTTAAGGAAAGATGTAAATGTGTTGGAAGCAGTTGGTTTACTAGACTGATACCAGGAATGGGTGGGTTGTCTTCTGAGGAAGGTTTGGGCAAAGCTGGGTTTGTATCTGCTGGAGTTTCGAAGAACGAAGGGCAACTTGATTGAAACATATAAGATCCTGAAGCTGCAGCATCGCCCTCTGATGGTGAATAGGAGATACCACACAACCCTGCCACAGCAACCTCTGCAAGACGTGCCGGATCATCGACACGGATGCCATCATCTCACGTGAGAACACCATCCACCAGGTACACGGTACATACTCTTGCAACTCGGCCAACGTTGTCTACCTGATACGCTGCAGGAAAGGATGTCCCGAGGCATGGTACATTGGGGAAACCATGCAGACGCTACGACAACAGATGAATGAACACCGCTCGACAATCACCAGGCAAAACTGTTCTCTTCCTGTGGGGGAGCACTTCAGCAGTCACAGGCATTCAGCCTTGGATCTTCAGGTAAGCGTTCTCCAAGGCGGCCTTCACGACACACAACAGCGCAGAGTCGCTGAGCAGAAACTGATAGCCAAGTTCCGCACACATGAGGACGGCCTAAACCGGGATGTTGGATTTATGTCACATTATCAGTAACCCCCACAGCTTGCCTCCTGGGCTTGTAGAATCTCACTAGCTGTTCTGTCTGGAGACAATACACATCTCTTTAACCTGTGTTGAATGCTCCCTCCACCCACATTATCTGTACCTTTAAGACTTGGCTGGCTGTAGAGATTTGCATTCTAATCAGTATTCTGTAACTTGATTTCTGTGTCTGTGCACTGTTGGAGAACAGAGACCACTCCATCTGACGAAGGAGCTGTTCTCCGAGCTTATGGTATTTGCTACTAAATAAACCTGTTGGACTTTAACCTGGTGTTGTGAGACTTCTCACTGTGAATAGAAGAGCAGTCTGTTGCCCTGCCCGTTGATGGTGTTCTTTTATTCATGGGATGTGGGCATCACTGGGTGGGCCAGCATTTATTGCCCACCCCGAACTGCCCTCCAATTCAGAAGGCATTTACGAGTCAACCACATTGCTCTGGATCTGCTGTAGTAACATGTAGGTCAGACCAGGAAAAGAGAGCAGATTTCCTTCCCTAAAGGACATTAGTGAGCCAGATGGGTTTTTATAACAATCGACAATGGTTTCATGGTCATCATTAGACTTTTAATTCCAGATTTTTATTGAATTGAAATTCCACCATATGCCGTGGTAGTGAATTGGTGAAGAGCAGTACTGCCCTCTGGTGTTCAATTTGGGGAAGAACAAGCTGCATCACTGCACTCTGGTGGTGAATTGGTGAAGTGCAGGCTGCAGCTCTGCACTCTGACACTAATTTTCATATCCTCTCTGGCCACAGGACAGGCGCCAGAAGACTGGAGGACATTTAATGTGGTGCCACTCGTCGAGAAAAAAGTAGGGATAAACTAGATAATTTCCATCCAGTGAGTGTCATAGAGTCAGAGAGATTTACAGCATGGAAACAGGCCCTTCGGCCCAACTTGTCCATGCCGCCCTTCTTTTTTAAACTCCTAAACTAATCCCAATTGCCCGCATTTGGCCAATATCCCTCTATACCCATCTTATCCATGTAACTGTCTAAATGCTTTTTAAAGGACAAAATTGTACCCGCCTCTACTACTACCTCTGGCAGCTCGTTCCAGACACTCTCCACCCTCTGTGTGAAAAAATTGCCCCTCTGGACACTTTTGTATCTCTCCCCTTAAACCTATGCCCTCTAGTTTTAGACTCCCCTACCTTTGGGAAATGATATTGACTATCTAGAGTGGTAGATAAATTCATAGAATCATAGAATACCTATACTGCAGAAGAAAGTCATTTGGTCCAACAAGCCTGCATGACGGACCTTTTTATCTTACTCAGGCCCACCCCACACCTGTAACTCCACATATTTACCCCGCTAATTCCCCTAACTGATACAGCTTTGGACACTAAGGGACAATTTAGCATGGCCAATCCATCTGACCCGCACATCTTTGGAGCAACAGGGGGAAACACATGCAGACATGGGGAGAATGTGCAAACTCCACACAGTCACCCAAGGCCAGAAATAAACCGGGTCCCTGACAGTGGGAGGCAGTAGTACTAACACAACTTCAGAATAAAGGTACAATCCTATAGAACTGAGATGAGGAGGAATTTCTTCAGCCAGAGGGTGGAGAATCTATCGAATTCATTGCCACAGAAGGCTGTGGACGCCAGGTCATTGAGTGTAACTAAGACAGAGAGAGACAGGTTCTTGATTGGTAAGGGGATCAAAGGTGGGAGAATGGGGCTGAGAAACATAGTAAGGAGTCTCACAACACCAGGTTAAAGTCCAACAGGTTTATTTGGTAGCACAAGCCACTAGCTTTCGGAGCGCTGCTCTTTCCTACAGAAGGAGCAGCGCTCCGAAAGCTTGTGTGGCTTGTGCTACCAAATAAACCTGTTGGACTTTAACCTGGTGTTGTGAGACTTCTTACTGTGTTTACCCCAGTCCAATGCCAGCATCTCCACATCGTTGAGAAACATAGCAGTTATGATTGAATGGCAGAGCAGAGTCGATGGGCTGAATGGCCTAATTCTGCTCCTATATCTTATGGTCTGATGATCAAACCACCGTGTGACAGTTGGGAGAGGTGCAGCCTGTAGAACTGCCCTCTGGAGGTGAATTGGGGAAGAGCAGGCGGTAACCAAAAGAGAAAATGTTGGAAGATCTCGGCAGGTCTGGCAGCTTCTGTAAGGAGAGAAAAGAGCTGCAGTTTCGAGTCCCGGTGACTCTTTGTCAAAGCTTCGACAATCTCTGCTGAGATGTTTCAGCATTTTCTCTTTTGGTTTCAGATTCCAGCATCCACAGTAATTTGCTTTTATTGGAGCAGGCGGTAGCACTGCCGTCTAGTGGTGAGTTGGGAGAGGTGCAGTCGAACTGCCCTCTGGTGGTGAATTGGGGAAGAGCAGGTGTTGGAACTGCCCTCTGGTGGTGAATTGGAAGAGGTGCAGCCTGCAGAACTGTTATTTATTGATTTATTTTTTCTGAGGCTGAGTCTCTGGCACTCTCGTTCTCAAAGACGGTGGAAGCAGAGTCTTTGAATATTTTAACGTCAGAGGTGGAGAGATTGTTGATAAGCAAGGGGATGAGGGGTTTTCATAGAATCCCTACAGTGCAGAAGGAGGCCATTCGGCCCATCGTGTCTACACCGACCGCAATCCCACAAGGCCCTATTCCCATAGCCCCATGCATTTACCCGGCTGGTCCCCCTGACACTGGGGTCAATTTAGCACATGGCCAATCAACCGAACCCGCACATCTTTGGACTGCGAGGAAACCGGAGCACCCGGAGGAAACCCACGCAGACACGGAGAGAACGTGCAAACTCCACACAGTGACCCGTGGCCTGAATTGAACCCGGGTCCCTGGCGCCAGGAGGCAGCAGTGCTAACCACTGTGCCACCGTGCCACCCTCTCAGGCATAGGTAGGAATGTGAGGTTCAAGCTATCAGCAGATCAGCCATGATCTTATTGCATGGTGGAACAGGCTCGAGGGGCCGAGTGGCCTCCTCCTGCTCCTAGTTGTTGTGTTGGTACGTTCACGTGTGAATTCTCACTTGGACCATCAGGTGACCAAACACAGCCAGTGATGGGTAATCCTGTCCCCTGGAAACAAAAACCATCACAGATAGATAAGAATTGTGGATTTGCATCTGTGCCACTTGGAAAAAAGGCACAAACAGTAAAAAAAAACGGGAATGGGTAGAGGAAATGAGATCCATTCAGAAAGGACTGTGAGGAATGGAAGATTGGAGAAGGGATTGCAATTAGTGAGGACAAAGGCCTTGTGGAAGGTCGAATGGGAGTCAGTGTTGTGAAATGGACAGTGCCTGAGGAGAGGCTGCCATTTGTAATGTCACTAACTATCAGGAGGTTAGTGGGAGCAAGTTAGAAGGAGCAGGCGGTTAGACTCATGGGCCCGAACTGTCCTGTACAACCTGCCCCTCTGCTCACCCCAGAGAGGATACTGTACAACCTCCCCATCTACTGAACCCAGGGGTGGCGGGGGGGTGGACACTGTATAATCTCCCCCTCTGCTCTCCCGGGGGGGAGAATGCTGTACAATCTCCCTGTCTGCTCTCCCCAGGGCGGGGCGGCCGGGGGGGTAATACTGTACAACCTCTCCTCCCAACTGCTTGTTTTATTACTTCCCCAAACAATTTTCTGATTGGCACAAGGTGATGCCATTGACGAATTTGGCCTTTTGTCCGCCCCTTGGTTTAATTTCTCATCTGAAAGATGGCACCTCTGACAGTGCAGCACTCCCTCAGCACTGACCCTCTGACAGTGCGGCACTCCCTCAGTACTGACCCTCTGACAGTGCCGCACTCCCTCAGCACTGACCCTCTGACAGTGCGGCACTCCCTCAGCACTGACCCTCTGACAGTGCCGCACTCCCTCAGTACTGACCCTCTGACAGTGCAGCATTCCCTCAGTACTGACCCTCTGGCAGTGCGGCACTCCCTCAGTACTGACCCTCTGGCAGTGCGGCACTCCCTCAGTACTGACCCTCTGGCAGTGCGGCACTCCCTCAGTACTGACCTGGGAAGGTTTTTTGTGGGTTTTTTTAGCGCGCGGGAGGTTTAAAAAGCAGGCCACACTATCCAGCGGGCAGAGTTGAGAGTGGGTGGCGGAGTGAGCAGGTAGCAGAGTGAGGGCTGAAGGGCTTTGGCTCAAAACGGGCTTCGGCGAGAACAGGCAGAGGCGAGAGTAGGTTTTATTTATTTTTTCCCAAAAAGTTTATTCTTGTTTTTTCCCAGAGTAAAAAAAAATGCCAGGCAAGATGTTGGAATGCTCCTCTTGCAGGATGTGGGAGATCAGGGAGACCTCCGGTATCCCTGACGACAGCACCTGCAAAAGATGCATTCAGCTGCAGCTGCTAACAAAGCATGTTAGGGAACTGGAGAAGGAGCTTGATGACCTCCATCTAATTCGGGAGAATGAGGAGTTTATAGACAGTAGCTTTAGGGAGATAGTTACACCTAAGCAGCAGAGCACAGGAAATTTGGTTACTGTAAGGAGAGGAAATGGCAGTGTGAAAGGACAGGCAGAGCAGCGTTCCCCTGTGGCCATACCCCTCCACAACAGGTATACTGAATTGGATACTGTTGTGGGAGATGCTTTACCTGGGACAAGCTGCGACAGCCGGAACTCTGATATTGAGTTTGGTTCTACAGCGCACAAGGGTGGGATGAAGAAGAGGAGAGCAGTAGTGATAGGGGACTCAATGGTCAGAGGTACGGATCGGAGGGTCTGTGGTCGGGACAGAGACTCCCGCATGGTTTGTTGCCTCCCGGGTGCCAGGGTCAGGGATGTCTCTGATCGCGTGCACAGCGTTCTAAAGTGGGAAGGTGATCAGCCAGATGTCGTGGTCCACATCGGTACAAATGACATAGGTAGGAAGAGTGAGGAGGTGCTGAAAAGTGAGTACAAAGAGCTTGGAAGGAAGTTAAAAAGCAGGACCCCAAGGGTAGTAATCTCAGGATTGCTACCTGAGCCACATGCCAGTGAGGGCAGGAGTAGGATGCTTGGGCGTTTGAACAAGTGGCTGAGGAACTGGTGTAGGGGGCAGGGTTTCCGATTCTTGGATCATTGGGACCTCCTCTGGGGCAGGTGGGACCTGTACAAGGGAGACGGTTACACCTAAACTACAAGGGGACCAATAGACTTGTAGGGAGATTTGCTAGTGTTATTGGGGAGCGTTTAAACTAGATTTGCAGGGGGGTGGGAACCAGAGTGCCAGAGCAGATAGTGGAGCAGGGGTAAAAAGACAGGTTAGTTCAAGCAAAATCACAAATGGTAGGGTTGAATGTGGTGGAAATAACCTTTTGAGGTGTGTCTATTTCAAGGCCAGGAGTATTGTGGGGAAGGCAGATGAGCTGAAGGCGTGGATAGACACATGGAAATATGACATTATAGCCATTAGTGAAATTTGGCTACAGGAGGGGCAGGACTGGCAGCTCAATGTTCCAGGGTTCCAATGTTTCAGGCGGGATAGAGGCAGAGGGATAAAAGGTGGGGGGGTGGCATTGTTGGTCAGGGAAAATGTTACAGCGGTACTCAGGGAGGATAGATTAGGGAGCTTGTCTACAGAGGCCCTATGGGTGGAGCTGAGAAACAGGAAAGGTATGACCACATTAATGGGGTTGTATTATAGACCACCCAATAGTCAGCGAGAATTGGAGGAGCAAATCAGCAGAGAGATAGCTGACAACTGCAAGAAACACAAAGTTGTGATCGTAGGGGATTTTAATTTTCCACATATAGATTGGGACTCACATACTGTTAAAGGTTTAGACGGGGTAGAGTTTGTAAAATGTGTTCAGGAAAATTTTCTCCATCAGTATATAGAGGTGCCAACTTGAGAGGATGTGATATTGGATCTCCTATTGGAAAATGAGTTAGGGCAGGTGATGGATGTGAGTGTGAGGGAACACTTTGGATCCAGTGATCATAATGCCATTAGTTTCAACCTGGTGGATAAGGATAGATCTGGTCCTCGGGTTGAAGTTCTGAACTGGAAAAAGGCCAAATTTGATGAAATGAGAAGGGATCTGGGAAGTGTGGATTGGCACAGGCTGTTCTCTGGTAAGGATGTAAATGGAAAGTGGGAGGCCTTCAAAGGAGAAATTTGGAGAGTGCAGAGTTTGTATGTTCCTGTCAGGATTAAAGGCAAAGTAAATAGGAATAAGGAACTTTGGTTCTCGAGGGAGATTGTAACACTGATTAAGAGGAAGAGAGAGTTGTATGAAATGTACAGGCAGCAAGGAACAGATCAGATGCTCGAGCAGTATAAAAAGTGAAAGAAGCTACTTAAGAGGGAAATCAGGAGGGCTAAAAGAAGACATGAGGTTGCTTTGGCAGACAGAGTGAAGGAAAATCCAAAGAGCTTCTATAGGTATGTTAGGAGCAAAAGGATAGTGAGGGATAAAATTGGTCCTCTGGATAGACTGTGTATGGAACCAAAAGAGATGGGAGAGATACTAAATGCTTTTTTTGCATCCATATTTACTGAGGAAACGGGCATGGAGTCTACGGCAATAGGGCAAACAAGTAGGGAGGTCATGGAACCTTTACAGATTAAAGGGGAGGTGCTCGCTGTCTTGAGGCAAATCAGAGTGGATAAATCCCCAGGACCGGACAGGGTATTCCCACGGACCTTGAGGGAAGCTAGTGTTGAACTTGCAGGGGCCCTGGCAGACATATTTAAAATGTCAGTATTCACAGGGGAGGTGCCGGATGATTGGAGGGTGGCTCATGTTGTTCCGTTGTTTAAAAAAGGTTCCAAAAGAAATCCGGGAAATTATAGGCCAGTAAGTTTGACGTCGGTGGTGGGCAAGTTATTGGAAGGTGTGATAAGGGATAGGATCTACAAATATTTGGATAGACAGGGACTTATTAGGGAGAGTCAACATGGCTTTGTGCGTGGTAGGTCATATTTGACCAATCTATTAGAGTTTTTCGAGGAGGTTACCAGGAAAGTGGATGAAGGGAAGGCAGTGGATGTTGTCTACCTGGATTTCAGCAAGGCCTTTGACAAGGTCCCTCATGGGAGATTAGTTAGGAAGGTTCAGTCACTGGGTATACATGGGGAGGTAGTAAATTGGATTAGACACTGGCTCAATGGAAGAAGCCAGAGAGTGGTTGTGGAGGATTGCTTCTCTGAGTGGAGGCCTGTGACTAGTGGTGTGCCGCAGGGATCAGTGTTGGGTCCATTGTTGTTTGTCATCTATATCAATGATCTGGATGATAATGTGGTAAATTGGATCAGCAAATTTGCTGATGATACAAAGATTGGAGGTGTAGTGGACAGTGAGGAAGGTTTTCAAAGCTTGCAGAGGGATTTGGACCAACTAGAAAAATGGGCTGAAAAATGGCAAATGGAATCTAACACAGACAAGTGTGAGATATTGCACTTTGGAAGGACAAACCAAAGTAGAACATACAAGGTAAATGGTAGGACTCTGAAGAGTGCAGTTGAACAGAGGGATCAGGGAACACAGGTACAAAATTCTCTAAAAGTGACGTCACAGGTGGGTTGGGTCGTAAAGAGTGCCTTTGGTACATTGGCCTTTATAAATTGGAGTATCGAGTATAAAAGTTGGAGTGTTATGGTAAGGTTATATAAGGCATTGATGAGGCCGAATTTAGAGTATTAAGAACAAAGAACAACACAGCACAGGAACAGGCCCTTCGGCCCTCCAAGTCCGCGCCGCTCCCTGGTCCAAACTAGACCATTCTTTTGTATCCCTCCATTCCCACTCCATTCATGTGGCTATCTAGATAAGTCTTAAACGTTCCCAGTGTGTCTGCCTCCACCACCTTGCCCGGCAGCGCATTCCAGGCCCCCACCACCCTCTGTGTAAAATATGTCCTTCTGATATCCGTGTTAAACCTCTCCCTCCTCACCTTGAACCTATGACCCCTCGTGAACGTCACCACCGACCTGGGAAAACGCTTCCCACCGTTCACCCTATCTATGCCTTTCATAATTTTATACACCTCTATTAGGTCACCCCTCATCCTCCGTCCTTGCAGTGAGAACAACCCCAGTTTACCCAATCTCTCCTTAGAACTAAGCCCTTCCATACCAGGCAACATCCTGGTAAACCTCCTCTGCACTCTCTCTAAAGCCTCCACGTCCTTCTGGTAGTGTGGCGACCAGAACTGGGTGCAGTATTCCAAATGCAGCCGAACCAACATTCGATACAACTGCAACATCAGACCCCAACATTTATACTCTATGCCCCATCCTATAAAGGCAAGCATGCCATATGCCTTATTCACTACCTTCTCCACCTGTGACGTCACCTTCAAGGATCTGTGGACTTGCACACCTAGGTCCCTCTGCGTATCTACACCCTTTATGGTTCTGCTATTTATTGTATAGCTCCCCCCTACGTTAGTTCTACCAAAATGCATCACTTGGCATTTATCTGGATTGAACTCCATCTGCCATTTCTTTGCCCAAATTTCCAGCCTATCTATATCCTTCTGTAGCCTCTGACAATGTTCCTCACTATCTGCAAGTCTAGCCATTTTCGTGTTGTCCGCAAACTTACTGATCACCCCAGTTACACCTTCTTCCAGATCGTTTATATAAATCACAAACAGCAGAGGTCCCAATACAGAGCCCTGCGGAACACCACTAGTCACAGGCATCCAGCCGGAAAAAGACCCTTCCACTACCACCCTCTGTCTTCTGTGACCAAGCCAGTTCTCCACCCATCTAGCCACCTCCCCCTTTATCCCAGGAGATCCAACCTTTTGCACCAACCTACCATGAGGGACTTTGTCAAACGCTTTACTAAAGTCCATATCGACGACATCTGCGGCCCTTCCCTCGTCAACCATTCTAGTCACTTCTTCAAAAAACTCCACCAGGTTAGTGAGGCATGACCTCCCTCTCACAAAACCATGCTGACTATCGTTAATGAGTTTATTCCTTTCTAAATGCGCATACATCCGATCCCTAAGAATCCTCTCCAACAACTTCCCTACCACGGACGTCAAGCTCACTGGCCTATAATTTTCTGGGTTATCCTTCCTACCCTTCTTAAATAACGGGACCACATTAGCTATCCTCCAATCCTCTGGGACCTCACCTGTGTCCAGTGACGAGACAAAGATTTGCGTCAGAGGCCCAGCGATTTCATCTCTCGTCTCCCTGAGCAGCCTTGGACAGATTCCATCAGGCCCTGGGGTTTGGCAGTCTTTATATTCCCTAAAAAACCTTGTAATGGAGATTTTTTCTAACGGGTCAACACTCCCCTCCGAGACACTCCCAGTCAACACATCCCTCTCCTTTGTGAATACCGACGCAAAGTATTCATTTAGGATCTCCCCTACTTCTTTGGGCTCCAAGCATAATTCCCCACTTTTGTCCCTGAGAGGTCTGATTTTTTCCGACAACCCTTTTCTTCCTAACGTATGAATAAAATGCCTTGGGATTCTCCTTAATCCTGTCTGCTAAGGACATTTCGTGACCCCTTTTTGCCCTTCTAATTCCTCATTTGATTTCTTTCCTACTTTCTTTGTATTCCTCCAGAGCTCCCTCCGTTTTTAGCTGCCTGGACCTAACATACGCCACTCTTTTCTTTTTGACCAGTCCCTCAATTTCCCTGGTTATCCACGGTTCTCGAATCCTACCCTTCCTATCCTTTTTTACAGGCACATGCCTGTCCTGCAGCCCTAACAACTGTTCCTTAAAAGACTCCCACATGCCAGATGTGGATTTACCCTCAAACAGCCTCTCCCAATCAACAGCTGCCAATTTCTGCCTAATCCCACTAAAGTTAGCCTTCCCCCAATCCAACACCTTACCCTTGGGACACAGTGTACAGTTTTGGTCACCTAGTTACAAGGGGGATGTAAATAAGGTTAAAAGAGTGCAGAGAAGGTTCACAAGGATGTTTCCGGGACTTGAGAAGCTGAGTTACAGAGAGAGATTGAATAGGTTGGGACTTTATTCCCTGGAGCGTAGAAGAATGAGGGGAGATTTGATAGAGGTGTATAAGATTTTGATGGGTATAGATAGAGTGAATGCAAGCAGGCTTTTTCCACTGAGGCTCGGGGAGAAAAAAACTAGAGGGCATGGGTTAAGACTGAAAGGAGAAATGTTTAAAGGGAATATTAGGGGGTGGGGAGGGGGGCGGGGGGAGTGTGGAATGAGCTGCCGGGTAAAGTGGTAAATGCGGGGTCACTTTTAACATTTAAGAAAAACCTGGACGGGTTCATGGATGAGAGGGGTGTGGAGGGATATGGTCCAAGTACAGGTCAGTGGGACTAGGCAAAAAATGGTTCGGCACAGACAAGAAGGGCCAAAAGGCCTGTTTCTGAGCTGTAATTTTCTATGGTTCTATGACCCTCTGACAGTGCGGCACTCCCTCAGCACTGACCCTCTGACAGTGCGGCGCTCCCTCAGCACTGACCCTCTGACAGTGTGGCACTCCCTCAGCACTGACCCTCTGACAGTGCGGCACTCCCTCAGCACTGACCCTCTGACAGTGCCGCACTCCCTCAGTACTGACCCTCTGACAGTGCGGCACTCCCTCAGTACTGACCCTCTGACAGTGCGGCGCTCCCTCAGTACTGCACTGGCAATGTCAGTCTGGATCATGGGCAGTGGAGTGGGACTTGATGAACGGAACTTCAGCTTTTCATTGGCAGTCAAAGAAGAATTCCGGATCTCAAACCCGATGGTTTGTAAAGTCCACCCACCTGTGTGTGCTTACCCGAGGTGACCAGTTAGGAGGTGTAGGTTGGAGGGGGATGACAGAGCCTGGTCCTGGGGGCAGCTGGCATCCTCAGTGGGAACGGTGGGTGCTCATGCTGTAGGTGGGCAATTGCAAGGACACCTCAAGATGGAGGCGTCCTCTGAAGATTATTTTTCGAAAACACTTAAACAGTGGCTGTCATTGTTGGTTAGTCGGGGGAGCCTTTTCACAGGATAACCGGTAACTGTGGCTGTGACCCTCTGTCACCTACAGCTGCAGGAAAAGGGGGGATTACAGGAGACCCTTAATCCCCCCTCCCACCTGCCTGACACCAGGGAACTGCCTCTGCTGGCCTTTGACCTCAACAGGGGGCTTGTCCACTAAGATCCAAGTGGATCCTCAACCTGTCCCCAAATGGGCACGAACTTGCTGCCAACTAACTGGCCAATGGGGCTTGATGGGATTTCACGTCTGATTCACCCCAGAAAGATCAGTCAGAGGCAGCAAAGCTCCAGGGAACTGGCCCAATGGGATATTTTATCAAATCCCCCATCTCCAAACTGCCTCTACACAGCTGGTAAGATTCTACCCAGAGTGAGAGTGCTGTCAGCGGAGTAAAGATTAGGAGCATTTTATTCTGCCCACACTACATCCACTTGGCAATCTGAAACTGTTTCGGTCTCACCTGTTTTGACTCACTCACCTGATGAAGGAGCAGCACTCCGAAAGCTCGTGATTCCAAATAAATCTGTTGGACTTTAACCTGGTGTTGTGAGACTTCTTACTGTGCCCACCCCAGTCCAACACCGGCATGTTCATATCATGATCCTTCAGTGAGCCAGTGAACAATCCCAGACTAAAACAAGGCTGAATGTTCCTCCCTGCACCTTATCAACCTCCGAGCCTGTTGACCCATTCCCACATCCCAGTTTGTACCTTCTTTCAATGTTACTGAGGCTTCGGTTTATCTATAACTCGCTTGCCCTTGAGTTTGTTAGTGGTTGTAGGTTTGTGTGTATAACAGAATGGTGACTGTCTCCTTCCTTTTACTATCTGTACTTGGATTCCAGCCCCTGCTTTATCATTCGTGTAGTCCAAACCACGAGGCTTTCCATAAAGAACTTCGAAAAAGTGCAATTTCCTAAAGTCAATTGGATTAAATTTGAAAGAGAACTGAGCCAAACAATTCCTTTCTCTTCCCAGTGTGTTCCTCCGCTTCCCAATGTATTCCTTGGTTTTGGCAGCCTCCACCAGCTCTCTCGTTCCTCATCTCTGGCCCAAGGCCTTGGGGGCTGACATGCTGTTCAACTGTTGGAGTCATCATAACTGAAGCAGATCCTGTCCTCGGCTCTGAGTTAACAGTTGTGACAGGGTCACTAGGTACTGATCAGGAGTCCTGGTTGACCACACTGCAGAGTGACTGTACAGATCCGTACATGGCAGACCAACTCACTCGAGGGCCAGCTCTGTGACTCTCCAGCTCTGTCTGTCTCAGTTCAGCACTGGCAGATGATGGTGAAGCACTGTATACCTTTCTTTTCAAAGGCGTTTTTTTGTCTGTCCCCGTTTGTTTGCTGCTGAAATCCACTCATGCCGTTGTTACCTCTCGCTTTGACTATTGCAATGCTCTCCAGGGCTGACTACTCTCTCATATCAAAGAACAGAGAACAGTACAGCGCAGGAACAGACCCTTCGGCCCTCCAAGCCTGCGCCGATCATGATGCCTGCCTAAGCTAAAACCATATGCACTTGCAGAGTCCGTATCCTTCCATTCCCATCCTATTCATGTATTCATCTAGTTGCCCCTTAACAGCCGCTATCGTACCTGCTCCCACCACCTCCCCAGGCAGCGCGTTCCAGACATTCACCACCCTCTGTGTAAAAAACTTGCCTCGCACATCTCTTCTAAAATTTTCCGCACGCTCCTTAAACCTGTGCCCCCTAGTACTTGACATTTCTACCCTGGGAAAAAGCTTCTGACTATCCACTCTGTCCATGCCACTCATAATCTTGTAAACCTCTATCGGGTCACCCCTCAACCTCCGTCGTTCCAGTGAGAACAAACCAAATTTATCTAACCTCTCCTCATAGCTAATACCCACCAGGCCAGGCAACATCCTGGTAAACTTCTTCTGTACCCTCTCCAAAGCATCCGCATCCTTCTGGTCGTGTGGCGACCAGAATTGTACACAATATTCCAAATGAGGCCTAACTAAGGTTCTGTACAGCTGTAGCATGGCCTGACAATTTTTATACTCAATGCCCCAATGAAGCATGCCGTATGCCATCTTGACTACTTTATCCACCTGCATTGCCACTTTCAGTGGTCGGTGGACATGTACACCCAGATCTCTCTGCCTGTCAATACTCCTAAGGATTCTACCATTTACTGTATAATTCCTACATGCATTGGACCTTCCAAAATGCATCACCTCTCCATTTGTCGGGATTAAACTCCATCTGTCATTTCCCTGCCCAAATCTCCAACCGGTCTATATCTTGCTGTATCCTCTGACAATCCTCTTCACTATCCGTAACCCCACCAATTTTTGTGTTGTCTGCAAACTTACTAATCAGATCAGCTACCTTTTTCTCCAAATCATTTATAAATACGACAAACAATCCTTCCCTCCTTAAACTGGGGGTCATTCAAAACTCTGCTGCCCACCACTTAACTTACATCAGGTTCTGTTCCTCCCCACGCTCACTGACCCGCGCTGCCTTCGGTCAAGCAATGCCTTGTTTTCAAATCTCTTCCTGCCCCCCCGCCCCATCCCCGTGTCTGTAATCTCCAACCCCATAACCCAGCGAGAGATCTGCTCCCTCCTAATTCTAGCTCCTCTGCACCTTATTAATTGCTCTAACATTGGTGACCAGTTTTCAGCTGCCTGGGCCCTCAGCTTTGGAATTGCCTCCCTAACCCTCTCCGCCTCTCTACCCCCTTCAACACTCCCTAAACCCCTCTTCTTTCACCCAGCTTTTGGTCATCTGACCAAACATCTCCTTATGTGGTAGGTGTCAGACTATCTGCTGAAGCGCCTTCTATTGTGTGAACAGGAGCTATTAACTGTAAGTTGTTGTTGAGATCAACACCAGTATTATCTTTAAATGTTGACTGTTATCCGGCCTGTGCTAAACAGGAACATAGCAAAGGGGTCACTCTGATGTCAAGCCAACCCCAGGTCAATGTATCGACAGGTTATTATTTTTTAACACACATTCACGGGATATGGGCATTGCTGGCTGGGTCCAGCATTTATTGTCCATTCCTAACTACCCTCCATTTCAGAGAGCGTTTGAGAGTCAACCACATTGCTGTGGATCTGGAGTCACATGTAGGCCAGACTGGGTAAGGACGGCAGATTTCCTTCCCTAAAGGACATGAGTGCAGTGTGTAAATGTACACATCAAATGTCTATAATTCATCCAGTTTAAATTGTAACACAGATTTTATTTCTTACCTACAAGATTAAAAATCCAACATAGCTTGTAAATACTGACTCCCAAAATTGTAACAATTAATCGCTTATTTACTTGATATTTATGCTAATTTAGACGACTCAAATTAAGAGTCTGTGAAAATTTGTACAATTTCCCACTCCCCCGGAGTAACATCACCTGACGCCATCCCTGCCTCAGTGGTAAAATCTGGGCAGCATGGACAAGTTGGGCCGAAGGGCCTGTTTCCATGCTGTAAACCTCTAACTCATCAGCTGCTGGAAGCCACAGTGAAGCTTTTGTCAGCTCTGGAGTTGATTCATCCAATGTTCTCCTGACCAGTCACCCATTCCCATACCTCCATAATCCTGAGCTCATCCAGAATGCTGCTGTCTGCATTCCAACCCGCACCTAGTCCCAGTCACCCAGCGCCCTTCTGTTGCCTGCCCTACACTGGCTCCCGCTCCAGTTATACCTCAATGTGAAAGTTCTCATCCTTGTTTTGGAATTTCTCCATAGCCTCATCCCTTTCTACCTCTGGATCTCTTCCATTCCCACAAGCCTCCGAGACAGTGGTGATTCTCTAATATTAGGTCTGGAACTATTATCTGGAAGTACTGCCCCCTCTGACCTTTGCACTCAGCCATGGTTAAGTATTGGGTCAACACGATGATCTCCCACTTACTCAGTGCTTGAGTCAAACTCAAAATACACGAGGACAGTGGGTGAAAAATTCAAAGTATTGAAAGAAAAGCCCCCACCGCCTCCCCACACCCTGCCACTACCCCCTCCCTCCATTTGCTGTCAGGGCAATGATTTTTATTTTTATTTTAAAAGATATATATTAAAAGGTGGAGTGAAACTGAAAACACACAGTCGCTTAAAATAATCACAGCTAGCAGTCTGGGATAAGGACATAAGAACTAGGAGCAGGAGTTGGCCATCTGGCCCCTCGAGTCTGCTCTGCCATTCAATAAGATCATGGCTGATCTTTTTGTGGACTCAGCTCCACTTACCCGCCCGCTCACCATAACCCTTAATCCCTTTACTGTTCAAAAATTTATCTATCCTTGCCTTAAAAACATTCAATGAGGTAGCCTCAACTGCTTCACTGGGCAGGGAATTCCACAGATTCACAACCCTTTGGGTGAAGAAGTTCCTCCTCAACTCAGTCCTAAATCTGCTCCTCCTTATTTTGAGGCTATGCCCCCTAGTTCTAGCTTCACCCACCAGTGGAAACAACCTCCCTGCTTCTATCTTATCTATTCCCTTCATAATTTTATGTTTCCATAAGATCCCCCCTCATTCTTTTAAATTCCAGTGAGTATAGCCCCAGTCTACTCAGTGTCTCCTCATAAACCAACCCAGAACCCTGACATATCTACAGAGTCAGATATTTCCAGATCGGTCCGTACATTCCTGGGAACTCTGGATAGACTGAGAAAAATCCCTGCAGCACTGACAGATTTGGAATTGTGAAGAGTGTGTCACAGGGAGAGAGAGGGATGGATGCAGCACCTTGAGTGGCCACTGATGTTAATTGCATCTACTATAACCAACAAGCCTAAGCGAGGGAGAGATACAGAGAGAGACAGAGACAGAGAGACAGACAAAGACAGAGAGAGAGACAGAGAGCAACAAAGAGAGAGAGAGAGACAGAGAGAGAGAGAGAAGAGAGAGGGAGAGAAGAGACAGAGCGAGAGAGACAGAGCGAGAGAGACAGAGCGAGAGAGACAGAGCGAGAGAGACAGAGCGAGAGAGACAGAGCGAGAGAGACAGAGCGAGAGAGACAGAGCGAGAGAGACAGAGCGAGAGAGACAGAGCGAGAGAGACAGAGCGAGAGAGACAGAGAGAGAGAGACAGAGAGAGAGAGACAGAGAGAGAGAGACAGAGAGAGAGAGACAGAGAGAGAGACAGAGAGAGAGAGAGAGAAACAGAGAGAGAGAAACAGAGAGAGAGAGACAGAGAGAGAGACAGAGCGAGAGACAGAGCGAGAGACAGAGCGAGAGACAGAGCGAGAGACAGAGCGAGAGACAGAGCGAGAGACAGAGCGAGAGACAGAGCGAGAGACAGAGCGAGAGACAGAGCGAGAGACAGAGCGAGAGACAGAGCGAGAGACAGAGCGAGAGACAGAGCGAGAGACAGAGCGAGAGACAGAGCGAGAGACAGAGCGAGAGACAGAGCGAGAGACAGAGCGAGAGACAGAGCGAGAGACAGAGCGAGAGACAGAGCGAGAGAGAGACAGAGCGAGAGAAACAGAGAGAGAGACAGGGAGAGACAGACAGGGAGAGACAGACAGAGAGAGAGAGACAGAGAGAGAGAGAGAGAGAGAGACAGAGAGAGAGACAGAGAGAGAGACAGAGAGAGAGACAGAGAGAGAGACAGAGAGAGAGACAGAGAGAGAGACAGAGAGAGAGACAGAGAGAGAGACAGAGAGAGAGACAGAGAGAGAGACAGAGAGAGAGACAGAGAGAGAGACAGAGAGAGAGACAGACAGAGAGAGACAGACAGAGAGAGACAGACAGAGAGAGACAGACAGAGAGACACACAGAGAGAGAGAGAGACACACAGAGAGAGAGACAGAGAGACAGACAGAGAGAGAGAGAAAGACAGAGAGAGAGAGAAAGACAGACAGAGAGAGACAGAGAGAGAGACAGAGAGAGAGACAGAGAGAGAGAGACAGAGAGAGAGAGACAGAGAGAGAGAGACAGAGAGAGAGAGACAGAGAGAGAGAGACAGAGAGAGAGAGACAGAGAGAGAGACAGAGAGAGAGACACACACAGAGAGACACACACAGAGAGACACACACAGAGAGACACACACAGAGAGACACACACAGAGAGACACACACAGAGAGACACACACAGAGAGACACACAGAGAGACACACAGAGAGACACACAGAGAGACACACAGAGAGACACACAGAGAGACACACAGAGAGACACACAGAGAGACACACAGAGAGAGAGACACACAGAGAGAGAGACACAGAGAGAGAGACACAGAAAGAGAGACACAGAGAGAGAGACACAGAGAGAGAGAGACACAGAGACAGGGAGAGAGACAAAGAGAGAAACAGAGACAGAGATGGAGAGTGAGAGGGAGAGAGGTGGAGAGAGAGGGACATAGAGAGACAGAGAGCAACAAAGAGAGAGAGTGACGGAGAGCGAGAGAGAGAGAGAGAGATCGAGAGACTCAGAGAAAGAGACAGACGGAGAGAGAGAGATAGAGAGAGAGAAGCAGAGACAGAGACAGGGAGAGAGAGACAGAGACAGGGAGAGAGAGAGACAGAGACAGGGAGAGAGAGAGACAGAGACAGGGAGAGAGAGACAGAGACAGACAGAGAGAGAGACATCAGCAGTCACAATGAGAGGAAATAACATAAGCACCAAACACGCAGCCTGAGGACGGGGTAACAGCTAAAGATGTCATGTGGAAAGAGGGGTGTGTGTGGGCGTGTGGGTGTGTGGGTGTGGGCGTGTGGGCGTGTGGGTGTGGGCGTGTGGGTGTGGGCGTGTGGGTGTGTGGGTGTGGGTGTGGGCGTGTGGGTGTGTGGGCGTGTGGGTGTGTGGGTGTGGGTGTGGGCGTGTGGGCGTGTGGGTGTGGGCGTGTGGGCGTGTGGGTGTGGGTGTGTGGGCGTGTGGGCGTGTGTGTGTGGGCGTGTGTGTGTGGGCGTGTGGGTGTGGGCGTGTGGGTGTGTGGGCGTGTGGGCGTGTGTGTGTGGGCGTGTGTGTGTGGGCGTGTGTGTGTGGGCGTGTGGGTGTGGGCGTGTGGGTGTGTGGGCGTGGGCGTGTGGGTGTGTGGGCGTGTGTGTGTGCAAGTTTAAAGAACATTTATTGAGGAGTGTATTGCTGAACTCAGTGTGTGTGGCCCATGAACCCATATTTTCTAATGAATGAATTTGAAAACCTGCATTTTTGTGTCTAAACAAAAGCCCAAAAAGCAAACAGACGCCCCCAACAAATTTAACTTCGCTTCCCAAAAAGAGCCTCAAAAAATATAGATACATTGACCCCCCCTACCTGGTCAGAGCCACACTGACTGGCTGGGGTCTCAGACAGGAGATAAACAGCAATGCAGCCACAGCACTGTGCCCTACAACAGCTTTCTACATCTCCACCCTGGCAAAGAATCAATTGCAGCCACACTTCCCACGACGAGTGTGATATTTTATACACGTGTCGATAGGGATAAGGAGATAAAAGGATTAATTGTGCGCCTTCGCCACAGCAACAGAATCATTTTCAACATCTGTTTAAAATCACAATTTTTTCAGTAACTGAAATTTCTAAGGTCCAAAGTGAAAAGTAAAGCAAATTAAGTGAAAAAGAAAAGGAATGAAGTTTGTCCCATTGCAGACACCAGCCACACAGCGCAATAACCCTTGTAGATTGTCACAGGATCCTGCTCGATTTCATTAAGATGTGTTACTGAGTTTCAGCGTCCAAGCCCACTGACAGGGTCGTTGTCTGATGTTGACTTTGGGAAGCATCACCATGAGTCCCTGATCCCCAAACTGCTCCCATTGCAGAGGCTCAGAGTATCCAACAAAGTTTACCTTATGAGTGAAAATGACACACAAGTATAAACATAATGGTATGAAAGTTGTGTCAAGCTGTGATTAATCAGCTATCACGAGATGATGTATTGTTAAGTAATTCAAACCTTTGTTTTTCCCGCTGTAACGCGGGGAGCACCAAGAACCAGAAATCCCAGGTCTGGCCAGGTGAGGAATACCGCATAAACCACTCCTTCTTCAGCTGCAGACGTGTACCTGGCAAAACAGATAACCCACATTCAGGAACTGGCCTGACAGCATCTGATCTCACACACTTTGCACGGGAAAGGATGCTGAAGGAACCGGTGCCATCTCCAAGGCTGGAGACCAAAGGCATTCACGAAGCTGGAACAAAGGCAGCTATGTGGAGTCAGGCCACAGATCAATCATGATCTCATTGAATGGTGGAAGAGGTTCAAGGGGCTGAATGGCCTCCTCCTGTTCCTATGAAAGGTAAGCAGATTAAAATGCTGGGACAGAGAATTGGTTGAAAGGATGCTTAACATGTCACCCTGTTCCATGGATTCGTCTTTTGTTTCTATCTTTAGAATGCAGTCTTGCAATCATAGAAATCATAGAAACCCTACAGTGCAGAAACAGGCCATTCGGCCCATCAAGTCTGCACTGACACAATCCCACCCAGGCCCTACCCCCATATCCCTACACATTTACCCGCTAATCCCTCTAACCTACGCATCTCAGGACACTAAGGGGCAATTTTAGCATGGCCAATCAACCTAACCCGCACATCTTTGGACTGTAGGAGGAAACCGGAGCACCCGGAGGAAACCCACGCAGACAGGAGGAGAATGTGCAAACTCCACACAGACAGTGACCCAAGCTGGGAATCGAACCCGGGACCCTGGAGCTGTGAAGCAGCAGTGCTAACCACTGTGCTACCGTGCCGAAATAGATCAGATTACACAGCAGGATTCCAGTACAGAAAGCAATTAATGGCCAATTAAACTGTTTTAATGATGTAGGTTAGGGGATAAATATTGATCTGTGGACCAGGGAGAACTCACCAGCTCTCCTTTTAATCATGCCATGAGATCGTAAATGTCCACCTGAGAGAGAGGGACCTTGGTTTAGTGTCTCAACTGAAAGACAGCACTTCCGACAGTGCTGCACTCCCTCAGTACTGCAGCAGAATGTCAGCCTGGATTTTGTGGTCAAGTCTCTGGAGTGGGACTTGAAAACACAACCTTCTGACTGAAAAGCGAGAATGTTACCCAATCAGCCTTGACTGAAACCAATGTGTCGCACACCTTCTGAGTGACATTCTGTCTGGACCCCTGCCAATGCTGCTTTCTTTATGACCCTACCACACTCCGGGAGTGACGGTGTCGTTTTGCCTTCTCCAGGTCTTTGTACTGTATATGGCTTCTCCGTTTACTTGTAACCACTGCCCCATCTGCTTTAGCCTCTCTGCAAAGACAGGGAGTATCCGTCCATCGTGAGTGGGCCCAATGTTCATCAGGAGGTTTCCACCACAGGAGACGGTTTCAACCAGGGTCTGAAAGAAGAGAACAACGAAAGTAGCAATACTCTTTACAGATAAACTTCAGTCAACCTAGTCTCACGCAGCTTAGTCATGGTCCTCTCAGTGAAACTCCTCATTAAGACGTGATATCACAAGAAGAATGTTCGTAGTCACCTAGTGTTGTTACAATCCCAGTTGGTGTTATAACTGGATGGGAAGATCCCAGAATGGAACCCTGGCTCAAAGGACCAGGGGTTACCTCGGCATCCTTTCCTATGCGAAGTGTGTGAGGTCAGATGCTACGATTCTGGGGGCATGGACCATGCAAAGGTCCACTGACCTCAGGTGGGAGTTTCAGGTTTCGGGGCAAGTGGGGTCAGAAAATCCTGCCCTATAGCTTTTACTTTTTTCAAATATGGAGGAACAGAGTCACAGGATCGCTCATTAGTTTTAACAACAAGAAGAAAACATGTATTAAACATGAAAAGTTAGACTATGATCCAGTTCTCCTTTACTACCCCCTTAGCTTTTCCAATATCCATGGATTTTCAGGTTAACACAGATTGCAACATATACCACAAGCAACAATGGCCTCAGTAACAGAGACTGGCTGTGTCAAACCACACTCTCCGATCTGAACCCAAGTTAGTGTCTGTGAATTCCTCCTCGGAATCCCCCCACATGAGAATTTCCAAACTCGACTCCCAAAAGAAAATGCTTTGAAATCTCCTTTCACACGAATGTTTTCCATCAGCGGTTTACATTCCAAACTCCAGTCCAGGTTTTCCAAATTACTCTTTCAAACAAAGCTGCCATTCCACTTTTAATAACAAATTCAGTATCCAGGGTTTACAACTCCCCCTTTGGGATTTTTTTTATCTCGACTGCTGTACAAACTGTCCACAATTGCTTTAACTTTCAGATTTCCAGCCTCTATTAAAATGGCATCAAACTTTTGATTTACCTCTGAAGTCTTCTTTCCCACTTTAGCTCTGGTTGCTGCAAATGTCGCTTTCACTCACAACACCTTGGGCCAAATGCGGGCAATTGGGACTAGCTTAATGGTAAAAATTTCACAGCTTGGATAAGTTGGGCCAAAGAGCCTGTTTCCATGCTGTAAATCTTTCGCTTGAATTCTCCTGAACAATATCTTTGTCTTAAGAAGATGTAAGTTAAGAGACCGTCTTTCTGTCCCAATTCCCTGGTTATCTGGTTCTTTGGAAAGTTTCCCTCTTTGCAACTCCCTTGTCCTGTCCAACTTTTCCTAGCAGAGTTGAGAGATGTTCACTTCCCAGTGTCCTGTCTCCAATTGCAGACAAATTCAGCTAAAAACTAAATTCAAAAGCCTTTGTATCTGAAAAGGCCCCCAGTTGCTAAGCAACAACTTCTACTGCTGACAGTCTCTATTCACTCTTCACGCCATATCCTTCTCTAAACACAATAGAAGCACAGTTTGAATTGAACCAGCCCCCACATATACAAACACCTTTGTCCAGCCTGAATCTAACTATAGGTTGTATCTTTCCTTCCACAGAAATATTAAATCAAACCTACTTAAACTATACCTTTATTCTAATGTTTATCAGCTCAGTTAGCTGGTTCATGATGCAAAGCAATGCGAAAGGCATAGGTATAATTCCTATATTGGCTGAGGAATGGTACGGTGGCACAGTGGTTAGCACTGCTGCCTCACAGTGCCAGGGTCCCAGGTTCAATTCTGGCCTCGAGTCACTGTCTGTGTGGAGTTTGCACATTCTCCCCCGTGTCTGCGTGGGTTTTCTCCGGGTGCTCCGGTTTCCTCCCACAGTCCAAAGATGTGCGGGTTAGGTCGATTGGCCATGCTAAATTGACTCTAGTGTCAGGGGGATTAGGAAGGTAAATGCGTGGGGTAACGGGAATAAGGCCTGGGTGGGGTAATGGTCGGTACAGACCTGATGGGCCGAATGGCCTCCTTCTGTACTATAGGGATTCTATGATTCATGAAGGCTCATCTTCTCAACCTAGCCCTTAGCCTGAGATGTGGAGATCCTCAGATGTAAATCACCACTAGTTATCTCTCTCCCTCTAAGCAGAGAGCAGCCTATGGTCATCTGGGACTATGGTGACTTTAACATTTCACCAGTTTTTAGTTTAATTTGATTCCTGTATTTGTGAAGAAAAAGTTAGAATTTCAATTTGGCTTCTTGTTAAATAAAAGCGCCAACAAGCCTATGTTTAGTTTCACTTTAAACTTTGCCTGCACTGTAATTAAGGATTTGTGACATAAAAGCAATTACAGAGTTAAAATCTAATGAAAGTGAAAGTTTATTTATTAGTCACAAGTAAGGCTAACATTAACACTGCAATGAAATTACTGTGAAATTCCCATTGTCGCCTCAGTCCGGTGCCTGTTCGGGTCAATGCCGCTGACCAGCACATCTTTCACAATGTGGGAGGAAACCGGAGCACCCGGAGGAAACCCACGCAGACATGGGGAGAACGTGCAAACTCCACACAGACAGTGACCCAAACCGGGAATCGAACCCGGGTCCCTGGCACTGTGAGGCAGCAGTGCTAACCACTGTGCCACCCTGCCACCCACTATATGTCTCTGTGAAAGTAAAAGCATAGCTGGGGTGAAGGAATAGTGTAATATAATTCATCTTTTCTTGTTGAATAAAGGGTTTATTCTTTGGTTAAAAGTTAATCGGCAGTCTTTGACTCTGTTCAATGTTGCTAAACCAAAAACAAAAGTTAGTGTCTGTCGCACCAGGGTTCCATCCTGTCTTCTGACTGCCCAATATTAACAACAGCTGGGATTTTAACACCTTGCCCTAACATCTTAGTTCAAAGGGATCTTATCTGTCCATTTGAGAGGGTAAACAAGACTTCTGTTTAATGTTTCATTGGACAGGCAGCATTTTGGACAGTGCAGCACTCCCCCAAATGCTGCAATTGTGTCATCGTGACTTTTGGTGCTCAAATCCAGGATGTGAGCACGAGAATCAAGGCTGACGTGTCACACAGACAGAAATGTTTAACATTTGCAAATAGACAATAAGGCAGTCAGAGGGACTGAGATTTTCCATGGAGATAGTGCCCTAAAGGCCAGACAGAGAGTTAGGGAAAGACCGCCTACACTAACCCTGGAAACCACGACTCTATTTCCCATGGCGCAGGCAAATAGTTGCCTGCAGTTGTGGCGTCTGGCCCTGTGAGACAGGATGTCCCACCTCCCACAGGTTCTGGCCAATTAGAGGCTGGCAGCTCTCGATCTCCAGCACCACCATCGAGGTGACCCAGAATGCAGGTAACCCAAGTGTCAGAGTTTACCAGGACCAAGCGGGCAGGCCCTGCCGATGGAGGTGGTTTGGGAAGTGGATTGTGAAATTAGTTAGAATCCATAAAATCCCCACAGTACAGAAGGAGGCCATTCGGCCCATCGAGTCTGTACCGACCACAATCCCACCCAGACCCTATTCTCGCAAAACCACGCATTTACCCTGCTAATCCTCCTGACTCTAGGGTCGATTTAGCATTGCCAATCTATCTAATCCGCACATCTTTGGACTGTGGGAGGAAACCGAAGCACCCGGAGGAAACCCACGCAGACCCCACGGGGAGAACGTGGAGACTCCGCACAGACAATGACCTGAAGCTGGATTTGAACCTGGGACCCTGGCGCTGTGAGGTTGCAGTGCTAACCACTGTGCCACCGTGCCACCCTGGTAGAGGGGGTGGGCAGGGGGGTGGGGTGGTTCTTCCAGTAGGGTGAGCCTTGCCATTGTGTGAGGATCTCCTGGGGAGAACAGGAGAAAATACCAGGAACAAACAGAGAAAATGCTGGAAATTCTCAGCAGGTCCGACTGCATCTGTGGAGAGAGAATTGAGCCAATGGCTGGAATTCACCAGCCGTTCACACCCCACCGCTGCCAGGGGACAGGAAATTAGGCGCTCAGCCAAATCTTCATTCACTGCAGCAGAATGAGAGAATCCCTTCGGTGTAAACGGCCAGACAATCCCGCCCAACATTTCGAGTCTGGAGACTGGGCCATCCAACCCTTGTTTCAGATTCCAGCATCTGCAGGGTTTTTTTTTCACTAAAACACCAGCGGCTGGTGAGGTCCTTTATTGGTCATTAATCGGCCACATCAGGCCCTCAGTTGGCCTAAAAACAAGCAAGCCACTCACCACCGACGCCGCTGCTGGTATAAGCAAGGCAACAGGCACAGCAAACCCTCTACTGGCCCACTCAGAGTTACACCCCCCCTCCTGTGGGAGGATTCCAGGAGTTCCAGACAAACAGAGAGAGACACGGGTAAGTTTTACCTTCACCAGTTGTTCTATTGAAAGATAATCTCTGAGTTTTGCCTCTCTCCTGTACCCCCATGATTTGCTGTCTATGGTCATGCAATTCTCCCACTTGTGGGCCAGGAGGTGTCCTGGGTTATACCGATCAGCACATGTGTAGTAGCCGCCGTGTTTGCAGATTGTGCCGTAACCCCAGCGGTCATTAGTTACAACCGTCTTCCCCACTGGGCTAGAATAAGAATAACAAATTAGAGATTAAATGTGTCTCATCAAAGGATTCAAACACTGTAAATACAACATTCCTCAACCTCAGAAACAAAGTGAATGAACCAAATCAGAAATTCACCAGATTCATGATCACATTCACTGACACTGACAAGAGATTGCTATCTCTCGATGAATTTGGTTCAAAACTTGCAGCAGGAAAAACTGTCGGGATCTGCGGCAAGTGAGGCGGGTGTGAAGGTGGAGTGAGAGGACTAACTGGATTGGCCTTCAAATAAGCCGGAACAGACTGGCTTGATGGGCTGATTCCCACATTCTGCACTGCACTGGTTCTAATAAACTGAGCTCCCATTCTCTGGAGCATTAGGCTAGGTCTTGGGTTGCTACGTCCAGTAACACCATCACTCTACACCGCCGTGTACATAGCCCCCTGCAAGACAACAGCACAAGTGAATGCTGGATCCTCAGGAGTGGAGAGGGCGTATGGGGGCTGGGGGAGAGTGGTGGGGATGGTGGAAGGTGGGGGTCTGTGGGGCTGGGTGGGGGAGTATGGAGGGGTTAGCATGGGGGCTGGGAGCTGGGGGGTTGTTGAGCGGGGGGGCTGGGGGTGGCAGGGGGTTGGGAGGTGGGTTCGAGCGAGGAGGTTGGGGGCTGGGTGGGGGAATATGGAGGGTTGTTTAGTGAGTGAGCTGGGTGGGGGTAGCGGGGGGGGGGAGCTGGGTAGGGGAGTCCAGGGGGGGTTAATGGGGGAGGTGGGAGCTGGGTGGGGATCGTGGGGGGTAGGTGCTGGGTTGGGGGTGAGGGGGGGGGAAGTATGGGGGGGTTAGCACGGGGACTGGGAGCTGGGTGGGGATAGTGGGGGCTGGGAGACTGTGTGTTCAGTGGGGGTAGCAGGGGGGTGGGAGCTGGGTTGGGGGTGAGGAGGGGAAGTATGGGGGGGTTAGTACGGGGGCTGGGAGCTGGGTGGGGATAGTGGGGGCTGGGAGACTGTGTGTTCGGTGGGGGTAGCAGGGGGGTGGGAGCTGGGTGGGGTAGTGGGGGTGGGGAGACTGCGTTCAGTGGGGGTAGCAGGGGGGTGGGAGCTGGGTTGGGGGTGAGGAGGTTGGGGGCTGGGTGGGGGAGTATGGGAGGGTTAATGGGGGGACTGGGTGCTGGATGGGGGTTGCACGGGGGGTGGAAGCTGGGTTGGGGCTGGGTGGAGGAGTATTGGGGGGGGGGGGGGGGGGGGGAGGGGTGCTGTGTGTTGGGTGGGGAGTGGGAAGGCTGGTTCAAGTGTCAGCCTCAGAACTCCAGCAAAGACAGACCACAACATGGTGCCATGACATTATTCAGGAGAAATAAAATCCTTTTAGCCGATTGCGAATCTCCTGCTGCTTTCAGACCTTTCTCTTCCCAAAAGATTTTACCCAGAGGGGGAAGTTGACACATTCCTGACGAGCAGGAATTATCATGTGATGTAGTTCTCATTAACTCCAGCTTCATATACACAGACACAGAGACAGGGGGCAGTCATGAGCACAGAAACAGGAGGTAAACCAGGAGTGTACAGGTCCTGGACAACTCCACGTTTACGACAGTTGTCTCGATTGGGCTGTGGATGTGATCGGGGAGAGGAAGGGAGAAGGCCAAAGCACGGGAGGCTCCATCAGGATCCCACTGACCTCCTGCTGCTTCAGCATAGAACCATGGAACCCTGACAATGCAGAAGGAGGCCATTCAGCCCCTTGAGTCTGCACCGACTCTCTGACAGAGCACCTTACCCAGGCCCAGCTCCCGCCCTGTCCCGTAACCCCATGCATTTACCTTGCTAATCCACCTAACCCGCACATCTTTGGACTGTGGGAGGAAACCGGAGCACCCGGCAGAAACCCACCGAGGCACAGGGAGAACGTGGAGATTCCACACAGATAGTGACCCGAGGCCAGAATTGAACCCAGGTCTCTGGTGCTGTGAGGCAGCAGCGCTAACGACTGTGCCACCCTTAAAAGAGGAGGTTTAGTATCAAGGCATGACAGGAAGCAGTGGGATTGAAGGAGGAAAGGCCACAGGATGAGAGGTAAGAAGGGAGTGGGATCAGAGGGGGAAAGGCCATGGGATCAGTGCTGGGCTAATCAGTGTCCTTACTTTAACTATCCACTCCTGCCTGGTTTCTGCCACGTGACAGGAGTTGGAGTGAGCGATCATTCACTGATGTACGCAGGTCAGTACCTGTGGTTATAAAGCCAATCCAGGAAGCCAGTGCTGTTCCAGTAGCTATCCGGCGCATTTCCATCCCCATCAGACCACAGGATTTCTGGCCGGTATTTGTTGACAATTTCATACAGCTCTGGCAGGCTCTTGGTTGTGGGGAACTTGTTGGTTGTAAACACATTGGCGGCATCCTCCAGGAAGGCGGGATTAAACCACTCAAAGAGCGAATGGTAAAGGCCAAATCTCAGCGTGGTCCTGTTTCGAACAGCCTCAGCGAACTCTCCAACAAGGTCACGGTGAGGACCAGTATCAATCGCATTCCAGTTCCAGGAATACTTTGAACCCCACAGTGTAAACCCTAAATAAATCACACAAATCAGATCAGCAACCTGAAACATTGACTCTGCGGCTCCCCACAGCCGCTGACAGACCAGCTGAATATTTCCAGCTTTTTGTTTTTATCGTACAGAGAATCGTCACTATGGATTTTTGTAAATAGCAAACTGAGTTTGTCCAAAACACCCGAGCAAATAGTTGTCTGGGCAGAGAGGGAGCTGGGCAGAGAGGGAGCTGGGCAGAGAGGGAGCTGGGCAGGGAGGGAGCTGGGCAGGGAGGGAGCTGGGCAGGGAGGGAGCTGGGCAGGGAGGGAGCTGGGCAGGGAGGGAGCTGGGCAGGGAGGGAGCTGGGCAGGGAGGGAGCTGGGCAGGGAGGGAGCTGGGCAGGGAGGGAGCTGGGCAGGGAGGGAGCTGGGCAGGGAGGGACATGGGCAGGGAGGGACCTGGGCAGGGAGGGACATGGGCAGGGAGGGACATGGGCAGGGAGGGACCTGGGCAGGGAGGGAGCTGGGCAGGGAGGGAGCTGGGCAGGGAGGGAGCTGGGCAGGGAGGGAGCTGGGCAGGGAGGGAGCTGGGCAGGGAGGGAGCTGGGCAGGGAGGGAGCTGGGCAGGGAGGGAGCTGGGCAGGGAGGGACCTGGGCAAGGAGGGAGCTGGGCAGGGAGGGAGCTGGGCAGGGAGGGAGCTGGGCAGGGAGGGAGCTGGGCAGGGAGGGAGCTGGGCAGGGAGGGAGCTGGGCAGGGAGGGAGCTGGGCAGGGAGGGAGCTGGGCAGGGAGGGAGCTGGGCAGGGAGGGAGCTGGGCAGGGAGGGACCTGGGCAAGGAGGGACCTGGGCAAGGAGGGACTTAGGCAGCAATGCCCACATCCCATGAATGAATAAAGAATAAGAAACAATGATTGGAGGCCTTTCTATTCCTGCACCTCTTTAGAATTGGACCATCTACCACAGACCAATGAAAAATAACTCTCATCTGAAGATGCAAAACTGAGAAATAACAATCAAACCCACGTACTGTGTTCAAATTAAACTCAATGGGTGGAAGGCCATCTGACCCTCACACACTCCATGTGAATCTCTAACCAATTTGCTCCTTTTGTGATGGTTTGCTACCCCGGGGTAATGTGTCTGGCGTCAGTGTATTGAATAGTCTGTTACCTTCGTGGTGTTTGGAGGTCAGGACCACGTACTTTGCTCCAGAGGCGCTGAGGAGATCAGCCCATTCTGCTGCATCGAAGAAGGTCGCAGAGAACATGGGAGCAAAGTCAGCATACGTAAATCCCAAAGGATAGTTCCTTTCCATAAACTCCACATAGGGCTTCGATTTTTCTTTTTGCCAGTAATACCTAAAATCAAAACACAAATAAACAAATTCCTTTAATTTGCCGAGTGTGGTGATTGGTGCAGTAATTTCCACTTACAGACATTGCCAATAGAAAATGACCACCAACCAAAACCTCATCACAGTGAGTGACCATTGGCCACAACCACACCAGTGAGTGACCACTGACCACAACCTCACCACAGTGAGTGACCACTGACCACAGCCACACCACAGTAAGTGACCAATGCCCACAACCTCACCACAGTGAGTGACCACAACCTCACCAGTGAGTGACCACTGGCCACAGCCTCACCACAGCAAGTGACCACTGACCACAACCACACCACAGTAAGTGACCACTGACCACAGCCACACCACAGTGAGTGACCACTGGCCACAACCTCACCACAGCAAGTGACTACTGACCACAGCCACACTGCAGCAAGTGACCAATGACCACAACCACACCACAGTAAGTGACCACTGACCACAACCACACCACAGTGAGTGACCACTGGCCACAACCTCACCACAGCAAGTGACTACTGACCACAACCTCACCACAGCAAGTGACTACTGACCACAGCCACACTGCAGCAAGTGACCAATGACCACAACCACACCACAGTGAGTGACCACTGACCACAACCTCACCACAGCAAGTGACCACTGACCACAACCTCACCACAGTGAGTGACCACTGACTACAGTCACACCACAGTGAGTGACCACTGGCCACAACCTCACCACAGCAAGTGACCACTGACCACAGCTACACTACAGCAAGCGACCAATGACCACAACCACACCACAGTGAGTGACCACTGACCACAGCTGGACAATGACCAGTAACCACTGTCCAGATGTAGTCAGGCCTAAGGAACTCCGGCTCTGCGGACTTGTTTATTGGATGCTGGAGAGAGAGAGGAGGTTCCGGTTGTGAAATACAAATGCAAACACGGAAATAACAAAGCAGCTCTGATAATCAGGTCAGTATCTGAGAGACAGAGACAGTTCCCAGAGAGAGGGGGCAAAGATTGCTGAACTTTGCCATTGACATGAAGCTGTCTTTGAATGTTGTTCACTCACCAGAACCATTCGCTGCCGAAGCTGGGCACTGAGAACACCCCCCAGTGAATGAAAATGCCGAACTTGGCTTGGTCATACCAGGGGGGCAGGGGGCGAGAGTCGATGGAGTCCCAGCTCGGAGCTGCCAGTGTCTGGGAGCTGGGGCTGAGAGAGAGCCAGCTCAGAGCCAGGGACCAGCAGCAAACACTGTAGCTCAGCATGGCAAACAGCAGAAGTTGCAAAAAGCCCCACTGCAACCAGGAAATGCGAGGGAGGAGCTGGGGCAGCTCTGTCCAAACCATTTCCGCTGTGTCCCAGCAAGAGGCTGCATTTGGATAATGAATGGGAAGCGAGCTTTGAAAGTGCTGCACAGCTCACATTTCACTGTTGCTGGTTCAGTACAAACTCAGAATCCCTACAGTGCAGGAGACCATTCGGCCCATCCAGTCTGCACCGACTCTTACCCAGCCTTACCCTTTAACCCACATATTTACCCCGCTAATCCCCTAACCCATATGTCCTGGGACACTAAGCTTAGTAAGGAGTCCAACAACACCAGGTTAAAGTCCAACAGGTTTGGACTTCAACCTGGTGTTGTTAGACTCCTTACTGTGTTTACCCCAGTCCAACGCCGGCATCTCCACATCAACACTCAGCATAGCCATTCATGCTAATCTGCACATCTTTGGACTGCTGAATTTTAGCAACAACTGTCTCCCCGTTTGGTATCAACTGTCCATTCCAGGATTGGGGTGGCACAGTGGTTAGCACTGCTGCTTCATAACACCAGGGACCCAGGTTCAATTCCTGGCTTGGGTCACTGTGTGGGGTTTGCACATTCTCCCCATGTCTGTGTGAGTTTCCTCCGGTTTCCTCCCACAGTCTGAAAGACGTGCTGGTTAGGTGCATTGACCCAAACAGGCGCCGCACTGTGGCAACTAAGGGAATTTCACAGTAACTTCATTGCAGTGTTAATGTAAGCCTTACTTGTGACTAATAAATAAACTTTAAGATAAGATTGTGCACACCTTGCTAAAATTGAACACTGTGGCATCAACAGGAGACCATTCAGCCCCTCTGGCAAGTTCAACCATTCATTTAGACCGTGGTTGTCCTGCATCTTAATTCCATTAATTTGCCAGTGAGATTCCATCTTTATACATTTACCAAACATAAAACTATGAGTGCCAGTTTTGAAATTTTATACTGACCTCCCAGCTTCATCAATTGGTGCAGGATGTATAACCATGCCAGCCAAATACCTGGGAAATGAAACCAAAAGAGAAAGCGCTGGAAAATCTCAGCAGGTCTGGCAGCATCTGTGAGGAGAGAAACGAGCTGACATTTCATGTCCAGATGACCCTTTGTCAAAGCTGTCAGCATCGAAGAATTTCAGAATTGCTGCAGTGCAGGAGGAGGGCATTCGGCCCATCGCATCTACACCAGCCCTCTGAACGAATAATTGATCAGTGCCAAGCCTGCTTATTCTTAACTTTCTGATCATGGTCCAATTCCCTTTTAAATGCTTCGCTTGAATCTGCCTCTATCACATTGTCGGGCAGTGAGTTCCAGATCTGCCAGAGCATTACAATGATAGAACCATACAGCGCAGAAGAGGCCCTTCAGCCCATCAGGTCTGCACCGACACATTAGAAACACCTGAACTCCCACCTAATCCCATCTGCCAGCACTTGGCCCATAGCCCTGAATGTTATGATGTGCCAAGTGCTCATCCAGATACTTTTTAAAGGATGTGAGACATCCCACCTCTACCACCCTCCCAGGCAGCGCATTCCAGATCTGTCAATGCATTCTGGACTGTCCCGCGCATTCCAGACCACCGTGAGAGATCACCAAGCCAGACTGGGCCACAGTGCAGGACACCAGCCGCTTGCTGCATAAAAAAGCCTTTTTCTCATATCACTTTTGCTTATTTTGCCAATTACTTTAAACCTGTGCCCTCTCATTCTAAATCTTTCCCAAGGTTGGAACAGTTTCTCCCTATCTGCTCTGTCCAGATCCCTCATGGTATTGAATATCTTTATCTCAGCCTTCTTTTCTCCATGGAAAATAGTCCCAATCTTTCCAACCTATCTTCACAACTGTCATTCCTCATTCCTGGAACTATTCTCATACATCTTTCCAATCCATTCACATTCTTCCTGAATTCTAATGCCCAGAACTAGACACAATGCATCAGTTGAGGCTTATAGAAGGTAAACTCCCCAAAGCCTATCCAACATGTACAAGACACAAGTCAGGAGTGTGGTGGAATTCTCTCCACTTGCCTGGATGGGTGCAACTCCAACAACACTCATGAAGCTTGACACAATCCAGGACAAAGCAGCCCACTTGATTACTACCACAACTACAAACCTCCACTCTCTCCATCACCGACGCTCAGTAGCAGCAGTGTGTACTGTCTACAAGATGCACTGCAGCAATTCACCAAAGATCCTTAGACAGCACCTTCCAACCCCAAGACCACCTCCATCTAGGAGGACAAGGGCAGCAGATACATGGGAACACCACCACCTGCAAGTTCCCCTCCAAGCCACTCACCATCCTGACTTGGAAATATATCGCCGTTCCTTCGCAGTCGCTGGGTCACAATCCTGGAATTCCCTCCCTAACGGCATTGTGGGTCAATCCAGTACATGGACTGCAGCGATTCAAGAAGGCAGCCCTCCATCAGCTTCTCAAGAGACAACTAGGGATGGGCAATAAATGCTGGCCAGCCAGCGATGCCCATGTCCCATGAATGAATTTTTAAAAATCCTCTTTGCTCCGATACACTGTGTCCCTATCAATAAAGTCCATAGTGCTATATGCTCTCTCAACCTGTCTGGCCTTCAGTGACTCATGCAGAAATACACCCAGGTCCCTCTGCTCCTGCACTCCATTTAGAATTGTACTTCTTATTTTATATTAACTCTCCATGTTCCATCTACAAACATGAATCACTTCACATTCAATTGCATTGAACTTCATCTGCCATCTTTCCGCCTCTTCCACCAACTGGTTTACGTCCTTTTGAAGTTCCCACATTCACACGTTTTGTAGCATGCACACATTTTGAAATTGTGCCCTCTGCACCAGGTTCTAGGTTGTTAATACATAACAGGAAGAGCAAGGGTCCGAACACTGACCCCTGGGGAATTCCACTATAAACCTTCCTCCATCCTGAGAAACACCATTAGCCAATACTTTCTGTTTCCTATCACTCAGCCAGCTTCATGTCCAAGTTACTACTGTCCTTGAGCTCACAAGTCTGTTGTGGGCCACTTTATCAAATGCCTTTTGGAAGTCCATGAACACCATGAATGTAACATTTGCAATTTTCCGGTCCTCTGGCACCTCTCCTGAGTTTAAGGAAGACTGAAAAACTATAATCAGTGCCTCTGCAATTTCCACTCTCACTTCCCTCAGTATCTCATCTGATCCATGCGTCTTATCCACTTTAGGTACAGGCTGTCTAACAATATATTTCCTTATCAATTGTAAACCCTTCTAGTGTTGAATTACCTTCCCTTAGCTACCAGTCTCTTTTCGTACTCCCTCTTTGCCTCTCTTATTTAATTTTTCACCTCCACCTTTATCCTTCTATATTCAGCCTGATTTTCAATTGTAGTTTCTATCTATCATCTGTCACAAGCACATTTCTTCTTTATCCCAATCTCTATCCCTTTTGTCACCCTGGGAGCTATGGATTTGTTTGCCCTACCTTTCCCTTCAAAGGAATATACCTTGACTGTGAGAGAACTATCTCTTCTTTAAAGGCAGTCCATTGTTTAACTACCATCTTACCTGCCAACCCTTGACTCCAATTCATTTAGTCTAGACCTGTTCTTTCCCCATTGAAGTTGGCTTACCTCAGTAAATTCCTCTGACTCTGGATTGTTCTTTGTGATACAATCTTATGGCTCAAGGATCACTGTTCCATGAATGTTCTTCTATTAACACTTGATCCACCTCATTCCCAAGAACCAGTTGGGTAATACCTCCTTTCTCATTGGAATGAAGCATACCTCTATGGAAAATTGTCCTGAACTCACTCTGGGAACTCTTGGCCCTCTTTCTTCTGTACACAGCTACTCTCTCAGTCTATATTCTGACAGCTAGAGTCCCCTATTAAATCTACCTTATAATATTTGCACATTTTGTAGTTTCTTTGTATTATTGTCTCTCTTTATCCTTCCCATTAGTTGGTGGCCTATCGGCTACACTGAGCAACATAATTGAATCTCTTTTGTTCCTCAGCTCTAGACAAATATATTATGCCTGTGAACCCTGTAGAATATCCTTTCTCTCCAACACTGCAATGTTCTCCTGAATCCATAGTGCCACTAATCTCCTGAACACCTTATATCCAGTAATATTTAACAACTAGTGCTGCCCTTCCTTGAGCCAGGTCTCTGTTATTGCCACTTACCATATTTCCACATAGAAATCATAGAAACCCTACAGTGCAGAAGGAGGCCATTCGGCCCATCGAGTCTGCACTGACCACAATCCCACCCAGGCCCTACCCCCACATATTTACCCGCTAATCCCACTAACCTACGCATCACAGGACTCTAAGGGGCAATTTTTAACCTGGCCAATCAACCTAACCCGCACATCTTTGGACTGTGGGAGGAAACCGGAGCACCCGGAGGAAACCCACGCAGACACGAGGAGACTGTGCAAACTCCACACAGACAGTGACCCGAGCCGGGAATCGAACCCGGGACCCTGGAGCTGTGAAGCAGCAGTGCTAACCACTGTGCTACCGTGCCGCCCATGTCAAGCTGCATCTGTAACTTGCCAATCTTATTAGCTTAATTCACATGCAGTTGCATGTTTAATGGTAAACACATTAAGGTCTGATGTTCTTTTACTCCTACCTCATTTCTGGAGTCTTCCAACCATTTGTCACATCATAATAAAAAAAAACCAGATCAGTATGTGTGACCTGAGGTCTATAAAGGTCCCATCCATTTATTCTGTCTACACTTCCTGCTGCCTCGGAAAAGCAGCCAGCATAGTCAAGGACTCCACGCACCCGGACATACTCTGTTCCACCTTTTTCCATCAGGAAAAAGATACAAAGGTCTGAGGACACGTACCAACCGACTCAAGAATAGCTTCTTCCCTGCTGCCATCAGACTTTTGAATGGACCTACCCTATATTAAGCTGATCTGTCTCTACACCCTAGCTATGACCGTAACACTACACTCTGCACCCTCTTAAAGAACAAAGAACAAGAACAAAGAAAAGTACAGCACAGGAACAGGCCCTTCGGCCCTCCAAGCCTGCACTGACCATGCTTCCTGTGTGAACTAAAACCCCCTACCATCCCAGGGACCATATCCCTCTATTCCCATCCTATTCATGTATTTGTCCAGATGCCCCTTAAAAGTCACTATCGTAATTGCTTCCACTACCTCCCCCAGCAGCAAGTTTCAGGCACCCACCAACATCTGTGTAAAAATCTTGCTTCGTACACCTCCTTTAAACATTGCCCCTCACATCTTAAACCTATGCCCCCTAGTAATTGACTCTTCCACATTGGGAAAAAGCTTCTAACTATCCACACTGTCCATGCTCCTCATAATCTTGTAGACTTCTATCAGACTTCTATCCTTTCCTTCTCCCCTATGTACTCAATGGATGGTATGTTTTGTCTGTATAGTGTGCAAGAAACAATACTTTTCACTGTATTCCAATACACGTGACAATAGTAAATCAAATCAAATCAGGCCCTGTGCTTTTTGGCACATTGTGTAGAGAGACAATAAGAAAGTATGATGAAAGGTTATGTCTTCACCCAGAAGAAAAACAAAGAATTTGTGCTTGCATGAAGACCGTTTTGAGTACACCGACTTGGCTGAATGTAACTAAAATACATTTTGGGTGTTGGATTCAAATTCTCTTACACCTTAGGGTATGGAATGCGCTGCCAGAGGAGGTGGCAGAAACAGATACAATGGGTGGTATTTTACAGCTATGCTCGTCCCGAAACCATAAAATCCCGTCTGAGGTCAATGGACCTTCCTATTGTCCACCCCTCGCCCACCCCGATTCCTGTAACCGGCGGGGTGGTAAAATTCCAGCCAATACCAACACTTAAAAGGCATCTTAACAGATACATGAACAGGCAGGAAATAGAGAGATACGGACCGCATAGTGGCAAAAGATCTTTAAGTTTCAAAAGGCGTCATGTGTCGGTTGCAGACTTGGCGGTCCAAAGAGCCTATTCCTGTGCTGTACTGTTCGTTGTTCGTTGATTTGTTTGAGCCGCTGCAGTCTCTATGGTGAATGCTGTTGGGTGAAGAATTTGAGGATAAAACTCAGTCCTCTTACAGCTGAGTCTGAAATGAAATGAATCTGGGATAATCCCAATATCATCTCTCATGGCATAAAGCACATAACAAAACTTCCAGTAGTGACATACCAAACAAGTAACATTCAAACAACAACATCTTTAAACTTGACCTGATTGTGAAATGTTCCTGTTTCAGCTTCTCATTCTGGATTCTGCAAACGTTCGGTCAATTGTTTTTAAGTTCCTCATGGCAAACGCATAAAATAAGCAACAGAAAAGTCTCTGTTGAGTTTAAATAAGGAGTGGGCGGTTCCATGAGAGGACTGTGTGGAGAGGAGTAGCACTTTGTTACTGTTGTTAGTGTTTGCCTGCGCTGAGCGTGCGAAATGTCCAGGGCGACTCTCACCCCTCCGGAGCTGTACATCTCCACTCAGGCTTCCACCACACGGCTTAGGGGTCGCTCCAAGAGTGACAGCTCAACCTCAAGGCCAGAGAGAGCGAGCAGTCACCTGAGCTCAGGTAAATGGCATTGAGTGAGAGATTGAGATGGACAGTGTATAAGCAACAATGTTCTGAATTTAACTCGCCTAAGTTATTTTTTGGGGGTTAAAATCAGGCCTGATGTAACAGTGTAAATGAAACATTCTACTGGTGAAAAGAAAACTTGTTACATTTTATATCCAGCCTTTATCTCAGCAATGTTCTGGATACTGGATACATCAATAACCTTTCCTTTTGTATTGGTACAATCGCAGTTTAATATATTTTAAAAGTGTGTTGTGAATTGAAAATGTAAACTCATTTCAAAAGTGCGCAAAAACCTGTTCTAACTAATTTTAACCGACCACAGTAGAATTTCTGTTTCTAGTCAAAAACTGGGGCTCTGGTTTCCTGTCTCTCTCTACTTCAGTAGACTGTCTTTATTTTTAATTAATTTGTTCAGATGCTCTATTCTCTGATGTTTATCAGTTCTGTCGGGTTTTGTTTAAAAGTGAAGTAAGCCCTGGCTACTTTTCATTCAGGAACTCTCTGAAAGCCTTTTGAAATGTTTCACGAGATGTGATAAATTTGACTCTACAGGCTTCAGCCAATGCAATTTCTTTTCATTTATTTTTAACAATCTGCTTGGAAGACAGTGTTCATGCTCGATTCTGCGAGAAGCAAAAACCTGAATTTGTAAAACATCCTTTTAAAGTGGAAAACTATCCCAAAGCCCTTCGAGAGGTTTAATCAAGTAACTAAAATGTGATATCAAAGGAGGTGTTAGGAAGGGGTATTAAGAGCTTGATCAAGGAGTTGGGTTTTAAGTTGGATCTTGGAGGAGGGAGAAAGAGGGCAGATGACTAGACAGAGGGAATTCCAGTTCTTAAGGCCTTGGCAGCTGAAGGCATGGCCACCAATGGCGGAGAGACAAATTCACGGGTGTGTAAGTGTCCGGTGTTAGATGAATGCAATGAACTCAGAGGGTTTGGGCTGGAGGAGGTTACCAGACAAAGAGAGCTCAGGCAATTGATGGGAATTTTTAAAATTTCTAGCCTTCTAGATATTTTATATCCATTCTTCAGGGTGTTGGTAACACTGTGTGAATGACATTTATTGCGAATCCCTAGTTACCCTGGGAACCGTGTGGACTGGAGTCACATGTAGGAGTCCAAGGAGGAGGGGGGGTGGGGATGGGGGGGGGGGGGGGGGGGGGGGGGGCGGTGACAGGTTTCCATCACAGAAAGATATCACTTGGGGTTTTTATGTCAATTCAACTGTTTCTTTACTTTTTCTGGATTCCCATGGTAGGAATTAAACTCCAAACCTCTGGGAGGTTAGTTTACGACCATGTCCATACACAACTGTAAAGGCGAACCTATTTCAGTGTCGAAAAGGAAAGGTTGCAGGCAGGGAGATCAGTCATCACCCCAAAACATTAATCTGTCTGCTCTCAGCTACAGTGAGGCCAGCTGTGTTTGCTCAGCTTTCTGTGGTTACTGTGAAAGAAGTTCGTTGATGTACTTTGAAGAGTTTTGTTTTCAGATGGGTTGCAAGTTCCTGGGTGCATCCTATAAACAGTCAAACTCCATTGTCACATTTAGATATCCTTTTGACCTTTACAATGGTGACACACAATTCTCAAGGACAGTTTAATCTTCACTGTGAAAGGTCATGGCCAGAGGTGTAGACATGAGGGGGCAACTCCCTGCTGTTTATTCAACTCCTTCACACTGACTAGTTTGCAGCTATTACATTGCATTCCTCTCTCCTCCCAACTTATGTTATTGATTTTGTATTGTATGAATCAGGAATAAAACATAATGACTGCAATGGCATCTCCATCGGAGATGTGGGGGTGCTATCCTGTTGGGATGTGTTACTCGGGCAACAATGCCCTTTAATATTTCAGTTTTGGACACTTCTCCATGTCCCATTCACCCCCCAAGATGTTTGTGATTACAGTCCAAATGACAGCAGTGTGAAACCATTTCAGATGAGAACTGGTTCAGAAGGAAGTGTGAGTGACAAGAGCAGGATATGCACTGTTTCCAGAACAGGAATTCAACAGGAATGAAAAGTGGCATTTGAACTATAAAGCAATCTATCTGAATACAGGAGGTGCTTTAGACACCTGACAGTGTTGTGTGAAAAAACAACTAGAAGAAATTTGGTTAAAAAACGCTTTTGTACGATTGATGCACAGTGAGAGACATGAACCTCAGCCCCTGTGTGAGTCACAATTTGTCACAACATCAGACGACATTTACACAGTGCATTTAACTTGTAAAACATTCCAGGGCACTTCATTGGAGCATTATCAAACATTGACACAGAACCACATAAGGAGATGTTAGAACGGAGGAGAGAGAGGTAGAAAAGTGGAGAGGTTTGGGGAGTGAATTCTCGAGCTAAGGATTTAGACAGCTGAAGGATTGGCCCCCAGTGACAAGCTTGAGTGCTCAAGAAGCCAGAATTAGAGAATCAGAGAGATCCTGGAAAGTGGTGAGGTTGGAGGGCATGGGTTGATTCAAAGACAGGGTTGAGAATATTGTGATCCCCAGTGCACTGTGTGAATATAAGATCAGAGTAACAATGAGTTCAACATTGTCAAGATTGTTGGCAAGATTTTTACTGCTTATAGCAAACTTGTAAACTGCGTTGAAGGTTGGTCCCGTGGTTGTCCAGCACAGATACTGACAGCTTAGACTGATTGTCCTGGTGTAACTTGTGTTTATAATTTCATTTCAGATTGTTGACAGCTGAAATCTCCTCTGATTTTGGTACGAGTATATGAATGGTTTGTTTGCCTTTCATATTCATCCCATTAATCTTGATCATTGGCTCCAATTCCTTCTCATGGCCTGTGTTATGCAATGTGTTCTGGAGATCAAAGTACATTTCTGTAGCTTGCTGTAGCAACAGGTGATGGATCCCTGCGGCTCTGCAGATTTTAACATTTATCTGTTTGGACCAGGTGAATGAGCAAGTACCTGAATGTCAGATGAAGCTTATGGGGTTTGTGCGTAATCCATGCAGTTGTGACCTCTAGACTTGTTTATTCTGCAGCACTCCTGGCTGCTGTCCCACATTGTAACTGGACCGGAATTCTCCGATCTCGTTTGACCTGCCACCACTGTCGACAAGAACGGTGAATTTGGCACGCATCCAAAACTCCATTCACTGCAGCGGGACTGGAGAATCCCAGCCCTGGGCAAGTTCAGAGAATCCCAGCCCTGGGCAAGGTCAGAGAATCCCAGCCCCGGGCAAGGTCGGAAAATCCCAGTCCCGGGCAAGGTCGGAGAATCCCAGCCTCGGGCGAGGTCAAGGAATCCCAGCCCTGCTGTAAACTTGAGCTCCTTCAAAATCTGACTCCCCATTTCCTAATGCAGGTTTCAGCTGTCTGGATCCCCAGCTCTGGAATTCCTTCCCAAAACCTCTCTTGCCTCCTTTAAGACATTAAATTCTCCTTTGGTCAAGGTAGTCAAGAAGGCAGACGGCATGCTTGCCTTCATCGGCCGGGGCATTGAGTTTAAAAATTGGCAAGTCATGTTGCAGCTTTATAGAACCTTAGTTAGGCCACACTTGGAATATAGTGTTCAATTCTGGTCGCCACATTACCAGAAGGATGTGGAGGCTTTGGAGAGGGTACAGAAAAGATTTACCAGGATGTTGCCTGGTATGGAGGGCATGAGGAGAGGTTGGAGAAACTTGGTTTGTTTTCACTGGAATGACGAAGGTTGAGGGGCGACTTGATAGAAATCTACAAGATTATGAGGGGCATGGACAGAGTGGGTAGTCAGAAGCTTTTTCCCAGGGTGGAAGAGTCGATTACTCAGGGGCATAGGTTTAAGGTGCAAGGGGCAAGGTTTAAAGGAGATGTACGAGGCAAGTTTTTTACACAGAGAGTAGTGGGTGCCTAGAACTCATTGCCGGGGGAGGTAGTGGAAGCAGATACGATAGTGACTTTTAAGGGATGTCTTGACAAATACATGAATAGGATGGGAATAGAGGGATATGGTCCTCGGAAGGGTAGGGGGTTTTAGTTCAGTCGGGCAGCATGGTCGGTGCAGGCTTGGAGGACCAAAGGGCCTCTTCCTGCGCTGTACTTTTCTTTGTTCTTTATATAATATCTCTTCATGTGTTGTGGCCCCAGATTTTGTTTTATAAAGCCTCCGTGAAGGGCCTTGAGATGTTTTGTTTTGCTTTATTTTAGTGTATCTTCACACACATTTTCCCTTTGGGGTATAGCGGGGAGGTGGTGGAAGGATCTCTGGACTGATTATCAACACGTTGACCATGTCCAGAGCCAACACATCCTGGCACGGAGTTTCTGGCACAGTGGTAGCGGCACTACCCACTGTGCTATTGAACTTCCTGCTTTATTTTGTTAAAGGCACTATATAAAGGTAGGTTGTTGTTGCAATTACTGCTGCTGCTCTTTTATTCTCTTCTCTTTTATTCTTTCATGGAATGTGGGCGTCACTGGCTGGGCCAGCACTTGTTGCCCATTCTTAATTTCCCTTGAACGGAGTGGCATTTCGGAGGGCACTTAAGAGTCAACCACATTGCAGTGGCTCTGGAGTCACATGTAGGCCAGACCGGGTATTGGCGGCAGATTTCCTTCCCTAAAGGACCTTAGTGAACCAGATGGGTTTTTCCAACAATCGGCAATGGTTTTATGGTCATCAGTAGATTCTTAATTCCACACATATACTTTTTTAATTGAATTCAAACTCCACCATCTGCCATGGCGGGATTCGAACCTGAGTCCCCAGAACATGAACTGAGTTTCTGTATTAATAGTCCGGTGATAATACCACTGAGCCATCGTCTTCCCGGATTAAATATGAATGTTGCTGCAGTGAGTTAATAATAATTCACATCTTGTGCAACAAAACTGGGAATGGTCAGCCATTTAAATCAACCAATAACGATTATAATAGTTGAACAGGCAGTGCTTATGTTACTGGATTTGTAAACCAGAGGCTAAATGGAGACATAAATTCAAATCCCACCAGGACAGCTGGAGCATTTAAATTCAATTAATTCAATACGTATGCAATAAAAAGCCAGTCTCAGTAATGATGACCATGAAACTCTCTGATTGTCATCAAAACCCATCTGCTTCACGAATGCCATTTAGAAAACAACATTTTTTTGCTTTATTCTTCCAGGGGTTGTGGGAGTTGTTGGCAAAGCCAGCATTTGTTGCCCATCCCTAATTATCCTTCAACTCAGTGTCTCGCTCAGCCAGTACCGAGGGCAGTCAAGTGTCAACCACATTGCTGTGGTTCTGGAGTCACATGTAGGCCAGATTAGATAAGGACGGCAGATTTCCTTCCCCAAAGGACATTAAGGAACTAAATGTTTTTTTTTTGACAATCGATGATTGTTTTGTGGTCACCATCACTGAGACCAGCTTTCAATTCCAGATTTTATAAATTAAATTTAAATTTCACCGGCTGCTGTGGTGGGATTTGAACCCATGTCCCCAGAGCATTAGCCTGGGTCTCTGGATTACTCAAAATCTGGCGTCATTACCTGCTCTCACCCACATCAATGTGGCTGACTCTTAGCTACCTTCTGAAGTTACCCAGCAAGCCACCCATTTGCCAAGAAGGCAGCTCACCACCACTTGCTCAGGGGCAATTATGGATGGGCAATAAAGCTGGCTCTTAGCAATCCCAAATCCTGTAAATGAATTTTGAAAAGTACCCCAGTGTAATCAACATGAATTCAAAGGTACAAATGCTCTTTTTATTAAAGGGAGACAAATAATAAGAAAAGCTCAAAATATACATTAAGAAAAGAAATCCTATAAAACCACAATGTTATAATATCATGGATATAAACCATTCTATTCCCTGGAGCAACTGCTGATTACAGATAGTCCCATTGTACAGGTGGATACTGTGTGCTCTCTCTCTCAACCTCCCAATCGTGGACAAGACCATGGAAGAGAGAGATGTCAAGCAGCAAGAATGACTTGATCCCCATCCCCAGCCCACATTGGCTGAAGGAAGAGCATGTGACATTTGAATGAAGGTCAATCTGGGTAAAAAGCCAATCAGAATTGACCAGAAACTCAGTTGGACCAGCTATATAAATACTGTGGCTACAAGAGCAGGTCAGAAGCTGGCTGATCTGCAGCGAATAGCTCACCTCCTGACTCCCAAAGCTTGCTCACCATCTACAAGGCACAAGTCAACATTGCAATGGAATGCTCTTCACTTGCATGGATGGGAGCAGCTCCAACAACACTCAAGAAGCTTAACACCATCCAGGACAAAGCAGCCCACTTGATTGGCCCTCCATCCCCACCTTAAACCTTCACCTGTTCACCCACTGATGCATGGTAGCAGCAGTATACACCATCTACAAGATGCTCCACAGGAATCCACCAAGGCTCCTTCCACAGCACTTTCCAAACACAATGAACAAGGGTGGCAGAGGAATGGGAACACCTCCTGCAAGTTCCCTATTCTGATGTGGAAATATATCACCATTTCTTCAGTGTCGCTGTTTCAAAAACCTGGAACTACCTCCCTAACAGCACTGTGGGTGTATCTACAGCACAGGGACTGCAGCAGTTCAAGAAGGCAGCTCACCACCGCCTTCTCAAGGGTAATTATGGATGAATAGCAAATGTCGGCATTGGCAGTGATGCCCATATCTTGTAAAAGAATGTTTTAAAATCTGTCTGATCTCCCATCCCATCCCCAGAGCACTGGTAAAATCCGGCCTGAAGCTTCAAGTGTAGATTTTGCATTTAAGTTGCAAGTGATGCATTGGAGCTGAAGGGTATGTAAGCTGTATATACACTGGGCTATGGTAAAGCAGGAAGCACTTTTGTTTCTGAGTCAGTCCAAGCCCTGGAGGCGACAACATACAGATGAGATGCTTCACTGAGGCCTGTCTATCCTCTCAGGAAATATCCCGCCATTCCTTCATGGACGTTAGGTTAAAGTCCTGGAATTCCCTCTGGTGTACCTACAGCTCAGAGAGTGCAGTGATATAGATGGCTATATAAACAGCTACATAAGTAACCCTATTTTAAAGGGCAGTGTATCATATATCAACTTGCCACATCATTGTGCTGCCTTGTTCTAGATTGGTTCCTACAGTATAACTGTTGCTACTTCCATTAGTATGTCAGGTGACCATTTTTAGCAAGGCTGATTTAGTTAAGATGTTATACAACAAAGTTGGTTCAAGGTGTTCACTGTTTTCTATCAAAACCTTGTTTGGATATTTTCCACTGCCATGCCGACAGTGTGGACACACAAGATTTTGCATCTTGTGTCCTCTTCCACTTTCAAATAATAAATCTTGTTACAGCACAATTAACTTTAAGCAGACGACACCAGAACACTTTCAATTATTGTTTCGCTCTGTCTTTGCAGATTCATGACAAAGTGTGGTAGAAGCTCGCTCTGGGTTCGATATCCTTCTCTGGTCTGTGTAGGCTGGAATTGGAGAGGGATACACCATGTTCCCAATTCCTTCACTGATTCTGAGACAGATTGACTCTGTGAAAGTGAGGAGAGGGGGTAGAAATACTGAATCCCATTCTAAGAACTTGAGAACACTCCCAAAGCCAAATGGTGTGTTGGCCTTCATAGCAAGAGGATTTGCGTATAGGGACAGGGATGTTTTATTGCAATTATATAGGGCGTTGGTGAGGCCATACCTGGAATTCTGTGTGTAGTTTTGGTGTTCTTCTCTGAGGAATGATGTCCTTGCTATAGAGGGAGTACAGCAAAGGTTTACCAGGCTGATTCCTGGGATGGCAGGTCTTTCATATGAGGAGAGTCTAAGTCAGTTAGGATTGTATTCATTGGAGTTTAGAAGAATGAGAGGGGATCTCATTGAAACTTATAAAATTCTATCAGGATAATACAGGGTAGATTCAGAAAGAATGTTCCCAATGATGGGGGAGTCCAGAACGAGGGGTCATAATTTGAGGATAAGGGGCAAACCTTTTAGAACTGAGGTGAGGAGAAATTTCTTCACCCACAGGGTGGTGAATGTGTGGAATTCACTAGCACAGAATGTAGTTGAGGCCAAAACGTGATGTGGTTTCAAGAAGAAATTAGATAAAGTTTTTGAGGCCAAAGGGATCAAGGGATATGGGGGGAAGGCAGGATCCGGATGTTGAATTCGATGATCAGCCATGATCAAAATGAATGGCGGAACAGGCTTGAAGGGCCGAATGGCCTCCTCCTGCTTCTAATTTCTGTGTTTCTATGCAATGCGGTACTGAGGAAGAGCTGCACTGTCGCAGGTGACATCTTTCAGATGAGACCTTATATTAAGGCCAAACCTATGTTCTCAAGTAGGTGTAAAAGATCCCACAACACTATTTCAAAGAGCAGGAACGTTATCCCCAGTATCCGGGCAAATATCAATCCTTCAAACAACAAGATTCAAAACACATTTCACTCCTTGTTGCTGGTGGGAGCTTGCTGTGCGTGAATTGGCTGTTGTGTTTCCTACATTGTGACAGTGACTAGGTCTCAAAACCTACTTTACTGCCTGTGAGGTGAATCAGGACATTGAAAGGTTGTGAAAGGTGCTATATAATGCAGGGCTCGATCTCTCTGCCTCACCTTTGCCTCTCCCATCCTTCACCCTCCCTTTCCCCCTCGCTCTTATCTCCTGGTCGGAGACGACACTGAATGCAAAATGCTGCAGCAGTAAATATCCCAGGTTATCGTGTTATCAGCTAATATCAATCCTCTATCCATTTTGATCTGTTACACACAGATATCATCACAAAAATAAGATCAATTTTCAAAAAAACATTAACTATGATACGGCTGCAAAAACGCTGAACCGTCTGGTGAAATGCTGAAGTTTATTACAAAAGGGAGGAAATGATACTTCAGAATTATAGCATTTTGCTTAGACTCACCCCATCTGCATATTTCCAGTTCTATCATTGGACCTCAGGAAGGGTATACTGACCTCAGAAAGAGGCACAGTGAAAAGTATACTAAACTTGATAAGGGCACAGTAAAGGGTATACTGACCTTGGCAAGGGCACAGTAAAGGGTATACTGACCTCAGAAAGAAGCACAGTAAAGGGTATACTGACCTCGGAAAGCAGCACAGTAAAGGGTAGACTGGCCTCGGAAAAAGACACAGTAAAGTGTATACTGACCTCGGAAAGAAGCTCAGTAAAGGGTATACTGACCTCCGAAAGCTCGTGCTGCCAAATAAACCTGTTGGGCTTTAACTTGGTGTTGTGAGACTTCTTACTGTGTTTACCCCAGTCCAACGCCGAATTCTCTACATCTCGGAAAGAAGCACAGTAAAGGATATACTGACCATGGAAAGGACAGAGTGAAGATTCACCAGGAAGATTCCAGGGCTTAAAAGGTTAAATTAAAAGGCAGCCTGCATAGAATTAAGGGGTTCAGTGATGAAGGTGTTTATATGTTGAGGAGTTGATTGGATAGAAGCAGAGAAACAATGTCCTCATTGCTTCATCAGCAAACACAGGAGCTACTAAAATATGCAGTGGTGATGACAGGAATCATTGTTTCACACAAGGGATGGGCAGAGATGGGTGGGTGGGCAGACAATGGCAGATTTATTGAACAATCATCGTGGCAGCAATTGCTGAATTCTGACAATGAGGGAAATAAAACAAGTTATAATTCATGAGATAGTTATAGGCAATCATTAAAATCAAATTGAAGCATAAAATAATAAAAGGATTGCACTATTATGATAATTTCAGCATGAAAATCATTACAACATAGAGCAAAATGTGAGTGTCCTAAACCTATATTTGCATAGTATGAAAGATTTAATTCACTCTATACTTTATATTATAATCTATTGATCATATCATGTCAGGTCGAGTTCATTACTTTCCGAAAGTTAATGGGGATCTGGATCTAAACCAAAACATCTAATGCAATATATTTTTAGAATGTATATTTGTTTAGAATTTCATAGTGCACAGTATTTGAATATAGCCTCGGAAAGTGTCTGACGGTACGGTCATAGAAGCTCACTGTACAGCTGGAAGACCTGGTACCTATGTTCTCTCTGAACGATGGCTCCAATACCTACTCTGTTCTTTTCAATAAGACCTTTCAGATTTCTCTTTTTCAATTATATGTCAATATGTACAATGGTGTGGAGATGCCGGCGTTGGACTGGGGTGGGCACAGTAAGAAGTCTCTCAACACCAGGTTAAAGTCCAACAGGTTTATTTGGAATCACGAGCTTTCGGAGCGCTGCTCCTTCATCAGGTGAGTGGAGAGGCAGGTTCACAATAACGTGCGCCGTGTTTGTGAAACCTACCTCTCCACTCACCTGATGAAGGAGCAGCATTCCAAAAGCTCGTGATTCCAAGTAAACCTGTTGGACTTTAACCTGGTGTTGTGAGACTTCTTAATATGTATAATGGCCTCCTCAAATATTAGTGAGAGAATACAAAGTATTTGTAAATAGGCAATAGCTTCATAAAAGTAGAGGGGATTGTGCTTCTTGAGATGCACTTCTGACAATATTTATTTAGAGTCATAGAGTCATATAGTATTTACTGGTATTATATCAATTAATTGGGATGTGAAGGAACTAGAAAGGAACTAAAAACTAATAGTGCAGAGGAGATTCAAAAGAATGATTCCAGGGATACAGAGTGAAGCTATGAGGATAGATCAGAGCGATTGGGACTGTTTCCTTGGAGAAAGGAAGGCTGAGAGGAGACTTGTAGGTTCCAAGGGGTATGGACAGGGTAAATAGTGAGAATTTTTTTTTTTATTCATTCGCGGGACATGGGCGTTGCTGGCTGGCCAGGATTTTATTGCCCTTAAACTGAGTCTCGCTCAGCCATTTCAGAGGGCAGTTGAGAGTCAACCACATTGATGTGACTCTGGAGTCACATGTAGGCCAGACCAGGTAAGGACGGCAGATTTCCTTCCCCAAAGGACATTAGTGAACCAGATGGGTTTTTATGACAATCGGCAATAGTTTCCAGGTCATCAGTCGATTCTTAATTCCAGATTTTTTAAAACCGAATTCAAATTCCACCATCTGCAGTGGCAGGTTTCGAACCCGGATCCCCGGAACATTAGTTGAGTTTCTGGATTAATAGTCTAGTGATAATACCTCAAGGCCATCACCTCCCCTCAACTGCTTCTATTCAAGAGTACATCAAGATTCAAAATGATGGGCAAAAGGAGTAAAAGTGATGTGAGGAAAAATGTTTTCACCCAGAGGGTGATTGGAGTCTGGAACAAATTTCCTGAGAGGGTGGTGGAGGCAGGTTTGATCGCAGTATTCAAAAGGCCATTGGATTGGTATCTGAAAAGAAAGAATGTGCAAGGTTCCGGGCTAAGACAGAGGAGTGGGACTCGGTTGAATCCTCTTTCAGAGAGCCAGTACAGACTCGATGGGCTGAATGGCTTCCTTCTGCACTGTAAAGATTCTGTGATTCTGTGGTTGTCTTTAACTTGTAACCAGCTCCCAGACATTTGTTAATGAATGTAATTGCCATGGATAATCAAGATTGCTGGCTTCCTCACTGCGTTCTGAGCTAAGGTTAAGATGACCCGAGAGTGGACGAGAGGTTGATATTGCAGATTGCAGCATGAATTAGTTCTGTATGATTATCACTGATTGTAAAAGTGCAAGCAGGATAAATTCGTAAAAACATCAGCCTTTCAGCTCCTCTTCGAGATTACAACACTGAAACATTTAGCCCAATTAGTCCATTCGGGCACTTACCCACCACAAAAGGAAACAATTCTAACTGTGTTTACATTCCTTGTACTTAAATCCCTTCAAACCTATTTTTCTTCTTCCCCCTCCACTTTGGTTTTGAATGTGGATATAGTATCTTCCTCGATCACTAACCCTGGGAGTGAATCCCACAGCCTCACAACTCTGTGGCTCCTTTGTTCTAAATCTCTGATCTTTAGTCTTCTGTCTATGGCCTGTTGTTGGACAATAAATACTTGCATTTATATAGCACCTTTGTATGTCAGGAAATGCCCCGAGGCATTTCAGGTGAGGCAAAAATTGATGTCAAGCCAAAGGAGAGATTCAGACAAAAGCTTGGCCAAATAGGTGGGTTTTCAGTAGGGTTCTAATTCAGAGCGAGATGTCCAGATAGAGAATGAGGTTGGGGTAGGAATTCCAGAGTTAAAGGGCTAGGCAGCTGAGGGCATGATCACTGGTGGTGGAGCAATGGGAGTGCGGTGTGGTGAACCATAGTTGGTTACCACTATGAGTGCTGAGCCATGGATGGTCAGCACTATGGGGTTTGTAGATATGTTACTGTAATTACTGTTGGTGTTAGGGTTGGGCTGTTCTACCTGTTGATATTGTATATATAGGGAAAATGCTGGAATCCATTATTAAAAAGGAGATAGCAGGGCATCTGGATAGAAATGGTTCGATCAATCAGACACAGCATGGATTCATGAGGGGAAAGTCGTGCTTGACGAACATGTTGGATTTTTATGAAGATGTGACTAGGGCGGTTGATGGAGGAGAACCGGTGGATGCGGTGTTTTTGGATTTCCAAAAGGCGTTTGATAAGGTGCCCCATAAAAGGCTACTGAAGAAGATTAGGGCACACGGAGTTGGGGGTAGTGTGTTAAAGTGGATTGGGGACTGGCTATCCGACAGGAAGCAAAGAGTCGGAATAAATGGGTGTTTTTCCGGTTGGAGGAAGGTAACTAGTGGCGTGCCGCAGGGATCGGTACTCGGGCCGCAACTATTTACCATTTATATAGATGATCTGGAGGAGGGGACGGAGTGTAGGGTAACGAAGTTTGCAGACGACACAAAGATAAGTGGAAAAGTGAATCGTGTGGAGGACGGAGAAGATCTGCAGAGAGATTTGGACAGGCTGAGTGAGTGGGCGAGGATATGGCAAATGGAGTATAACGTTGAGAAATGCGAGGTTATACACTTTGGAGGAAATAATAACAAATGGGATTACTATCTCAATGGAAACAAATTAAAACATGCTACCGTGCAAAGGGACCTGGGGGTCCTTGTGCATGAGACGCAAAAGCCCAGTCTGCAGGTACAACAGGTGATCAAGAAGGCAAATGGGATGTTGGCCTATATTGCGAAGGGGATAGAATATAAAAGCAGGGATGTCTTGATGCACCTGTACAGGGCATTGGTGAGGCCGCAGCTGGAATACTGTGTGCAGTATTGGTCCCCTTATATGAGGAAGGATATATTGGCATTGGAGGGAGTGCAGAGAAGGTTCACCAGGTTGATACCGGAGATGAGGGGTTTGGATTATGAGGAGAGGCTGAGGAGATTGGGTTTGTACTCGTTGGAGTTTAGAAGGATGAGGGGAGATCTTATGGAGACTTATAAGATAATGCGGGGGCTGGATAGGGTGGAGGCGGAGAGATTCTTTTCACTTAGTAAGGAAGTTAAAACTAGAGGACACAGCCTCAAAATAAAGGGGGGTCGGTTTAAGACAGAGTTGAGGAGGAACTTCTTCTCCCAGAGGGTGGTGAATCTCTGGAATTCTCTGCCCACTGAGGTGGTGGAGGCTACCTCGCTGAATATGTTTAAAGCGCGGATGGATGGATTCCTGATCGGTAAGGGAATTAAGGGTTATGGGGATCAGGCGGGTAAGTGGTACTGATCCACGTCAGATCAGCCATGATCTTATTGAATGGCGGGGCAGGCTCGAGGGGCTAGATGGCCTACTCCTGCTCCTATTTCTTATGTTCTTATGTTCTTATATTGTTCTGTGGTACACTCCAGTTGGCTCCGCCTACCAGGGGAAGTATAAAGGTCACTGCACTGCCTGGAGACCCTTTAGTCTGGGATTGTATTGTATATAGTGTGCTCCATTCTTGTCAGTAATAAAAGCCTTTATTTCCCGGGTACAATCTAGCCTCCCGAGTGATTTAATCGCGCATCATGCGGGGTACACAAGAGGCAAGAATTGGAAGAGTTCAGAGATCTCAGTCAAAGGTCTTGGTTTATTGATTGTAGGAGTGTCAATGGAGGATTAAATTCTTCCCATTTCTGCTGTAGGGCGTCACGGTGGCACAGTGGTTAGCACTGCTGCCTCACAGCGCTAGGGACCCGGGTTCAATTCCCAGCTTGGGTCACCGTCTGTGCGGAGTCTGCACATTCTCCCCGTGTCTGCATGGGTTTCCTCCAGGTGCTCCGGTTTCCTCCCACAATCCGAAAGATGTGCTGGTTAGGTGATTGGCCATGCTAAATTCTCTCGCAGTGTCCCCAAACAGGCACTGGAGTGTGGCGACTAGGGAATTTTCACAGTAACTTCATTGCAGTGTTTGTAATATATATAAATGATTTGGAGGAAAATGTAACTGGATTGTTTCGTAAGTTTGCGGACGACACAAAGGTTGGTGGATTTACGGATAGCGATGAGGACCATCAGAGAATACAGCAGGATATAGATCAGTTGGAGATTTGGGCGGAGAGATGGCAGATGGAGTTTAATCCAGACAAATGTGAGGTAATGCATTTTGGAAGGTCTAATACAGATAGGAAATATACAGTAAATGGCAGAACCCTTAAGAGTATTGATAGGCAGAGGGATCTGGGTGTACAGGTACACAAGTCACTGAAAGTGGAGAAGGTAGTCAAGAAGGCATACGGCATGCTTGCTTTCATCGGCCGGGGTATTGAGTTTAAAAATTGGCAAGTCATGTTGCAGCTTTATAGAACCTTAGTTAGGATACACTTGGAATCTAGTGTTCAATTCTGGTCGCCACACTACCAGAAGGATGTGGAGGCTTTGGAGAGGCTTCAGAAAAGATTTACCAGGGTGTTGCCTGGTATGGAGGGCATTAGCTATGAGGTGAGGTTGGAGAAACCTGGTTTGTTCTCATTGGAGCGACGGAGGTTGAGGGGAGACCTGATAGAAGTCTACAAGATTATGAGAGGCATGGACAGAGTGGATAGTCAGAAGCTTTTTCCCAGAGCGGAACAGTCAATTACTAGGGGGCACAGGTTTAAGGTGCGAGGGGCAAGATGTTTAAAGGAGATGTACAAGGCAAGTTTTTTACACAGAAAGTAGTGGGTGCCTGGAACTCGTTGCTGGGGGAGGTAGTGGAAGTGGATACGGTAGTGACTTTTAAGGGGTGTCTTGACAAGTACATGAATAGGATGGGAATAGAGCGATATGGTCCCTGGAAGGGTAGGGGGTTTTAGTTAAGTTGGGCACCATGACCGGCGCAGGCTTGGAGGGCCGAAGGGCCTGATCCTGTGCTGTAATTTTCTTTGCTCTTTGTTCTTTGTTCTTAATGTAAGATTACTTGTGACACTAATAAATAAACTTTAAACTGCTTTAACAAAGTGAGATAATTCTGCACTACGTTCTTCACATCTCTTGGCCACATCTCTGTACCTGCAGTCGCCAGGTTAATGGTGGGAATTAAAAAATAAACCTCCACAGAAACCACACGCCTACACACAGGTAATCCCACGTCTTATTAAGCTATTGTGAGGAGGGAACGTGGTAACATGCTGAGCCTTGCGTGACAGTTTAATGGAACAGCAGCGTTTGTGAGCGGGTGTGACCCAAGCTGGCAATTTCACATTGAGGGATTTCCAGGGATTGTTTCATCACAAGTTCGATTCGTTGGTTCACGTGAGGTCAGGCAATTTCCTCAGTCAGAATGCGATATGGAAGAAGAGACCACCGTAGATGTAATCGGCTTTATATGATGGACCTATTTAATTTTATTACAAGATATTGTGCGTGATTTTACCATCTTGCCGTGTCAGGTGATCAGTGCGGTGAGCCAGGAAACTAACGTGTGATACTAAAAATCTGATTGGCGCCCGGTGCTCACTGCACTGCAAGATTGGGGCACCCTTGCAAAAACGGCACCCAAGCTCTCTGCTGCCGGCTCACTCGCGTGTTTAGGCCCCTCCCCCCCAGTACCTGCGCACAACTCACCACCCTCCCAAACTGCGGATCGATTGCGGTGCGGAGTGCGCACAAGAGACCGGCATGCTTCGCCCCATTTTTCTCAACGTTATGACACTTTGAAATCTTTTGGTAAAATTCCGCCCATCATGTGTTATGACTGTACAACACAAGGGTGTTAATATATTTAAAGGAGATGCAAAAGATATTTCTGTTAAACTGTCATTATTTACTGCTCTGACTCACTGGCCTTAGGGATGCGACTTCCCACAGAGTGTGGAAGCTGGAGAAATTAACTATCCTTATCCTTTCAATCTGCCTAAAGTCTTTAATTCGGGTTGACCACATAACCCTCCAACAATGCCCTGCGTCGCTGGCTGGGGCCACCTTTAGTCTTGTTCCATTGGGGGTGGCACGGTGGCACAGTGGTTAGCACTGCTGCTTCATGGCACCAGGGACCCCGGTTCGATTCCTGGCTTGGGTCTGTGTGGAGTTTCCACGTTCTCCCCGTGTCTGTGTGGGTTTCCTCCGGGTGCTCCGGTTTCCTCCCACATTCTGAAAGACGTGCTGGTTAGGTGCATTGACCCGAACAGGTGCCGGACTGTGACGAGTAGGGGAACATCACAGTAACTTCATTGCAGTGTTAATGTAAGCCTTACTTGTGACTAATAAATAAACTTTAACTTTATGAACCATCAGGTCAAAACTAGTGAATTACCTGCAATTCTATCACTATCCATATAGTTACCTTTGGGATCCTCCAAGGATCTTCATTCTTTCCTGGGATGTGGGTGGCACCAGCATAATTTCCCTTGAACTGAGTGACTTTCTCAGCAACTGTAGAGGGCAATTAAGTGTCAACCACATTGCTGTGGACCTGAAGTCATCTGCAAGCCAAATTGGGTAAGAGTAGCAGATTTCATTTCCTAAAGGGGCATTAGTCAACCAGATGGGCTTGACCATCATCCCGGTACCTAAGAAAAGCAAAGCAGCGTGCCTTAACGACTATCGGCCGGTGGCTCTGACATCCGTCATTATGAAGTGCTTCGAAAGGTTAGTCATGGCACGAATCAATTCCAGCCTCCCGGACTACCTGGATCCACGACAGTTTGCCTACCACCACAACAGGTCCACAGCAGATGCCATTTCCCTGGCCCTGCACTCAACCCTGGAACACCTAGATAACAAGGACATCTATGTCAGATTCCTATTTATTGACTACAGCTCAGCTTTCAACACTATTATTCCCATGAAACTCATCTCCAAACTCCGTGGCCTGGGCCTCAGCACCTCCCTCTGCGACTGGATCCTGAACTTGCTAACTCACAGACCACAATCAGTAAGAATAGGCAACAACACCTCCACGATCATCCTCAACACCAGTGCCCCACAAGGCTGTGTTCTCAGCCCCCTTCTATACCTATGACTGTGCGGCCAAATTCCCCTCCAATTCGATTTTCAAGTTTGCTGACAACACCACCGTAGTGGGTCGGATCTCAAACAATGACAAGACAGAGTACAGGAATGAGATAGAGAATCTGGTGAACTGGTGCGGCAACAATAATCTCTCCCTCAATGTCAACAAAACGTAGGAGATTGTCATCGAGTTCAGGAAGTGTAAAGGAGAGCATGCCCCTCTCTACATCAAAGGGGATGAAGTAGAAAGGGTCGAGAGCTTCACGTTTTTAGGAGTCCAGATCACCAACAACCTGTCCTGGTTCCCCCTTTGCTGACACTATAGTTAAGAAACCCTCTACTTCCTCAGAAGACTAAGGAAATTTAGCATGTCAGCTACGACTCTCACCAACTTTTACAGATGCACTATAGAAAGCATTCTTTCTGGTTGTATCACAGCTTGGTATGGCTCCTGCTCTGCCCAAGATGCAAGGAACTACAAAAGGTCGTGAATGTAGCCCAATCCATCACGCAAACCAGCCTCCCATCCATTGACTCTGTCTACACGTCCCACTGCCTCGGTAAAGCAGCCAGCATAATTAAGACCCTACGCAGCCCGGACATTCTCTCTTCCACCTTCTTCTTTCGGGAAAAAGATACAAAAGTCTGAGGTCACGTACCAACCGACTCAAGAACAGCTTCTTTCCTGCTGCCATCAGACTTTTGAATGGACCTGCCTCGCATTAAGTTGATCTTTCTCCACACCCTAGCTATGACTGTAACACTACATTCTGCACTCTGTTTCCTTTACTTTGAACGGTATGTTTTGTCTGTATAGTGCGCAAGAAACAGCACTTTTCACTGTATGTTAATACATGTGACAATAATAAATCAAATCAAATCAAATTTTATAACAATCCATTAGAGTTTCATGGTCACCATTACTGAGACTTCCAGATTTTTTTTCAATTGAATTTAAATTCCAGCAGCTGCCATGGTGAGATTTGAACCCATTTCCCCAGAGCTTTAGCTGGGCCTCTGGATTAATAATGACATTGCCACTGTGCCATCATTCCGCCTGCACCACCCTTCTCCCAGCTATCTTGGCCCCTCCTATTTCTCATCTCTATGATACTCCTTGGTATCACTGTCTGATCGCAGGCTGTCAGCTTCCACACATTCGCTGATACCAGCTACCCCATCCTCACCACCTCCTCTCTTGACCCCTGCACTGCGTCCCCTGGTACCCAGTATTGGTCCCCAGTCCATCAATTTTAAAATTCTCACCCTTGTTTTCAAATCGCTCCCTGAAATCTGCCCCAGTCCGACAATACTCCATCATCTCCATGATCCTCCAATTCAACCTCGCATGCATCTCCTGATTAGGTTGTTTCACCATTTGGTTGCCTGGGCTCGAAGCTAAGGACTTGCCTCCCTAAACCTCTTCACTTTTTCATAGAATCAAAGAATTATAGAACCCTACAGTGCAGAAGGAGGCCATTCAGCCCATCGAGTCTGCACCAACCACAATCAAACTCAGGCCCTATTCCCATAACCCCATGCATTTACTCTAACTAGTCCCCCGACACTAAGGTGCAATTTACCATGGCCAATCCACCGAACCCGCACATCTTTGGAGTGCGGGAAGAAACCAGAGCACCCAGAGGAAACCCACGCAGACACAGGGAGAATGTGCAGACTCCACACAGACAGTGGCCCAAGACAGGAATCGAACCCAGGTCCCTGGCATTGTGAGGCAGCAGTGCTAACCGCTGTGCCACTGTGCCACACATTTTTGAACACCCACCCTTTTTTAAGATGCTCCTTAAAGCCTTTGAACAAGCTCTTGGTTTCCTGTTCCAATATCTCTTTACATGACTCCTATCAAGCTTTGTTTGATAATGTTACTGCAAAGAACTCTGGGAGTGTTACCACGTTCGGATGCTATAGAAATGCAAGTTGTTGCTGCTGAGCTACAAGCCGTTACTCTGGCTGGGAAAGGGTTAATGCACCCCAGTGCGAGCACAGCTGAATTGATTAAACTCAGTGGGGATAAGACAGTACTCGGAGGTGTTGTTGAGTCAGACACCGGATAGGGCTCGATTAGCATAATTACAGATTGAGTCAGTCGTACAGAATCAAGCAACCAAAGGTTATCTGACAACATTCTCCAGTTTTGTATTAATTAGAGCAGAATACTAAAAACTGTACATTTCTCTTTGTTATACAGACTGGACCCTAGCTGGAAATAATAAGCAGGATGTACCAGAGGATTATACATAAAAGCTATGGTGCTGCTCTGATGCATGTGGAGATGATTTTATTTCTGCATGTTGACAGCATGTTTAGTCAGTTGTTACAACCGAGCTGCCCTGTCCAGTGCCGTGATGAATGTGTTTTTCTCAGGACAGTATCCATACACTGTCAGGAGTCACATAGCACTGTTCCCATACATGGAAAAGTGCCACAAAACCGTTGCTACGACAGGCCTGAATGTTCAAGCTCCTGAAATGAAGTATTTAGCATACTGCCTCAGTTGATCTAGAAATAAAGCAGTGCGTCGAATTAAAAACTAAAACTTGTGCCTGAAATGCAAGCTTAGAGAAGTGAGAGACACTTGATAAATGCTTATAACCTCCGCCATCCAGTTTGATAAGGATAAAGGATAAGGGTGGCACGGTGGCACTGTGGTTAGCACTGCTGACTCACAGCACCACAGGGACCTGGGTTCAATTCCAGTCTCGGGCCACTGTCTGTGTGGAATTGCACGTTCTCCCCGTGTCTGCGTGGGTTTCCTCCGGGTGCTCCAGTTTCCTCCCACAGTCCAAAGATATGCAGGTTAGGTTGATTGGCTGTGCTAAATTGCCCCTTAGTGTCAGGAGGGTTTGCAGGGTAAATACATGGTTTACTGGGATAGGGCCTGGGTGGGACTGTTGTTGATGCAGGCTCGATGGGCCAAATGGCCTTCTTCTGCACTGTAGGGATTTGATGATTCTAAATTTGTACTAATTTTTTCCTGTTTTATTGCCTGTTCATGAGACCTCCAGTGTTGATGTCCCAGACTTGAATCCAAAAAGTCTCATTGTTCTAGATTGTTTTGCTCCCATTCTGGGAATTGTTGAGTGGTCAGGATCCGGATGGGAATTTTAGGGATTGTGTGTTCTCCCAAAATACACTGCTCAAGTCTATTGTTCCTCCAAAGCATCAGTCTTTATTTACAGCAATTATTTACACTTTTGAACTTCTACATGAGATCTCGATCGCTCTTACTTCTCAGTTAGGTGATCTGACATTGTTAGTACATCAGCATCATGTATATTTCTGATGTTAACCCTTTACTCTACATCTTCCCCTCAGGTTTTTGTTTATATCATAGAAATCATAGAATCTCTACAGTGCAGAAGGAGGCCATTCGGCCCATCAAGTCTGCATCGACAACAATCCCACCCAGGCCCTATCCCTGTAACCCCACATATTTGCCCACTAATCCCTCTAACCTATGCATCCCGGGTCACTAAGGGGTAATTTAGCATGGCCAGTCAACCTAACCATTCACATCTCCTCCGAAAGTCTCAAGGTTAGTCTCTGAGATGACTTCATCCATCTCCCTGATTGTTCTTTGATCTCTGTTTGTGGTTGAGGATATTCCGTACTCTCCTTTCCATCAATGTGAAAGATCTTCTCCAGGGTAGTCTAGAGCTTGTAATGGGATCTGGGTTTTAAGCACAAGTCTCTATTGGCTCTCATTCCAAGGATGTTAAGGTGCTGTGGTTTCTCCTTATGATGCCCGGGTCTGTCTCAATCCTGTATGATCTTGTCTGTGGGGGGGGTTTCAGCATTGGTAGTTCATGTGCTCTGTGCCTATGATTTAAAGTTCCGAGCCTAGTTGTTTCTCTGTTCTTTCTCACACTCTTTTCCCCTCACGAGGACATTCGTGTTGATGTTGGGTTTAAGTTTCTGTGTAGGAGATGAAAGCTGTGTTCTCAATCTCTTACCCATTAGTAACTCTGTCATGGAGAGATTCAGTAACTCAGAAGAGTTTCACAGGTCTTCATTTAAAAAAAAATCTTTGATGGTTCGTACCCCTCTCTCAGCGTCGCCATTCAGATCCCCTCTCATCCACCCAAACTCCAGTGAATATGGGCCCAGTCGGCACAATCTTTCTTCATTCGATAGTCCTGTCACTCCAACACGATGAAGTATATCCTTAATGTGAAGACGGGACTTTGTCTCCACAAGGAATGTGCATGGTCACTCCTACCGATGCTGTCATGGACAGATGTATCTGCGGCAGGCAGGCAGGTTGGTGAGAATGAAGTCAAGTAGGTTTTTCCCTTTTGTTGGTTCCCTCACCACCTGTCGCAGTCCCAGTTTAGCAGCGATGCCCTTTAGGGCCCAGCCAGTTCAGTCTGTGATGGTACTACCCAGCCACTCTTGGTGATGGACATTGAAGCCCCCACCCAGAGTACATTTTTCCCCATTGCCACCCTCAGTGCTTCCTTCAGTATTTGACATGGAGGAGTATTGATTCATCAGCTGAGGGGGCAAGGTACGTGGAAGGTTTTCTTGCCCATGTTTGACCTGGTGCCAGGAGATCTCATGGGGTTTAGAGTTGAAGTTCGGGACTCCCGGGGCAGCTCCCTTCTGACTGTATTTTCTTTTCATTCGTGGGACATGGGCGCCACTGGCTGGCCAGCATTTATTGCCCATCCCAAGTTGCCCTTGTTCAGAGGGCAGTTAAGAGTCAACCACATTGCTGTGGCTCTAGAATCACATGTAGGCCAGACCAGTTAAGGACAGCAGATTTCCTTCCCTAAAGGATATTAGCAAACCAGGTGGGTTTTTCCGACAATCGACAATGGTTTCATGGTCATCAGTAGATTTCTAATTCCAGTTTTTTTTATTGAATTCAAATTTCAACATCTGCCGTGGCGGGATTCGAACCTCGGTCCTGAGAACGTTAGCTGAATTTCTGGAACAATAGTCTAACGATAATACCACTCGGCCATCGTCTCTCTATAAGCAGCTTCATCAACAACTTCACCTAGTTTACAGCTTTAGGCATGCCTTTCTGCATAGCGGAAAGCACTTTTGATTTTACATTTTAAATAAACTGCCACCTTTTTCCTTAGGGTGGAAGTGTCAATTACAAGGGGGCACAGGTTCAAGGTGAGAGGGGAAAGTTAAAGGGATATATGTGGGGGAAGTTTTTCACGCAGAGTGGGTGCCTGGAACGCGATGTCAGAGGAGATGGTGGGAGCAAGCATTAAAGAGGCATCTGGATGGGTACATGAATAGGGAGGGATACGGACCGAGTAAGAGCAGAAGTTTGAGGGCATCATGATTGGCACAGGCTTGGAGGGCCGAAGTGCCTGTTCCTGTGCTGTACTTTTCTTTGTTCTTTGTTCTTTAAGTGGAATAGAGAGAGGATTTCCCATTCTTTATATTCCAACTTTGCCATGAGCTGGCCTCTCACTTTTAAAGTTCTCACTAGGACCTTGTAATTTGATGGATAAGGGTTGCAACGTAATCTTTTCAAACCATTTGACTTCATCTGATAGAACAGAAACCCCTGCTCCTGTTTCTAGTTTTAAACTCTGTGGAGTGTCCATCCACTTCGAGTGTAATACTCAAATGATTGCTTTCAGTGTCACTTATTTCTCACAGGAAAGTTAGTTAATCCGCTTGTGTTCTTCCACTTCTTGTATGTAGTTCTGTTTATAAAAATGTTCTCCCCCTTTTTACAGGTTGTCGGCGTTTTTGCGTAAAAAGACAGTTTTGAAATATACTATTTTTCCACCGTTGTGACACCTTTGCTCCCCCTGCTGGACATTCTTCTCACTTGCGACGCTTGTTCCTGCCACACTGAAGGCATTTCAGAATTATGTTTTTCCTCTTTTTAATGGGCTTAGGCTTTGGCGCATTTTTTCTCTCATGGTCTACGGACTGAGTAGTCTCACTCAATCATCTCCACGTGGCCTTCCCTTCCCCAAGAATAAAAGTCTGACCTTGTTTACTGAGTTCTGTTCGCCTCACAATTGGCATTGTTTTCACTAATGTTAAAGCCGCTCTGATCTTTAGATATTGCTTCTCCTCAGATCCTGACGATGATTCTGTTATCAATTAGCTCATTCTTTAAGATTCCATAATCACAGTTCCCTGTCCACCTAGAGAGGTCATTGTTGAACAAATCCCTGCTGTTACCTGGTCTTTGCTTCCTTTTATTACATTTAGGCCTCACTATTATGAGATTCTGACAACTCTCAAATAATACTCAGAAGCTTGCATGACTCCTTCATAAGAATTTGAAATTTCATTCGCTCCCTGCCTTGCCACCACATCATCAGCATTAGCTCCTACTGCATAAACTAGTGTACTGATCTGGTCCATTTAATCTTTTCCTTTAATCCTGAAGCAGTTCTACAGAATCATAGAATCCCTACAGTGCAGAAGGAGGTCATTCGGCCCATCGAGTCGGCACCAACCACAATCCCACCCAGGCCCTATCCCCATAACCCCATGCATTTAACCTAGTGAGTCCCCCTGACACTAAGGGGCAATTTAGCATGGCCAATCCACCTAACCCGCACATCTTTGGACTGTGGAAGGAAACCAGAGCACCCGGAGGGAACCCTCACAGACCTGGGTGTACATGTACATAGGTCATTGAAGGTGACAGGACAGGTGGAGACAGCAGTTAATAAAGTATATAGCATTCTGGCTTCATTAATAGGGGCATAGAGTACGCAGAGTGAGTGAAGGGAGCAGTGTGGTATTGGGGAGTGCAGGGAAGAGGGAAGCAAAGAGGTTATACTGAACTTATCCAAGACACCAGTTAGACCTCAGCTGGAATATTGTGTAGAGTTCTGGGTGCCACACTACAGGAAGGATGTGAACACATTGGAGAGAGTGCAGAAGAGGTTTACAAGAATGGTTCTAGCAATGAGAAACTTCAGCGATGAAGATAGATTGGAGAGGTTGGGACTGTTCTCCTTGGAGAGAAGAAGATTAAGAGGAGATTTGATAGAGATGTTCAAAGCCATGAGGGGGCTGGACAGAGTAGATGGAGAGAAACTGTTCCCACTGGTAAAAGGATCAAGAACGAGAGGGCACAGATTTAAAGTGATTTGCAAAAGAAGCAAATGTGATCTGAGAAAAAGCTTTTTCACACAGCGAGTGGTTGGGCTCTGGAATGAACTGCCTGGCAGTGTGGTGGAGGCAGATTCAAATGGTGTTAGATGATTATTTGAATAGAAACAATGTGCAGGGGTACGGGGAAAAGGCAGGGGAATGGCGCTAAGTCATCATGTTCATTTGGAGAGCTGGTGCCGACACGATGGGCTGAATGGCCTCCTTCTGCGCTGTAACCATTGTGTGACTCTGTGATGTAGAGCATGTAATTGTTAATTACCAGGATGGCTGAACCTCAGGAACTCTCTCATTAACATTCAGTAGGAAGCAGGTTTCAGATTGACATCGTTTGAGTGAAGAAGCTGAACTGGATTCTGTCAGCTTGTAGCAAAGTGGGCAGAATGCTTTCGATAAACAGGAAAGGGCAATTATCTGGAAAACTGTCTCTTTTACAGAACTTGCTGGAATTTTCCCGGCTCTTTCTGGACAGGCTGGTAGGTCGGCAGGAAGACTGGTAGAGTGGCATGTGGCGGGGTCTGGGAATATGCCTTCACACACTATACCATATTCTAGCAGTGGGCAAGGCAGCGGAGAGCCTGCCCGTCCAGATCCCAATTGAGCCAATTAAGTTCCTTGTCCATCACCGCTGGCATTTTACTAGTGGTGCAGGCGGATACAGGGGAGAGGGGGTTGTGGGGGACGGTGTTGGTATTTGGGAGTATGGGGAGGGGATGTGGCATTAGGGGTGCAGGGGTGAAGGGGGTGGTACGGGTCAGCAGGGTGGCATTAGAGAGTGTGGGGGAGAGAGCTTATGAGGGAGGGGGTGTGGAATTAGTGGCGTGGGGGAGAAGGGGGGTGGTATCAGGGGTGGGGGGGAGGGGGGTGGCATTGGGGGGGGCTGTGGAGGAGATAACGTATAAGGGAGGGGGTGTGGCATCAAGGGTGTGGGGGAGTGGGGGTGCCATTGGGGGGTGTGGGGAGAGTGGGGTGCTGTCGGGGGTGCGGGGGAGAGGGAAGCAGAAGAGGGCAGTGATCATGGGGAGGCTGTCCAGGGAAATGTGGCAGCCTCCTAATGTCAAGGGATGGATGGGGGGAGGGTCTGTTTTCTTGGCATTCTTTGGCCTTCTGAGGGAACCCCCTACTTTCCCCCGCCCTCCCCTCACCCTGCGTAATGCCACCCCCACAGCATTGGCGTCGCCTGCCCTCTGCGATCTCAAACTACCTGACTGGGGCCTACCTGTCCCCAGGCACCCAGACCCCACTTACCTGACTTTGAGGGTGTGGAGGCATCGCTGTCTCTTCTTCCTCCGCATGTGGACCCAGCAGTGGCCACCACTCTTGGGGCCGCTGCTGAGCTGTGGAGCTGTCAGTCCCGAATAGAATGGTGGCCCTGACTACAAGCATGTATTTGGCCGCTATTGGTAAAACATGGTCTGGGACCCTGCCTGCTACTGAAACAGAGTCACCCCCGCCCCCCCCTGCCACACCCCTCCCCACCTCCCTCACCCCCTCTGCTCTTAGTCCCCACAGTCAGACCCCATGTCACTTCAGAAACTTCCACCTTTTCTTTGATGTAGAGACTGGTATGCTCTCAGGATCAAGCCCATCCAACTGTCTTATCATTTCTCCCAATCCTGCCTCTCTCTTGAAAAGGATTTGAGTGGGAAGCTGGATAAAAAGAAAAGTTTATTTATTAGTGTCACAGATAGGCTTACATTAACACTGCAATGAAGTTACTGTGAAAATCCCCTCGTTGCCACGCTCCGGCGCCTGTTTGGGTACATTGAGGGAGAATTTAGAAGAATTTGCTGATAGGGTGGGTAGAGGCTCATGGGGAGCATGGAGACTAGCATGGATGTGTTGGGCCGAATGGCCTGTTTCTGTGTGGTAAAGAACCCGATCGTTTTTTGATGCCATTTGACTGCAACTGTTCTAAATTCTATTTCACGCTGTTGGCTTCAGTGAAAGAATGTTAAAATGGGAAATGGGAAATGGTAAAAAATTGCAGCATGCTGCTGTGCAGAGGGACCTGGGTGTCCTTGTGCAGGAATCACAAGGAGTTGGTTTGCAGGTACAGCAGGTAATTAAGAAGGCAAATGGAATTTTGTCCTTCATTGCCAGAGGGATGGAGTTTAAAAACAGCGAGATTATGTTGCAGCTGTATAAGGTGCTGGTGAGGCCACACCTGGAGTACTGTGTACAGTTCTGGTCTCCTTACTTCAAAAAGGATATACTGGCACTGGAGGGAGTACATAGGAGATTCACTAGGTTGATTTCGGAGTTGAGAGGGTTGGCTTATGAGGAGAGATTGAGTAGACTGGGGCTATACTCATTGGAATCCAGAAGAATGAGGGGAGATCTTATAGAAACATATAAGATTATGAAGGGAATAGATAAGATAGAAGCAGGGAAGTTGTTTCCACTAGCCGGTGAAAGTAGAACTAGGGGGCATAGCCTCAAAATAAGGGGAAGCAGATTTAGGACTGAGTTGAGGAGGAACTTCTTCACACAAAGGATTGTGAATCTGTGGAATTCCCTGCCCAGTGAAGCAGTTGAATGTTTTTAAGGCAAGGATAGATAAATTTTTGAACAATAACGGAATTAAGGGTTATGGTGAGCGGGCGGGTAAGTGGAGCGGAGTCCGCGAAAAGATCAGCCATGATCTTATTGAATGGCGGAGCAGGCTCGAGGGGTCAGGTGGCCGACTCCTGCTCCAAGTTCTTATGTTCTTATTATGATAAGAAAGAGGAGTGTTTATACAGCACTGCACAACATTCCAAAGGAACTGGACAGACAAAGAGGTAATTCTGAAATATATTCACACAGCAGCCAATCTGAGTACAGCAAGATCCCACCAATGTAATTCTAAGTGGATCACCTGTTTTTGAAGGATGTTTCTGAGAAATAAATATTGACCAGAGGGAACTCTGCTGTCTTTCTTCAAGCATTGTCATGGGATCCTTTACATTGGGGCCAGCCTCAGATTAATATCTCTTCCAAAGGATGGCACTTCCAGCAGTGCAGCATTCCCTCGGTACTGCACTGGGAGTGTCAGCCTGGGATATGTGATCAAAGACCTGGAGTGGAATCCTATGCCCTGTCCGATGCTGAGGTGGCAAAGTTGCGGCTTTAAGGTTTATTTCCATTAGTCACAAGTAAGGCTTACATTAACACTGCAATGAAGTTACTGCGAAATTCCCCTAGTCGCCACACTCCGGCACCTGTTTGGGTCAATGCACCTAACCAGCACGTCTTTCGGACTGTGGGAGGAAACCAGAGCACCCGGAGGAAACCCACACAACTATGGGAAGAACATGCCGATTCCACACAGACAGTGACCCAAGCCGGGAATCGAACCTGGGTCCCTGGCGCTGTGAGGCAGCAGTGCTAACCACTGTGCCGCCGTGCCACTCCTTAGATGTAAGTGAAGATTTTGATAATTCTGCATTCTCTATTAACTTAGGGGATTTTCACAGTAACGTCATTGCAGCGTTAATGTAAGCCCGCTTGGGAAACTAATAAATAAACTTAAACTAAACTTAAACTAACTTCTTTGTTTTCCCGAAAACCAGTTTACTCCTGGATCTCATTTTGTCTGCATTAGAATCTTTAACCTTCAGTAAACCCTGGGCTTAGGGAGTTGGCAGACAGCTCCGTCTTTCTCTCTCTCCAGCACTCTGTATCACATCACTTTTTTAATCAATTACCCCCCCCTCACAACTACCCCCCTCCTTCCGCCAAGTCCAACGCGCCTCCGTCAGAAACAGTGATTTCTGGTTGCCATGAGAACTGGCTGCTGACTAGCTCACTGGTCTCCATGTAATCGGCCAGGTTGGTTCCATATTTGGGTAAAGCATCCTGTGGAACAGCATCAACACACGTGCACGCATGTGTGCGTCTATGTGTGTCCTTCTAAACAAAAGCCTCTTATTTCTTAGCCTGAGGCAATGTTTTGTACGACGCAATTCAGCCCTGCGTTGCTTTTGATGCTTAAGGTGATGGATTAACAAAGCTAGGTTCAACACTCGAATTCCGATTTACATGGTAACCACTCAGAGTTTGCCTCAGTGTTTGTAGACCATGTTTAAAGACGCCGTCTGATTTTCTGTAGCTGCTGTGCGTCACAGCTCACCTTTCCGAAGAGACATTAAATCGAGACCCTCACAAACGGATGTTAAAAAACCCACAGCATTAGTTGAAGAACAGCAATGTCTAGACTAACAGAAACTAACATCACTAATAAAGCAGATTAATGTGACATCTATCTCATTGCTGTCTGTGGGAGCTTGCTGTGCACAAATTGGATGCTTTGGTTCCTACATTCCAAATGTGGCTACACCGTGGCTGTAAAGCGCTTTTGGATGTCCAGTGGTTGTGACGGGCACTTAATCAATGCAGATCTTTCTTTCTACGGGCGGCCCGGTGGCACAATGGTGAGCACTGCTGCCTCACAGCGTCAGGAACCTGGGTTCGATTCCCAGCTTGGGCCCATGTCTGCGTGGGTTTCCTCCGGGTGCTCTGGTTTCCTCCCACGATCCAAAAGACGTGCTGGTTAGGGTGGATTGGCTGGGCTAAATTCTCCCTGTGTCCCCGAACAGGCACCGGAGTGTGGCGACTAGGGGATTTCCACAGTAACTTCATTGCAGTGTTAATGTAAGCCTACTTGTGACTAATAAATAAAAAACTTTATGTTGGTGTCCTTTAAGCACAGTTTTATGGAAATCTGTGTCCATGGGAAAATAAGCTGCAAAGTGGCACCAGCCCATTAACTTAACCGGTTTCACTGGTGGGCCTGTTGAATGTAGTTATGACTGAATAGAATCATAGAATCCTACAGTGCAGAAGGAGGCCATTCGGCCCATTGGGTCTGCACTGACAACAATCCCAGGCCCTATCCCCATAACCCCATGCATTTACCTCAGCTATAGTTCCCCCTGACACTAAGGGGCAATTTATCGTGGCCAATCCACCTAACCTGCACATCTTTGGACTGTGGGAGGAAATCGGAGCACCCGGAGGAAGCCCACACAGACTCGGGGAGTATGTGCAGACTCCACACAGATGATGTCTGGTGGCAGAACTCGTTCCTTCTTTCCCACGCCTCGATTGATCGATCGCTGCAGGGTCTCTGAAAGTTCTAAGGATGAAGGTGTCAATTCAGTGCCCGCGCTTAACCGTTTATGTGTCGATTGCAAAGAATCCAGACGGCCAGCCCTTCTTGAGTTTAAACACAAAAGGGGTTAGTTTCTAATTGAGCTAAACACCACCCATGTAAAGAAATGAAACAAAATGCAAAAAGGTAATCACACCTTTGCATGACCTTTGCAACACACACACAAAGACCCACAAGATTGCGAAATTCCGAGTTATACAGCAGAGGAGGTTAACTATTGGTCAAGTTAAGATTCAAGGATAAAAGGCAAAAAAGTCGAGAGTTCACTGTTTCTGAGTCCTTCCTTGGTGATCGCGGTGAGGCAGTTTTTTTTAATGGTGGTCCCATATTTTTTTCCTGGAAAAGCTGCTTTGGGATTTTGAAATGTCCTCCAATCTTCTCCGTGTGTGCCGACTCCAGCACGATCTAAACAGAGTCCCTCTGGATTGAAATTCTCTATCTGTGATGTATCCCCAAATGAAACAGAGTTAGGTCTCCGAAGCTGAGACAGCAGGGAGAGAGATGGTTTTACTTCTCCACTTGCAGACTTCTTCTTCAGGCTGGCAAAACTGACCAAGTTGTGGTAACAAAGGACATTTCAGAATAGTGCTTCTGTTCACATCACCTCTCTCCATAACTACTTGAGTGTATTCCACGGAAGGTAATTGATTAACTTATGTCTGGACAGACCTTGGCTATTGGCCGGGATTTTCTGAGCGCGTCATTTTGGGACCTGCTGTGGGAGATTTAGCTGCATTGACTTTTGGCGGGACCGGATAATCCCAGCAGTGGGCGGGACTGGAAAATCCCAATCATTGTACAATAGCCTAAAATGATTCTTTTTAATGTCCCAGCCATCACCTCTGAACAGATTATTCTTCCCGGTGGAGAGCTGGGAAGAACATATCCAAACCTTCCATATAACCATCTTCCTGCAGGCTTACTGCTTCTGCCTGATGGCTGTGAATGCAGTTGTGAGCAAGTGGTGAGCGCCAGTTACAAATCCAGTCCAGGTTTGACGTAATTCTTCACATCAGCACATGACATTTGTAAAAGTACATTTCAAAACTTTTCATAGAATCATAGAATCCTTGCAGTGCAGAAGGAGACCATTGGGCCAATCAAAACTGCATCAGCAATAATCCCACCCAGGCCTTATCCCCGTAACCCCACGTATTTACCCCTGACACTAAGGGGCAATTGAGCATGGCCAATCAGCCTAACCTGCACATCTTTTCCACTTGAAAATTAGAGAAAGTGCAATAAAATTCAATTTGCCTTCATACCTCCTGGATGTCCCTTTACAATTGTAATTCTCTTGGCGTTTATAATATTCATTCCATTATCAGGGATACAGCCTAATGACAAAATATTTCACATTGAAAAATTACAGAAAGTGCGATAAAATTTAACTTTCCATCACACAGTGTGATCCTCTCTGTGAAAGCTCAGTACAATTTCAGTGCTCCTGATAGTCACAATCACAGCCATACAGCCCAATGGCGTCTACAAAATTTTCAGTCCCTTCGTGAACGATGGCTGAAAGGCCTCATGATGTGGAGATGCCGGCGTTGGACTGGGGTGAACACAGTAAGGAGTCTCACAACACCAGGTTAAAGTCCAACAAGTTTATTTGGTAGCAAACACCACTCGCTTTCGGAGCGCTGCTCCTTCGTCTGATGGAGTGGAAATCTGCTCTCAAACAGGGCACAGAGACACAAAATCAAGTTACAGAATACTGATTAGAATGCGAATTTCTACAGCCAACCAGGTCTCAAAGACACAGACAATGTGAGTGGAGGGAGTATTAAGCACAGGTTAAAAAGATTTAGAAACTGATAGCCAAGTTCCGCACACATGAGGACGGCCTAAACCGGGATGTTGGGTTTATGTCACACTATCAGTAACCCCCACAGCTTGCCTGCTGGACTTGCAGAATCTCACTGGCTGTCCTGTCTGGAGACAATACACATCTCTTTAACCTGTGCTTAATGCTCCCTCCATTCACATTGTCTGTATCTTTAAGACCTGGTTGGCTGTAGAAATTCGCATTCTAATCAGTATTCTGTAACTTGATTTTGTGTCTCTGTGCCCTGTTTGAGAGCAGATATCCACTCCATCTGACGAAGGAGCAGCGCTCCGAAAGCGAGTGGCATTTGCTACCAAATAAACCTGTTGGACTTTAACCTGGTGTTGTTAGAGTCCTTACTGTGAAAGGCCTCAGACAGTGAGACCATTGTCTTCCACATTGGTGTGGAGAATTCCCAGTCTCTGAGTTTGCCGACTAAATCAGCAGTGGTATCCCGTTTTAATTGGGATATACATTGGAGAGGGAAAGCCTGATGTTCTAACTGGGTTAATCCAGAGATTTGCCTCTCTGAAAGTTTTGTTCTGTTTGATCTTGGGTGGGATCTAGAAATCTGAATTGTCTCAAATACTCTGGGTCAAAATCCTGGAACTCCCCCTCCACCCCTTGCCCAAACAGCTCTGTGGATATTACCTGCATCGTGTGGGCTGCATGGTTCGAGAAGGCAGCTCACCGCCACTTGGAATGGGCAATAAATACCGCCGAACCTCACATCTCAAGAACATTTAGTAAAAATATTGCTGAAAATGTTGAATCCTGCATGGTATTGTTGTAGCTTCAGTCAGGGTTGGTGTAACATCTCCTGTCACTTCAACATTGGTTTCGTCTCAGCTGCTCCTGCCATTGTGAAGAGCAAGACTAAATTATAACTTGTCACTGAGACTGCTGAGTAATTATATTTCACGTGGGATTTTGAAGTGTTGCATGAGGCAGGTGTAACATCTTTTCAAATCTTTTGAAGAAAGAATGTGCATTTCTATAGCGCCTTTTGCAACCTCAGGAAGTCCCAGAGTGCTTTAGAACCGATGAAGTAATTTGGAGACCTGGTCGCTGTGGAAATGTTGGAAACACGGCTGTCAATGTTTGGATGGCAAGATCCCACAATCAGCAATAAGTCAATGGATTTAGATAATCTGTTTTAGTCAACACCAGCGTAGAATGAATGGCCTGTTCTTATTCTGCAGAGCCTGTGTAAATTAATGTCATCTTGAAAATGACAGTGCAGAGAGTTAGGGTGAGATCAAGTGAGCAGAGATGGGAGAAATCTGGGCCTCAGCACCAGAATAATATTTATTCACTCTCACTTTCAAGCTTCATTCTCCAATTGAAATCTTCAGCTGGCGTTGGGGTCAGATTCGAAACACTTTATCCAGACCATCTGTGAGCACTCAGACAGGCAGTGAAAGCTTCATTGTTGAACAGTTTTGATAACAAAGGAATGAACATTTTGTTCCTCACAGATCTGCCTCACCAACCACAAGGACCACATTCCCAATAGATGACATCAACTACTTGCATTTTTATTTTTACACGAGCAAATTACTGAACCAGGGGGAAAATGGCAGGGGTTAGAGTGCTGCGAGGGTGGGGGAGACAATAGGAAGGTAAACAAAGGCTTGGGTGGTCGTTAAACATGTGAGAAAGGTGGAGAGTTTTAGGTAGAGAGACTGGGCTCGGATATTAGAAAACAAAGGTGGAACAAAGCAGGAAGGTATTGTCACTAAAGAACTAATACAGAGGACCCAGGTAATGCTCTGGGGACTGGGTTCAAATTCCACCACGACAGATGGTGAAATTTGAATTCAATAAAAATCTGGAATTAAGAATCTACTGATGACTATGAAACCATTGTCGATTATTGTAAAACCCCATTTGGTTCACTAATGTCCTTTAGGGAAGGAAATCTGCCATCCTTACTTGGCCTGGCCTACATGAGACTCCAGGTCCACAGCAATGTGGTTGACTCGCAACTGCCCTCAGGGATAGACAATAAATGCTGGCCAGCCAGCAATGACCATAAACAAATAGAATAAATACATAAAATCTGGAATGGGCAGCGAGGGGGATTGTTGTTTGACTGGAGATGGTCGGCAATGGAGACACCATTGAAAGATTGGAATTCTGGGTTGATTTCCCATGGTGCATGCACATCCACTCAGCTAATCTCTTCTTCACAGAATGATATAGCAAAGAAGCAGGCCATTCAGCCCTGCGTGCCTGTGCTGGCTCTTTGAAGGAACTATTCAATTCGTCCCACTCCCCTCAACCGCAAACGTTTTTTTCATTTTTTAAGTGCAAAAGAAGTCATGGAGAAAATGGGATTTACAGACCTGTTAGCCGAACATCAGTGACAGGGTAAATGCTGGAGTCTATTATAAAGGATGTGGTAACAGGGCACTGAGAAAATATTAGGCAAATTAACATGGATTTATGAAAGGAAAGTCATGTTTAACAATCCGACTGGAGTTTTCTTGTGGATATAACTGGTCGAATAGATGTGGGTGAACCAGTGATGTGGTGTATTGGGATTTTCAAATAGCTTTTGATAAAGTCCCACATAAGTGTGCAAAATTAAAGCACATGGAATTGGGGGAAATGTATCGTCATGGATTGAGAATTGGTTCACAGACAGGAAACAGAGAATAGGAATAAATGGGTCTTTTCGAAGTGGCAGGCAATGATTAGTGAGGTTCCATCGGGTTCGGTGTTTGGGCCCCAGCTATTCACAATATACATCAATGAAGGAACCAAATGTAATATTTACAAGTTTGTTGATGACATGAAACTCGGTGGGAATGTGAGTGGTGGGGAAAATGTCAAGATGCATCAAGATTTAGACAAGTTGAGTGAGTGGGCAAATACATGGCAGATGCAATATAATGTTGATAAATGTGAAGTTATCCACATTGGATAGAGAAACAGAATGTCAGAATATTATTTAAATGGAGCTCATGTCCCTTTGCAGCAGTTCCTGCACAAACCACTTTCTGGAAGCAGTGACTGCAACAGCCAATCAGTGTCACCACCCTACTGCCCTTGCTGGATGCTTGCCTTCACTCAAACACGGAGGGTGTCTTCCAAAGATCCACTTTCTGGAAGCAGAGACTGCGCCTATGCAAATTTTCTTCCAACAGTCATTCAGCGCCGCCACTCTGCTGCCCTTGCTGGATGATATGGTGCGTTGGTCTTCATTGCAAGAGGACTTGAGTACAGGAGCAAGGATGTCTTACCGCAGCTGTACAGGGCCTCAGTGAGGCCACATCTGGAGCACTGTGCGCCGTTTTGGTCTCCTTGCCTAAGAAAGGATATACTTGCAATATACAAGGAGTTCACCAGACTGGATGTCAGGATTGTGGTATGAGGAGATATTGAGTTGACTGAGCCTGAATTTAGAAAAATGAGAAGGGATCGCATTGAAATGTGTAAAATTCTGATAGGGCTGGACAGACTGGATGCAGAAATGTTTCCCTTGGGTGGGGGTAGAAGTGGGGAGGATCTAGAACAAGGGGACACCGTCTCAAGATACAGAGTAGGCTGTCTGGGCCTGAGATGAGGGGAAATGTCTTCACTCAGGGCGGTGAACGTGGGGAATTCTCGACCACAGAGGCCTGTGGAGGCCAAACCACTGTATGTATTCCAGAAGAAGATCGATAAATTTTTAGATTCTGAGGCATTAAAGGATATGAGGAGATAATCCCTCTCACCGCCATGTCTGTTATAGTCATTCCTCATCTCATTTTTTGCTGTAAATAGTCATTGCTTGGCACATGTGTGGCGTGAATGTTATTTGCCACTTGTCAGCCCAAGTCTGGATATTGTTCAGATCTTGCTGCATTTGGACATGGACTGCTTCAGTATCTGAGGAGCCGCGAATGGTGCTGAACATTGTGCAGTCAGCAGAGAACATCCTGACTTCTGACCTTATGATGGAGGGAAGGTCATTGATGAAGCAGCTGAAGATGGTTGGGCCCTGGGACACTAACCCTGAGGGACTCCTGCAGTGGTGAACTGGGACTGAGATGATTGACCTCCAACCGCACAACCATTTCCTTTGTGCCGGGTATGACTCCAACCAGCAGAGTTTCCCCCCAGATTCCACTAACTCCAGTTTTGCTAGGGCTCCTTGATGCCACACTCAGTCAACTTCTGCCTTGATGTCCAGGGCTGTCACTCTCACCTCACCTCTGGCATTCAGCTCTTTTGTCCATGTTTGAACCTTGCTGTATGTTTATAAAGTAAGGTGCTCGGGACTGAACGCAACTCACCCAGCTGGAGTCAAACCTCGAATTTACAAAGGTTCAGCATTCAGCCTGCCTGTGTCAGGTACCACATTCCGACTGCTGTCAGTGCCGGCAATGACCTGTTGGTGGAGCTAAAGTGATGTTCTTCATGGGAAATTAATGGCTGATGTTGCTTTGTAAACTCCAGGTTAGAAAGCTCCTTTTATTCCACTTCAGACAAAGAGCATTTCAAAAAAAAAACCGGAAATGTTCAAAGTTTATTTTTTGTTCTATTGGAGGTGCAGCCATACTTTAACTTCCTTGTCTTCTATAATTGTCTACGGAAAGCTTTTGACAAAGTTTTGGTAGACGCCCAGGTATATTGGTTTTGGTAATCCCAGGTGACACGATAGCACAGTGGTTAGCACTGCTGCCTCACAGCGCCAGGGACCCAGGTTCAATTCCAGCCTTGGTGGACTGTCTGTGTGGAGTTTGTATGTTCTCCCCGTGTCTGCGTGCGTTTCCTCCGGGTGCTCCGGTTTCCTCCCACACTTCAAAGATTTGCTGGTTAGGTTGATTGGACATGCTAAGTTGGCCCTTTGAACACGTAGATGTGTAGGGTAGGGGGATTTGCACGGTAAATTCATGGGGCTACGTGATTAGGGCCTGGGTAATATGCTCTGGCACAATGGGCTGAATGGCCTCCTCTGCACTGTAGGTGTTCTTCTATGAAGTTGACATGAAGCCCCAACTCAGTTCCTATAAGACCATAAGACCACAAGACATAGGAGCGGAAGTAAGGCCATTCGGCCCATCGAGTCCACTCCACCATTCAATCATGGTTGATTTCAACTCCATTTACCCGCTCTCTCCCCATAGCCCTTAATTCCTCGAGAAATCAAGAATTTATCAATTTCTGTCTTGAAGACGCTCAACGTCTCGGCCTCCACAGCCCTCTGTGGCAATGAATTCCACAGACCCACCACTCTCTGGCTGAAGAAATTTCTCCTCATCTCTGTTCTAAAGTGACTCCCTTTTATTCTAAGGCTGTGCCCCCGCGTCCTAGTCTCCCCTGTTAATGGAAACAACTTCCCTACGTCCATCCTATCTAAGCCGTTCATTACCTTGTAAGTTTCTATCAGATCTCCCCTCAACCTCCTAAACTCCAATGAATATAATCCCACGATCCTCAGACGTTCATCGTATGTCAGGCCTACCATTCCTGGGATCATCCGTGTGAATCTCCGCTGGACCCGCTCCAGTGCCAGTATGTCCTTCCTGAGGTGTGGGGCCCAAAATTGCTCACAGTACTCCAAATGGGGCCTAACCAGTGCTTTATAAAGCCTCAGAAGTACATCCCTGCTTTTGTATTCCAAGCCTCTTGAGATAAATGACAACATTACATTTGCTTTCTTAATTACGGACTCAACCTGCAAGTTTACCTTTAGAGAATCCTGGACTAGGACTCCCAAGTCCCTTTGCACTTTAGCATTATGAATTTTGTCACCGTTTAGAAAATAGTCCATGCCTCTATTCTTTTTTCCAAAGTGTACGACCTCGCACTTGCCCACGTTGAATTTCATCAGCCACTTCTTGGACCACTCTCCTAAACTGTCTAAATCTTTCTGCAGCCTCCCCACCTCCTCAATACTACCTGCCCCTCCACCTATCTTTGTATCATCGGCAAACTTGGCCAGAATGCTCCCAGTCCCGTCATCTAGATCGTTAATATATAAAGAGAACAGCTGTGGCCCCAACACTGAACCCTGCGGGACACCACTTGTCACCGGTTGCCATTCTGAGAAAGAACCTTTTATCCCAACTCTCTGCCTTCTGTCTGACAGCCAATCGTCAATCCATGTTAGTACCTTGCCTCGAATACCATGGGCCCTTATTTTACTCAGCAGTCTCCCGTGAGGCACCTTGTCAAAGGCCTTTTGGAAGTCAAGATAGATAACATCCATTGGCTCTCCTTGGTCTAACCTATTTGTTATCTCTTCAAAGAACTCTAACAGGTTTGTCAGGCACGACCTCCCCTTACTAAATCCATGCTGACTTGTCTTAATCCGACCCTGCACTTCCAAGAATTTAGAAATCTCATCCTTAACGATGGATTCTAGAATTTTGCCAACAACTGAGGTTAGGCTAATTGGCCTATAATTTTCCATCTTTTTTCTTGTTCCCTTCTTGAACAGTGGGGTTACAACAGCGATTTTCCAATCCTCTGGGACTTTCCCTGACTCCAGTGACTTTTGAAAGATCATAACTAACGCCTCCACTATTTCTTCAGCTATCTCCTTTAGAACTCTAGGATGTAGCCCATCTGGGCCCGGAGATTTATCAATTTTCAGACCTTTTAGTTTCTCTAGCACTTTCTCCCTTGTGATGGCAACCATATTCAACTCTGCCCCCTGACTTTCCTGATTTGTCAACATGCATCATGTGACCCTTTCAGAAGATCACCCCTTAAAGAGACCAGATATGACACCCCTCCCCCGCTAAATTCCTTTATTCACAGTATAATAATTAACTTTTACAGTCCCTCATAATTTGCAGCAATGAACATTTTTAATTAATCCATCAAAAACTCAGTCTCTGTTGGCTTCCATTTCCTGATAGGACGGTGTGCCTCCAGCCACAGGGGTGTCTTTGTTGGGCTAGTTTCTGTAGAAACTGTCACACTCGGTCTCTCTTCTGGCACTGAAGTTTCAACCTCCTCTGATGCAGTTGGAACAATACTCTTGCCTGTCACAGGCTGATTGGACATTTCACTTCTTGATCAGTCAACAACACTTCCAGCTGGCAACATCCAATCGGATTTTCACACTGGCTCTTGGGGTGACTCACGTCCATGCAAATGGTCCACACGTTTCCTCAAAATCCTGTCCTGTGCTTCCACCTCGTACAACAATGGCACCGCCATGGCCACCACAATCCCAGGAATCCAACTCGGGCCATTCCCAAAGTTCCTCACACAGACTGGGTCATCTATTTCGAATGACCTTGCATCTTTAGTGGAATCCTGGTTCCTCTATTGGTTGCACTGTGTTGCCTCTACCCTCCCCGCTTAATTTGGCAATACCAGCTTAACCTGGTCCCGAGGCATCGACCCATCAATATTTCTGCTGGCGATGTACCAGTGGTCAGATGCGAAGAGGAGTTAGGCTATTTTAGTTTCCAAAGATGCCGGTGATTGTTTCTTCAAGCTGGCCTTGGAACTCTGGACTGCCCGCTCGGCCAGTCCATTTGAAGAGGGATGATACGTTGCGGTTCTGATATGCTTTATCCCGTTGGAAAACATGACATTTTGAAATTTATAAAAGCAGCGCCGTTATCTGAAACGAGCATTTCCCGTAGTCGTGAACTACTGGCAAAGTGTTTTAACTGTGGTGTGTGAGGTTGTGGATCTCATCCCAATTCCCTCCATCCACTTGGAGTGGGCGAACACCAACAGGAGGAACATCGTACCAATAAATGGTTCCATAGTCTATGTGAGCAGGTGTTGAGATTCAGCTGCAGCATGCATTTGCAGGTAGTCCTGCGATAGGTCGATTGTGCTGAACTTCTGCCCCGCTAGGCCAACAAACAAATCTCAATCAAAGGAAGCGGCTATTGATCTGCACACAGAACTGTTTTTAAAAATCTCCACAAATACATATAGTTCTGTCTTGCTTCATTACAGGCACAATGCGGGTTGCCCAGTCATTAGTGGTGACTGGTTCTAAGACTCTTGTATCTATAAGTCTCATTTGTTCAGATTTTACCTTTGGATGTATGGTGTAAGGTACTGCTCTTAACTTGAGACTCTTAGGCTGACTGTTCTGTTTGATCTTAAGTGCCACTTATACTCCTTTCATGGATCCAAGTGTGTCCTCGAATACACAGGTGTATTTCTCTAAGGTGTTCTGTAGATCTGTTTTAGAATCAACTAATTTGTTCACAGCACTCCAGTTCAACTTTATCTTCTCTAGCCAAGAACAGCCAAAGAGAGCTGGAAAGCTCCCTCGGACAACATGAAGTGGCAGCTCTCCCTTTTTCCCCACGTAACTCTTACTATGATGTGCCCACTTGGAGGCACTAGTTCCTGGGCGTAGGTGTTCGGGATGACGCCTGCTGGCTTTAATGATAGGTGATTCCGTTTTTGCTCATGGATGGTCTCAGGAATTAGGGAAATAAAACCCCCAACGTCAACCTCCATTCTGGTTGGCTGTCCATTTAATTTTGAATCTACCCCGATCCAATGAGATTCACCTTAAACTGGAAGTACATTTAACCTCTGTTATGTCCTGTGTCTTCATTGTTCTTGTTATTTTTCTCTTCCACACTATGGGTGGTATTTTACCTTTTTTTGTCTAAGTGCTGGGCGGACTTGAAACTGGGAGAGTTTCAGATCCGTTTTTTCGGCCCCCTCCCCAATTAGCCCCACTCCCACTGATCCTCCCCTCATTAGCCCCACCCCCACTGCCACCCACTAGCCCTGCCCCCACTGGCCGCTCCTCCATTAACCCCACACTAATGCCCCAGTGGGCATTGCCCAGATGCCAGGGTGGCACTCATCCATTTCCGGTGAGAGGCTGACTGGGTCAGAAATCTGGCACTTGTAAAACGGCGTCGGTCGTGAAAACCAGCACCAATCACACTAATCGCTTTACACCCCACCTTACCACCCTGTTGCGCCCAAAAACGGGCATAATGCAATGGTAAAATTGCCCCCTATAAATGATTTCAGTAGAAGTCCTTTTATTCTTCCCTTTAGGTGTGTCTTGCTATTTTGTTTGGACATTCCTTCTTGGAGAAACTAGTTTCTTGCAGCAAGCTCGTGCTGCGTTGCCACAATTTTTGCATTGGCTGTCTTTGCTCCAGTGGTCAGCCTGTGAATGGCTCTGTTTTACACAGCAATGACACCATCTGTTACTGGGTAGACTTTCTCATGGGCAACAGCCATTTTATGGATCATCGTGCCTGCTCCGAACTCAGAAGCCTCCTTAGCAGCAAGCTCCATCACAATTGTTACTTCCAGAGCCATTTTAAGACTTAAGTTTCACTTAGTTAGCAATCTCCACTGTACAGCCGCATTCCTCAGCCCACAAGCCAGACGGTCTCTTATCATATCATCCAGGGAGTCACCAAATTCACAATGCTCTGTGAGGCGCTTTATGGTTGCAACAAAGTGTGCTATATTCTCTCTTTTTAGCTGATTTCTCTTATGTAACCCAAAACGCTTTGCAATACTTAATAGTTTGGATGAATAATGTATCTTAATTAATTTTTGGTATGTTTGGCCAACGGGTTTCTCGGGTTAGACCAGATTCTGGAGTAATTTAAAAGTTTCACTGTCAATGGCGCTTTAAAAAGCAGCGACTGCTGTCTCCTCAGGAATCTTGTTTGCTCCGATATAATTCCGACATCTTTCTGCATCGGACTTTCCAACTCTCGGATTTCTTCTTGAACGGCGCCTTATTATCCCGCCATTTTACAGGGATACCGAAATCTGCTCAGCTGCCTTATTTATTGTCAATTTATAGCCTGCACAGATGTGGATGGTTTTATCTGGTTTTATCACAGGCACTATGGGGGCTGCCCATTCCGCAAACTGAACCAGTTAAATGATAGCAAGTTCTTCCCTCCTTCTTACCTCGGTTTAGGATTACAATGGAATCTTGATCAATTGGGCCAGTGGGCGGATGAATGGCAGATGGAGTTTAATTTAGATAAATGCGTGGTGATGCATTTTGGTAGATTGAACCAGAACATAGAACATAGAACATAACAGCGCAGTACAGGCCCTTCGGCCCTCGATGTTGCGCCGACCAGTGGAACCAATCTAAAGCCCCTCTAATCTACACTATTCCAATATCATCCATATGTTTATCCAATAACCATTTGAATGCTCTTAATGTTGACAAGTCCACCACTGCTGCAGGCAGGGCATTCCACGCCCTTACTACTCTCTGAGTAAAGAACCTACCTCTAACATCTGTCCTATATCTCTCACCCCTCAATTTAAAGCTATGTCCCCTCGTGCTAGCCATCACCATCCGAGGAAAAAGGCTCTCACTATCCACCCTATCTAATCCTCTGATCATCTTGTATGCCTCTCTTAAGTCACCTCTTAACCTTCTTCTCTCTAACGAAAACAACCTCAAACCCCTCAGCCTTTCCTCATACGATTTTCCCACCATACCAGGCAACATCCTGGTAAATCTCCTCTGCACCCTTTCCAACACTTCCACATCGTTCCTATAATACGGCGACCAGAACTGTACGCAATACTCCAAATGCAGCCGCACCAGAGTTTTGTGCAGCTGCAACATGACCTCCTGGCTCCGAAACTCAATCCCTCTACCAATAAAAGCTAACACGCCTTCTTAACAACCCTATCAACCTGGGTGCCAACTTTCAGGGATCTATGCACATGGACACCCAGATCCCTCTGTTCATCCACACTACCAAGTATCTCACCATTAGCCCAGTATTCTGTATTCCTGTTACTCCTTCCAAAGTGAATCACCTCACACTTTTCTGCATTAAACCCCATTTGCCACCTCTCAGCCCAGCTCTGCAGCTTATCTATGTCCCTCTGTAACCTGCCACTTCCCTCCACACTGTCTACAACTCCACCGACTTTAGTGTCATCCGCAAATTTACTAATCCATCCTTCCACGCCCTCATCCAGGTCATTAATAAAAATGACAAACAGCAGTGGCCCCAAAACAGATCCTTGCGGTACACCACTAGTAACTGAACTCCAGGATGAATATTTCCCATCAACCACCACCCTTTGTTTTCTTCCAGCTAGCCAATTCCTGATCCAAACCACTAAATCACCCTCAATCCTATGTGTCCGTATTTTCTGCAAAAGCTTACCATGGGGAACCTTATCAAACGCTTTGCTGAAATCCATATACACCACATCAACCGCTTTACCCTCATCCACTCTTTGGTCACCTTCTCAAAGAACTCAATAAGGTTTGTGAGGCATAACCTACCCTTCACAAAACCGTGCTGACTATCCCTAATCAAATTATTCCTTTCTAGGTGATTATAAATCCTATCTCTTATAATCCTTTCCAATACTTTGCCCACAACAGAAGTAAGGCTCACCAGTCTATAATTCCCAGGGTTGTCCCAACTCCCCTTCTTGAACAAGGGGACAACATTTGCTATCCTCCAGTCTTCTGGCACTGTTCCTGTAGACAATGACGACACAAAGATCAAAGCCAAAGGCTCTGCAATCTCCTCCCTAGCCTCCCAGAGAATCCTAGGATAAATCCCATCTGGCCCAGGGGACTTATCTATTTTTACCTTTTCCAGAATTGCTAACACCTCCTCCTTATGAACATCAATCCCATCCAGTCCAACAGCCTGCATCTCAGTACTCCCCTCAACAACACTGTCCCTCTCCAGTGTGAATACCGATGAAAAATATTCATTTAGTGCCTCTCCTATCTCTTCAGACTCCACGCACAACTTCCCACTACTGTCCTTGACTGGCCCTAATCTTACCCTAGTCATTCTTTTACTCCTGACATACCTATAGAAAGCTTTAGGGTTTTACTTGATCCTACCTGTCAAAGACTTCTCATGTCCCCTCCTGGCTCTTCTTAACTCTTTCTTTAGGTCCTTCCTGGCTAACTTGTAACTCTCAAGCGCCCTAACTGAGCCTTCACGTCTCATCTTAACATAAGTCTCCTTCTTCCTCTTCACAAGAGAGTCAACCTCCTTAGTAAACCATGGTTCCCTCACACGTCTGCTTCCTCCCTGCCTGACAGGTACATATTTATCAAGGACGTGTAGTAGCTGTTCCTTGAACAAGTTCCACATTACAATTGTGTCCATCCCCTGCAGTTTCCTTCCCCAACCTATGCCAGCGAAATCTTGCCTAATCGCATCATAATTTCCTTTCCCCCAGCTATAACTCTTGCCCTTTGGTATATATTCCATTGCTAAAGTAAACGTAATTGAATTGTGGTCACTGTCACCAAAGTGCTCACTTACCTCCAAATCTAACACCTGGCCTGGTTCATTATCCAGTACCAAATCTGCAGGGCAGGACTTACTCAGTTACTCAGTTACTCAGTTAATGGTAGAGTGTTGGGGAGAGCTATAGAATAAAGAGATCTAGGGGTACAGGTTCATAGCTCCTTGAAAGTGGAGTCACAGGTGGACAGAGTGGTGAAGAAGGCATTCGGCATGCTTGGTTTCATTGGTCAGAACATTGAATACAGGAGTCTGGGATGTTTGGTTGAAGTTGTACAAGACATTGGTAAGGTCACACTTGGAATACTGTGTACAGTTCTGGTCACCCTGTTATAGAAAGTATATTATTAAACGAGAAAGAGTGCAGAAGAGATTTACTAGGATGCTACCGGGACCTGATGGTTTGAGTTATGTGGAGAGTTTGGATAGACTGGGACATTTTTCTCTGGAGCGTAGGAAGCTTAGGGGTGATCTTATAGAGGTCTAAAAAATAATGAGGGGCATAGATCAGCTAGATCGTCAATATCTTTTCCCAAAGGTAGAGGAGTCTAAAACTAGAGGGCATAGGTTTAAGGTGAGAGGGGAGAGATACAAAAGGATCCAGAGAGGCACTTTTTTCACACAGAGGGTGGTGAGTGTCTGGAACAAGCTGCCAGAGGCAGTAGTAGAGGCGGGTACAATTTTGTCTTTTAAAAAAGCGTTTAGACAGTTACATGGATAAGATGGCTAAAGAGGGATATGGGCCAAACGCAGGCAATTGAGACTAGCTTCGTGGTTAAATGAAAAGGACGGCTTGGACAAGTTGGGCTGAAGGGCCTGTTTCCATGCTGTAAACTTCTATGACCCTATTACTATGGTCTTGACTTTCTCCAATGAAGTATAGGGGCTAGCTCTGAAAGATTTTGGGTGGCTTCTGGACCTACATGAATTTTAGCCTTTACGTCTTCAACTTTCCCATGTTCATCCTGAAAATTGTCCTGGAACTTCCCGATTACTTCATGCAGACCTCCTTCCTTAATCCTGAACATTTCCAACTTGCTGAGTTAAATCTCTTGGAGCCAGTCGCAGCCCATCAGGATCAGTCCCTGGCCAGACACCACGATTAGTGGAAGCTGGGAGGATTTGATTCCGTTAGTGACCCGAGTGTGTTGGTTGTGGTGGTGACCCAAGTGTGTCGGTTTTGGTGGTGACCCGGGTGTGTCGGTTTTGGTGGTGACCCGGGTGTGTCGGTTGTGGTGGTGACCCGGGTGTGTCGGTTGTGGTGGTGACCCGGGTGTGTCGGTTGTGGTGATGACCCGGGTGTGTCAGTTTTGGTGGTGAGACAGGATAGGTGTTTGGGTGCCTAATCCTGGTCAGGAATTTCCATGGATAGTCCGGGACAGGGAACAGCCCAGGGAACCAGCTGATACTAGCTTTGAGTAGTAAATGTTTTATCTGTCTTCGGAGGTCAGCAGAAATCAAGCTTTGATGAGAAAATAGGTGATTGATAAGAATCACCGCAGTTCTGGTCACCTCATTACAGGAAAGATGTTGAAGCCATTGAAAGGGTGCAGAGGAGATTTACAAGGATGTTGCCTGGATTGGGGGGCATGCCTTATGAGGATAGGTTGAGGGAGCTTGGTCTCTTCTCCCTGGAGAGACGAAGGACGAGAGGTGACCTGATAGAGGTTTACAAGATGTTGAGAGGTCTGGATAGGGTAGACTCTCAGAGGCTATTTCCAAGGGCTGAAATGGTTGCTACGAGAGGACACAGGTTTAAGGTGCTGGGGGGTAGGTACAGAGGAGATGTCAGGGGTAAGTTTTTCACTCAGAGGGTGGTGGGTGAGTGGAATCGGCTGACGTCGGTGGTGGTGGAGGCAAACTCGTTGGGGTCTTTTAAGAGACTTCTGGATGAGTACATGGGATTTAATGGGATTGAGGGCTATAGATAGGCCTAGAGGTAGGGATATGATCAGCGCAACTTGTGGGCCGAGGGGCCTGTTTGTGCTGTGGCTTTCTATGTTCTATGTTTAAAACACAATTTACTTCATTGAGAACAATCCTTTCAAGGTTAAGCATTTTCACCTTTGGGAATCCAGTTCTAACTCTGGACAACTGATTGGATAAAAGGCACTGAGACTGGCCCTCTAACACCTTTCACAACCTCTGGACATCCCACAGTTCTATTACAGCCAATGAAGTATGTTTTGAAATGTAGTCATCTGTAGGAAAGTTGGCAGCAAGCTTGTGCACAGCAAGATGCCACAAACAACACTGAGGTTTGTCAGGTCCTGTGTGAAGTGAGCTTGGATGGTCTTGGACTAGTTCTGAGACAGCAAGAGTCCTTACAGCAAAGCATTAGCCCCTAACTCAGCTCTGATTGGTGCTCTCACTCTGGGGAGGGTTGCCAAGACTCCAGAGTCATCCTGGAATCTCCAGAAATGAATGATTATTCCCCTGACCACTGTCACCAACATCTCTGGAAGAGTCGGGGAGTGGGTGGGGGGGAGGGGGGGGGCGGTGGTGGGTGGTGGTGGTGGGGAGAGGGGGAGCGGTTGGAGGCTAGGGTGGTGTGAGGGTGGGCACTTGAGTTTCTTTATTATATTTGCTTTGAAACCTTGAATTAATATCTCATCTGAAAGGTGGCACCTCAGACAGTGCAGCATTCCCTCAGTACTACACTGAAGTGGCAGCCTAGATGCTATATGGAGTGGGGCATGACCCTGTGACGTGCTGACTATGATATATATTACCAGCTGTGCCACTCCCTGACCAGGTAAACAAGGCAGATAAAAAGTTATTAGGGATGGGAAAGCACTCTGAAAGTCACTAATCACTTGGATGGCTGCCTTGGTGCAGAATGAGCTGCTAGAATTTTGAGCTTTAACATTCCTCCTTGCCTAAATTGAATCAATTATCCAGCAGTGTGGGGGAGTGGGAAGGGCTGCCTTTTCCCCAGGTGAGTGACTCGCTCTCCTCTGGCATTTAACAAAAGCTGATGGATTTTTTCAATCTCCCTCTCTCTCTTTCTCTGGCCGTTTTAAAACATTTTGGCATCAGCTTCGAACATTCTATTTTGCAAAAAAATGTAATAAGCTCAGCTGGAGAATCCCCGAGCAGCCTGGTGCGTGGGATGTGTGATTTCTAAGGAGAAGGGGATGGCACATTGCGGCAAGTGTGGGTCTGTGACTGTCAGATGGATCTGGCAAGTGAATGCGTGCAAATCTTCTGTTTTTAGCATTTCCCTGACACCAGGGATCGCTACCATATGAAGGAGGCGCGAGGCAATCCAGATGTCTGCTCTGCAAAAAAAAATCTACAAAGAGGTTCAGAACCAACAATTAAAATCTGGTCCCAGAGGGAAAAGAATCCATTGGAAACAGCAGGGTGCAATGGCAGCCCTCTTGATAAACTCTCTCTGTATGTCTATATATATATAGTTATAGTGTGACAGATCTGCTGGTTTAGGCACATTCTGAACAGATAATTCCGGAGATGGAATTGCCACTTTTACCAGACAGCAGAGGAGGGAGGAAAAATACATGGGAAAATATGAAAGAGAAAATTAAGACCCCCAATAAAACCTGCCAACTCTAAAACTGGCACTGCAGAAATAATTGCTGGCAAGCTTATTCTCCAAACAGAGAATGGTGCCAGTGCAATAATAATGGAAATGTAAGCAGTTCAAAAAAAGATAGAATCCCCACAGTGCAGAAGGAGGCCATTCGGCCCATTGAGTCTGCACCAACCATAATCCCACACGGGCTCTATCCCCATAACCCCATGCATTTACCCTAGCTAGTCCGCCTGACACTAAGGGGCAATTTAGCACGGCCAATCCACCTAACCCACACATTGTTGGACTGTGGGCGGAAACTGGAGCACCTGGAGGAAACCCACGCAGACAACGTGCAAACTCCACATAGACAGTGACCCAAACTGGGAATCGAACTCGGGGTCTCTGGCGCTGTGAGGCAGCAGTGCTAACTACTGTGCCACCGTGCCACCCATGATCAGAATCTGAGTGAAAGACAGCGATTGCAGTGAAAATTCTAATCTAACAGCGATTTATTTCTGAGAAGATTCTGTTTTAATTGTAGTAGGAATATTATACCCGATCTTGTTTGAAAATAAACTTGGCAACATTAGTGCTTCACAAGGGTGTGTTTGCTGACTAGTCAATTTCTCTGATGCTCCAAGTCACTAATCTTTGCTTAAAATATTTTATTTTATTGCTTGGTCTGACTGCACTTGGAGCACTGTGTACAGTTCCAGTCCCCATATTATAAAAAGTATGTGGACGCACTTCCGAGATTTTTAAAAATTCTTTCATGGAACATGATGGTTAGGCACCTTCTTGAACCACAGTGATCCCTGTGGTGTAAGTACAGTCCATGAAGCAATCCCTGTCCAAATGCAGCAAGGCCTGGACAATATCCAGGCTTGGGCTGACAAGTGGCAAATAACATTCGCACCACACAAGTGCCAGGCAATGACCATCTCCAACGAGAGAGGATCTAATCACTTTCTATTGACATTCAATCACGGTACCATTGCTGAATCCCCCACTTCCAACATCCTGTGAGTTACCATTGACCAGAAGCTGAGCTGGACTAGCCATATAACCACTGTGACTACAAGAGCAGGTCAGAGGCTGCGAATCCTGCGATGAATAACTCACCTCCTTACTCCCCAAAGCTTGTCCATAATCCATGGGGCACAAGTCAGGAGTGTGATGGAATACTCCCCACTTGCCTGGATGGGTGCAGCTCCAACAACACTCAAGAAGCTCAACACCATCCAGGACAAAGCAGTCTACTTGATTGGCACCCCATCCACAAACATTCACTCCCTTCACTACTGACGCAGAGTGGCAGCCATGTGTGCCATCTACAAGATGCACTGCAGCAACTGCGATCCCCAATCCTTGTGCCAGCTAATGGGAATAGTTTTTCTTTGTCCTAATCTTGGACCAAACTGTGGCCGATGAAGGCCTGTTGGAGGCTGACTGGGATTTTCCAGTCAAGGTCACCAAGTGGTGATGGCTGCCAGCTAGTGAAGTGGAGGACCTGACCTCCAGGCTGCCTGAGAGGCCCTCTCTGTCTGCTTGGGTTCAGCTGCAGCTGCAGACCACCCCTGTGGCGGGGGATCTTTCCCCATGCACCACCACCTCCCCACACACCCTGCATCCCCCCACCCCTGCTTCCGGGCATCCTATAATCCTCCTGTTTCAATAGCCTGGCTGCCATCTTTTACTAGACAGTGAGTCTGGCTAAATCAGAGGAGATCACATTGAATGTTTCTGTCAATTTTTAACTTATCTCTTGGAGAATGCCTCCATGTTGAGCTCTCTCTCAATCTCCAAGCTGCCTTGTCTCACCCACTGGGCCTGCTGAGGTTCCAAAACTGTTGGCCCTCTGATTGGCCCTGCAGTATCCACATGCTGCCCACTGCCCATTGGACAATGATCCCTGAGGCAGCCAATTAGGAGGCTGCCTCCAGCCAGATTACTTATTCAGTCTTGCCACTGGCAAGTGCAGATTCAGGATTCCATTTAGTCCCAACACCAGGGACCCAGAGCTCACAGTAAAACCTGCCCTCTGTCAATGGTCAAGGTTAGATTGGGATAGAGGGAAGGTTGAAGGGACAGGGCAGGTAAATGTAAATAAAATGATTTACTATTTTTGTCCCACATCTCCCTTAATGTCATCAGTATCCAGAAATCTATCTTTCTTGTCTTAAACACGCTCAATGACTGAGCTTCCACAGCTCTCTGAGGTAGAGAATCCAAAGATTCACCATCCTCTGAGTGAAGAAATCCCTTCTCAGCCCAGTCTTAAATGACTTGACCCTTATTCTGAAATTGGGTCCCTTGGTGCTAGGTTCACCAGCCGGGGGAGAAAATCTTCCTGCATCTATCCCGTTGAGCCCCTGTAAGAATTCAGTAAGTTTCAATGAGATCATCTCTCATTCTTTGAAACTCCAGTGAATACAGACTCAGTCTCTCCTCGTAAGTCAATCCCACCATCCCAGGAATCAGTCTGGTGAACCTCCATTCACTCCCTCTATGGCAAGTATATCCTTCCTTAGATAAGGAAACGTAAACTGTCCGCAATACTCCAGATGTGGTCTCACCAAGACTCTATACAATTGCAGCAAGACATCTTTACTCCTGTACTCAAATCGCCTTGTGGTGAAGGCCAACACACCATTTGTCTTCCTAATTGCTTGCTGCATCTGCATGCTAACTTTCAGTGATTTGTGAACAAGGACATCCAGGCCCCTTTGGACATTAATACTTCCCAACCTCTCACCATTTAGGAAATACTCAGGGGGACATTTTCCACCATAGGAATCATAACGGGCAAGGGGTGGATCATGGAAAAGTCTGTGAACCTCAGGTGGATTTTCCAGTTTTGGAGCGAGCGCAGCCAGAAAACCTTTCGTCCAAAGTAGATAACTTCAGACGTGGTCACATTTTATTCCATCTGCCATGTGCTTGCCCACTTACCTGTGCAAATCCCCTTGAAGCCATTTTGCATCCTCCTCACAACTCACATTCCCACCTAATTTTGTGTTCTCAGCACATTTGGAAATATTACATTTGGTCCCCACATCCAAATCACTGATACAGATATTTAACAGCTGTGATACAGCTGTGATCCTTGTGATACTCCACTGGCAACAGCCTGCCATCCTGAGAAACTCCTGTTTATTCCTACTCTCTGTTTCTGTCAGTTAACCAATTTTCAATCAAGAGCAGTATATAACCCAGTCCCGTGTGCTCTAATTTTGTTTACTAACTTTCTGTGTGGGACATTAATGAGAGCCTTCTGAAAATCCAAATATTGGTTCTGCTTTCTCTATTCTACAGGTAACATAGAATCATAGAATCCTACAGTGCAGAAAGAGGCCATTCGGCCCATCGAGTCTGCACCGACAACAATCCCACCCAGGTCCTATCCCCATAACCCCATGTATTTGCCCTACTAGTCCCCCTGATATTAAGAGGCAATTTAGCATGGCCAATCCACCTAACCCGCACATCTTTGGAGTGTGGGAGGAAACCGGAGCACCCGGAGGAAACCCATGCAGACACGGGGAGAACGTGCAGACTCCACACAGACAGTGACCCAAGCTGGGAATCGAACCCGGATCCCTGGCGCTGTGAGGCAGCAGTGCTAACCCACTGTGACACCGTGCCGCCTGAACATTCTCAAAAGACTCCAACCGGTTGGTCAAACATGATCTTCCTTTCATAATCCATGTTGACTCTGCCCAGTTGTATCATTATTCTCGAAGTGTATAGTCACCACATTCTTTCCAATAACAATTCCCCTTCTACCAACATCAAACTAACCGGCCTGTAGTGCGTTTTCTCTCTCCCTCCTTTCTTAAACAGTGGGGTTACATATCCAGTCTTCAGGAACCTTTCCAGAATCTATAGAATTTTGAACGATAATCACCAATCCATCCACGATCTCTCCAACACTCTGGGATGTAGTTCATCAGGTCCAGGGGATTTATCAACCTTCAGTCCAATTAATTTTTCAAGTACTACCTCTTTATTAATACTCATTTATTTCAGCTCCTCATTTTCACAAGTCCCTTGGTTCCTTAGTATTTCTAGCAGATGATTTGTATTTTCCTCCTTGAAGACAGACACAAAAAAAAGGGCCCGATTTTACCATTTTCATTCCAAGTGCTGAATCTGGGCGCAATTCAGATCCGACTTGGAAACCTGTTCTCAGGTGCCCCCCACACACACTCAGCCTGAAAAGAACATCGCGGGTCTGAATCACACTGTGGGCGGGCTGATCATATGCAAAACGCTGCAGCTCCAATCGGAGCCTTCAACTGCGCATGCGCAGTGAAAAAGAAATTTGAAAAACGCACCCCTGTCACAGCGCCCCGGGCCGCAAAAAGCGGATAAAGCCGCCCGGGAGCGATGGCCCCCACAGGCATCGCCCCACCCCCACAACATAACTGTCCACCTTATCCAGCCACCCCCTCCGCTACCCAGACCGATCGCGACCCCCTGCCCCCCTTCCCCCCCCCCCCCCCGCCAATCGCCCGCAGAGTGGCAGTGGTCCCCCCTGCCCCCCCCACACCAGAGATCCATCTGGCCTCCCTCCCCCCCCCGCCGACCAGAGAGCATTTGGGTCTCCCTCCCGCCCACCACCACAGAACGAACTGGCCTCCCTCCTCCCTCCCTCACCAGAGAACGATCTGCCCCCCTCTTCCCCCACCCTCCCCCCTCCCCCACCACCAGAGAACGAACTGGCCTCCCTTCCCCCCCACCCCACCACTGATCTGAGTCAGAAAGGCACCGGAAGCTCTGAAACTTACCTCTTCAGAAGATGGAGCGCCCGAAACAGACCTTTGCCGATCATGGGCGGCACGGTAGCACAGTGGTTAGCACTGCTGCTTCACAGCTCCAGGGTCCCGGGTTCGATTCCCGGCTCGGGTCACTGTCTGTGTGGAGTTTGCACATTCTCCTCGTGTCTGCGTGGGTTTCCTCCGGGTGCTCCGGTTTCCTCCCACAGTCCAAAGATGTGCGGGTTAGGTTGATTGGCCAGGTTAAAAATTGCCCCTTAGAGTCCTGAGATGCGTAGGTTAGAGGGATTAGTGGGTAAATATGTGGGGGTAGGGCCTGGGTGGGATTGTGGTCGGTGCCGACTCGATGGGCCAAATGGCCTCCTTCTGCACTGTAGGGTTTCTATGATTTCTATGTCTGTTTCGCGCTGAATCTAGACGCGCGAACGCGATGGTAAAGGGGGGAATGCTGGTAAACTTGGGCGGGCAGTTTATTAATTCAATTTAAATGCATGCAAGTGCATTGAAATCGCCGTTGCACCTGTTTTGGGCACGGTTCGGATCGCGGCCATTTTCGGGCCTTGGTAAAGTGGGCATCTGCGCGGACGCGGGCGCAGATCACGCTAATCGCCTCATGCCCGACTTTACCAAGTTTTTGCGCCCGACGCAATGGTAAAATCGGGCCCAAAGTAATTGTTTTAATTTCTCTGCCATTTCCCTATTCTGCTGTCTCCACCTATTACATTTGTCCATGCTAATCTTTTCATTTTCATATATCTAAAGAAATATTTACAGCTCACCGTTCTGTTACTTGCTCGTTTGCATTTATATTCTTTTTCCCTTTTTTGAAATCAGTTTCTTCATTCTGCTTTGTTATTCCTAAATTGGTGCCAATCCTCAAGCTAATTCATTTGATCGAATGAAATCTTCAACTTCTTTAGTTAGCCACAGTTTCTTCATCATTCCTGTCAGATTTTTATGTTTTGCGAGAATAAATATATCTTGTAGAACATTTTGTCTACTGTCAAATCTTTTCATGTATTTTCCCATTCCACCAGAGCAAACTCACCCCTCATACCCTCACCATTTCCTATGTTCAGGTTTAGTTCAGTATGGAATGAACTATATCACTTTCAAACTTAATGTACAATTCTGTCATATTATGGTCACTATTTCCCAAAGACTCTTTTACAATGAACTTATTAATTAGACCTTTCTCATGCCGTAATACTAAAGGCACGATTCTCCGATTTTGCCGTGCCCACCTCGTGGAAAGTGAGAGCGGAAGATTCGGTGTTCTGGCTAAAACTCCATTCACTTTCAGCGATATGGGAGAATCTCAGCCGCGAACGAGGCTGTGTTTCAGCCTAAACCTAAGAAAGCCCGATCCCGAGTTTGTTTTTAAACGTACAATGGGAAGACTAGTGGTACTATTGTTAGACTATTAATCCAGAAACTGAAATGTTCTGAGGACCCAGAAATTTACCGTCCTTACCTGGTCTGGCCGTGACTCCAGAGCCACAGCTATGTGGTTGACTCTCAATTGCGCTTGGGCGACTAGGGATGGGCAATAAATGCTGGCCAGCCAGCGATGCCCATGTCCCACGAATTAATTGAAAATAAAGTACTACTCCAGAAACCCAGCTCGCACACACACCAGGAGGTAATACTCAACACCATTAGTTATATTTAGTTTACCATACAATTTCTATAACTGGAAAGTGACACCTAGTGAGGTGTTTAAGTTATTCAATAAGTAGGTGAGATAGATAAAGAGAATGTACTCCCTTTGTGGGAGGAGGGGGTGGAGGGGATGGGGGATTCCAGAACAAGGAGACAGAGGCCAGGATTCTCCGATCTCACATATAGTTGGGATTCTCCAGTCCCGCTGCTGCAAATGGAGATTTGGCTGAGCGCCAAATTCTCACTCACAGCAGCGGCAGGGCGAACGAGATCGGAGAACTCTGGCCAGAATCTTAAAATGAGAGTGAGCCCCTTCAGGGGTGATATTCGGATGCACTTCTTGGCACAGACGGCAGTGGAAATCTCTCCCCTTCAGTTGAGACTGGGATGGCAATAGAAACTCTCAAAACTGATGTCGATAGGTTGTGGTTGCCAAGGATAGAAAATCAAGGCAGAGATCTGGAGTTAAAACAGAGCAGCCATGATTTAAAAGATTAGTTAGAGGGGCTGAACAGCCTCCTCCAATTCTATGTATGATGTCTCTGATTGGAAATCCCAAATAACAAAATGAGGTCAGATTTAACTTTGTTGGATTCTCCAATGGAGCATTTTTTCCGAGGAATGGAATAAGAAAGTTTCTGTATTCGTGCATGGCAACAATACCTGCCAATGCCTCAAGTTCATAGAAATCATAGAATCCTACAGTGCAGAAGGAGGCCATTCAGCCCATTGAGTCTGCACTGACAACAATCCCACCTAGGCCTTATCCCCGTATTTACCCCACTAATCCCTCTAACCTAGGCATCCCGGAACACTAAGGGGGAATTGAGCATGGCCAATCCTCCTAACCCACACGTCTTTGGACTGTGGGAGGAAACCGGAGCACCCAGTGGAAACCCACGCAGACACAGGGAGAATGTGCAGACTCCACACAGACAGTGGCCCAAGCCAGGAATCGAACCCAGGCCCCGAGAGCTGTGAGGCAGCAGTGCTAGCCACTGTGCCACCGTGCCCCCCCCTAATTTCTGGCTTTCTTGGAGCAGCAGACAGGGGTGTAGAACACAACCTTCAGCTAAAACCCATTATTGATGTGCTATCGGTGGGTTGTGCTCCTCTGAGGCTGAAGGTTGCAGTCTAAGCCTTATTCTGGTGACTTGAGCTCATCATCCAGGCAGACATTAGCAGTGCAGTATTAGCTGTGATGTTAAACCAATCACCCTGTCTGCCCTCTGGGGTAATATACAAGATCCTGTGGCACTGGAGGAGCTGAGGATATCCCTCTGGAGCCCTGTCCACCATTTATCCCTCTATTACAAATCGCTAAAAAGATTGACCAGTGAGTTATGTCATTGTGGGTTTTTATTCATATTGGCAGCCACATCTCCTCCCTTGCAGCAATGACCACATTTCATTAATCTAAAAGCAAAATACTGCAGATGCTGGAATCTGAAACAAAAACAGAAAATACTGGAAAGTCTCAGCAGGTCTGACAGCATCTGTGGGGAGAGAAGATTCTGAAGCTTTGAGAGGTGCTATAGAAATGCAGTAGCTCCTTCTGTGTTGCTCACTTTTTTCTGGTTCCCAACGTGCTGGGAGTATTAAAGGGAAACTATAGCTCAGCAGGTTAGTGAGCCAGAAGATTGTTCTTTCCAGCTGACCCAACCAGCTTATAGTTACAACATCCAGACTTCAACATGATGTCTTGATGCAACTCAATGGGGGGGGGGGGAAATTTCCCTTCCCGCCCGCCATGGGAACCATAGTGGGCTTGGGGGGGGGCGGGGGGCTGGGGGGGGGGGGGGGCTGGGGGGGGGGAGCTGGGGGGGGGGGCTGGGGGGGGGGGCTGGGGGGTGGCTGGGGGGGGGCTGGGGTTGGGGGGGGCTGGGGGGTGGGGGGGGCTGGGGGGTGGGGGGGGCTGGGGGGTGAGGGGGACTGGGGGGTGGGGGGGCCTGGACCATGCACAGGTTTGTTAACTTTGGGCGGGATTTTCTGGTTTTGGGGCGAGCACGGCTGGAAAATGGCTGGGATGGCAATAGAAACTCTCAAAACTCGGGACCTGGGTTCGATTCCCGGCTTGGGCCACTGTCTGTGTGGAGTTGGGAACCAGACTCTCAGCGGTGTGCTGTTGTCCTGCACATCACCGACAGATCATGAAATAGTTCGGGTCTGTGACGGTCAACTTCATTTCTTGTGTATGAGGTCTGATATAAAGACTAATACAGGACCACGAGGTTAGTGGAAGTTAACGACTGGAACTGTTTATTAATATGTCCATCCTCGAGCAAAATCAGCATAAGACTGGCTCGGCAAGGGTGGAGCATGATTCCTGGGTCACCTGACCCATTCTCTTAAAGGGGCATGCCCCGATGTATATAGCATCATTCTAAAGTTAATTAGTCACAAGTAAGGCTTACATTAACACTGCAATGAAGTAACTGTGAAATTCCCCTAGTCGCCACACTCGGGCACCTGTTCGGGTCAATGCACCTAACCAGCATGTCTTTCGGAGTGTGGAAGGAAACCGGAGCACCCGGAGGAAACCCATGTAGACACGGAGAGAACCTGCAAGCTCCACGTGGACAGTGACCCAAGCCAGGAATTGAACCCGGGTCCCTGGCACTGTGAGGCAGCAGTGCTAACCACTGTGCCACCCAACCTTCTCTCATAACCAAGACTAGACAATGGGAGACTGCCCAGAGAAGGGTCGGCAGCCTTGCACCAGAGGGCGGAGCTGCTGAAGGCTCAGAATGTAAAGCTGCAAAATAAAAATGTGACACTGAGAATCGAGTAACTTATTCTTTTCTGTTACAACACTGGGATTGCACCATGCTCCCAGTACGGATCATATAGCGGCGTGACCAGGTGTTAACCCAGACCCTGTTCGTGTGCATCTGTCTGTGTGTTGGACAGCTGTTGTGCAACGCAGAAATCAGTGCTGCCAATGCACAGCATGCAGGGACTGCCTAGAATCTTCCAGTGCAGGAGGAGGCCATTCAGCCCATTGCTCCTGTGCTGAATCATTAAAAGAGCTTGCCAGTTAGTGCTGATCCTGCTCCTTTTTTGAGCTGATAGCCCAGCAAGTTTTTCCTTTAGAAGAATGTACCTTCTGGGATGAGGTTTCATGTGTTTATGATAGATGGACAGGGACTCTGTGAATCCTCAAGTCATCTGAGGAGGAGCAGGAACAGCATAGCTCCTGTATTCAGTGCTGGATGGATGCTGTCTGTGCTTAATCTACCAGAGCCTCTGTGTTAGCTTGACAGCAGCCAGAGAGGAGGGTGTGGGGGTGGTGGAGAGGGGGGAGGAGAGGAATAGTGGGAGAGCTGTAATTTCCTGCTTTGAACATTATGTGCTCTCTATCATTCAGTGAATGCCTGGTCCCCGTCACTGAATTCTACAGATTAATTTCAGTGTCTTCATTGAACCCTGGTTAAATAGAGGTTTGATTTTTTAATATATTGAGTTTCGCACTATCTGGAAAGATGTGCGCATGACTTTGAGTGATAGTTTCACTGCAGCATTCCAGGGGAATTCAATAAAGACAAGGTTAAATATAGAATAAAAGTTAAGGATGCTGTTAACCTTTTGTCATGCATGGGTAAGACAGTAGTTTAGGGATGTTTTCTCCATTAATCAAGTGTTGGTTTCTTGTTTAACCAGTGGCTCTGACTCCCTCTGGTTACCCCCTCTTATTACAGCCCCCGCTGACTTTACTTCCATCTGGAAATCTTTGTGCCAGGAATGTTGGACTGTGGCTGTCCTGTTGTCTGTGTTGGGTTTTGGAAAACCATCCCTGTAGAGAGTTAGTTACTGTTCTATCCACCTGACCTAACCAGCTCATTGTAACAACATCATGACTTCAACGTGATGCCTTGATGTAACTCAATGACTCTAACCAGTAGCTATGTGAGCTGTTCTCCTGCATTTCAACTACAGATGATGAAATGATTTGAGTCTGCGTTGCTCAATTCCATTCCCTCTGTTTTACCCAAGACTGGACAAAGGGAGACTTCCTGGAGACGAGAAGGAACTCTGTTTAAGAAACACCTGAAGCTTCTTCCTTTCCTGCTGAAGCCAGGGCCTCTTCATTCACTCCAATCTGACAAATGTGGCCTCCCCATTCCACTGTCTTATCCACGTGGAAATCTTCACCTCTGATCCAACACAAAGAGAGGCTGTGCAGTCTTTTCAAATTTAGGGAGGTAGGGGTTAGCGCAGTCATTGTTAGTGTTTATCCAGCGAAAGTGGGTTCAAATCCCAGATTTGAAAGCTCTCTTTTAAAAAACAAATCTGGAAATAGAATCCAATAAAGTGACCATGAAGCTGTGAGATTGTCAGAAAAACCCAACTGGTTCCCCCATGTACTTTTAGGGAAGGAAAACTACCTCCCTTTCCTAGTCTGGACCAATATGTGACTCCAGTCCCAAGCCAATGATTCTTGAGAGGTCTGATGGCATGTTCAGTTGTACCAAGTTTGCCATGCTGTGATTTGGGAAGGAGGCAACCCACCACTTTCTTGTTGATTTGATTTGATTTAGGCAACATGGCATCACAGTGGTTAGCACTACTGCCTTACAGCACCAGGGACCCAGGTTCAATTCCTGGCTTGGGTCACTGTCTGTGTGGAGTTTGCACATTCTCCTTGTGTGTGCATGGGTTTCCTCCGGGTGCTCCCACAGTTCAAAGATGTGCGGGTTAGATGGATTGATCATGTTAAATTGCCCCTTAGTGTCAGGGTGACTAGCTAGAATAAATGCATTGTGTTATGGGGATAGGGCCGAGGTGGGATTGTGGTAGGTGCAGACTCGATGGGCCGAATGGCCTCCTTCTGCACTGTAGGATTCTATGATTTGATTTATTATTGTCACATGTATTAATATACAGTGAAAAGTATTGTTTCTTGGACGCTATACAGACAAAGCATACCATTCATAGCGAAGGAAAGGAGAGGGTGCAGAATGTGGTGTTACAGGCATTGCTAGAGTGTAGAGATCTCATGGCAAAGAGAGATGAGCAGTGAATGCCAACAAAGTCCAGTTTCCTGAAGCATCACCATGCAGCTAGATGTTTGTCTCTTTCAAAAGTTAAATTAAAGCACAGAGGCTGGGATTTTACGGCCCGCCTGCTACGGGAATAGGAGCAGGGGAGGGGCTGACAATGGAAAGGTCCGTTGATCTCGGGCGGGATTTTACGGTTTTGGGACAAGCGAGGCCATAAAATCCCACCCTGAAACTTGAATAAAATTCAAAAATTCAACTCGCTGACCAAAGCCATGTTTCTGTCGGGAAATATTATCAGCAAAAGCATGATTCTAACATGTTTTGAATCGACAGAATATATAAAATTGTATCGACCCGAGTCACATTGTCCTCATAAATAACCAGCCAAGTTCACGGCCATTTACCATGTGGCCATTCCAGGATATGAGAGGCATTGACAGGACGGTAAGCTCCAAGCTGATGAGTATAATGCACACTCCTACATCCCAATTCAGCAACTGCGGCTCTCTCATATTCTCAAGCTTGTAGATTGTTTTCTCTAGTTTCTTGCTTATCGTGTTTGTGTCCAGTGACTTGAATCTGTTCCATTCGCCTGGATCAATGTGGGCCCCGCAGCAAGGAGTGAAGATGCTTGATTTATTTGGTCGTGGCTTTACCTTTAAACTCAAAAGTGGACTTGATCTTTACTGAGACTGAACTCCACTCTGGTAGGGTGTAGGTGCTGGGATGGTGGGAAGAGAATTAAGATGGACCTTGGCTTTTTTTTCATCTAACAATTCCTTGCTGATGGAAATAACGTGATTTGAGGCTATCATTTTAAGTTAGTTTGCCTTGAGGGAGCTGGAATTTGAGGGGAGGGGACACAGCCTCAGGCTAAAGGGACGATCCCTGAAAACAGAAATGAGGCGGAATTTCTTCAGCCAGAGAGTGGTGAATCTGTGGAACTCTTTGCCGCAGAAGGCTGTGGAGGCCAAGTCATTGAGTGTCTTTAAGACAGAGATAGATAGGTTCTTGATTAATAAGGGGATCGTGGGTTATGGGGAAAAGGCAGGAGAATGGGGATGAGAAAAAAATCAGCCATGATTGAATGGCAGAGCAGCAGATTCGATGGGCCGAGTGGCCTAATTCTGCTCCTATGTCTTATGGACTTATGGTCCTATGGGAGCAGTGCCTCGGGATTGTCTGTTCCTTGCTTTTCAGTTTTCCTGATGACCCCAACATTTAATGAAATCTCACCCTCTCCTCACTGAATCCTCACCCTCTCTGCCCCCCCCAATCCCACCTTTTTCCCCATGCCACTCCCCCCTCCCCGATTCACCTCAATCCATGACCCCTGACCTGAGTGCTCCTGTCATGCAGACATGAGAAGTGGCACCATCTTGAAGAATGTTTCAGTGGTATCCCTTGCTGTCTCTATTATAATGAGGCACACAGTCAAATAGTGGGGCAGCTTGGAGCTTATCACTCTGGTATCACCCCCACCCCTCCATCGCTCTCCCACCCCCACCCACCAACTCACCACCCCCCTATCGCCCTCCCACCCCCATCCCAGCACCTCACCACATGCCCGATAATGGGGCTATGAATCTCTAGACTGTACCCCATAGTCGTTGATTTGCTGAGAGATTGCCAAGTCTGTGTGATGGAGGGTCTGAATTCAGAATACTCCCTCGGAGGGCTGTGACTGAGTTAATGTGCTCGTTAGCTCTTTAGGGAAGGCAATCACCTCGTGGTATTATCGCTAGACTATTAATCCAGAAACTCAACTCATGTTCTGGGGACCCGAGTTCAAATCCTGCCACGGCAGATGATGGAATTTGAATTTAATAAAAATTAAGAATCTACTGATGACCACAAAACCATTGTCAATTGTTGGAAAAACCCATCTGGTTCATTGGTGTCCTTTAGGGAAGGAAATCTGCTGTCCTTACCTGGTCTGGACGACATGTGACTCCAGAGCCACAGCAATGTGGTTGACTCTCAACTGCCCTCCAAGGGCAACTAGAGATGGGCAATAAATGCTGCCCAGCCAGTGACGGCCGTCCCACGACTGAAGAATAAAAAAAAACTCTACTGTTATGAAATACATTCATTCTGTGTCTGTGTGTGCGACATGAGCTTGTAGTCTGTGGAGATTGTAACATTTAAGATGTTCAACTGCCTGTTACATTTGTTCCCGCCTAACAACAAAGACATGACCCTCTTGGAGTATTTTGATAGGTCACCAGATCAGTTCAAGTGTCAGTGAACAGTCAGTTTGAGTCCGTCAGCCAGCATGTATTCCAGGTGAGAGACCAAGGCAAAAGGGATACAAACAGGTTTCAATTAAGTTAAAAGAAAGGAGCAAAGAACCAGGCTAGAAGCTAAAGAAAGAGCTGTGGAGGACAAATTTTAAGTGAAGTGAGCTCAAAAGAAGCCTGGATAATCCACAAAGACAGTCAAAGGTTAGTGACACCATACTGTTGAACGTTGTGACAGAAGTACCTCTTCGAAGCAGTGATGTTCTGCTTAGCATGCTTGAATCTCAAACTTTGTCGGCTTTTAACCGGATCTCCCCCTCCAAACTGAGATCTGGGCAAAGAATGTGACACTGCACCAAGGCAACTTTCTCTCTCTCCCACATCTATGCACATTGGTTGTGATTTACCTAATCACAGCCAGGGAAACACCATCATTGACTGTTCTTCCAATCCCACAGTGTCACCTCTTGGTCCCCTCATATCCCCTCATATTTCTCAGCTACATGTTATCCCTCAGTGACATGGTCTGAAAACACAGTGATATTTTTTATGTGCACGCTGATGACACCTCATCACTATCTCTCTCAACTCCTGCAGTATATAGGATGAACAGGAATTAAATATTCCCCCAATTTAATATTGCCTTCAGTCCTCACTGCAAATTCACTTCCCTAGCGACTGACTTCATCGCTTCAGCTGAGACTGAACCAAACAGTTTGTAATCTTAGTGCCACATTTGGTCCTATGATGTCCCTCAAATATCCACTATGATATCACTAAGATATCACTATTTCGACTTCCCTGACCTCCCACCCAACTCCATCCCTTCCTCAACTCATTCGAGCCAGCATTGCCCCTAGCTTTGGCTATTGCAACACCTCCTGACTGGCTTCTACATGGTGATGTAGTGGTATTCTCACTGGACTAGTAATCCATAGACCCAGAGTAATGCTCTGGGGACCTGGGTTCAAATCCTATCATGGCAGATGGTGAAATTTGAATTCCATACAAATCTGGAATTAAAAGTCTACTGATGACCATGAAATCATTGTCAATTGTTGGAAAAACCCATCTGGTTCACTAATGTCCTTTAGGAAATCTGCTGTCCTTACCCGGTCTGGCCTACATGTGACTCCAGACCCACAGCAATGTGATTGATTATTATATGCCCTTTGAAATGGCCTAGCAAGCCACTCAGTTCAAGGGCAATTAGGGATGGGCAATAAATGCTGTCCCAGCCAACGATACCTACATCCCATGAATGAATAGAAAAAAACGTTCACTCTGTGAATTTGGGGTTATCTAAAACTCTATCCGTACTCATCCCAATCGTACTCACCTTTCACCCCTGTGCTCACTGACCTACATTATCTCCTGATCAAAAAATGTCTCAATTTTAAACTCTCACCCTTGCTTCAAATTATTGCTTGCCTGCCCGACCCACCCCACTCCCCTCATCACTGTCACCTCCTCCAGATGCACACCCCTCCAAGGAACTTCACTCCTCCAATGCCAGCCTCCCCACTCTGCTACTGCATCTTGAGCAGCCTGGACCTCAAGCTCTGGGATTTCCTCCTACACTTTTCTGACTCTCTGAAAACCAAACTCTTTGACAGAGTTTTCCAGTGTCCTGGAATCTCCTCATGTGTCTCAGTGTAAAGATTTTGCTTCACTTCTGTGGAGCAGCTTGAGGTATCGGAGAGAGGAATCAATCACTCTGCTCCACTCCTTTGAAAGCATTATAAATATTTTATTGCATTCTCGAAATGTATTGCACGCTCGTTGAAAGGCAGTTGACTCTAAATGTAGAATTGCTGCTTTCTAAAGTGCGCACTCTACTTCCAAACTCTGAGACCAAGCTCTTAAATATCATCTGCTAGGGTTACATGACATGTCCTTGACCTGTTAACACTGATTTTTTCTCTCCTTCTCTCTCTTGCCTGGCCTGCAGAGTGTTTTCCCAATTTTATTTCAGGTTTCCAGCATTCGCAGCATTTTGCCTTCTTATTTTAGACAAACAAAACCCAAAATCCAGTCAACTTTAGGAAGTGTGAGGTGAGGGGGGGAGTGGGGGGCTGGGGGAATGAGAGGGGGGGTAGTGAGGGGTGGGGGAGTGAGGGGGGGATGAATTTCTGACATTTCTTTTCATTGTAATTTCCTGCATAAGTTACAGCTGTAGCAGTGTGGGAATGGAGAGATGGAGAAAGAGAGGAGGAGGAGAGGGAGGGAGGGAGTGTGAGAGAGAGAGAAAGAGAGAGAGAGAGAGAGAGAGAAGAAATAGCCTGTGGTTTCTTGTGGACAGTTGATGGACTCTTGCTGTCTTCACTTAGCCTATAATGCAGCTAATGGCTATTTAGCATCCTTGGAGACATTTTTGAATGCTGATGGCTTGGTTGCAGTCTGTGCTGTTGCAATGGGTGGTTAGTCAGCAGAATGACGGGAACACTCATTAGTATTGGGAGCTGAGATGTATTGTTCGCCTCGGAACTCATGCAGTGTCTTCACTACTCAAGCCATGAATAGCTCAGATGGTGAGTTGAATGTTACTGGACTCCTTTGAGTGTGATTATTTAAAAATGAAACTGTGTAAATAAACATCTCTAAGTAGTGCATGTGGGTTTTATCGCTTTTAAACTGCTTGTGGATGTGCTTTCACAGACTATAATTAAACACATCCCTTCCTCTTCAGATTGGTGGCATTTTCAGAGAAAAGTCAGAATTTTCTTCACCTTATTCTCTCGCTTTCTCTAGTTAATGAAGGTGGATTTAATTTTGTGCAAAATTGAAATGGTTCCAGACCTGTTAACTGTGTTTGGAACTTAGCAAAGTCAGTCACACATTTCTGTTCAGATTGGGGGTCCATGGCTACACAGGGTACCCGAAGACAATCACAAGGGTTTTGTGAAACCGTCACATTTCTGTTATTCATTAGAAGAGCCCGTGCTTCTTAATCAACAAGCTCACAGCTGCTGCGTATGAATAAAAATACTGTTTGCTGCATTGAAAACACTGTTTGCCTTTTGGTAACTGACTCTGTTTCCTAATGTAAGCCAGGTAGTCCCTGGAAATGAGTCAATTTCAGCAGGGGGCTCCCCTAGAGGGTGTCAATGCTGATTTGGGAGGGGTCTCCCCAGAGTTTCTTAATATTAACTGGGGAGAGGTTTCCCAGGAGTGTGGATCTTAACTGGGCAGGGGTCTCCCCGGAGTGTGGATATTAACTGGGGAGAGGTCTCCCCGGAGTGTGGATATTAACTGGGGAGAGGTCTCCCGGGAGTGTGGATATTAACTGGGGGGAGGTCTCCCGGGAGTGTGGATATTAACTGGGGGGAGGTCTCCCGGGAGTGTGGATATTAACTGGGCAGGGGTCTCCCGGGAGTGTGGATATTAACTGGGGAGAGGTCTCCCGGGAGTGTGGATATTAACTGGGCAGGGGTCTCCCTGGAGTGTGGATATTAACTGGGCAGGGGTCTCCCGGGAGTGTGGATATTAACTGGGCAGGGGTCTCCCGGGAGTGTGGATATTAACTGGGCAGGGGTCTCCCGGGAGTGTGGATATTAACTGGGGAGAGGTCTCCCGGGAGTGTGGATATTAACTGGGGAGGGGTCTCCCAGGAGTGTGGATATTAACCGGGAAGGGGTCTCCCAGGAGTGTGGATATTAACTGAGGAGGGGTCTCCCGGGAGTTGGATGTTAATTAGGAGGGGGATTTCCCTGGGAGAGTGTCGTTATTAATGGGAGAAGGGTCTCCCTTGGAAAGTATCTTGTTATTGATTGGGGGTTCTCTCCTGGAATAGTGTCGATATTGATTAGGGAGGGGTCTTCTCTGGGCGAGTGGATATTAATTAGGGGGGTCTCCCGGGAGAGTGTCCATATTTATTGACCATCCCCAATCAATCGGGGAGGGTTCTCTCCAGGGATTGGTATTACCAGGGGAAAGTGAATGCATGTTTTTGAATATTGGGATGATCCCTGAGAAATGATTGCTGTTAACAGGTGATGTTTGATTAGAAAAGTTTGATACCACATTTCTGCAGAGTGTGTGTGAGTGTGTGTGAGTATCTGTGAGTGTGTGAGTGTCAGTGTGAATCTGTATTTGTGTGTGTGTGTGAGTGAGTATCTCCTATCATTAGTTAATTCATGAGAACGAGAGTAATCGGGTTTGAAAATCCATTGTCATAGAAATCATAGAGTCATAGAAACCCTACAGTGCAGAAGGAAGCCATTCGGCCCATCGAGTCTGCACCGACCACAATCCCACCCAGGCCCTACCCCCACATATTTTACCCACTAATCCCTCTAACCTACGCATCCCAGGACCCTAAGGGGCAATTTTTTAAACCTGGCCAATCAACCTAACCCGCACATCTTTGGGCTGTGGGAGGAAACCGGAGCACCCGGAGGAAACCCACGCAGACACGAGGAGAATGTGCAAACTCCACACAGACAGTGACCCGAGCCGGGAATCGAACCCGGGACCCTGGAGCTGTGAAGCAGCAGTGCTAACCACTGTGCTACCGTGCCGCCCCATTGTCGACTGATCACAATTTCCAATCTTTCAATAAACAATTTATTGAACCCCAAAGTATTGTGCCAGCTTGTTGATGGACTGAGCTGCCGACTGTACTCAAATTTCTGCTGGAAATGCTCAACACGTCTGGCAGCGTTTATGGACAGTGAGAGAGAGAGATCTCTCATTGGAACTCACCCTCAAACATTAACTCTGTTTCTCTCTCTGCCAGTCCTAACAGACCTGCTGAGAATTTCAGCATTTTCTGCTTTTATTTCAGAGTAACTGACATTCAGAGAATCTTTTACTGTTTGAATTTCTGCAATCTGTTTTAATTCTATTCGTGCTGACGGAGATCTGTAGAGAACTGCATAGAATCTGTAGAAATGGGGATTCAGCCTGAAACCAGGGTCTTAGCTAATTACACTGGTATGGAGTGTGAGATGGTTAAACTTGGTTAGCAAATTAGATTAAAAGATATGATGTGAGATTAACATTTCGAGAAATGACTCATAATGTACATTCCATTGAGGATTTAAAATCTCCACTAGAAATGTGATCCAAGCACATTTAATGATAGAAGTTAGGGATAGTGTTAGATTAGAATATTGTACAACAGTATCAAAGGGAGTAATAACCCTGAGGATTGGGAGAGCTTTCGAAATCAGCAATGACAGAATCACAGAATTGTTACAGTGCAGAAGGAGTCCATTCAACCCATTGTGTCTGCACCAGCTCTCTGAGGGAGCAACTAACTCACTTAGTGCCTTCCCCTGCAAACCTGCACATTCTTCCTTTTCAAATAACAGTCTAATTGGCTTTTGAATGCTTCAATTAAACCTGCCCCTACCACACTCTCAGGCAGCACATTCCAGACCTTAATCACTCGCTGTGCGAAAAAGTCTCTCCACAAAAGAATCTTTTGCCAATTACTTGAAATTTGTGCCCTCTTATTCTCAATCTTTCCATGAATGGGAACAGCTTCTCCATATCTACAGTGCCCAAAACCCTCATGATTTTGAATTTCTCTGTCAAATCTCCTCTCAGCCTTCTCTTCACCAAGGAAAACAGTCCCAACTTCTTTAATCTATCTTCATGATGTCAGTTCCTCATCTCTAGAAACATTTCTGCTCCCTCTATCATGCCTTCACATCCTTCCTAAAGTGCGGTGTCCAGAAACAGTTGCAAAATGCTGATTGAGGGCAAACTAGTGTCTTATATAGGTTCAACTTAACCTCCTTCAGGATAAGTATGGCTAGGATAAGTATGGCAAGGATAAGTATGGCAAGTTTTGGGAACCTTGGATAACGAGAGATATTGTGAGCCTAGTCAAAGAGAAAAAGGAAGCATTTGTCAAAGCTAGGAGGCTGGGAACACACGAAGCAAGAGTGGAATACAAGGAAAATAGAAAGAAACTTAAGCAAGGAGTAAGAAGGGCTAAAAGGGGTCATGAAAAAGCATTGGCCAGCAGGATTACGGAAAATCCCAAGGCTTTTTACACATATATAAAGAGCTAGAGGGTAGCCAGGGAGAGGGTTGGGCCATTCAAGGACAAGGGAGGGAATCTATGCGTGGAGACAGAGGAAATGGGCGAGGTATTAAATGATACTTTGCATCAGTATTCACCAAAGAGAAGGACTTGGTGGATGATGAGTCTGGGAAAGGATGTGCAGATAGTTTGAGTCATGTTGAGATCAAAAAGGAGGAGGTATTGGGGTTCTTGAGAAACATTAAGGTAGACAAGTCCCCAGGGCCTGATGGGATATACCCCAGAATACTGAGAGAGGCAAGGGAGGAAATTGCTGGGGCCTTGAGAGAAATCTTTGTATCCTCACTGGCTATAGGGGAGGGTCATGATATGGAGATGCTGGCGTTGGACTGGGGTAAACACAGCAAGAAGTCTCACAACACCAGGTTAAATTCCAACAGGTGTATTTGGTAGCACAAGCCACCAGCTTTCGGAGCACTGCCCCTTCATCAGATGAGTGGGAGTTCTGGTCACAAACAGGGCATATAAACACTCAAATTCAATTTACAAAATAATGGTTGGAATGTGAGTCTTTACAGGTAATCAAGTCTTAAAGGTACAGACAATGTGAGTGGAGAGAGGTTTAAGCACAGGTTAAAGAGATGTGTATTGTCTCCAGCCAGGACAGTTAGTGAGATTTTGCAAGCCCAGGCAAGTCGTGGGGGTTACAGATAGTGTGACATGAACCCAAGATCCCGGTTGAGGCCGTCCTCATGTGTGTGGAACTTGGCTATCAGTCTCTGCTCAGCGCAGAGTCGCTGAGAAGAGACTGATTGCCAAGTTCCACACACATGAGGACGGCCTCAACCGGGATCTTGGGTTCATGTCACACTATCTGTAACCCCCACGACTTGCCTGGGCTTGCAAAATCTCACTAACTGTCCTGGCTGGAGACAATACACATCTCTTTAACCTGTGCTTAACCCTCTCTCCACTCACATTGTCTGTACCTTTAGGACTTGATTACCTGTAAAGACTCGCATTCCAACCATTATTTTGTAAATTGAGTTTGTGTCTTTATATGCCCTGTTTGTGACCAGAACTCCCACTCATCTGATGAAGGGGCCGTGCTCCGAAAGCTAGTGGCTTGTGCTACCAAATACACCTGTTGGATTTTAACCTGGTGTTATGAGACTTCTTACAGGGGAGGTCCCAGAGGATTGGAGAATAGCCAATGTTGTTCCTTTGTTTAAGAAGGGTAGCAAGAATAATCCAGGTAATTACAGGCCGGTGAGCCTTACATCAGTGTAGAGAAAATATTGGAGAGGATTCTTCGAGACAGGATTTATTCCCACTTGGAAATAAGTGGACATATTAGTGAGAGGCAACATGGTTTTGTGAAGGGGAGGTCCTGTCTCACGAACTTGATCAGGTTTTTTGAGGAAGTGATGAAGGTGATTGATAAGGGCAGAGCAGTGGATGTTGTCTACATGGACTTCAGTAAGGCCTTTGACAAGGTCCATCATGGCAGACTGGTGCAGAAGGTGAAGTCGCATGGGATCAGAGGTGAGCTGGCAAGGTGGATACAAAACTGGCTCGGTCAAAGAAGACAGAGGGTAGCAGTGGAAGGGTGCATTTCTGAATAGAGGGCTGTGACAAGTGACGTTCCTCAGGGATCAGTGCTGGGACCTTTGCTATTTGTAATATATATATAAATGATTTGGAGGAAAATGTAACTAGATTGATTAGTAAGTTTGCGGACGACACAAAGGTTGGTGGATTTGCGGATAGCGATGAGGACCATCAGAGGATACAGCAGGATATAGATCAGTTGGAGACTCGGGCGGAAAGATGACAGATGGAGTTTCATCCGGACAAATGTGAGGTAATGCAGTTTGGAAAGTCTAATACAGATAGGAAATATACAGTAAATGGCAGAACCCTTAAGAGTATTGATAGGCAAGGGGATCTGAGTGTACAGGTACACAGGTCACTGAAAGTGGCAACGCAGGTGGAGAAGGTAGTCAAGAAGGCATACGGCATGCTTGCCTCCTTTAAGACATTAAATTCTCCTTTGGTCAAGGTAGTCAAGAAGGCATACGGCATGCTTGCCTTCATTGGCCAGGGTATTGAGTTACAAAATTGGCAAGTCATGTTGCAGCTTTATAGAACCTTAGTTAGGATACACTTGGAATATAGTGTTCAATTCTGGTCGCCACACTACCAGAAGGATGTGGAGGCTTTGGAGAGGGTACAGAAAAGATTTACCAGGATGTTGCCTGGTATGGAAGACATTAGCTGTGAGGAGAGGTTGGAGAAACTTGGTTTGTTTTCACTGGAACGACGGAGGTTGAGGGGAGACCTGATAGAAGTCTACAAGATTATGAGAGGCATGGACAGAGTGGATAGTCAGAAGCTTTTTCCCAGTGTGGAAGAGTCAATTACTAGGGGGCATAGGTTTAAGGTGCGAGGGGCAAAGTTTAAAGGAGATGTACGAGGCAGATATTTTACACAGAGAGTAGTGGGTACCTGGAACTTGTTGCCAGGGGAAGTAGTGGAAGCGGATACGGTAGTGACTTTTAAGGAGCGCCTTGACAAGTCCATGAATAGGATGGGAATAGAGGGATATGGTCCCCGGAAGGGTAGGGGGTTTTAGTTCAGTCGGGCAGCATGGTTGGTGCAGGCTTGGAGGGCCGAAGGGGCTGTTCCTGTGCTGTAATTTTCTTTGTTCTTTGTTCCTTACTCTTGTACTGTACATCCTTATTGATAAAGCCCAGGATAATGTGTGCTTTATTAGCTGTTCTCGCCATCTGTCCTGCCACCTTAAATGATTTATGTACATATATACTCTACACCTGTTATAGACTTATATCCTTTATCTTATGTTGTCTATGGATGTTCTTCTTACCAAATGAAGCACTTCATCTTTCTCTGCATTGAAGTTCATCTACTACTTGTCCACCTGTTCCACCAACTTGTCTATGTCCTTTAAAAATTCTACATGATCATTATTATGGGTCTAACGATGGTTTATGAAGCTGATTCGGAGCAAACTTTATGACACGCAGGACATTTGTCACCATGTTTGTGTGTTATTGATCTATGTACACCACATCAAGAGCATTTCCCTCATCAACCCTCTGTTACCTCTTCAGAATCTCCAGCAAATTAGTTAAACATGATTTCCACATGAAGCAATCCGTGCTGGCTTTCCTAACTTAACCTAGGCCATCGAGCTTGCACTGATAACAATCCCACCTAGGCCCTAGGCCGGTAGCCCATGTATTAACCTTTCTAATTCCCTGACACTAAGGAGCAATTTAGCACGGCCAATCCACCTAACCCGCAGATCTTTAGAATGTGGGAGGAAACCGGAGTATCCGGAGGAAACCCTACGCAGACACGGGGAGAAGGTGCAAACTCCACACAGACAGTGACCCAAGATTGGAATTGAACCCGGGTCCCTAGTGCTGTGAGGCAGCAGTGCTAACCACTGTGTCACCGTGCCACCCCTTTGTCCAAGCTACTATTCCCCAAATTATTGTTTCAAAAAAGTGAAAAACTAAAGGATGTAATTAATAATAATGAAGATAAAATACTGGATTTATTAATGGGTTTGAAAGCTGACAAATCCCCTGGACTTGACCACTGATATCCAAAGCTATTTACATAGGGATATAGCATTCATGTCACAGAACCAGTAATCCTGAGGTTAATACTCTGGGACATGTGTTTAAATCACAACACAATCCCTGGTGGAATCGGAATGCAAGGATTTTTTTTCATTCGGGGATGTAGGCGTCACTGTCAGGGCCAGCATTTATTGCCCATCCCTAATTGCCCTTGGTGGGATTCTAACCTGGGTCCCCAGAGCATTATCCTGGGTCTCTGGATTACATGTCCAATGACAATAACATTACACCACCACCTCCCCTAATTAAATTAATTTGAAAAAAATAGAATTGGAAGGTAGTCTCAGTAAAGATGAACTATCATCGATAGTTGTAAAAAGTCAACTGTTCACTCATGTCCTTCAAGGAAGGAAATCTACCGTCCCTACACAGCACTCTGGTCTACATGTGACTCCAGACCCATAGCAATGTGATAGACTTTTCACTGCTCTCCAGGGCAAATAGGGATGGCAACCAAAACTGACCTTACCAGACATATCCAGGTCCCATGACCAAAAAAGGTTTTAAACAGGTGGCTCTATTCCTCCATAGGCAGCCACTCGAGATTGAGGATAACTCCAGTTCATTGTGCCCTGAAGTGGCTGATTAGTCCACTGCATGATCTTCAGACTCTGCTGCATGTCAACGGGCTGTTTGGAGGTTTCTGCATTACCTCCGATGCCTTGACTTCATCTCTGCACAGTCCCAGCAAAGTCTCTCAATGTGCTCAGTACCTTCCTGAATGAACCACCTCCATTTTGGTAGGTCACAAACTAATGTCTCCCATGATTGGTGGGGAGGTTTGACCGCCTCATGGATCCTTTGAGGACATCCTTGTAGCATCCTTAAAGAGATGATTGCAGAGATAGTGAATACACTGGTATTCCAAAAGTCCCTGGACACTAGAATGGTCCCAGTGGATTAGGAGTTAAATGTAAGAGGGACAGAGAAAGCAAGGAAACTCTAGGCCAGGTAGCCTGACATCACTCAATGGGAAAATGCTAGAATTTAAGATTAAGGGCAGGGTAACAGCACATTGTAAAAATCAGAATATGATTAAGCAAAGCCAGCATGGTTTTATGAAATGCAAATCTTGTTTGACAAATCCATGAGAATTTTTTAAGGGTGTAGCAGGGTAGATAAAGGGAACCAGCGGATGTGTGTATTTGGATTTTCAAAAACCATTCAATTAGATGCCACACAAGAGGTTGTTACACAAAACTTTGGGCTCACTGGGGAAAATGGTAATATATTAGCTTGGATTGAGAGTCGGTTAATAGATAGAAAACAGAGAGTAAGAAAAATTAGATAACTTTCAGACCCTTAAATGAAGGGCCAATTTTAATGGCTCCAAGTTTCCTGGTGATACCGATCTAGGTGGGAAATAAAGCTGTGAGGAATTTGCAAAGAGACTACCAAATATCATAAATGGGGGGCACAGTGGCCCAGTGGTTAGCACTGCTGCCTCAGAGCACCAGGACCTGGGTGCGATTCCCAGCTTGGGTCACTGTCAGTGTGGAGTTTGCATGTTCTCCCTGTGTCTGCGTGGGTTTCCTCCGATTTCCTCCCACAGTCTGAAAGACGTGCTGGTTAGGTGCATTGACCATGCTAAACTCTCCCTCAGTGTACCCGAACAGGCATCGGAATGTGGCGACTAGAGGATTTTCACAGCAACTTCATTGCAGTGTTAATGTAAGCCTACTTGTGATACTAATAAATAAACTAAAACTAAAGAGGTTCAGTAATTTGCAAGAAAATGACAAAGGTATTAACGTGGGAGAAATTGAAATTAGCCACTTTAATACGTAGAATCAAAAAGCAGAATATGTTTGAGAAGGTGAGAGACTAATCAATGTTGGTATTCTGAGGGATTTGTACATTATACACAATGAGTATGCAGGTGCAGTAAGCAAAGTGATATTTTAATCTTTATGCAAGGGGGTTGGAGTATAACCGTAAGGAAATCTTGTTAAGCTTTGGTGAGACCACACCAGGAGAATTTCACAGTAATTTCACTGCCGTGTTAATGTAAGCCTTACTTGTGACTAATAAATAAAATTTAACTTTTGCTTGGAGGACTGTCGACAATTTTTGTCCCATTAGCTGAGATAGGATATACTGCCTTAGCGTGGGTGAAATGAAGATTCACTAGATTGATTTCTGGGATGAGAGATCCATCCTGTAAGGAAAGATTGAATGGATCTGTATCTCTGGGCGTGATCTTACTGCCCGTTCACGCCACGCTCCCGCTGCAGCGAAGATGGAGCTAAATCTCCGTCCAGTGCAGCGGGATGGGAAAATCCCGCCGGCGTGAACAGTCGGAAAATTCTGGCCTCTGTTTTTGGAAGGATGGCTGGTGATCTTGTAAAAATTTCTAAAATGCGAAGAAGTTTGGCAGGATCGATACTGAGAGGCCTGATCCTCCTTGCTGGAGTGTCTAGAAGGATCATAGTCTCAGGATAGGAAGCCAACTATTGAGGACTGAGGTGAGGGGATATTTCTTCACTCAGCTGGTTATGAATCTTTAGAATTTTCTATGCCGGGGCTGTGGTTACTCAGTGAATCCATGTATTCATCAGCCAATTGATAGATGTTTTGGGCATCAAAGGATTTGATTTGATTTGATTTTATTATTGTCACATGTATTAACAGACAATGAAAAGTATTGTTTCCTGCATGCGAAACAGACAGAGCATACCGTTCATAGAGAAGGAAAGGAGAGAGTGCAGAATGTAGTGTTACAATCATAGCTCGGGGTGTAGAGAAAGATCAACTTAATGAAAAGAGTTAGAGTGAAGTTTTAGAAGCATAGAATGAGAATAAAAGATAGAATTAGAAGGTATGCTGGGCACAGTTTGCAAGAAGTTGCCTCGCTCCAGCGCCATCTTGGGAAAGGGGAGTTGATGTTTTTCTGGGTGGATGTTGGCTCAGGACAGCTCCCCTCCCGACGATAGGTTTTCCCCAGGGGAAAGTTGGGAACTGAATCAATTCCCACTCCACGGGAAAAAGTAATATTAGTGTGATCAATAACCCACTTTCAAGTTTATTTATTAGTGTCACAAGTAAGATTACATTCACAATGCAATGAAGTTACTGTGAAAATCCCCCAGTCGCCACACTCCAGCGCCTATTCGGGTACACTGAGGGAGAATTTAGCATGGCCAATGCACCTAACCAGCACGTCTTTCAGACTGTGGGAGGAAACCGGAGCACTCGGAGGAAACCCACGCAGACACGGGGAGAATGTGCAGACTCCGCACAGACGGTGACCCAAGCCGGGAATCAAACCCAGGTCCCTGGCTCTGGGAGGCAGCAGTGCTAACCACTGTGCCATCATGCTGCCCATCACCCCCGCAGGAATGGACCTTCACTACAAGCAGACTCCCGGTGATGGGGGAGCAGCAGCATTTGAATTGAAGACTCTTGGCTCCAGTGATGTGATAGCAGGGGTGAATGGCCACAACCGTATCCACCACTCACCTGATGAAGGAGCAGCACTCCGAAAGCTCGTGATTCCAAATAAACCTGTTGGACTTTAACCTGGTTTTGTGAGACTTCTTACTGTGCCCACCCCAGTCCAACGCTGGCATCTCCACATCATCACTATTCATGTGAAGGGTTTTCCTCTCCTTCCAGTAGCCTTACCGGCTTCAGGACTCTCTATTTGATTATTTCTCTGCAGGCAACAGGGGCACCCCCATTGTGCTCTCTGACCTACATCAGCAACACCCAGCATTCCTGGCAGGGCTGCCAACTGGACATCACTGCAGTTCCTCCAATTGAACCTCTCTTCCTGTGGTCCACTCACTGCCATTGGCTCCCAGAGCTGGCTTCTCAAGCAGCTGTCCCTGGGAATATTCTGACCAATGGTCACTTCCAAATTCCCAACTGGATTTAAGGCCGAGAACTGGATCGTGAGCCACGAAGGAAAATCCAGCCCTTTGTGCCTTCCATGATGGCTTTCAACTGATGTACTGGAGGAGACAGGAAGGTCCTCGGTGTAATGTCCAATCTGAAGTCCTGTGTTATTAATAAACAATCTTTTGACCAATCTGGGAAGGTTCACTTGTCAAGTGTTTGAGGTAATTTTTCTCCAACACTTGAGAAACTCAAATCTAAATGCATCCCATCTCTATGGGCTTGGGTATTATTCCAGCAATCTAACACTGATTGTGAGGTTTGACCTCATTAACATTGGGCTGTGAGATACTAAAGAGGTTCCTCACAGAGTTCACCAGATCGTGATTTATGATATTCCGCTGACCTGGCAATTGGGATTGCGGCTGTGTTGAAGACTGTCTCACTGCAGGAATCGCTGGGAGGAACACTCCAGCTCTCCAATTGCTCCCCCCAACACTTCCCTAAAGTGAAATTCCCAATCCTTGTCAATTCTGTTTCTCCAGCTGTTCCTGTTTGCCCTGTGTCACTGCTCTCAGTCAATCCCTGCTCCCCAATCCAGTTTCTGCCCCTTCACATCCTGCTCCCCTCCCAAGGTGCCTCCCCCTCCCCGACCCCGGTTCCTGCACCTCTCCACAATCTCCCTACTGCCACCCCGTGCTGACTCCTCTAACCAGACTCTGACTGAAGCTCTCAGTTTGTTGACGTAGCCAGCCTGAGCAGACTTTTACTCTTTGCCTAATCCCGTGCTGTACCTGTCCTGGGAGTGTTTCATGGGGACAGTTTAGAGTGAGCTTTACTCTGTATCTAACCCCATGTTGTACTTGTCCTGGGAGTGTTTGTTGGGGACAGTGTAGAGGGAGCTGGGAGTGTTTGATGGGGACGGTGTAGAGGGAGCTGGGAGTGTTTGATGGGGACAGTGTGGAGGGAGCTGGGAGTGTTTGATGGGGACACTGTGGAGGGAGCTGGGAGTGTTTGATGTGGACAGTGTGTAGGGAGTTTCTCTGTGTTTAACGGATGATTTAACTTGACCTTGAGTTCTCTGATGTTGGTTCCAAATGTCGAAAATTGGAAAAATGTTTCCTCAGTTCAATTAGCGGAAAGGTTACTGAGCAACCTTTCAGAATGCACAGAGAGTAAGTTCTGTGTTTGGAGTGTGTCAGAGCGCTGCTAATGGCAGTGATGCTGTGATCAATTGTTTGGATGATAATGCTGTATAGAAGAGTTTGCAATCAGAGTTCCAGGCTGTATTGATGTGATGAGTAAGCAGTGAGTCAGGATTTGAGTGCCAGGAGTTTTATTCTCTTTCATAATGGGAAATCCTAGCTCCCTCGAGGGTCCAATTATGTATTAACCTCTTTGAAAGCATTGCTGTGTCCAATGTGGTTATTGACTTTTTTAAAGTGCTATGAATATTTATTTGAGTGCATTGCTTGCAGTGCTCCACATCTGAAGACTTTCTATTTCTACCAGGGTGTTGCCACCCTCTGGACACACCCACATTGTTGACCCACTTCCTTCCAGCAATACAACTGTGTGTGCCATTCCTCACCTCTGCTCTCCATTTCTCTGCTGGACATTGTGGGACAGAATTCATGTAATCATCTTCATTATCAGAAATCACTCCTGGGTATCTGTTACAAGAACATTCATACAAGTTAGAAATCATAGAAAATCATAGAAATCATAGAAACCCTACAGTACAGAAAGAGGCCATTCGGCCCATCGAGTCTGCACCGACCACAATCCCACCCAGGCCCTACCCCCATATCCCTACATATTTTACCCGCTAATCCCTCTAATCTACGCATCCCAGAACACTAAGGGGCAATTTTAGCATGGCCAATCAACCTAATCCGCACATCTTTGGACTGTGGGAGTTAGGAGCAGGAGTAGGCCATTCGGCCCCTTGGGCCTGCTCCACCATTCAATAGAATCGTGACTGAGTTCCAACTCCCCATATCCTGCCTGCCCCAATAATCTTTGACTTGCCTTTTCACTATAATATATATAAACCAATGAATGTCACATGATTAGATTGCAACCTGTAATGCACTCCCAAGTAGCTGTTAGTCTATATATAAAAAACATTCACTGCTCCGCCACCATCGCCTGTGCACCTTGGTTCGATTCCATCCTGTAGCTCACAATCTATAAACATCAGCACCAGCCCCCCCCCTCACCCCCACCCAAGTCCCTCAATTCAAGTGCAGTCTCTAATAAGCTATGTATAATCCCCACAATATCCCCAAACCCTTCAATTAGATTCCAGCCTATAAAAGCCACAACACTGGTGTTTATGTAATGCCTTTAACATCACAAAATGTCCAAAGCTGTTTCTCAGAAGTTTTATCAATCACAATTTGACACTGCGAGATTTTGGAACAGGCGATCAAGTTTAATTAAAAATGCCAGCATTATAGAGTGCCTTAAAGGAAGAGAGAGAGGTAGAGAGAAGTAGGGAGAGAATTTCAGAGATATCATTCCCACCCATTCATCTCATGTTCACCTGCAGAGTCAGAACTTAGCCTCCTTTTTCACCATCATTTTTGATTTAATTTATTATTGTTCCATGTATTAGTATACAGTGAAAAGTATTGTTTCTCATGTGCTATACAGACAAGCATACCGTTCATAAAGAAGAGAGGAGAGTGTGCAGAACATAGTGTTACAGTTGTAGCTAGGGTGTAGAGAAAGATCAACTTAATATGAGGTAGGTCCATTCAAACGTCTGACAGCAGCAGGGAAGAAGCTGTTCTTGTGTTGGTTGGTATGTGACCTCAGACTTCTTTATCTTTTTCCTGACGGAGGAAGGTGGAAGAGAGAATGTCTGGGGTGCGTGGGGTCCTTGATTATGCTGGCTGCTTTACCGAGGCAGCAGGAAGTGTAGACAGAGTCAATGGACGGAAGGCTGGTTTGTGTGATGGATTGGGCTACATTCATGATCATCATCATCATCATCATAGAATACAACGCAGAAGGAGGCTATTCAGCCCATTGAGCCTGCACTGACAGCAATCCCACCAGGCTCTAATCCTGTAACTCCATGTATTTACCCTGCTCACCCCCCTGACACAAAGGGGCAATTTAGCAGGGCCAATCCATCTAATCTGCATAGGTTTAGAATGTGGGAGGAAACCGGAGCACCCAGAGGAAACCCAAGCAGACACGAGGAGAATGTGCAAACTCCACACAGTCACGAAGGTCAGAATTGAACCCGGGTCCCTGGTGCTGTCAGGCAGCAGTGCGAACCACTGTGCCACCATGCCATGGAGAGGTTTCTATCAGCCTGTTGATGTTTATAATGTCTGTGTTCCAGCACATCATGTCACTCACAATAAGTGGCTATGATAGAAGATTCAATCCAGACTGGTCAAGCTGGTTCATTGTAAGACACTTCCTCAGTGCGACTAACTTACAAGAAGCTCTCCGTCCAAAGTGTTCCAGCTGTCTCTATTTATGGTGCATTCAATGTTACACGTTTATCTGGTAATTAACCAGGGTAATTTCCTCACACTGTGATTTGGAGCACATTGACTCATGTCTTTAAGAAAATTCCTGGATCTCCCCCATGATAGGTTCAAGTGCAAAGGGCGATCAGAAAACCCCCCAGACTGACAGTATTGGGGATTAGGATTGTTCAGACAGAAATATATTGAATGAGAGATAAAGGGGGCGATTCTCCCATTCCGACCCACTGATTTTTTTGTGGGTTGGATTGGGAGATGCGAGCATGCACCGATTCACGGGATTCGCGCATGCATTCCCGATGTGTGCGCATTTCCCACCGCCAGAAAGCAGGCACGGTCGGGACCACGCAGGAAACCAGCGGGAAGATCAGGTAAGTGATTTTAATCTGTTTGTAATGTAATTTAAATGTCATTTTCAGGCCCGGGACTGAATTCTCTGGGTCTGATAGCATCTCCCACCCCGCCAGGAGTACTTCACTCCGGCAGGGTTTAGAGTAGCTTCCCACTTTCGGGGAACTAGCAGGAGACCCCACCGGAGTGAATTGGGGCCCTCCCAGGTGTGGGGCGGCATGGGGGGGGGGGTGGGCATGGGCAGAGTTCTGGAATTGTCAGACTCCGGCCTGAGTAGACCCTGCCCCCCCCCCCCCCACCCCCCGCCGCCAGCCCCTCCCCCCCGCTCCCCCCCCCCCACGAGCTTTTAATGATATTCACGATTGTGACCTCTGCATCGCACAGAGTGTGGGAGATTCGAGCCTGAACTCCCACTGAAAAAACAATCAAGGTTACACCATTTTACCCGCCGGTTCAGCACTTAGAATTTTTTTGGGGAGAATCGCTCCCAGAGAGAGGGAGAGAGACTGGTACAGAAACATAGGTAGGAGCTTGCCTTCTGAGCCGGAATTCCTCCCAAATGTAACAGAGTTGCTGAGGAAATAGAAAGCAGATGTAATGTTGGATGTCACATTTCTCTCTATTTTGATTGTCAATCTATTATGTGTCAGCACTGTTCAAACACCACCAAGGAGGCTGTTTACAAAACAGGTTAGTTGTTACCAATCATAACACACCCGTGTTTTCATTCCCAAATACATTATTGAAATTCTTTGCATCCCTCACCCCTTTCACTGAAAAATATATATTGAAAAAATATATATATATATTGCTAATTTTTGTTTGCTAATACATGTCAGCCTCACATGGCAGGAATGGGCCTGATTGTAACTGAATGCTGGTGTTCCCATACTAGCTGTGACACAACACTAACCATTTCCTGGCCAAATGGACCCCGTGTCACTGACTGTATCTCTATTGATGTTAATCTCCCTCTCACTGTCACTCAGAAACCCCCTCCCCCAACACCCTGTGTTACTGACTGTCTTTCGACTGATGTTAATCCAGCTCCCTCACACTTTCACTCAGTAACCCCTCTTCCCCGCACACTGTGTTACTGACTGTGTCTCTACTGATGTTAATCCAGCTCCCTCACACTCTCACTCAGTAATCCCTCCCCCCAGTGTCCTCTGTTACTGACTGTATTTTTACTGATGTTAATCCATTTCCCTCACACTGTCACTCAGTAACCATTCTCCCCCCCACCCCCAGCACCCTGTGTTACTGCCTGTGTCTCTACTGATGTTAATCCAGCTCCCTCACACTGTCGCTCAGTAACACCTCTCCCCCAGCACCCTGTGTTACTGACTACCTCTGCTGATGTTAATCCAGTTCCCTCACACTCTCACTCAGTAACCGCTCTTCCCCAACACCCTATGTTACTGATGCTAATCTAGCTCCCTCACACTGTCACTCAGTAACCCCTCTCCCCCAGCACCCTGTGTTACTGACTGTATCTCTCCTGACATTAATCCAGCTCCCTCACGCTGTCACTCAGTAACCCCTCTCCCCCAATGCCCTTTGTTACTGACTGTATTCTACTGATGTTAATCCAGCTCCCTCACGCTGTCACTCAGTAACCCCTCTCCCCCAATGCCATTTGTTACTGACTGTGTCTCCACTGATGTTAATCCAGCTCCCTCACACTGTCACTCAGTAGCCCCTCTCCCCAACACCCTGTGTTACTGAGTTTTCGTTCTGCCTGCTACACCAATCCATTGATATTTTCCTGCTGTCTACAGCTTTCTTCCTCGTTGTCAATCACATGGTTCATTTTTGTATCATCTGAAAATTTCCTAACTATGCCTGCTGTATTTGAGTCTAAATAATTGATATATTTGGCCAAAGGTAAGGGAGCTGGTGGCCTGCCCTGCGATATCCCACTGATAACACCCTTCCAGTCACAAAAACACCTGTCAACCTGTCACAGCTAATTCCTGGATCCAGCTTCCTGCCTTCCCTTGGATAAACTTCTGGATTAAGACCACGATGATGACCTCAAATTCTGTATCTTCATCATCCTTCCCTGTTACTTCCTCAAAAGATGTAATTGTTAGTCAGACACGGCCTTGCTGCAACAAATCCTCACTCACCCTCCTGAATCAGTCCATGCTTTCCAAAATGATTTATACTGTTTCTAAAGATTTGCCCAACACCAAGGCTAGGCTGACTGTCCTCTAATTAGAAGGGCCTTTCCTTTTGTGGAGCTTAGAATTTTGGTAGCCCTGAATCACCCAGTTATTTAGGTAAACTGTTTCTGCTTGTGGAACTTTACATTTCTATAGCAGTCATCTAAGTAACCTGTTTCTACGACTAGGCCAATTTGCACCTGATCATTTTTAGATGCTCTCATGCTGTTGGAATGCTCTGATCACATTTAGAAGCTTGCCTGCCCCGGGAAATGCTGGCTGTTACTTGTTGCTAGGCAGATTTCTGTCTGCATGGACTTTTTAAATTCTTGTTGCTATTGGGCAAATCTTGGACATGGGTTCTGAGTAGGAGGCTTTACCCAGCCAGTCTTCAGGAAGAAGCACTTCTCCCACTTGTACCTAGTCCAGGAGCAGTGATTGCTGACTGTTCTTCACCGAGGAGATAACAGAGAATTGCACCACCTCTTGAAGCCAGCTGTAGTTTCAGGAATGGGTGAGGATGATGAGGCCAAGGTGGCCATAGCTGTTCATGTTTCTCGCCAGTGGGTCTTTCCAGGCTGGGACAGGCCATGAACACCTCACCGTTTCCATCCGTCACTGCAGCTGGGAGATCAAAATGTGCACCAGGAGAGAGGATCCAGCAGAGAAAAGCAGGAGGAACGGGAGTGTGGCTCTGCCAAGGTTATGGGCTTCCCAATGTTGCAATGAGCTGTCAACTGCACGCTGGTGCCTTTGTGGGTGCAGCACCTCAATGTTCAAATGTACTGAAACTGCAAACGTTCCCACTCGCTGAATGTGGTGTGTGAGCATGCCCAGCACGTCATGCTGGCAAGTGCCCGCTATTTGGGCAGCAGCCCGTATACTGTGCCAGCCCATGGTTCACATTACCTTACAGGTGTTACGCTGAGTCAGAGGGTGGCTGCATGGTGGTAAGGACTCTCCGCCATGTGCCTGGCTAATTGTTCCCCTCTGCCATTGGGCTACACATGGCAGGTACGTATAGAATGAGGGCCATGCTGCAGTGAGGAATATTACCACCATTCCAAACAATGCTTTTGCTGTCTGGTTACTCAGGAGGAGCCAGATACTTTCTGCTTTTCAACCTCTCCGTTAATGCTGATGGTAGCTGCAATTCCCTCCTGCCACCCTATCAGCTCAGCTTTCAGCACCGCTCCCAATGGTCCCACAATGGGGGAGGTTGCCCGACTTCAATTGAGTCATCCATTATCTCCTGGAATCCACCCACTGCCTCTAATCGGACAGCAAATGCGCAGATAGCTGCTGTTGCTGATTCTGGGCCAGGAGAGCATCTTGCCCAGAACAGGAATAGGCCATTCAGCCCTTTGGCCTTCCTCCACCATTCAAATTGATTATGTCTGATCCAATCATGGTGTCAACTCCCCCTTCTTGCCTGCTCACCATTACCTCTACAGATCAAACATCTATCTCTCTCCCCCTGGAATATATTCAATGACTCAGCCTTCATTGCTCTCTGAGCTGGAAAATTCCAAACATTCAAGGTAATCTGAGAGAAGAACGTTCTCCTTGTCCTGTTAAAGTTATGGAAGTGTATCAGTGAGTGAGGTGACATTCTTTTGGGTGGTGTGCCTACCTCAGTTGAAAAGCTGGCAGTATGTACAAGTTGAAGATGTTTGTGCACAGCTTACAGTGGTGCTGAGTGTGTGACATATGAAGAGAGATTGGATCGACTGGGCTCGTACTCACTGGAATTGAGAGGAATAAGAGTGGATGGGACTGGAAGGCTCGATGCGGGAAGAATGTTCCCGATGTTGGGGAAGTCCAGAACCAGGGGTCACAGTCTCAAAATAAGGGCTGATGTGGAGATGCCGGCGTTGGACTGGGGTAGGCACAAGGAGAAGTCTCACAACACCACGTTCAAGTCCAACAGGTTTATTTGGTAGCACGAGCTTTTGGAGCGCTACTCCTTCATCAGATGAGTGCTGCCAAATAAACCTGTTGGACTTTAACCTGGTGTTGTGAGACTTCTTACTAAGAATAAGGGGTAAGCCATTCGGGACTGAGATGAGGAAGAACTTCTTCACTCAGAGAGTTGTGAACCTGTGGAATTCTCTATCACAGTAAGCTGTTGAGGCCAGTTCATGAGATATGTTCAAGGGAGAGCTGGACGTGGCCCTTGTGGCTAAAGGGATCAAGGGGTATGGAGAGAAAGCGGGAGTGGGATACTGAGAGTGCATGATCAACCATGGTCACATTGAATGGTGGAGCAGGCTCGAAAGGCCGAATGGCCTCCTCCTGCACCCATTTTCTATGTTTCTATGTGAGGGTGAGGTGAAGCATCTCGATATGTGATTGAGTTGAGGTTGACATTGACTTGGTAAGTGTGTGAAAGTGGGTGCTGATGGAACCACGCGTGAAACTTCGGCAAAGTTGGTAGAAACTGAAAAGATAAACATGCACTGACTGACCTTGGCCACTCGTACGAGGTCATGACACTTCTTGCAGCACCAGATCCAGGTGCTTGATGTGGTCCGGTGACCTTGAACACCACAGCCTCCTGCTCACAATCACTGTTCAGCACTCGTCGAAAGGACCTTCACATCCTTTGAGGGAAGAGAATTTATTTCTTTCTATTGGCCTTCTGTTGCCAGTTTGGTATCTGAAAAGCTTGTGAAATGTTTATTTGCCTGTTATGCCATTTCAGGTCCATCCTGAAGGTTTCCCAATGTTGTCTAAACAACCCCAAATCCTTGTTCCGGCCAGAATGCACCTCATCTTTCAGAGGTACAGCCTGACTTTTAAAAGTGGAGTCAAGCTTTAAGTGGCGCTATTCTCGCGCGAGCATGGGCCCCCTGTCGAGTGTGCAGCCACACAGCTGTACTGGGCTACATGCCACACTCACTCAAATAGACAGGCAGCTTGGAATTTGCAATCTGCCTGTCTCACTGGATTCAGGGCTAATTGCACATCATGATTCCTGCCCCTGAATTTGGGGCAAATCCAGTTTAACCCCCTCTCTTTAAATAACTTCTCTTTGCTGCAAAGCTGCACCATCTCCACCTCATTGGTTAACATGGAGATACCCACTCCCTTCATTTTAAATTGGAGAAGTGAAGGGCTGCGTTCAGATGGTTTTTCTGTTGCTGGGATTAACTCCAGACACATAAAACCAAACAGCTGCTGTTTCAGATTACAACTGACCGTCAGTAATGTGTGGCCCATTGTCCAAAGTGTTTGTCATGGCTGTCTTAATCTGGATTAATTAAATCTGTTTAGTGGCGATCGTGATTTCTATCACTGTTCAACCCAGGGTCGGGACTGCCTCCACTTTTCCACGGTTAGCTGTCTGTCACTTTCACGGACTGGAAACCCTTGTGTCATTTCACTGTGAACGGGCTTTATGGTGGACATGTTACAGCTATATAAGGTGCTGGTGAGGCCACACCTAGAGTACTGTGTACAGTTTTGGTCCCCTTACTTGAGAAAGGATATACTGGCACTGGAGGGGGTACAGAGGAGATTCACTAGGTTGATTCCGAACTTGAGAGGGTTGGCTTATGAGGAGAGACTGAGTAGACTGGGGCTATACTCATTGGAATTCAGAAGAATGAGGGGAGATCTTATAGAAACATACAAGATTATGAAGGGAATAGATAAGATAGAAGCAGGGGAGTTGTTTCCACTGGCAGGTGAAACTAGAACTAGGGGACATAGCCTCAAAATAAAGGGGAGCAGATTTAGGACTGAGTTGAGGAGGAACTTCTTCACACAAAGGGTTGTGAATCTGTGGAAATCCCTGCCCAGTGAAGCAGTTGAGGCTACCTCATTGAATGTTTTTAAGGCAAGGATAGACAATTTTTCGAACAGCAAAGGAATTAAGAGTTATGGTGAGCAGGCGGATAAGTGGAGCTGAGTCCATGAAAAGATCAGCCATGATCTTATTGAATGGTGGAGCAGGCGTGAGGGGCCAGATGGCTACTCCTGCTCCTGGTTCTTATGTTCCTATGTTCTTTATGTAGAGGAATGCAAAATGATGCATTTTGGAAGGGAGGATGGGGAGAGACAATATAAACTAAATGGTGTAGTTTGAAAGGGAGTGCAGCAACCTGGGGGTTCCTGTGTAGAAATCTCTGAAGGTGTCAAAAGATAGAATGATAAGCACAGAAGCAGGCCTTCCAGCCCATTCTACCTGTGCTAGCCTTTTCAAAGAGCTACCCACAATTCATCTCACTCCCTGGCTCTTCCTTCATAAACCAGAAAATCTTTCTCTCCAACAAAAAATCAATAAAGTTCATTTTAAAAATGATATATGGTTTTGGGATGTAAATAGGGGAATAGATGCCAAGAGTGAATAGGTGATGCTAAACCTTTTATAGACCACTGGTTACGCCTCAGCTGTTCCATTCTGGAAAGCCAGTTGGTGAAGAATGATATTGGATCCAATTTATATTCAGTCTTGCATTTATTTACAGAGTAAAACATTACAAGCATATACCTCCTAACTCAACATGTTTCAGTGACGCTTTTCTCTGCCCAAGTGCAACCCCAATTAATGCCCATCCCCTTCCCCCTCCTCCCACCCCCCCACCCCCCACCCGACCTCCCGCGTATAACTAAACACAATTTTTTAATAATGATTATCAGCAGTGTATTGGGTGCAATTCTGAACACTGCACTTTGGGAGGGATGTCAAGGTCATGGAGGTAACATTGGCCATGAGTTACACGTCTGGAGCCGATCTAACTCTCTTCTGAAATCGCCCAGTGAATCAGCAGCACAATAGGCAAGAATTAGTTACAATGTCCTTCTCTGGGACTGTCCAACATCAAACCTAATTCCACCCTTGTGTAAACTGGCATATTTGATGCAACTGGTACATGAATAAAGGGTCGAAGAATGCGAAGGGAAGGGGACCTACGACTTGAGGGTTCCAATGATTTTGATTTGATTGTGCATTTTCTGGAATGGGGCGGCTCCCATTGAGTGCTGCCCCCTACAGCCCGGGAGATAAGTGCTTTAAATTTCCTGTTGCAGAGCATCCTTCTCCCCACTGTGTGTTGTCACCAGCTGTCGTGAGATTGTCCCCACAGAGAATCAGGAATCAGAGGGTCTGAGCAGGAATGGGGGGTGAGGTTGGGGGAGAGGGGGGGGGGGTGGTTTCTGTGATATGGCAGCGAGATTCTCTAACTGGGGGTCCCTGTCAATTCATACAGACACCAGGCAGTGAAGTAGGAAACCAGTCACCAATCTTCTAACTGTGCTAAATTTAATTAAGGAAGAAACGAGGGGTTCCTGGGGCCAGATTCAGGCTCCAGGCCTGATCCCAGGCCTCTGTCTCTGGGCAGGAGTGGCCAATAGCCTGGGAGCAGTTTAGACACCCACACCCTTCCATCTGTGTTTGATGATGGAATTGACAGCAAATTACACCCATTGGTGTTGGGGTAACTTCACAAGGTGCTGATGGCTGAAGAGACCAAACTGTGAGGGGCAGGTTCTAACTCCAGTGTATCAGGTGTTGTTGTTTCTGGTGTTGGCACCTGTTGCCAAGCTGTTGATCAAGGTGGTACATGCCAACACATAGGTGAGATCACCTTTACCCTCTGTCATCAGTTAATGCCTCCTCAGTCCAAGAATCAATGTTTAGGGTCTTCATGTCACACATGTCCGTTCCTCCCGAACCAACATCCAGTGTCCCAGAACTCTCTTTATACCCTTTTTTCCGAAACAAAATAAGAATGAATACCTTTCACGCGTGTGCCTTTAACTTTAATAATAAATATACGGTTACCCGTGGCATCTCAGTTTCTCCTCTCCCCCACTCTCAGGTTCTCCTTTTCTGTTGTTCAGAGGAGGCCGTGTGGTTCTTACACAAATAACTGTGAAACCACGAGCAGAAATCACTTATCTTTGAGGTGAACTCCAGAACATTTGTTGAAGTCACATGATCGGGTACAACATGTGCAGATGTCATGTGATCAGCGTGTCAAATGGCCAGACCACCAGGACAAGAGTTGGTAAGCCTCCCCAACATGGCTGCCAGATTTCAGTGGTGAGCGGAGGTCAGGTCCACGGAGGAGAGAGGAGGGAACTCATCACTGAGCAACTTCTTTTGCACACTCCAACATCCTGGTCGAGAAATTCTGCCACTTCATACCTGAGATTCAGGCACTGAGCAGACTCCTAACTCTCTCAAAGTACAAAGAGCTGAAATTGGCAGCAAGTTAATCGGTGCTTAGGCCCCGAAATGGCTGTTCAGTCCATACAGCATATTCAGTTAAATAGCACGATGCTCGACTGAGGCACTCTGAGCAATAACTGGCCATCAGGAAAATCAGGCTTCCCTGCGAAACCACAGCTAATGACAAACACCCCCTCTGCACCTCACGTTCAAAGCCCACCAGCCACCACGGGAAGGCCCTTCTCTCCCCACCACAGTTGACATTTACCTCCCAACTCATCCAGACATCTGCTCTCCCCAATCACTACTCACCACTTCCCTCCTCCCGACCTGATTGCTTGATCCTTCTGGTGAATACAAATCGTACACAATCTCTCCTCCCCCCCCCCCAACTCTTCCTCCTTCCCGATCCCATTCAAACATTCACTTGGGAGAGAGACAGCTTTCTGGCCTCTTGGGGAATCCAGCAATATGGGAAGTGGTCAGGAACATAAGGACATAAGAACTAGGAGCAGGAGTAGGCCATCTGGCCCCTCGAATCTGCTCCGTCATTCAATAAGATCATGGCTGATCTTTTTATGGACTCAGCTCCACTTACCCGCCCACTCACCATAACCCTTAATTCCTTTACTGTTCAAAAATTTATCTATCCTTGCCTTAAAAACATTTAATGAGGTAGCCCCAACTGCTTCACTGGGCAGGGAATTCCACAGATTCACAACCCTTTGTGTGAAGAAGTTCCTCCTCAACTCAGTCCTAAATTTGCTCCCCCTTATTTTGAGGCCATGACCCCTAGTTCTAGTTTCACCTGCCAGTGGAAACAACTTCCCTGCTTCTTATCTATTCCCTTCATTGTCTTATATGTTTCTATAAGATCTCCCCTCATTCTTCGAATTCCAATGAGTATAGCCCCAGTCTACTCAGTCTCTCCTCATAAGCCAAACCGCTCAACTCTGGAATCAACCTAGTGAATCTCGTCTGCATCCTCTCCAGTGCCAGTACATCCTTTCTCAAGTAAGGAGACCAAAACTGTACACAGTACTCTAGGTGTGGCCTCACCAGCACCTTATACAGCTGCAACATAACCTCACTGTTTTTAAACTCCATCCCTCTAGCAATGAAGGACAAAATTCCATTTGCCTTCTTAATTACTTGCTGCACCTGCAAATCAACTCCTTGTGATTCATGCACAAGGACACCCAGGTCCCTCTGCACTGCAGCATGCTGCAATTTTTTACCATTTAAATAATAGTCCATTTTGCTGTTATTCCGACCAAAATGGATGACCTCACATTTACCAACATTGTACTCCATCTGCCAGACCCTCACCCAATCACCTAGACTATCTATATCCCTTTGCAGACTTTCAGCATCCTCTGCACACTTTGCTCTGCCACTCACCTTAGTGTCATCTGCGAATTTTGACACACTACACTTGGTCCCCAACGCCAAATCATCTCTGTAAATCGTAAACAATTGCGGTCCCAACATAGTAGCTGTGAGGGACAGCTCGGTGGATAGGATATTGGTATGTAGATAGGCTGGAAAATTGGGCGGGGATCCTGGATTCAGGATTCAATCCTGGACCGGGGAGCGGCGCGGGCTTGGAGGGCCGAAGGGCCTGTTCCTGTGCTGTATTGTTCTTTGTTCTTTGTTCTTTGATCCCTGAGGCACACCACTAGTCACTGATCGCCAACCAGAAAAACACCCATTTACCCCCACTCTTTGCTTTCTGTTAGTTAGCCAATCCTCTATCCATGCTAATACATTATCCGTAACACCGTGCACCTTTATCTTATGTAGCAGTCTTTGGTGCAGCACCTTGTCAAATGCCTTCTGGAAATCCAGATACACCACATCCACAGGTTCCCCATTGTCCACTGCACATGTAATGTTCTCAAAGAATTCCACCAAATTAATCAAACATGACCTGCCCTTCATGAACCCATGCTGCGTCTTCCCAATGGGACAATTTATATCCAGATGTCTCACTATTTCTTCCTTGATGATAGATTCAAGCATTTTCCCTACTACAGAAGTTAAGCTAACCGGCCTATAGTTACCCGCCTTTTGTTTACCTCCTTTTTAAAACAGTGGCGTCACATTTGCTGTTTTCCAACCTGCGGGAACCACCCCAGAGTCCAGTGAATTTTGGTAAATTACCACAATGTTAAGGCTGAAGACCAGCTGTGATTGTATTGAATGGTGTAGCAGACTGGAGGGGCCAAATGGTCGACTCCTGCTATCTCTTATGTTCTGAGGGCCACTCCTGGCCTGGTCTTCCATTCTTTAGCTGCTGACTTGGCGATGATGACACTCAAGACCCAATAAATATCTGGGGCTCCCGGGGCCAGATTCAGGCTCCGGGGCTGTTCCCAGGCCTCTGTCTCTGGGCAGGAGTGGCCAATAGCCTGGGAGCAGGTTAGACATCCGCACCCTTCCATTGGTGTTCGACGATGGACATGACAGCAAATTTAATCCATTGGCGTTGAGGGAAATTCACAAGGTGCTGATGGCTGAAGAGACAACCCGAGAGAGGCAGGTTCTAATGCCAGGGCTGCGTGTATCAGGTTTTGTTATTTCTGGTGTTGGAACCTGTTGCCAAGCCGCTGATCAAGGTGGTATATGCCAGCACACAGGTCACCTTTACCCTCTATCATCAGTTAATGCCTCCTCAGTCCGAGAATCAATGTTTAGGGTCTTCATGTCACACATGTCCGTTTCCTCCTGAACCAACGAATACCTTTCACCCGTGTGCCTTTAACTTGAATAATAAATATACGGTTACCCGTGGCATCTCAGTTTCTCCTCTCCCCCACTCTCAGGTTCTCCTTTTCTGTTGTTCAGAGGAGGCCTTGTGGTTCTTACACAAATAACTGTGAAACCACAAGCAGAAATCACTTATCTTTGAGGTGAACTCCAGAACATTTGTTGAAGTCACATGATCGGGTACAACATGCGCAGATGTCATGTGATCAGCGTGCCAAATGGCCATACCACCAGGACAAGAGTTGGTAACCCTCCCCAACATGGCTACCAGATTTCAGTAGTGAGCGGGTTTCAGGTCCACGGAGGAGAGAGGAGGGAACTCATCACTGAGCAACTTCTTTTGCACACTCCAACATCCTGGTCGAGAAATTCTGCCACTTCATACCTGAGATTCAGGCACTGAGCAGACTCCTAACTCTCTCAAAGCACAAAGAGCTGAAATTGGCAGCAAGTTAATCGGTGCTTAGGCCCCGAAACGGCTGTTCAGTCCATACAGCATATTCAGTTAAATAGCACGATGCTCGACTGAGGCACTCTGAGCAATAACTGGCCATCAGGAAAATCAGGCTTCCCTGCGAAACCACAGCCAATGACAAACACCCCCTCTGCACCTCACGTTCAAAGCCCACCAGCCACCACGGGAAGGCCCTTCTCTCCCCACCACAGTTGACATTTACCTCCCAACTCATCCAGACATCTGCTCTCCCCAATCACCACTCGCCACTTCCCCCCTCCCGACCTGATTGCTTGATCCTTCTGGTGAATCCAAATCGTACACAATCTCTCCCCTCCCCCAACTCTCCCTCCTTCCCGATCCCATTCAAACATTCACTTGTGAGAGAAACAGCTTTCTGGCCTGTCGGGGAATCCAGCAATATGGGAAGTGGGCGAGAAGTTGAGGCTGATGATCAGCTGTGATCATATTGAATGGTGTAGCAGACTGGAGGGGCCGAATGGTCTACTCCTGCTATTTCTTATGTTCTGAGGGCCCCTCCTGGCCTAGTCTTCCATTCTTTAGCTGCTGACTCGGCAATGATGACACTCGAGACTCAATAAATATCTGGGGCTCCCGGGGCCAGATTCAGGCTCCGGGGCTGTTCCCAGGCCTCTGTCTCTGGGCAGGAGTGGCCAATAGCCTGGGAGCAGGTTAGACATCCGCACCCTTCCATTGGTGTTCGACGATGGACATGACAGCAAATTACATCCATTGGTGTTGCCGGAACTTCACAAGGTGCTGATGGCTGAAGAGAGCAGTCTGTGAGAAGCAGGTTCTAACTCCAGTGCCACGTGTATCAGGTGTTGTTGTTTCTGGTGTTGGCACCTGTTGCCAAGCTGCTGTAGCCACTGATCATGGTGGTACATGCCAGCACACAGCCTTTACCCTCTGTCTCCCAGGTGAGCGAACCAATGTCTTGGGCCTTCCTGGCACAATTGCAAATGTCCTTGAAGCAGAGCTTAAGCCGTTCTCCCAGTCACCAGGCTCCAGCTACCTCACCTGGGTGGGTATGTGTCTGTCGTCCCTCCCAACCCAAGCCGGTGAAGTGGCTGCTGCTTCTTGAGTGGCAACATACTGTCAAACCCACCGGAAGATTAAAAAAAACAGTGAAAATAAGAATTTCACAAACACTTTTTTAAAAAAATAATTTGAGAAGCTTTGGAGCAGGCAATTGTTTTTAAAAAGCACTTTATTGTCAAATGAAACTTCTCGTTACCTTTGCTGGTAAGTTCTGCTCAGCCAGTGCTGAATTTATTTTACTCTGTTCCCTCGATAGCAGCAAAAGAATATTTCAGCTCCTCCATATGAAATGGGTAGCACGGTGGCACAGTGGTTAGCACTGCTGCCTCAAAGCGCCTGGGTTCAATTCCAGCCTTGGGTCAGTGTGTGGAGTTTGCACATTCTCTCTGTATCTGAGTGGGTTTCCTCCAAGTGCTCTGATCTCCTCCCACACTCCAAAGATGTCCAGGTTAGGTGTATTGGCCATGTTAAATTTTTTGATTTGATTTATTATTGTCACATGTATTAACGTACAATGAAAAGTATTGTTTCTTGCGCGCTATACAGACAAAGCATACCGTTCATAGAGAAGGAAATGAGAGAGTGCAGAATGTAGTGTTACAGTCATAGCTAGGGTGTAGAGAAAGATCAACTTAAGGCAAGGTAAGTCCATTCAAAAGTCTGACAGCAGCAGGGAAGAAGCTGTTTCTTGAGTCGGTTGGTACTTGATCTCAGACTTTTGTATCTTTTTCCCGACGGAAGAAGGTGGAAGAGAGAATATCCGGGGTGTGTAGGATCCTTAATTATGCTGGCTGCTTTGCCGGGGCAGCAGGAAGTGTAGACAGAGTCAATGGATGGGAGGCTGGTTTGCGTGATGGATTGGGCTACATTCACAACCTTTTGCGCCTTAGTGTCAGGTGGATTGGCAGGGTAAATAGGGGATAGGGCTTGGGTGGGCTGAATGGCCTCTTTCTGCACTGTAGGGATTCTATGAAATGAATCTATTTGTACATAATGAAATTTACCTTTTTGGATCAATTTTTAATTGTAGGGGTTATAGAATCTCCTTTTGCTTTTTAAAAAAACCTACCTTTCTCTCCCCACTCCCCCTCCCTCTTCCACTGCCACCCCCTCCAAGTTTATTTCCCCACCGGAGTACAAGGGACAGATCCTCAGAAGAGAAATTGCCTTCCAGCAATGCTGTACTAGCTTGGGACTCCCTCCCCATGCCCTCTGACCTCTGCGAGTTAATCTGCATAGAGGAATGACAAGCATTCTAGCTGAACAGGAACAGACGGGGTTTGCAGAGTGAAGCAGCAACAGGGCTGGGTGTGTGCTTTGGGGAGGGGGAGAGAGAGTGAGCTGGCAAAGTTTTCAATCAGTATTTGTGTGTGTGTGCGAGAGAGAGAGAGAGAACGAGCTTTTGGAACAAGCTCTGCGGAAAAGAAAGTGAAATGAACTGGGGGTGTCTTGATGGGTGGAGGAGCTGTGGCTGTACAGTGTCTGGGACGGTGCTGACGATTTGCTGACTTCATGCGAAAGAGGATAAAAGGTCCGCTGTTGGAGCAGGAAGAACATGGGACAGACTTCAGTGTCGAGCTTTAATCAACCCGTGAACAGTGAGTAAAACTGTGGCCGGAGCTTTGTGTGGTTCAGCCGAGACTGTGCAGGCAGGTCTGGCTCAAATGAATGGAGTTGCTGACTTATTTTTGTTAGAAAAGGGAAAACTAATCTAGTTTTCCAGCAAAAATCAGTTCAAACTCTGATTTTCTCTTTTAAAAATTAAAGCCATTCATCAAATGAAAGAAATTCAAGACTTGAGGTGGCTTTAAAGTTGCTTTGAATATCATGCAAAGAACATCCTCTTGTCTTTCTCTGCTGTCCATCTCTGTCCTGTATCACTGTCGACATTTCACTTTGCAGTATCCCATCTCCTCATTGTGTTGAACCCGCAGAGTGAGAATTAACCCTTACTCTGCTGAATAGCCCAAAGTCTCTCCAGCAGTTTGCTGGAGTGAGTTCTGTAGCAGATACCTGTTGCCTGGACTGAAGAATGTCTTCCCTTTTCACTCTCTCTGAGACACCGATCTCTTGACACCAATCACACTTGCTCCTTTTTTCCTTAACTCCTGTGGAATGGAGTTGGGATGAAAAATGTGAGTGAGTTGCAATGGCTGGGGGTGAGGTGAGTGCAGCAGTCCCGGCGATTGAGGGGAACAGAGACTGAGTTGTTCCTGGTGAGGTGGGGATGTGGCAAGGGGCACTGAAGGGTGATGGTGGGAGTGAGGGAGCTGCTGGCAGAGGTTTTACTTTTAAACCTCCGTGACAATTACAAGGGGGCACAAGTTCAAGGTAACGGAGGGGGAAAGGTTCGGAAGAGATGTGCGAGGGGAGTTTTTTACACAGAAGGTAGTGGGGGACCTGGAATGCACTGCCAAGTGAGGTGGTTGAGGCAGATACATTAGTGACATTTAAGACTTATCTTGATAGGCACATGAACAAACAGGGAACAGAGGGATATAAGCGACTGGTTAGATAAGTAAACGTGATCAGCACAGGCTTGGAGGGCTGAAGGGCCTGTTCCTGTGCTGTACTGTTCTTTGTTCTTTGTCATTGAGAACAACAACAGCAGAGGTCAAGGGCTGGCTGCCTCACCAAGAGGGTAGGAATGGGAGGGGGCCATCCAGTCCCTCAAGCACCTTCCATCAGTCAGTTAGAGCACAGTAGTTTGGTATCTACCTGCCTTGGCCCTATCTCCCTCACTGCCCTCAACCAATAAAAATAACCTGGGATGGGAGCATCCACGGGAAGCTTCAGTGACTGAGAAGTATTGGAACGTTCAGGAAAGAATCTTAATAACCCTGAAGAAGAAGCAACATTAATAGTGACAGAGGCTCGAGAGGAAGCAGGAACTTAGTCTAGTCAGGGAAAATGAGAAGTTAATAGAGAGAAGTTACAGTCAGGTCGTCACACCAGGGCCACAGGAGGAAGGCACCTGGGTTACGGTTAGGAAGGGTAAAGGTCACGTACCAGAGAGTATCCCAGTGGTTGTCCCCCTTAACAGTAAGGGATGGGTGTCAGGTGGCAGAGAGGAGGGGAGAGAGCAGTCAGTGATGGTATCCCCTGTGGTTGTCCCCCTCCGGAATAAGTATACCATTTTGGATACTGTGGGGGGGGGGGGCAGGGGGGATGACCCTCCAGACGTAAGCCACGATGACCAGGTCACTGGCACGAAATCGGGCTCTGTGGCTCAGAAGGGAAAGAGGGGAACCAGGAGAGCAATAGTAGTGGGGGATAAAATGGTTAGAGGCACAGACAGGCGGTTCTGTGGGCGTGAACGAGACTCCAGGATGGTAGTCTGCCTCCCTGGTGCCGGGGTTCTGGATGTCTCTGAGCGGGTAGGAAGCATCCTGAAAGAGGCGGGTAACCAGACAGATGTCATTGTCCACATTGGTGCAAATGATGTAGGCAGAAAGAGCAGGGAGGTCCTGAGAGAGCAATTCAGGGAGTTGGGTAGGAGGCTGAAAAGCAGGGCCTCTAGGGTAGCGATCTCTGGATTACTCCCAGTGCCACAAGCTAGTGAGGCTAGGAACAGGGAGATTGTACAGCTGAACGTGTGGCTAAAGGACTGGTGCAGGAGGGAGGGTTTTGAATTCATAGATCACTGGGAAGTCTTCAAGAGAGGATGGCACCTGTACAAGAAGGACGGGTTACACCTAAACTGGAGGGGTACGAATATCCTAGCTGGGAGTTTTGCTAGTGTGGTTCGGGTGGGTTTAAACTAATATGGCAGGGGGGTGGGGATCAGAATAATAGGTCAATAAGCATAGAGGCTGGGGACGAGGTTGGGGCCAAGACAAGGCTATCTAAGAGGAAGAGCATTCTGGGGGAGGATGACCTCAGTGGGCCTGGAGGTCTGGAGTGCATCTGCTTCAATGCAAGGAGCGTTACGGGCAAGACAGACGAGCTTAGAGCCTTAATGCTTGCGCGGAACTTGGATATGGTTGCAGTGACGGAGACTTGGTTAAAAGAAGGACAGGACTGGCAGCTGAATATTCCGGGGTACAAGTGTTTTAGGCGAGGCAGAGGAGGGGCGAGGAGAGATGGGGGAGTAGCAATGCTGGTTAGGGAGCATATTACAGTGGTACAGAGGGTGGACAATATGGAAGGGTCAGGTAACGAATCACTGTGGGTGGAGCTCAGAAACAGGAAGGGCGCAGTCACTATGCTGGGGTATATTACAGGCCTCCCAACAGCCCACGGGAAGTTGAGGAACAGATATGTAAGGAGATTCTGGACAGGTGCAGAAAAAATAGGGTTGTTGTAATGGGAGACTTTAATTTCCCTCACATAGACTGGAAATCGCTTAGGGCTGGGGGCCTGGACGGGAAAGAATTTATAAAATGCATATAGGAAGGCTCTTTGGAACAATATGTTGACAGTCCAACGAGAGAGGGGGCTTTACTGGACCTAGTATTGGGGAATTAGCCCGGTCAGGTCATCAAAGTTGCAGTAGGGGAACATGTGGCAAATAGTGACCACAATTCTGTAAACTTTAGGATAATAATGGAAAAAGATGAGTGTTGTCTTATGGGTAAAGTGCTGAATTGGGGGAAGGCTAACTACAGCCTGATTAGGCAGGATTTGATGGCTGTTGATTGGGAGAGGCTGTTCGAGGGTAAATCCACATCTGGCATGTAGGAGTCTTTTAAGGAGCAGTTGATAGGACTGCAGGACAGGCATGTGCCTGTAAAGAGGAAGGATAGGAAAGGTAGGATTCAGGAGCCGTGGATAACCAGTGAAATTGTGGGTCTAATCAAAAAGAAAAAAGAGGCATACATGAGGTCCAGGCAGCTAAAAACAGATGGAGCACTGGAGGAATACAGAGAAAGTAGAAAATAACTCGAACAGGGACTTAGAAGGGCAAAAAGGGGTCACGAAATGCCCTTGGCAGACAGGATTAAGGAGAATCCCAAGGCATTTTATACATACGTTAGGAACAAGAGGGTTGTTAGGGAAAGAATCGGACCTCTCAGGGACAAAGGAGGGGATTTATGCTTAGAACCAAAGGACGTAGGAGAGATCCTAAACAAATACTTTGCATCAGTATTCACAAAGGAGAGGGACATGCTGACTGGTATTGTCTCAGAGAGATGTGTTGACCCGTTAGAAAAAATCTCAATTACAAGGGAGGAAGTGTTAGGTTTTTTAGGAAACATTAAGACAGACAAATCCCCAGGGCCGGATGGCATCTACCCTAGACTCCTCAGGGAGGCGAGAGATGCAATTGCTGGGCCTCTAACAGAAATCTGTCTCTTCACTGGATGCAGGTGAGGTCCCAGAGGATTGGAGGATAGCAAATGTGGTCCCGTTATTTAAGAAGGGTAGCAAGGATAACCCGGGTAATTATAGGCTGGTGAGCTTGATGTCCGTGGTAGGGAAGTTGTTGGAGAAGATTCTTAGAGATAGGATATATGTGCATTTAGAACTGAATAATCTCATTAGCGATAGACAGCATGGTTTTGGACGAGGGAGGTCATGCCTCACAAATTTGGTTGAGTTTTTTGAGGAGGTGACAAAAACGATTGACGAAGGAAGGGCCGTGGATGTAGTCTATATGGATTTTAGTAAAGCGTTTGACAAGGTCCCTCATGGCAGGCTGGTGCAAAAGGTTAAATCTCACGGGATAAAAGGTGAGCTGGCGAGATGAGTGGAGAACTGGCTTCGCCATAGAAAGAGTTTTAACAACACCAGGTTAAAGTCCAACAGGTTTATTTGGTAGCAAATACCATTAGCTTTCGGAGCGCTGCTCCTTCGTCAGATGGAGTGGAAATGTGCTCTCAAACAGGGCACAGAGACACAAAATCAAGTTACAGAATACTCATAGGAATGCGAATCCCTACAGCCAACCAGATCTTTAAAATACAGAAATGTGGGTGGAGGGAGCATTAAGCACAGGTTAAAGAGATGTGTATTGTCTCCAGACAGGACAGCCTGCAAGTCCAGGAGGCAAGCTGTGGGGGTTACTGATAATGTGACATAAATCCAACATCCTGGTTTAGGCCGTCCTTCTGTGTGCGGAACTTGGCTATCAGTTTCTGTAAGAAGTCTCACAACACCAGGTTAAAGTCCAACAGGGTTATTTGGTAGCAAATACCATAAGCTTTCGGAGCGCTGCCCCTTCGTCAGATGGAGTGAAAATCTGTTCTCCAACAGTGCACAGAGACACAGAAATCAAGTTACAGAATACTAATTAGAATGCAAATCTCTACAGCCAGCCAGGTCTTAAAGGTACAGATAATGTGGGTGGAGGGAACATTAAAGGAACATTATCAGTTTCTGCTCAGCGACTCTGCGCTGTCGTGTGTCGTGAAGGCCGCCTGGAGCAGCGCTCCGAAAGCTAATGGTATTTGCTACCAAATAAACCTGTTGGACTTTAACCTGGTGTTGTTAAAACTCTTGCTGTGTTCACCCCAGTCCAACGCCGGCATCTCCCCATAGAAGACAGAGGGTAGCAGTGGAGGGGTCTTTTTCCGGTTGGAGGTCTGTGACTAGTGGTGTTCCGCAGGACTCTGTACTGGGACCTCTGCTGTTTGTGATATATACAAATGATTTGGAGGAAGATGTAGCTGGTGTGATCAGTAAATTTGCGGATGACACGAAGGTTGCTGGAGTAGCGGATAGTGATGAACATTGTCAGAGAATACAGCAGGATATAGATAGGCTGGAACATTGGGCGGAGAAATGGCAGATGGAATTTAATCCAGATAAATGCGAAGTGATGCATTTTGGTAGATCTAATGTAAGGGGGAGCTATACAATAAATGGCAGAACCATCAGGAGTATAGACACACAGAGGGACCTGGGTGTACAAGTCCACAGATCCTTAAAGGTGGCAGCACAGGTGGAAAAGGTGGTGAAGAAGGCATATGGCATGCTTGCCTTTATTGGACGGGGCATAGAATATAAAAGTTGGCATATGATGTTGCAGCTGTATAGAACGATGGTTAGGCCATATTTGGAATACTGCGTCCAGTCCTGGTCGCCACACTACCAGAAGGACGTGGAGGCTTTGGAGAGAGTACAGAGAAGGTTTACCAGGATGTTGCCTGGTCTGGAGGGTCTTGGCTATGAGGAGAGATTAGGTAAACTGAGGTTGTTCTCCCTGGAAAGACGGAGGATGAGGGGCGACCTAATAGAGGTGTATAAAATTATGAAGGGCATAGATAGGGTCAACAGTTGGAAGCTTTTTCCCAGGTTGGAGGCGACGAACACAAGGGGTCACGGGTTCAAGGTGAGGGGGGCAAGGTCCAACACAGATGTCAGGGGGACGTATTTTACACAGAGGGTGTTGGGGGCCTGGAATGCACTGCCAAGCAAGGTGATTGAGGCAGACACGCTGGGATCGTTTAAGACTTATCTAGATAACCACATGAACAGACTGGGAATAGAGGGATACAAAAGAATGGTCTAGTGGGCACATCAGTGGCGCAGGCTTGGAGGGCCGAAGGGCCTGTTCCTGTGCTGTATTGTTCTTTGAGGGGAGATGGAGAGATTTCCTTCTCTATGAACAGTATGCTTTGTCTGTATAGTGCACAAGAAACAACACTTTTCACTATGACAATAATAAATCAAATCAAAGATTTCAAGTGGAAAGGGCTGATTGTCAGCCAAACACATCCTCTCCCTGGCCTGAAGGAGTCTAATTGGGTCACAAAGAAATCTTACCCTGGGGAGGAAGTGGTGAGGGAACGCTTCTTTGTTTTGAACAGAATTGCGTGTTTCCTGGGTGTTCAAAGTGAGGCAGGTTCGGGAAGAGCACTGCTGAGTAAGCGCAGACAGGGGTGCCTCCGTTCTCCTGAGGAGATAGAATGAGCTGGGGGAAGGGATTCCCTCATCTGAGTGCTCAAGGAAAGGACGTTTCTTAAAGGGGTGATTCTGCTGCATTGAGGAATGTTTCTGGGGTGTTTGTCCTCCTGAGTTTTGATGGATTGTTAGGGAGGTTCACGTTGACATACGATGTCTGTAGTAATGACTGGAAGGAGGGAAGTTTGACTTCCTCCTGATATTGTTTGTTGTAATTTGGTTAGTTTCAGTTGCCGTTAATTTGTCACCTTTGGTTCCTTATCCTGTCAGCACGGTCACTGATTAGTCCGGGTGTCATTGGAACCTCCTTTGTATAAAAGTCAAATATAATGTTATCCTGGGATCTTCTGTCTGTGTTGCCAACTGCCCCCCCCCCCCCCCCCGCCTGACAACTCGATAATTTATTTCCATGTTGGCTCGTTATTTGAGGAGGCCATTTGTCCCATCACCCTGGCCTTTGCTAGCCCCCCCACATCGGAATTGTAATTCCATTTCTGTACTCTTTCTTCAAACACCAGACTGGCTCAGTTGGTGACTCTGTCTTGTGGACTCAAATGCCAGTCCTGAGACTGAGCTTGTGGAGTGTCCCATCAGCTTTCTGAAGTAAATGTAAAAAATTTCACATTGTGAAGAAGATCTCCCAGTTTCCTGGCCAGTATTTATCCCTTGGACAGGATCATTCGAAATGGGTTATCCCATTGGTCTTTGTAGAATTTGTTGTGGGCAGTTTGGCTGCTGTGTTTCCTGGAGTGACCACATTTTGTAATTTCAGTATTTGCCTTGTCTCAGTGGGTGACATGTTCACCTCAGAGTCAGAATCCTGTGACTTCAACTTACATTCCAGAGGCAATATCCAGGCTGACACTGCGACTGTACTGAGCCCTAAAGTATGATTTAAAGGCAAAAAAGTGGGTGGGGGAGGGGGTATCTCTCCCAGAGATTGATCCCTTGACCAAAAATCACAAGACAAAATACAGATAGAATCATAGAAACCCGACAGCGCACAAGGAGGACCATCAAGCCTGCGCCAACAACAATTTCACCCAGGCCCTACCCCCGTAAACCCCACGTATTTACCCTGCTAATTCCCCTGACACTAAATGTCAATTTATCATGGCCAATCCACCTAACCTGCACATCTTTGGAGCGTGGGAGGAAACTGGAGAACCTGGAGGAAACCCATGCAGACCCATGAAGAACATGCAAACTCTACACACAACTCCACACAGGGTGGCACAGTGGTTAGCACTGCTGCCTAACAGCGCCTAGGACCTGGGTCACTGTGTGTGGAGCCTGTATGTTCTCCCCGTGTCTGCGTGGGTTTCCTCTGGATGCTTCGATTTCCTCCCACAGTCCGAAAGACGTGCTGGTTAGGTGCATTGGCCATGCTAAATTCTCCCTCGATGTACCTGAATGGGCGCCGGAGTGTGGCGACAAGGGGATTTTCACAGTAACTTCATTGCAATGTTAATATAAGCCTACTCATGACACTAATAAATAAACTTAAGAAGGTCACCCAAGGTCAGAATTGAACCCAGGACCCTGACGCTGTGAGGCAGCAGTGCTAACCAGATGATCTGATCGTTATCTCACTGCTGTTTGTGGGAGCTTGCTGTGCACAGATTGGCCATCACTTTTCCTGCATTCAGTGTCTGCACTTTGAATATATTTTGGCTCGATAATGCTTTGTGATTGTGTAAGGTGTTAGATAAATGCAAACCCTTTCCTTAATGTAAAATACTTCAAGGTGTCAAAGGCGCTTTCCATCACATTCGTTCTTGAGCATTTTGCTTTTTGAAGTGTATAACTTTTGTCTGGCTGCTGTGATTGGGTTGACTTCAGGAACCCACTGTGATAAGAGATTCCATTCTTAATATTGCTTTGCATGAAGACAGAGATGTGGCATTGAATCTGGGAATGGGCTATAAGATGAGCAGGAACAGGCCAGGGGGAACTTGTAAAGCAAGTTTGGATGCAATGGAAGCAACAAACTATGATCAAAGATCATTTGCTTTGACTGGTTTGTGTTGTGTGAGATCCTGACTGCTCTTCAGAAAGCTGAACTCTGACTGATTAGGCGGGAAGAAAATCACCTCCAGACCTGATTTCTCTCACCCACTTTATTAATATCCTATGCATTCTCTGTCTCCCCATGAACTCTAACATCCCCTAAACTCTTCTCAATCCCTTCCCTCCCTCCTGCATCCTATTCCTTGCCACGTCTCGCTCATCCATTACTGACCCTCCTCATTGTCCTGTGTTGGTTCCCTGACCGTGGGCAACACTCACCCTGTCAGTCATGTTTCAGTAAGATCACATCTAACATGATTACATAATTACGACATAAGATCACAACCAAGGACCCCACACACCCTGGACATTCTCTCGTCCACCTTCTTCCGTCAGGGAAAAAGTACAAAAGTCTGAGGTCACGTACTAACTGACTCAAGAACAGCTTCTTCCTTGCTGCTGTCAGACTTTTGAATGGACCTACCTCGCACTAAGTTGATCTTTCTCTACACCCTAGCTATGACTATAACACTACATTCTGCACTCTCTCCTTTCCTTCTCTATGAACAGTAGGCTTTGTCTGTACAGCGCATAAGAAACAATACTTTTCACTGTATGTTGATACATGTGACAATAATAAATCAATTCAGATCTCATTCTTCTAAACTCCAATCTGTCTAGGTCCAAGCTGTACAAACTTTCCTCGTAAGATAACACCCCGCTCTCCAATCCTAGGAATCAATCTCTGAACGTCTCCCAGTGCAATTATATTCTTTCTTAATTAAGCTTTTATTCCCTAGTCATGTGACTCTGGGCTTTTCCACACAGCTCTCTTCCCCAGCTCTCCCCTCAATGGTGGTCAAGTCTTCAGCAGCTTTGGTCTTTCCCACTGGACACACTCCTCCACCACTGCACTTTCCTCCCCACTCCTCTTTACAACAATGCACTTTGCTGACTGTAAAAGGATTTGGGTATTGGGAGGTTGGTAAAAACTGGAATCCAATTGGATGTTCCAATGGAACAGTGCCGGGGTTAGAGCCAGTCCAGAGTATTTGGAGCAAATTTTACCGTCCCGCCCGCCATGGGAATCAGAGTGGGCAAGGGAGCGGACCATGGAAAGGTCAACTGACCTTGGGCGGGATTTTCCGGTTTTAGGGCGAACATGACCGGAAAATCTCGCCCACTGTGTTCTGGGAGCCTCATCTCAGCAAAGGTATATTTGGAAGGGGTGCTGTGTGGATTGACAAGGAAGGTGCAGGGGCTTAAGGAGTGAAATTGTAGGGAGATTTGACATTAGTTGGAGGCCCCTCTCGGAGTGAAAGCAGGATTATTTCTCCTCACAAAGAGCTCCCCCTGTCCCCCCTCCACAAAATGCCTGTGGATGCTGAGGGTCCATTGAAACTTTCAAGACTGAGTTAGTTGGAATTCTATGCAGCAAAGGTCCTGGCGCCATATTGAAATCCCAGTCTAGCACTCTCCTCTCTCTCCAGCCCAGTTGTCTTTCCCAGACCATGCAGGATGCCAGAAACGCAGAGGGAAAAGCCTCTCTTCCTCAGTTCAAACACCCTCCATCTGAGCTCATCACCTGTGAGTTGCCCATTCCCCACGTGGACCTCGACCTACCGTTTACTGGAAGGGGTTGCACAACGACTCTGGAAGCAGTGTGGCGTCCCTTTGACTCTCTTATTTGTGAGCCCCACCTTGCACTCCACCCCCATTGTGGTGTGTCTGCATGAGTGCCCCAGCAGGGTGCTATCCAGATAGACACTGGTGTGTGGCACCAGGAGGAAGGAGATCCCTGGACTCCCCAACCCCAGGCTCAGTACTGATCCAACTCGGTGACACAGGAGGGTCCATGGGTCCAGCAGCACGGTGCTGGCCCTGAAGACCAGCTCAGTATGGAGACAGAGGCAGGAATTGGTCTGCCCCAGTCGAGTGGTGAACAGCACATCAGGAGTAGTAACATCACTGTTTAAAAAGTTTAAAGTTGATTAGTGTCACAAATCGGCTTACATTAACCCGCCATTGGGAAAATTGCAACATGAGTTTACACCAGGGGGGTTCCTACCTTTTGGCTCCTGCTAGATTCTCCTCTCCCACTCGTCACCTAACCCATCCTGGGCGGGATGGGAGAAATCTGTCCATAGTGTGCAAGCTGTGGGAACTTTCCAATATCCATCGATAGTGAACACTGAACACATTGCTGCGATGGGCATCACAAAATTCATAAACGGAGTTTCTGCTGTAAGTCCCGTCAAAGTTACATTCGCAGAGCGAACTTTTCAGTGTTGATCATTGTGAGAATTTCCAGTGGCAAAGTTCCAAGTATTTGTCAGTGTTGTCCGGTGCTGTGAAGGATACAGTGGCCAGTGTGTGTACCTGGCTGCATGAATTAGTAACCAGGAGCCATCAATGAGGGAATGTGGGTTGACAGCGTGGAATTATTCACCTCTGTCAGGAATTTACATTTTTAAACTCTCTTTGCTGCAACAGGAGTATGGCAATATATTCATGATGAACTCATGACAGTCAGGCTTGCGGCTGCTTCTGACACCAGCAATTAGGAAAGATTAAACACCGTAGGGTTCATTTCTCGAGAAATGAGGAAGTTGATTTGATTTATTATTGTCACATGTATTAGTATACAGTGAAAAATATTGTTTCTTGTGCGCTGTACAGACAAAGCATACCGTTCATAGAGAAGGAAATGGGAGAGTGCAGAATGTAGTGTTACAGTCATAGCTAGGGTGTAGAGAAAGATAAGATATTGCATTAAAGCATTGTTAAAGTTTAAAAGAGTTAGGATAAAGTTTTAGAAGCATAGAACGAGAGTAAAAGATAGAATTAGAAGGTATGTTGGGCATAGCTTGCAAGAAGTCGCCTCACTCCTGCGCCATCTTGAGAAAAAAAAGTGGCGACCTAATTGAGATCTTTCAAAATGATCAGGGTTTTGATCAGGTTGACATAGAGGGGATGTTTGTCACCTGTGGGGACACCAGAACTTTTAATAAATATAAGGTGTTACAGTCCACTCAGAGTTGCTATGGTAACATGCAATATTACATTTATGGTAGTCTGGAGCTATGGATAGCGATGGCGGAGGCTCCAAAATTCTGTCCATGACTTGGCTGACCAGGAATCTCTCCCGCTCTTACTGCCAGGTTGTTACTCCAGCTCTTTGGTTGGGTTATGAATACACCTTCCCCGGCCATCACGTGCTGAGGTAGGATTTGAACGAGGCAGGTTGCTACCCACTGCTGCAAGACCTTCAAATAAAAGATAGTTCAACAGGGAACTCGAGAGGAATTTCTTTACCCACAGAGTGGTGAGAATGTGGAACTCACCACTGCATGAAATAGTTGAGATTAAAGGTACAGTTGCATTTACAGGGAAGCTCGATAAATACATGAGGGGGAGAGAAATTGAAGATTCTGTGTAGAAAATGCAATAATTGATGACCATCGGTGAGCTAACAATCAACAGTAGGTTTATTAGTATTTACAACAAAAACATCTCAGTTCCAAGATCAATCTGGCTGCAAAAGCTCGCACTCGCCCTGAGGTCCCGCGCCTGTTCCCCATTGGGCAATTGGGTCACATGATCTTTCCGATGCACGTCCCTTAAAGGGGCTAGTTACTACATCCCTCCCTCTTTAATCCCTTATTACACAGTACATTGATAACTCATAGAATTTTCAAAACAATAGCAATAATGAATGTCTTTTAAAACAGTTTATCAGAAACTCAGTCTGTCAGGGGACTTTCTCTTTTTCTGGGAGTGACGTAGTTCAGCTGGTTAAGGTTTGTTTGTCAAAGTGGTTGTGGTTGGACCTGCTTCACTCAGACTCCCGCCAGCACATCACTTCCCATTATTTCCTCAGTTTAACTGAGGGAGCACTTTGGCCTGTCATTGGCTGATCAGCCCCTTCATTCCTTGGACAAACAACACTAGTTGGTGGTACAATTGGACCAGACAGTGTCACTGGCTCCTGGGATGGCTCCCGTCTGTACAAATGTTCATTGGGTTTCTCCACTAACTTGTCCTGCATTTTCACTTCCCGGGGACACTGGCCCCGTCCTGGCCACTCGGGATTCAACTTGATCTGCTTCCAAAGTTCCTCACAAAAACTGGATCATCGATCTCAAATGCTCTTTCCACTTTTGATGAATCCCGGTTCTGTTTCTGAAAACTCTGCCATGTCTCCACCCTTGCGCCAGGCTCAACTTGGTTCTCAAGTGCTGACACATCAGCAATGCAGCTGGAGCTATTCCTGTAGCGGTATAGGCTACAGAGACCACTCCATCTGACGAAGGAGCAGCAAGCTCCGAAAGCTTTGGTATTTGCTACCAAATAAACCTGTTGGACTTTAACCTGGTGTTGTGAGACTTCTTACCGCGGTATAGGCTGACAGGAACTGTGCTAACTTGATTTCTAGTGATTGTTTCTTCATTCCAGCTGAGAAAGTCTGATCCGTGTGCTCAGCCAGTCCATTGGATGAGGGGTAATATGGCACAGTGCACATATACTTTATTCTATTAGATGTCATGAAGTTCTGGAATTCAGCACTTGTGGACATCGTTCCATTATCTGAGACAAGTTCTTCTGGTACGCTGGCGAAAGATTGGCACAGCTTCTTGATCGTGGTGTATGAAGTTGTAGACCAAATTTTGAATATCTGCCTTTCGAATGGGCGTCCAATAACAAAAGGAACATTGCGCCCATAAATGGGCGAATGTAATCAACGTGAACTCTCACCCATGGCCTATCTGGCCATTCCCATAGGTGCAAGGGGGCTGCAGTAGATAACTGCTGCTGGAACTGGCACTGGTCACATTGTCACCATAGGGGCATTAATTTATCATAAAAAATATTTGGCAGCTAAAATTGAGAGTAGTTTGATGCAACCTGGTATACACCTGGCCCATTGGTCGCAGGTACAGCCTGGTGTACCCCTGGCCCAGTGGTCGCAGATGCAGCCTGGTCTACCTGTGGCCCAATGGTCACAGATGCAGTCTGGTATACCCCTGGCTCAGCGGCCACAGATGCAGCCTGGTATACCCGTGGTCAGTGGTCGCAGATACAGCCTGGTGTACCCGTGGCCCAATGTTCGCAGATGAAGCCTGGTGTACCCGTGGTCCAGTGGTCGCAGATACAACCTGGTGTACCCTTGGCCCAGCGGTCACGCTCTGACCAGTGAGTTAGAAAGTTTTCAGTTCAATTCCAACTCCAGAGACTGGGCTGACACTGTAGTACTGGGGGAGTGCCGAATTTCAGAGTTGTTCTCCATTGGGTAAGATATTAAATCGAGGCCCCATTTGCCGCATCAGTGAGGAATAAACTGTGAAACAAGTTGCTTTAGGTAAAAATGTTGAAGCTGAGTTTTATTCTCTGTCAAGTATTTTAAGAGGAAGGAAGGAGGCAGGATTTCCTGTGTCACCCAGAATTAAAACACTAAGTTCACATCTGCCATGGAGATATTGGTATGAGCTAATGACGTAAAATAATTCCACTGCAAAGCATTTTTGGTCAGCGAGGTGGAAATCTGAATTTCCTGAATAAATCATGAGTAATGATTAACCAATTGTAACTCTTTGACTAGACACATGGGACAAAGAGGAAACAAGTCTTTCTGACCGTTTGCTGGAATTTAATGTGCAGATCTGAACTTAGTAGCTACAACAACATGCATTTATATAGCGTCTTTAAAATAGTAAAACATGCCAAGTTATTTCACAGCACCATTTATGGTGGCACGATGGCACAGTGGTTCGCACTGCTGCCTCACAGCGCCAGGGACCCAGATTCGATTCCCGGCTTGGGTCACTGTCTGTGTGAAGCTTGCACATTCTCCCCGTGTCTGCGTGGGTTTCCTCCGGATGCTCCGGTTTCCCCTCACAATCCGAAAGACGTGCTGGTTAGGTGCATTGGCTGTGCTAAATTCTCCCTCAGTGTACCCGAACAGGTGCCGGAGTGTGGTGACTAGGGGATTTTCACAGTAACTTCATTGCACTGTTAATGTAAGCCTACTTGTGACAATAAATAAACTTTAAAACTTTCATTGCCACTACAACCTTAGTTGACATCACCTTGCTTCTTCTCTAGTTTTCTTCAATCCTCCCTCAGTTCGCATCTCAGTTTTATTACTCATCCCATTTCTCTTCTTTTTCTATTTTTACCCTCAATCTCTCCTTCAGTTGCTGCCAGGACAAAGCCATCACGTATTTGTTTCCAATGACCATAGCTATCTTTCTCCACCTGTATTTAGAAACTCTTTTGATTTCTGAACTTCTAATTTGGATCTGACCCTCTCATTTGATTTTCTGTCTAATCCTGACCATTATACACACATTTCAAAAACCGTCCTCCTCCGCTCATTCTCTTTGTTCAGAGTCTGGCTCTCAGATCCACAGAGTGTGACACTCTACACTGGTAACTGTATCGTCAGATAAACATTGACAGCAAGGCAATAAATCTGCCTTGAGGACAGGGCTGCTGTTGCTGATGTCATTGTCAAGAGCTCAGAATGTGGATAAGGAAAGATGTTGAGGAAGTGAGACCGAGCTTGGAGAGTACGCCCACAGGTCCTTGAAGGTGGCAGGACAGGTGGACAAGGTGGTCGAGAAAGCACATGGAGTGTTTTCCGTTATTGGGTGAGGCATTGAGTACAAAAGCAGGGATGAAATGCTGGAACAGTGTAGGACACTGGGTATGTCCCAGTTGGAGCAGTTCTGGTTACCATGACCCAGGAAGGATATTGTTGCTCTGGTGAGTGTGCAGAGGAGAGTTACAAGAATGTTGTCAGGACTTGAAAATTGCAGTTATGAGGAGAGATTGGATAGGCTGGGGTTGTTTTTCTTAGAACAGAGGAGGTTAATTGAGGTGAACAAAATTGAGGGGCCTCGGAAATGTTTTAAAGTTTACTTTTATTAGTGTCACAAGTAGGCTTACATTAACACTGCAATGAAGTTACTGTGAAAATCCCCGAGTCGCCACACTTCGGCACCTGTTCACTGAGGGAGAATTTAGCACGGCCAATGCACCTGACCAGCACGTCTCCCTCGCTGAGAGGTCAATTACCAGACTGATGGGAGGGTTAGATTGGACATGAGGAAAAAGCTTTTCACCCAGAGAGTGGTGGGTGTCTGGAATACTTCACCTCAGCTCAGGCTGAAATGCTCAACTCATTTAAAAGGTACCTGTGTCTGTAGTGCTGGAACCTGCGAGGCTTTGGATTGGGTGTTGCAAAACAGGGTTAAACTAAGTGGCTAGTTTCTTTTCTCTACTTTTTGGCTGGCACAGACACACTGGGCTGCATGGCCTCTTTGTGCACAGTAACATTTCTATGGTTCTATTGTCCTCTGGATGGAGTCAGGAGACTAAGAAAATCTGGCATGTCCGCTACAACTTTCACAGATTTTACAGATGCACCACAGAAAGCATTCTTTCTAGTTGTATCACAGCTTGGTATAGCTCCTTCTCAGCCCAAGACTGTAAGAAACTACAAAGGGTTGTGAACGAAGCCTAGTCCATCACGCAAACCAGCCTCCCATCCATTGACTCTGTCTAAACTTCGTGCTGCCTCGGGAAAAACAACCAGCATAATTAAGGACCCCACGCTTCCCGGATATTCCCTCTTCCACCTTCTTCCATCAGGAAAAAGACGTAAAAGTCTGAGGACATGTACCAACTGACTCAAGAACAGCTTCTCCCCTGCTGCCATCAGATTTTTGAATGGACCTACCTTGCTTTAAGTTGATATTTCTCCACACCCTAGCTAATATTGTAACACTACATTCTACACTCTCTCCTTTCCTTCTCTATGAATGGTATGCTTTGTCTGTATAGCGTGCAAGAAACAGTACTTTTCACTGTATAGTAATACACGTGACAATAATAAATCAAATCATGGAATTGGAAGCTGGGTCACTCCTGAGGTAAGAGTGGGGACGTGCATCATCAGCACAGGGAATGAATCAGCTCGACAGGGACAGCAAGTCCAGAGCCTTCGAGCTTTGGCAGCTGAAGAGCTCGACCAACTTGTGGCAAAGGAACTGGGAAGAAGAGAGAATGCTTGGAGGGCTGTAAAGTTGGAGGAGATTACAGAGTTGGGAGGGACGAGGCTAGATCTTTCCGCACACCACAAGGTAACACATAGAATAGGTTCCCAGATAAAGGAGTGGAGATGGAAATTCCGGAATCATCTGTGAAGGAAGTGAATGCTGCAGTGGGATTGAAAGTTGACTTAATATCACAAGAACTTCAACTAATACAGCACCGTTCCTCCACACCCACACACTCAACCCAGGGACTTTACAAAGAATAAGCCTGCACCATGGACAAGAGGTTATAGAAGGGGGGCTATTCAACCCATCAAGTCCATGCTGGCCCTCTTCTGCAATCCAATCAGTACCATTACCCTGCTCCATCCCTGCAGCCCTCAATATCCAATTTTATTTTTGAAATCATTGATTATCTCTGCACCCTTGTAGGCAGCAAGGTCCAGGTCACTACCACTCACTGTGTAAAAAACATTCTTTGTCACAGCTTCGCAGCCGTACATGCACCAACACACTGTCCCCCGCCAAGGGGAGGCAGTGGTGTTGTGGTATTGTTACTGGAGTGGTAATACAGACATCCAGGGCAATACTCTGGGGACCAGGATTTGAATCCCACCACGGCAGATGCTGAAATTTTAATTCAATTTTTAAAAAATCTGGAATTAAATGTCTAATGGTGACCATGAAGGGTCAAAGGCATGACTCGAGGGCATCTAGGGATGGGCAATAAATGCTGGCCAGCCAGCGACGCCCATGTCCCACAAATGAATAAAAAAAAGATGAACAATACTGTCGATTGTTGTAGAAACCCATCTGGTTTACTAATGTCCTTCAGGAAAGAACATTTTCCTGTCCTTACCTGGCCTGGCCTACATGTGACTCCAGAGCTACAGCAATTTGGATGAACTCCTCTGCTCTTCCTCAGAATAATGTCACAGGATCTTTCACATGTACCCAAGTAGGAAGATGCGACCTCGGTCTCCACTTCTGACAGTGCAACATTTCATAGAATCCCTACATTGCAGAAGGAGGCCATTCAGCCCATCGAGTCTGCACTGACCACAATCTCACCCAGGCCCCATTCACACAACCCCTCATATTTACCCTGCTAATCCCCCTGACACTATGGCCATGCTAAATTGACCCATCGACCTAACCCGCACATCTTTGGACTGTGGGAGGAAACCGGAGCATCCGGAGGAAACCCATGCAGATACGGGGAGAACGTGCAAACTCCACATGGACAGTGACCTGAGGCTGGAATCGAACCCGGGTTCCTGGCACTGTGAGGCGGCAGTGCTAACCATTGTGCCACCGTGCTGCCCCTGTTCCTCAGCCTTTAGCTGACCCTAACCCTAGAGTCAGATTTGAAACTGGAACCTTATGAATCAGAGTTTGTGGTAATGTTGGTTTAATATTGTCCAGGACACAATGGGGAATTCTCCAGCTCCACTTGGAAAAAAGTAGCGCGACAGAGTATTCAACATTGGCTAATTAGCCAGAGAGATTCCCCCGTTTAATACCTCGCCCAGCCCCTCCAGCAGTACAGCTCTCCCTCACTGGCAGTGTCAGCCTGGGCAATGTAACTGCAGCAGTCACAACGTGCTCGAAGGAGATGCGTGCTGTTGGTATTCTCTTTCTCAGGTACACAGACCCCTCTCCAACATGGGAGCAGATCCAGGGCCATGCTGGTGCTGCAGGCTCTGATCATTCCTCTCCTGTCCTGACCTTGGACTCCTTATCAAACTTGGAGATAAAATTACAGATTACAGAACAATAATCACTCACTCTGACCCTTTGTTTGAGTTTACACTGATAACTCTGTGAAGCGCTAAGTTCCCATATACTTCCCATGATATTGTTCCTTGTGTATGTTATTGAATTATTGACTACGCTTGAGTTGGTGCAGCTCAGGGGCTGAATGTCCCGGTAACCTCTTTCGCAGCTCCAGGCTGTGGTAAAGCACATTGCAGCCGCTGATAATCTTTTTTGAAGTTTACTGACTGTTGTAATTGAGGGGAAAATGGCAGCACAGGAAGATCCCACGACTGGCAGTGGGGTCAATGAGCTGTTTTTGCAACGTTGCTTGAGGGATAATTATTGGTCAGGAAATTGGGAATAATTTTTGCGATTTTTTTTTTTTTTTTTTTTCTCCGAATGGTGCCGTGAGATGGTTTACCTGCCTCAGGGCAGGTGGAGACGCAGTTTGAAACATTACCTGCAGACTGCACCTCTGGCAGGGCTGCACTCCCTCAGGACTGCAAGGATTGTCGCTCTGGATTATGCATTGAATGGGACTTGAACATGTGACTTTCTGAGTTAACATTGAGAGTGCTGCTGTCAGAACCCATCCAATCAGAGGAATGCAGATTCCCCCAAAATCTTTGGGTCAATTCTTAGCACAAACCAGGGTCACGGAGTATTCCACAGGATACGACTGACTACTACTTTGTGTTGCGATCAAAGAATGTTTTGTAACGGTGGAAAGCATGCAGCCAGTGATAAGTTTAAGATGATTATGGAAAATGATTTGATTTATGATTGTCACATGTATTAGCATTCAGTTTAAAGTATTGTTTCTTGCGCGCTATACAGACAAAGCATACCGTTCATAGAGAAGGAAATGAGAGAGTGCAGAGTGTAGTGGTACAGTCATGGCTAGGGTGTAGAGAAAGATCAACTTAATGCAAGGTAAGTCCATTCAAAAGTCTGACGGCAGCAGGGAAGAAGCTGTTCTTGAGTCAGTTGGTACATGACCTCAGACTTTTGTATCTTTTTCCCGACGGAAGAAGGTGGAAGGGAATATGTCCTTAATTATGCTGGCTGCTTTTCTGAGGCAGTGGGATTCAAGAGTGGAAGAAATCTGGCAAAGTCTTTCTCACAACCTGACAGGTTTTATCTGAATGAAACGCATGGAAGATGTTGACTGGTTGGGTCTTAGGGTTCACTGTCTTCTGCTCTTGAGACTGAAATACAGATATATCATGTATACATGTGTGTGTGTGTATGCGCATGCATGAATGTGTGTTATGTATAATTCTGACATCATGGTTTATTCTAATAAAGTTTTTATAATTTATTTATTAGTGGCACAAGTAGGCTTACACGAACACTGCAATGAAGTTACTGTGAAAATCACCTAGTCGCCACACTAGTTCCCTGTTCGGGTACACTGAGGGAGAATTTAGCATGGCCAATGCATCTAACCAGCATGTCTTTTGGACTGTGGGAGGAAACCAGAGCACCCGGAAGAAACCCACGCAGACACGGGGAGAACGTGCAAACTCCACGCACACAGTGACCCAAGCCGGGAATCGAACCCGGGTCCCTGGCGCTGTGAGGCAGCAGTGCTAATCATTCTTGTCCTTTATTCTACTTAAAACATTCACTTAAAATCTTCTTCGATGATGCTTCTGTGAACGCCCTCGGGATATTTAAGTGGCGAAAGGTTTCTCAATGGAAACAGCACAGTTTCAGTCCTGACTGAAAATGAACCGTCTGAGCACCTTGAACAGACGAGGGTAAAGAAACATTCAGTTAATGTGCTCAAAATCATGACTGGTTTTGATAGGATGGAAACTGTGTTGGCTGGCAAGGTTGATCACCAGTCTGTACTGACTGAAGGTAAACGGCAGGAAAAAAAGCAAATAAGGAGATGAAAAGAATTTATTTTCTGTGGCGAATTGTGACCTGAAATGTGCAGCTTAACAGAAGCTTCAACTTTCAGATTGGGTAGAAGTTTGCACAGGGAAAATTAAGACCAGGACCGTGAGATTAATTTTTTTAAAATTCATGCTCGGGACATGGGCGTTGCTGGTTGGCCAGCATTTATTGTCCATAGCTGCCCTTGAGAAGGTGATGGTGAGCTGTCTTCTTGAATTGTTGCAGTTGACGTGCCACAAGTAGGCTTACATTAACACTGCAATGAAGTTGCTGTGAAAATCAACTAGTTGCCACACTCCAGCGCCTGTCCGGGTACACTGAGGGAGTATTTAGCATGGCCAATGCACCTAACCAGCACGTCTTTCAGACTGTAGGAGGAAACTGAGGCACCTGGAGGAAACCCACGCAGACACAGGGAGACTGTGCAAACTCCACATAGGCAGTGATCCAAATCAGGAATCGAACCCGAGTCCCTGGCGCTGTAAGGCAGCAGTACTGACCACTGTGCCACCATGCAGCCCTCGATTCTCCAAATGTAAATAGTTAAACACTGCAGATTTGACAGCATATAGAATCTCTACAGTACAGAAGGAGGCCATTTGGCCCATTTGAGTATGTACCGACCAAAATCCCACCCAGGTCCTATTCCCATAGCCCTCATTTATCCTGCTAATCCCTCTGACACTAGGGTCAATTTTTTAGCATGGCCAATCAACCCAGCCCTCACATCTTTGGACTGTGGGAGGAAACCGGAGCACTCAGAGGAAACCCACGCAGACACGGGGAGAATGTGCAGACTCCACACAGACAGTGACTCAAGGTTGGAATTGAACCTGGGTCCCTGGCGCTGTGAGGCAGCAGTGCTAACCACTGTGCCACTGTGCATCTGAGGAGAGGGAACCATTTGATATTTCAGGTTGGTGATCTTGCATCAGATCAAAGGTCATCTTTAAATGAAAGTGATCAGTAAATTATCAGGCTGTTTATCCAAGCATTACAAATGGATAAACAGAAATTTCCTCTAGTTAAATATTGGAATATTTTTGGGTCCCCCTTCATTTCCCAGCTACTAATTCTCAGCCTCTCCCAGGTAACAGTCTCAGTAAGTAGTCTCACAACACCAGGTTAAAGTCCAACAGGTTTATTTGGTAGCATGAGCTTTTGGAGCGCCACTCCATCAGGTGAGTGGAGGATTGGGTTCACAAACAGGGCATTTCTAGACACAAACTCAATTACAAGATAATGGTTGGAATGCGAATCTTAACAGGTAATCAAGTCTCAAAGGTACAGACAATGCGAGTGGAGAGTGTGTTAAGCACAGGTTAAAGAGGTGTGGATTGTCTCCAGCCAGGACAGTTAGAGAGATTTTGCAAGCCCAGGCAAGTTGTGGGGGTTACAGATAGTGTGACATGAACCCAAGATCCCGGTTGAGGCCGTCCTTATGTGTGCGGAACTTGGCTATCAGTTTCTGCTCAGCGATTCTGCGTTAACAGTCTGACAAGCCAGGCTGCTCGCAACCTGTTCCAAAATGAGTTTCATTTTCACACCATTGTAAAGTCCCCCTGTTTCCACCTCTATAACATTGCCCAACTTTACCCTTGTCCCAGCTGTTGCTGAAACCTTTGTTCAGACTGTTGTTAGATCAAGCCTTGACTACTCCCACACACTCCTGGGTGTTCTCCCACATTCTTTCCTTCATAATCCAAAACCCTGCTGCCCACAGCAAATTCCGTTCCCTGGCTATCATCCCTGAGCTCACTGACATACTTTGACATTTTTTAAATATAAAATTAATTTGTGGGATGTGGAGGTGACCAGCATTTATTGCCCATCCCTAATTGCCCCCAACTGAGTGGGAATTTCAGAAGGTATTAAGAATCAACCCCATCACTGTGGATCTGAAGTCACATAAGCCAGACCAGGTAAGATTTCCTTCCCTAAAAGGCAGTAATGAACCAGATGGGTTTATACGACAACTGATATTGAGTAATCATTAGATTCTTAATTCTTGATTTTTCATTAGATGCAAATTTCACCACCTGCTGTGATGGGATTCGAACCTGGGTCCCCTCAGCATTGCCCTGTGCCTCTGGATTACTAGTTCAGTGATGATCTCACTGTGTCGCCATCACCTTCCCTACAAGGGCAGCATGGTGGTACAGTGGTTAGCACTGCTGCCTCACAGTGCCAGGGACCCAGGTTGGATTCCCGGCTTGGGTCACTGTCGATGTGGAGTTTGCACGTTCTCCCCGTCTCTGCATTGGTTTCCTCCGGGTGCTCCAGTTTCCTCCCACAGCCCAAAGGTTAGGGTTAGGTGGATTGGCCATGCTAAATTGCCCCTTAGTGTCAGGAGAACTAGCTAGGGTAAATGCATGGGGTTATGGTATAGGGCCTGCGTGGGATTGTGGTCGGTGAAGACTTGATGGGCCAAATAGCCTCCTTCTGCATGTAGGATACTATGAATTCTAAGCAGCATCTGGATTTTAAAATTCTCATCCTTGTTTTTGAACCTCCCATGGCCTCGCCTCTCCCTGATCTCTGTCATCTTTTCCAGATCCACAACCCTGCGCGATATCGGTGTTCCTCTAATTCCAGCCTTGTTGTGTATCCAGGGTGACTGACCGTCTGGGATTTTATGGGATGGTCCTGTATTTGAGACGGTTGTCCCACGTCAGCTGTGCCTTTGTCCCATGTTTAAGTTCTGTAATTTTGGTGCATGTGCAGAACACCCCTGACCTGTTGTTGCCAGCCGCTCCCTCTGTCTTGACAGTCCACCCCATCTTGTCCAACTCCCCCAGTCTGGACAGTAGCCCCATCCCCCTCTCCCCTCTCACCCTCCCCCTCTGCTGCTGTAGCCTGACAGCATCAAACGTTTGGTCACCTGACCTCATATCCCCGTATGTGTCTCAATACCATACTTTGTTTCGAAGCAGGTTGGAATCTTTTGATCCACTAAAGGTGCACTAGAAATCTGAGGTTCTTGTTGAACAGAAAGAAATTGACAATTGAGAGAAATGGGTCCGGCTTCCAAATTTTGGGATGATTTTGAGATGTCGAGGGGCTAAAGTCACAAAGGGTTAAATTAAGAGTAGGCAAGGAAGTCCGATCACTTTTTCAGAGTGAAGAGTTATGACAAAATATATCGGAGCAGGTCATTGAAATGTAAATTAAAAGTCAAGATCAGTTTTGAGAGAGAGCAAGAGAGGGAAAGGATGTGGACCCACTATCACATGGAGTGGTTGGGCTGAATTCAGGGGAAGCTGGATAACCCGGTATCAGAATATAGAGGGAGATAGAGTAGAGCGGAGGAAGGTTTGTGTAAAGCCAGTATGGAACAATTGGACCGGATGGCCTCTTTCTGTGCTGCCCAGTCTGTGCAAAGATCTATCCAAAGCTCTGCAAGTTAGGTGGATTGGCCATGCTAAATTGCCACTGAGTGTCCCAAGATATGTAGGTTAGGGGGATTAGTGGGGTAAATGCGTGGGGTCAGGGGCTAGTGTGTGGTGGTGGGCCTGGGTAAGGTGTCAGACTCGATGGGCTGAATGGCCTCCTTCTGCACTGTAGAGATTCTATGGATATGGTTAGAAAGTGCGAATCAATCTCCCTTGGGGAACAACAAAGCTCGTTGGACAAAACAAGGTTCAATTGTTCCTTTTGTTCTAATGTGTGTTCTTGTGTGGTGTCGCAGTGAGACGGATCTTTCACGATCTGCCAAGTTACAACCTGACAAGTTGTTCCACCTTAGCCAACATCTGTTGCTGTTTTTTTGTCTGTTCAGAATCCAGGCAAGTGGGTGAGAGTTGATAACAGGAAGAGCTGAAGCTCTGGGGATATTTCCACTTCACAGGCAGCGTTTGACTGATGAACAGTGGATCTGAAAAACGAATCTCTCCAAGAGGCAAATCATCCATCCTCCAAACAGTAAACAAAGGAAAAAAACTCCCTTCAAACAGTGCTTTTCATTCTTCCGTGGGTTGTGGGAGTTGTTGGCTGGGCCGGCATTTATTGCCCATCCCTAATTACCCTTCAACTGAGTGTCTCGCTCAGCCGCTTCGAAGAACAGTTTAGAATCAACCACATTGCTGTGGCTCTGGAGTCACATGTAGGCCAGACCAGGTAGGGACGGCAGATTTCCTTCCCTAAAGGACGTCAGTGACCCAGATGGGTTTTTACAGCAATCGACAATAGTTTCATATTTATGCTCTGACTAACTTTCAATTCCACGTCTTATTATTTAAATTTAACTTCCACCAGCTGCCATGGTGGGATTTGAACCCAGAGCGCATTAGCTCAGAGCACTGGATTATTAACCCAGCGACATTACCGTATGCTGCAACATCCCCATGATGCTCAGTGCAATGAGGCTCCCTTCATAAAACAACAAGGCCAAGGGCAGCAAATAGAAAAACCTGGAAAAGGCTCAGCCGATCTGGCAGCGTCTGTGGGGAGAGAAACAGTTAATGTGCCAAGTCCGTGTGACTCCTCTTCAGAGTTAAAGAGAGGGAGAAATGTGATAGGTTCCATACTGCTGTAAAAGAGAGAAATGGTGCAAAATAAAAACCTGGGATTGGTTAGGGAGCAGCACAGATTAAATGACAAAAGTCTCATGGAAGAGTAATGAAAGTAGTATTAAAGACTAGAGCAGCTGTTAATAGGTCAGCATTGACCAAAATACAGACCAGCACTTGCGGGGAGGGTGGGGGGATGGGAGGGAAGAATCTAGATGGAGGACAGTGTTCATGGTTTGAAGTTGTTGAACTCGACGTTAAGTCCAGAAGGCTGTAAAGTGTCTAATCGGAAGATGAGGTGTTGGGTTTCACTGGAACATTGCAGCAAGCCGAGGACAGAGACGTGAGCAAGGGAGCAAAGATGGTGAATGGAAATGGAGAACAGGAAGAACGGGGCGAACGTCTTCTGCAAAGCGGCCGCACAGTCTGTTTTTCGTCTCCCCAATATAGATGAGACTGACTTGGGGAGCAGCGAATGCAATTGAAAGAAGAACGAGTGAAAGTTGCTTCTCCGGGTCGGAGTTTTGGGGTCCTGGAAGGAGGGAAAGGAGCAGGAGCCTGCGATTTCGAGGGAGGACACTGTGGGAAGCGGATGAGATGCTGGGGTAATAGAGAAGTGGACCAGGGTGTCACAGAGGATGCTGCAGCAGTGCAGGACTGAGGGCATGCTGCTCTGCCTTGCGTTCTCTCATCCAGAAATGTTGAACTGGGCAATCTGTGTGGCTGTTTAGATGGAAAGATCCCACATGTGCTGCTGTGTGATATAGTCTGACAACAAGCCTCCCCAAGAATGGAGCAACAGTCTGCATGACCCTTTGGGCGTTATGGGATTGTGCTATCCCACAGCAACAGTCATGTTTGCCCACATAACAGTCACAGGAGCTGAAAGTTATTCATTGTGTGTGAAGAGCTTTGGGACAAGTGCTGAGACATGGGAAAAGGCCAGTACTTTAGTATAAACATTAGGGAAACTAATATCTTGTTTATACACGGTGGCTGCACACATACTGGGCTTGTAAGTAAACCCTTCAAGGACAGGAGATTAATTGTAACTGGGGAGCTTTTATGTGCTATTACTGTGTGACTATCCTTCTGACTTGTTTATAATCAGAGCATTAGTAGATTAGCCAGGAGTGTACAGGAAAAGTGAGATTGTGGTAAATGATCAGTCGTGATCAAACTAAATGGCAGACCAGATTTGATGGGCTGAATGGCCTATCCTGCCCCTATATTCTTATCTTCCTATTCCTAAATTTGGAAATAACCCAAGCCATATTCCCAATGACTGGCCGCCAATCTGTTGTATTCCAGAGTAGAGGTGAATGGATGTGAGGATGCTAGATCCCCAGTCTCTGCAACAGCTCAAAGCTGGGCTAATAGGGAAGCATTGCCACGCAGGAACGGAGAGTCTGCCATGCGAAATATCACCATAGGGTACACTCACTGCAACATTGTATTGTTCTTTGTTGCCAGTAGAATGAGAAATTTCAAACATTTATTGGACAGCCATCTCCACACTGATTACAGCTCAGAATGGGATGATGCTGTTGACTGACTGGATGCTGCTGCGTATCCAGTCCCGTCGTCACAAGAGGTTAACTCTTGGTCCTGAGCGATGGGTTGTGAGATTATTGCGGGGTCTCAGAGCATTGAATATATCTCTAGATTTCAGCATGTGGAACTGTGTCATCACCGTATCCCCGGGTACAGGACTGTGTCATCACCGTATCCTCGGGTACAGGACTGTGTCATCACCGTATCCTCGGGTACAGGACTGTGTCATCACCGTATCCCCGGGTACAGGACTGTGTCATCACCGTATCCCCGGGTACAGGACTGTGTCATCACCGTATCCCCGGGTACAGGACTGTGTCATCACCGTATCCCCGGGTACAGGACTGTGTCATCACCGTATCCCCGGGTACAGGACTGTGTCATCACCGTATCCCCGGGTACAGGACTGTGTCATCACCGTATCCCCGGGTACAGGACTGTGTCATCACCGTATCCCCGGGTACAGGACTGTGTCATCACCGTATCCCTGGGTACAGGACTGTGTCATCACCGTATCCCCGGGTACAGGACTGTGTCTCATCACCGTATCCCCGGGTACAGGACTGTGTCTCATCACCGTATCCCCGGGTACAGGACTGTGTCTCATCACCGTATCCCCGGGTACAGGACTGTGTCTCATCATCGTATCCTCGGGTACAGGACTGTGTCATCACCGTATCCCCGGGTACGGGACTGTGTCTCATCACCGTATCCCCGGGTACGGGACTGTGTCATCACCGTATCCCCGGGTACGGGACTGTGTCTCATCACCATATCCCCGGGTACAGGACTGTGTCTCATCACCGTATCCCCGGGTACGGGACTGTGTCTCATCACCATATCCCCGGGTACAGGACTGTGTCTCATCACCGTATCCCCGGGTACAGGACTGTGTCTCATCACCATATCCCCGGGTACAGGACTGTGTCTCATCACCGTATCCCCGGGTACAGGACTGTGTCTCATCACCATATCCCCGGGTACAGGACTGTGTCTCATCACCGTATCCCCGGGTACAGGACTGTGTCTCATCACCGTATCCCCGGGTACAGGACTGTGTCTCATCACCATATCCCCGGGTACGGGACTGTGTCTCATCACCATATCCCCGGGTACAGGACTGTGTCTCATCACCGTATCCCCGGGTACAGGACTGTGTCATCACCATATCCCCGGGTACAGGACTGTGTCATCACCGTATCCCCGGGTACGGGACTGTGTCTCATCACCATATCCCCGAGTACAGGACTGTGTCTCATCACCATATCCCCGGGTACAGGACTGTGTCATCACCATATCCCCGGGTACAGGACTGTGTCATCACCGTATCCCCGGGTACGGGACTGTGTCTCATCACCATATCCCCGAGTACAGGACTGTGTCTCATCACCATATCCCCGGGTACAGGACTGTGTCATCACCATATCCCCGGGTACAGGACTGTGTCTCATCACCGTATCCCCGGGTACAGGACTGTGTCTCATCACCGTATCCCCGGGTACAGGACTGTGTCTCATCACCATATCCCCGGGTACAGGACTGTGTCTCATCACCGTATCCCCGGGTACAGGACTGTGTCATCACCATATCCCCGGGTACAGGACTGTGTCATCACCATATCCCCGGGTACAGGACTGTGTCATCACCATATCCCCGGGTACAGGACTGTGTCATCACCGTATCCCCGGGTACAGGACTGTGTCATCACCATATCCCCGGGTACAGGACTGTGTCATCACCATATCCCCGGGTACAGGACTGTGTCATCACCATATCCCCGGGTACGGGACTGTGTCTCATCACCATATCCCCGGGTACAGGACTGTGTCATCACCATATCCCCGGGTACAGGACTGTGTCATCACCATATCCCCGGGTACAGGACTGTGTCATCACCGTATCCCCGGGTACGGGACTGTGTCATCACCATATCCCCGGGTACGGGACTGTGTCTCATCACCATATCCCCGGGTACAGGACTGTGTCTCATCACCGTATCCCCGGGTACGGGACTGTGTCTCATCACCATATCCCCGGGTACGGGACTGTGTCTCATCACCATATCCCCGGGTACAGGACTGTGTCATCACCATATCCCCGGGTACAGGACTGTGTCTCATCACCGTATCCCCGAGTACAGGACTGTGTCTCATCACCATATCCCCGGGTACAGGACTGTGTCTCATCACCGTATCCCCGGGTACAGGACTGTGTCATCACCGTATCCCCGGGTACAGGACTGTGTCTCATCACCGTATCCCCGAGTACAGGACTGTGTCTCATCACCATATCCCCGGGTACAGGACTGTGTCTCATCACCGTATCCCCGGGTACAGGACTGTGTCATCACCATATCCCCGGGTACAGGACTGTGTCTCATCACCATATCCCCGGGTACGGGACTGTGTCTCATCACCATATCCCCGGGTACAGGACTGTGTCTCATCACCGTATCCCCGAGTACAGGACTGTGTCTCATCACCATATCCCCGGGTACAGGACTGTGTCATCACCATATCCCCGGGTACAGGACTGTGTCTCATCACCGTATCCCCGGGTACAGGACTGTGTCATCACCATATCCCCGAGTACAGGACTGTGTCTCATCACCATATCCCCGGGTACAGGACTGTGTCATCACCATATCCCCGGGTACAGGACTGTGTCTCATCACCGTATCCCCGAGTACAGGACTGTGTCTCATCACCATATCCCCGGGTACAGGACTGTGTCTCATCACCGTATCCCCGGGTACAGGACTGTGTCTCATCACCGTATCCCCGGGTACAGGACTGTGTCTCATCACCGTATCCCCGGGTACAGGACTGTGTCTCATCACCATATCCCCGGGTACGGGACTGTGTCTCATCACCATATCCCCGGGTACAGGACTGTGTCTCATCACCGTATCCCCGGGTACAGGACTGTGTCTCATCACCATATCCCCGGGTACGGGACTGTGTCTCATCACCATATCCCCGGGTACAGGACTGTGTCTCATCACCGTATCCCCGGGTACAGGACTGTGTCTCATCACCGTATCCCCGGGTACAGGACTGTAGCATTATTGTATCTTATGAAAAGATTAATGGGATTTTTCCCAGACATGAGGAAGATTGAGAATAGATTGGAGAAGCTGGGATTGTTCTCCGTGGAGAAGAGCAGGTTTGATAAGAAGCATTCAAAATGGTGAGGGATCTCGATAGAGTAGATTGGAAGTAACCATTCCCATTGGTGGGAGAGTTAAGGATCAGAATAACTAATTTAAGGTGATTGGCAAAAGAAGCAATGGTGACATGAAGAAAAGCTTCTTTTTCATGGCGAATGGTTAGGATCCAGAATGCACTGCCTGAGAGAGTGGAAGAATTAGATTCTAACAAGGTATGGAAAGGGGGATTAGTTAATTATCTGAAGAGACTGTTTTCCAGGCTCCTGGGAAAAGGTGGGGGAATGTGACCAGGTGAGTTGCTTCGGCAGAGAGCCAGCAGGAGTACAATGGGCCAAGTGGCCAATAACCGTTCTATGATCCTATTAATCCAGTTGCTTCCACTGTCCTTTCAGGCAGCACATTGCTGCCTCGTGTCACTATTGCTCCCTTTGTTCTGAGTTTGGATGAAAGGTCACTGATCAGAAACATGAACTCTGTTTCTCTCTCTAGAGGCTGCCAGGCCTGCTGAGTACTTCCAGCACTTTCTGTTCGTAGTTCAGATTTCCAGTTTACGTTTAAAAAAAAAAAATCCTCCCTGGATTTTTATCTTCGATCATCTTAAACTCCGCCCCTGGTTATTGACCATCCAGTAAGAAGTTTGACAACACCAGGTTGAAGTCCAACAGGTATTGACCATCCAGTCAGGGGGCAAATTTCACCTCAATATCTTATAAATAAACACCTGATTTAATGTTGGACTTCACTTATGTTTGTATACATTAATATTGGCGAATGGTATAATCTCTGGTGGGTTATTTTCTATTGAAAAACTCTCAGTTCAAAGGTGAAGGAAAGAAGAGAGAAAAATGGAAAACCGTGTTGGGTGACGACAAGATTGGGTTGTAAAAGCATTCAGATTGAGGGAGGGAGGAAGGAACCCAAGGAAAGCGATCTCAGAAAAGAGTGAGTTGCAGAGGGAGACTTTAATGCATCCAGAATTCAACACTATAAGAATGAGAGCCATATTTCCTTCTCCGAAAGTACAAGGCCAGAGTGCTGGCTGGAGTAGCAAGGTTATAATATCAGCTTTGACTCAGTTGGTTGTATTTCAACTCTTGAGCTAGGAGTTTGTGGGTTCAGGTCCCACTCAAAGAGTTGAGTGCATCATCCAGGTTCGTAGTTCAGGTCAGTACTGAGAGAGATGTGCACAGCCAAAGGTGCAGTCATTTGAATGAGAGACTAAACTCAGGCTATGTCTTCCAATCCCAATGAACACAAGAGTTCCCATGAACACTGTTTAAGGAGAAACAGGGCTGTTCTTACAGTTTCCTGGTCAACATTTATCCCTCAATCAGCATCACTTGCAAAACAGATCAGCTGGAGATATATTTCATCGTGGGACTTTGCTGCGTGCAAATGGAGGAAGTGATATCGAAGGTTGGACTTGTTTACATAGTTGGGCTGTTGATTTGTTTTAAATGGAGCTGAACCCTGGGAAACAGTGATAACAACATCAGGAAATCTAATCTCACAATGCAGTATGAAACTGCTTCAACCCTTCCCATGAACAAGAAGTGATACCACATTGCTATCAAATGCAGGGTCATTGTACAGTGGCATAGCATCATTGAAGTTATAGTGCTAAAGATGGCCACTCAGCCCACCATGCCTACATTGGTGCTAGCCCTTTAATTAGAGCTGTGTATTGTACTCTAATTTTCCTGTAGTTTCTTTAATAGCCTCCCTTTTTTATAATCCGATTTAATTATCCAATTCTGTTTTGCTTCAATAACCATTTGTGGTAAAACATTCTGTCATTCGTCACCTATTGTCTTCCTTTCATTTTCTCATGATCCTCAACCTGGCCCTGTGACCAACTCACTGACGAATACCTGTCCTCAAACACTGAATAATATTTTCAAAAATTAATCAGAATTCCCTCTTAATTCTTTCCTTGTCATTAACAAAAATGTTCTCTTGTTGGAAGTAATTTTTGTAAATACAGACTCTCATTTCTGATATTATTGCACAAAATCTTCACTGAACCTTTCACATGGTTCCAATCATCTGTCTGGAACTAAACAACAGCAACGTTTCTAAAGCACCCTTGGCATAAAATAAAACCCAAGGGAAAATGAGAGATTAATAGATAAAAGTTATAGTCAGGTAGTGACACCAGGGTCTCGGAAGGAAGACACGTGGGTCACAGTTGGGAGGGGTAATAGTCAGAAGGGTGATGTGCCAGAAAGTACTCCAGTGGCAGTCTCCCATAATCAAAGGGATGGGCAACAGATGGGAGAAGGGAAGAGAGTGAGCAGTCTGTGGAGGGATCCCCTGTGGTTGTCCCCCTCCAAAATAGGTATATTGTTTTGGATTCTGTGGAGGGGGATGACCCTCCAGGGGCAAGCCACGAGGACCAGATCGCCTCCACGGAGACAGGCTCAGGGGTCCGGAAGGGAAAGAAATCATAGAAATCATAGAAACCCTACAGTGCAGAAGGAGGCCATTCGGCCCATCGAGTCTGCACCGACCACAATCCCACCCAGGCCCTACCCCCACATATTTACCCACTAATCCCTCTAACCTACGCATCTCAGGACTCTAAGGGGCAATTTTTAACCTGGCCAATCAACCTAACCCGCACATCTTTGGACTGTGGGAGGAAACCGGAGCACCCGGAGGAAACCCACGCAGACACGAGGAGAATGTGCAAACTCCACACAGACAGTGACCCGAGCCGGGAATCGAACCCGGGACCCTGGAGCTGTGAAGCAGCAGTGCTAACCACGGTGCTACCGTGAAGGGGTTTAGGAGAGCGATAGTTGTGGGGGACACAATGGTTAGAGGCACGGACAGGCGGTTCTGTGGGAGTGAACGAGAATCCAGGATGGTAGTCTGCCTCCCTGGTGCCGGGGTACTGGATGTCTCCGAGAGGGTAGGAAGCATATTTAAAAAGGAAGGTAGTCAAACGGATGTGATTATACACATTGGTGAAAATGATGTAGGTAGGAAGAGCAGGGGGGTCATACGAGAGAAATTCAGGGAGTTGGGTGCTCGGCTAAAAAGTAAAGCCTCCAGGGTAGCAATCTCTGGACTGCTCCCGGTGTCTAGTGCAAGTGAGGCTCGGAACAGGGAGATTCTACAGTTGAACGTGTGGCTAAAGGACTGGTGCAAGAGGGAGGGTTTTAAATTCATAGATAACTGGGAAATCTTCAAGTCAGGATGGCAACTGTACAGAAAGGATGGGTTACACCTTAACTGGAAGGGAGCAAGTATCCTGGCTGGGAGTTTTGCGAGAGTGTTTCGGCAGGATTTAAACTAGTGTGGCAGGGGGGTGGGGAACAAAACAGTAGGTCAGTAAATACTGAGGCTGGGGTTGAGCTGGGGGCCAGGGCAAGGCTAGCTAAGAAGAGGAGCACTCTGGAGGAGGAGGACCTGACTGGGCCTGGAGGTCTGGAGTGCATCTGCTTCAATGCGAGGCACGTAACGGGTAAAACAGACGAACTTAGGGCCTTAATGCTTATGCGGAATTTGGATGTGGTTGCGGTGACGGAAACTTGGTTAAAAGGACAGGACTGGCAGCTGAATATTCCGGGGTATAAGTGTTTTAGGCGAGACAGAGGAGGGGCTAAAAAAGGTGGGGGAGTAGCGATATTAGTTAAGGAGCATATTACCGTGGTGCAGAGGGTAGACAACTTAGAGGGGTCATGTACTGAGTCGCTGTGGGTGGAACTCAGAAACAGGAAGGGTGCAGTCACTATGCTGGGGGTGTACTACAGACCACCCAACAGCCCACGGGAAGTGGAGGAAAGGATATGTCAGGAGATTCTGGATAGGTGCAGAAAAAATAGGGTTGTTGTAGTGGGGGACTTTAATTTCCCTGGCACAGACTGGAAAGTGCTTAGAGCTGGGGGTCCGGACGGGGAGGAATTTGTAAAATGCGTACTGGAAGGTTCTTTGGAACAGTATGTAGATAGCCCGACCAGTGAGGGGGCTATACTGGACCTAGTTCTGGGAAATGAGCCCGGTCAGGTCGTCAAAGTTTCGGTAGGGGAACATGTGGCAAATAGTGACCACAACTCTGTTAACTTTAGGATAGTAATGGACAAGGATGAGTGCTGTCCTACGGGCAGGGTGCTAAATTGGGGGAAGGCTAACTATAGCCGGATTAGGCAGGAATTGGTGGATGTTGATTGGGAGAGGATGTTCGAGGGTAAGTCCGCGTCTGGCATGTGGGAGTCTTTTAAGGAACTATTGATAAGGCTGCAGGATAGGCATGTGCCTGTAAAAAGGAAAGATAGGAAAGGTAGGATTCGAGAGCCGTGGATAACCAGGGAAATTGAGGATCTGATTAAAATGAAAAGGGAGGCGTACGTTAAGTCCAGGCAACTGAAAACAGATGGAGCTCTGGAGGAATACAGAGAGAGTAGGAAAGAACTCAAACGGGGAGTTAGAAGGGCATAAAGAGGTCACGAGATGTTCTTGGCAGGCAGGATTAAGGAGAATCCTAAGGCATTCTATTCATACGTTAGGAACAAAAGAGTTGTCAGGGAGAAAATCGGACCTCTCGGGGACAAAGGAGGGGAATTATGCTTAGAACCCAAGGGAATAGGGGAGATCCTAAATGAATACTTTGCATCGGTATTCACGAAGGAGAGGGGCGTGTTAACCGGGAGTGTCTCGGAGGGAGGTGTTGACCCGTTAGAGAAAATCTCCATTACAAGAGAGGAAGTGTTAGGTTTTTTAGGGAACATTAAAACTGACAAAGCCCCAGGGCCTGATGGCATCTATCCTCGACTGCTCAGGGAGACGAGAGATGAAATTGCTGGGCCTCTGACGGAAATCTTTGTCGCTTCTTTGGACACGGTTGAGGTCCCTGAGGATTGGAGGATAGTGAATGTGGTCCCGTTGTTTAAGAAGGGTAGCAGGGATAACCCAGGAAATTATAGGCCGGTGAGCTTGACGTCCGTGGTAGGGAAGTTGTTGGAGAGGATTCTTAGAGACAGGATGTATGTGCATTTAGAACGGAACAATCTCATTAGTGACAGACAGCATGGTTTTGTAAGAGGGAGGTCGTGCCTTACAAATTTGGTGGAGTTTTTTGAGGAAGTGACAAAAACGGTCGATGAAGGAAGGGCCGTGGATGTCGTCTATATGGATTTCAGTAAGGCATTTGACAAAGTCCCACATGGCAGGTTGGTTAAGAAGGTTAAGGCTCATGGGATACAAGGAGAAGTGGCTAGATGGGTGGAGAACTGGCTTGGCCATAGGAGACAGAGGGTAGTGGTCGAAGGGTCTTTTTCCGGCTGGAGGTCTGTGACCAGTGGTGTTCTGCAGGGCTCTGTACTGGGGCCTCTGCTATTTGTGATATATATAAATGATTTGGAAGAATGTGTAACTGGTGTAATCAGCAAGTTTGCGGATGACATGAAGATGGCTGGACTTGCGGATAGCGAAGAATATTGTCGGGCAATACAGGCTGGAAAATTGGGCGGAGAGGTGGCAGATGGAGTTTAATCCGGATAAATGCGAAGTGATGCACTGTGGAAGAAATAATGTAGGGAGGAGTTATACAATAAATGGCAGAGTCATCAGGGGTATAGAAACACAGAGGGACCTAGGTGTGCAAGTCCACAAATCCTTGAAGGTGGCAACACAGGTGGAGAAGGTGGTGAAGAAGGCATATGGTATGCTTGCCTTTATAGGACGGGGTATAGAGTATAAAAGCTGGAGTCTGATGATGCAGCTGTATAGAACGCTGGTTAGGCCACATTTGGAGTACTGCGTCCAGTTCTGGTCGCCGCACTACCAGAAGGACGTGGAGGTGTTAGAGAGAGTGCAGAGAAGGTTTACCAGGATGTTGCCTGGTATGGAGGGTCTTAGCTATGAGGAGAGATTGGGTAAACTGGGGTTGTTCTCCCTGGAAAGACGGAGAATGAGGGGAGATCTAATAGAGGTGTACAAGATTATGAAGGGTATAGATAGGGTGAACGGTGGGAAGCTTTTTCCCAGGTCGGAGGTGACGATCACGAGGGGTCACGGGCTCAAGGTGAGAGGGGCGAAGTATAACTCAGATATCAGAGGGATGTTTTTTACACAGAGGGGGCCTGGAATGCGCTGCCAAGTAGGGTGGTGGAGGCAGACACGCTGACATCATTTAAGACTTACCTGGATAGTCACATGAGCAGCCTGGGAATGGAGGGATACAAATGATTGGTCTAGTTGGACCAAGGAGCGGCACAGGCTTGGAGGGCCGAAGGGCCTCTTTCCTGTGCTGTACTGTTCTTTGTTCTTTGCTTTACACTATGTGGAAAACGGGGTGAATCAATGGAGAGTGCAGGAGGGCATGCCAGGAGCAGCACTAGGCACACCGAAAACTGAGCTGTCCCTCTGGTGAAGCAACAACACAGGACTGCTTACATAGAACATAGAACAGTACAGCACAGAACAGGCCCTTCGGCCCACGATGTTGTGCCGAGCTTTATCTGAAACCAAGATCAAGCTATCCCACTCCCTATCATCCTGGTGTGCTCCATGTGCCTATCCAATAACCGCTTCAATGTTCCTAAAGTGTCTGACTCCACTATCACTGCAGGCAGTCCATTCCACACCCCAACCACTCTCTGCGTAAAGAACCTACCTCTGATATCCTTCCTGTATCTCCCACCACGAACCCTATAGTTATGCCCCCTTGTAATAGCTCCATCCACCCGAGGAAATAGTCTTTGAACGTTCACTCTATCTATCCCCTTCATCATTTTATAAACGTCTATTAAGTCTCCCCTCAGCCTCCTCCGCTCCAGAGAGAACAGCCCTCGCTCCCTCAACCTTTACTCCTAAGATCTACCCTCCAAACCAGGCAGCATCCTGGTAAATCTCCTCTGCACTCTTTCCAGCGCTTCCACTTGTGTACCAATCAGCAGGAACAGCAAGTGATAGAGAGATCTCAGCAATTCGACAACAAACGGATCACATCTAAGCTCTGACATTCGGTCACATCCAGTCGGGAATGGTGGTGGACAACTAAACAACTCACTGGAGGAGGAGGCTACACACATATCCCCATCCTCAATGATGGAGGAGCCCAGCAAATCAGTGCGAAAGATAAGGCTGAAACATTCGCAGCAATCTTCAGCCAGAAGTGCTGATTGGTTGATCCATCTCGGCTTCCTCCAGAGGTTCACAGGATCACAGATGCCCATCTTCAGCCAATTGGATTCACTCCAGATCATTTCAGGAAACAGCTGTATACTATGAATGTGATGGACCTGACAATGTTCTGGCAAAAGCTTTTTTACTCATTTATGGGATGTGGGTGTCACTGGCTAGACTAGCATTTATTGCCTATCATAGAAATTCATAGAAACCTACAGTACAGAAAGAGACCATTCGACCCATCAAGTCTGCTCCGACCACAATCCCACCCAGGCCCTACCCCCATATCCCTACATATTTTACCCACTAATCCCTCTAACCTACTCACCTCAGGACACTAAGGGGCAATTTTAGCATGGCCAATCAACCTAACCCGCACATCTTTGGACTGTGGGAGGAAACCGGAGCACCCGGAGGAAACCCACGCAGGAAACACGCAGGCACGAGGAGAATGTGCAAACTCCACACAGGTCCCTGGAGCTGTGAAGCAGCAGTGCTAACCACTGTGCTACCGTGCCGCCCTTAATTACCCTTGAGAAGGTGGTGATGAGCTAGCTTCTTGAACTGCTGCAGTCCATATGCTGTAGGAACACCCACCGTGCTGTTAGAGAGGAAGTTCCAGGATTTTGACATGGCAGCAATGAAGGAACAGTGATATATTTCCAAATCAGGACTGGGAGTGACTTTGAGGGCAACTTCCAGGTGGTGGTGTTCCCATGTAACTTTTGGCCCTTGTCCTTCTAGATGGTAGTGGCCATGTGTCTGGAAGGTGTTACTTAAGGAGCCTTTGTGAGTTTCTAATACTCACTTTGTAGATGGTACTCACTGCTGCCAGTGCATGTTGGTGGTGGATGGAGTGAATGTTTATGGATGGGGTGCCAATCAACTGTGCCGCTTTGTCAATGGTGTCATGCTTCTCGGGTGTTGGAGCTGCACCCATCCAGACAAATGGTGAGTGTTCCATCACACTCCTGACTTGTGCCTTGGAGATGGTGAACAGGCTTTGGGGAGTGAGTTATTCACCGCAGGATTCCTGGCCTCTGACTTGCTCTGGTGGCCATAGTATTTATATGATGAATCCAGTTGAGTTTCTGGTCAGTGGCAACCTCCACGATGTTGATAGGTTCAGTGATGGTTAAATCTTCTCTTGTTGGAGATGGTCATTGTTTGGCCCTTGTGTGGGCACGAATGTTAGTTGCCACTTGTCAGCCCAAACCTGGATATTGCTTGGGTCTTGCTGTATTTGGACATGAACTGCTTCAGTATCAGTGGAGTGGCGAATGGTGCTGAACATTGTGTAATCTTAAGTGACCATTCCCCCTAATGGTGGAAGGAAGGTCATTAATGAAGCAGCTGAAGATGGTTGGGCCTGGGACACCAACCCTGAGGGACTCCTGCAGTGGTGAACTGGGACTGAGATGATTGACCTCCAACCACCACAACCATCTTCCTTTACGTCAGGTATGACTCCAGCCAGTGGAGAGTTTTTCCCTGATTCCCATTGACTCCAGTTCTGTTCAGGCTCCTTGCTGCCACACTCCATCAAACGTTGCCTTGAAGTGACCCTCGTGAAACCCAAACTGAGTACTGAATTCTTGTGCTCTAGAACTAGCCAAGCTGTTCCAGTGCAGCTAAAACACTGGCAATGTGGAAAGTCACCCAGGTAGGTCTTGCCAACAGAAAGCAGAACAAGTCCAACTCAACCAATTACTACCCTACCAGTCTACCCTCTATGGGAGAGATCATCAACATTGGGGTGGCATGGTGGTACAGCGGTTAGCACTGCTGCCTCACTGTGCCAGGGACCTGAGTTCAATTCCGGCCTCCGGTCACTTGGAGTTTGCATATTCACTCCTTGTCTACGTGGGTTTTCTCCAGGTGCTCCGGTTTCCTCCCATTGTCCAAAGATGTGAGGGTTAGGTTGATTCGCCATGCTAAATTGACCCCAGTGTCAGGAGATTAGCAGGGTAAATATGTGGGGTAACGGGATAGGGCCTGGTTGGGATTGTTGTCAGTGCAGACTCGATGGGCCAAATGGCCTCCCTTTGCACTGTAGGGATACTGTGATTCTCTAATGAATTAAAACTTGCTCAATGTTGAGGTTTGGGCTCCTGCAGCACCCAATACACCTCTGCAGGAGTCCCTCAGGGTTAGTGTCCCAGGCCCAACCATCTTCAGCTGCTTCATCAATAACCTTCCCTCCATCATAAGGTCAGAAGTGGGAATGTTCGCCGATGATTGTGCAATGTTCACCATTCGTAACTCAGATACTGAAGCAGTCCATGTTCAAATGCAACAAGATCTGGATAATATCCAGGCTTGGGCTGACATGTGGCAGGTAACATTTGTGCCACATAAATGCCAGGCAATGACGATCACCAATAAGAAACACTCTAACCAGAGCCCCTTGACATTCAATGGTGTAACCATCACTGAAACCCCCACTGTCGTCAGCCTTGGGGTTACCATTGACCAAAACTCAACTGGATTCACCACATAAACACAGTGGCTACAAGAGCAGGTCAGAGGCTAGGAATATTGCGGCGAGTAACTCACCTCCTGACTCCCCAGAGCCTATCCACCATCTACAAGGTACAAGTCAGGAGTGTGATGGAATACGTGCCACTTGCCTGGATTGGTGCAGCTTCAACAACATTTCAAGAAGCTCGACACCATCCAGGACAAATCAGCCCGCTTGATTGACACCACATCTACAAACATTCAATCCCTTCACCACCAACGCTCAGTACACACTGCTGCTACTATCTTCAAGATGCACTGCGGCAATTCACCCTTAGACAGCGCCTTCCAAACCACTTCCATCTAGAAGGACAAAGGCAGCAGATACATGGGAACGCCGCCACCTGCAAGTTCCCCTCCAAGTCACTCACCATCCTGACTTGGAAATATATCGCTGTTCTTTCACAGTCGCTGGGCCAAAATCCTGGAATTCCCTCCCTAACGGCATTGTGGGTCAACCCACTGCACATGGACTGCAGCGATTCAAGAAGGCGGCTCACCGCCACCTTCTCAAGGGCAATGAGGGATGGGCAATAAATGCTGGGCCAGCCAGCGATGCCCATGTCCCACGAATGAATAAAAAAAACCCCTCCCTAACAGCACTGTGGGTGTACCTGCAGCACATATACTGCAGCGATTCAACAAAGCAGCTCATCACCTTCTCAAGGGCAATTAGGGATGGGCAATAAACGCTGGCCTGGTCCACTTCCCAGGAATACATAAATAAAAAATTTCATTATCATTTGATAACTTTCAGCCTGGAACTAAATGCTTTCCTGTGTATTTCCCTGGAATTACTTTGAAAGCCAACCTCCCAGTTTAGAATGGAAATCTGTGGTGAAGATTACCTGTTTATTGTGCATCTGGAAATCTCAAACAGCAGGACAAAGAATGTGTTTATGACTTGATAAGCAGATGAAACCTTGACCTTTTTTTCTATAAAGGATGGGAATTTGTTTTTGTATTTGAATTAATTGAGCTCCTCGACAAATGAGTAATAGATTAACATTTCTCAACTCCAAGAATGCAAGCAGAGTTGCCTTGGAAACAGTGAGATGTGATCCCACACAAACCCACCAGTCTATTGCTTTGGGAAATGGTGATCAGAATCAGTCACGGTGAGGCGCCTCAACCACGTTTGAAAGATTATTAGCAAAACCGACACAGCTGGTATATTTACTACCAATGTTTTTTTGTGTTGGTCCAAGAAGAGGAATCATTGGGAGTCGCGCACTTTCCACTTCAGGCCCCCATTCTTGGCATTAAGCACTTCCAGAACAGTTCTATTGTAATTAATTGCTTTATCAAGAACACAAGGAATAGGAGCAGGATGAGGCAGGCCTGTCGAGCCTGCTCCACCATTCAATGCTATCATCGCTGATCTTGGGCTTCTTTCCTGCCCATTCCCCATATCCATTAGTTCCATCTACCCTTCCCCAGCAATGTACCTCAGCCCCCACCATTGCCCCTGGGGCACCAATGTGACTTATTGTATTCTATTTCCAGGTTTGTGTTAATCTTTTTATTCATTCATGGGATGTGGGTATTGTTGTCTGGGCCAGCCGTTATGGCCTATTCAGAGTCATCCACATTGCTGTGGATCTGGAGTCACATGTAGGCCAGACCAGGTAAGGTTGGCAGATTCCCTTCCCTAGAGAGCATTAGTGAACCAGATGGGTATTTATGACAATGGCTTCATGGTCATCGTTAGATTTTTACTGAATTCAAATTTCACCATCTACCCTGGTGGGATTCGAACCTAGGTCCCCAGAGCATTACCCTGGGTCTCTGAATTACTACTGACAATACCACCTCCCCACTATAGGAGCACTGTTAAATTGCGCGCTCATGTTGGAGCTGGATGCAAACTATCCAAACTACACAAAGTTATAAAGGATCCACAGCACAGACACAGATTGTTCAGCCCAACTGCTCCATACCATTGTTCATGCTCCACAAAAGCCTCCTCTCCCCTCGAACTCGCCTCCCCCAATCAGCAGATCCAATTCTTTTCTTCCCTGTGTCGTTGCCTGACTTCCACTTAACTGCATCCTTTTACAGAACGATCATTTAGATCTGAGCCGTTAGCTCTGTTTCTCTCTCCTGTAATGACTTCAATCAGGCCATTGAGGTTGGCCAATTGGAATATGAACTCTCTGATTAAGGAGTCAATTGATGGGCCAATCAGGGAGTCTTTTCCTTGTATTTAACCAGGAGTGTCAGTTCCTCTGGCACTCCTGAAGGTAGACTGCTGACTGCGAGCACTCTGCGTACTGCTGTTGGAATTGTAAATAAAGGGATTTTGGTGAAGGGACTTCTGCCTCTGAAGATTTATTACATCTCCATAGATGCTGAGTTTATCCAGCACTTTCTGTTTCTACTCAAACTAAAGTGGTTTGTCCTGAAATCTCTAATAGGATCTGATACTATTACCAGAACAGGCCATTTGGCCCATTGCTCCTGTGTCAGCTCTTTGAAGGAGCTATCCAGTCAATCCCATTCCTTAGCTCTTACCCAGAAACATTTCCCATTCAGATTTATCCAATTCCCTTTTAAAAGTTCTTGTTGAATCTATTTCTGTCGGCCTTCCATCATTTTTAAATATCCAGTTATCTTTTGAAAGTTCCTGTTGAAGTGCTTTTCCCTCCCCTTCAGACAACACAGATGGGCGGCATGGTGGCACAGTGGTTAGCACTGCTGCCTCACAGCACCAGGGACCCGGGTTCGATTCTGGCCTCGGGTGACTATTTGTGCGGAGTCTGCACATTGTCCCCGTGTCTGCGTGGGTTTCCTCCAGTTGCTCCGGTTTCCTCCCACACTCCAAAGATGTACAAGTTAGGTGGATTGGCCATGCTAAATTGCCCCTTAATGTCCCGGGATGCGTAGGTTAGAGGGATTAGTGGGGTAAATATGGACAATTGCGGGGATAGGGCCTGGGTGAGATTGTTGTGGGTGCAGACTCGATGGGCCGAATGGCCTCCCTCTGCACTGTCGGGTTTGTATGATTCTATGAACACGTTCCAGATTATAACAATGCATGATATTTAAAAAAGAATTCTCCTCATCTCCTTTCTCTTTGCTGATTGTCTTACATCTCTGTCTGAGGATTAATGATCCTTCGGCCAGGGCAAACCTCCCCCCCCCCCCCCCCCCCCACCCAGAAAAACCCCATTTGAGAATTCCATTCCACTCACGGTCCCCGGTCCCCTTTGAAGTTCAGAAAGAAGCTTCTGGTTGGGCCAGCCTGATTGTGAAGGATTATCGACACACATGTTCTGCCACAAAACCAAGGGCTCTGACTTGATGCGATTTAAAGGCTGCACTGTAATGAGGGAGGGGTGAAATATGTGGAAGTTCTTCATTCAATGAAAGGGATTTTCAGGCAGTTGCAGTTTTAATTGCTTTGGCAGAAGGAATCTTTCAGCTAATCGTGTTTTGCAGTTGGCACCAGGCCAGGGTCGTGTCATGTGCTCCACAGGGGATTGGCAGGGGGCCAATGAGGAAGAGTGAATCTGTACACTGAGCAGATAGCTGGGCGTCACAGGAAGAAGAAGTTTGAAACTAAATGGGATGGTTCGCTCCTCGGAATGGCCTGGAGAGTGCCAACCTTTCCCAGGAGGTTTTATTTACACAGTCAGTGTGACCAAGACATAAATCAGGCAAGAGCCAATCGCCATTTCACTGTGCATCACCAACATACTCTCCCATTGGCTACATCAGAGTGTCCCAGGTGTCTGTGTCTTGTGGGACCGTGGATTGGATTCCATTTGAATTTGAGTTGGTTTTTGGAGCAAGCAGGGAGATGGAATAATGGCTTGTCCCATCACTCTGAGCATTGGCTTTCCAACTCTGAGAAACAAATACAGTTTTACATACATACAGGTGTCAGTGAGGAGGTGACGAATGTGAGGGTGGGGGACATTTATGTAACAAATGATGCTGGGGTAATGGTATGGTCGGCAGGTGTTGGTGACATGCCTTGTGAGTGGATGTGAGTGTATAGTGGGTGGAGGAGGGGTTTAATGATATTGCGAAGGTGGCCGTATGAACGGGGGCAAGTGTGCAGGAATGAAGATGGGTGTAGGGGTAGCGAGTGTGGGAGCGCGGGGTGAGCAGAAGAGAAGATTGGCTCAATATCCTTTTTCCCCTCGAGCGCTCTCGCTCTGTGTGAAGGTGCTGACGGATGTTGCAACGGGTTTCATGGTCGTTGAGTTTTGTGTTGACACAACTAACCAGGGACTTGCAAAGCAGGAATGTCCCCAGACTCTCGTCCTATTTGCTGAATTCTCTGATCTTAGCTTGACTGCTCTTGAGGGTTTGCACTACAAATGACCTCAGTGTTTCTGCCCAAGCCAAGTGGTAAAACCACCATGATTTGATCTCTTATTCACACCACACTGCCTCTTGTCTCTGTGTAGATCTGCAGTGAGGACAGTGTTACCATCCCAGTTGATGTTATAACTGAAGATCTCAGAATAGGACCTTGTCTCAAAGGATCATGGACAGAATTCTCTGGCCATTCAGGCCGGCGGGATTCTCCAGTCCCGCCGGCAGCGCATCCCCACCCACAGGTTGTCCGCCGGCGTGAGGTGACGTCAATGGGAATTCCCACTGATAGCGGCAGGACCAAAGAATCCCGCTGCTGGCAAACAATGCGCACCTTCCGCCGACGGGAAACATGCGGCTGGGAGGCCAGAGAATCTTGCCCCATAACTTCTCATTTTTCTTGACAAAACATGGGCAGAGACATAGGAGCATGAATTAGTTTTAACAAGAAAAGAGACATTTATTAGAATCATACAGTGCAGAAGAGGCACTTCAGCCCATCGAGTCTGCACCGACACGCGAGAAACAACTGACTCCTGCCTAATCCCATCTGCCAGCACTTGGCCCATAGCCTTGAATGTTCTGCTCATCCAGATACTTTTTAAAGGATGTGAGGCAACCCACCTCCATCACCCACCCAGGCAGCATATTCTAGACTGTCACCACCCTCTGGGTAAAAAGTTTTTCCCCACACCCCCCCCCCCCAAACCTCCTGCCCCTCACCTTGAACCTATGTCCCCTCATGACTGACCCTTCAACGAAGGGGACAGCTGCTCCTTATCCACTCTGTCCATGTCTCTCATAATCTTATACACCTCGATCAGGTCGCCCCTCAACTTTCTCTGTTCCAATGAAAACCCAAGCCTACACAACCTCCTCTTCATAACTAAATGTTCCGTCCCAGGCAGCAGCCTGGTAAATCTCCTGTGTACCTATTCCAGTGCAATCACATCCTTCCTATAATGTGGCGACCAGAACTGCACGCAGTACTCCAGCTGTGGCCTCACCAAAGTTCTATACAACTCCAACATGACTTCCCCGCTTGTGTAATCTGTGCCTCGATTGATAAAGGCAAGTGTCTCGTATGCCTTTTTCACCACCCTACTAACATGCCCTTCCGCCTTCAGAGATCTATGGACAAATACACCAAGGTCCCTTTGTTCCACAGAACTTTCTAGTGACATGCCATTCATTTGACTATGAAAAGTTGGAGTATACCGCCAAACCCCCCGCCCCCCCCCACCCTCCAAGTACACAAACTATAATGGCCTCATTAACACACAAATTGAACTCTGGTCAAATACACACACTTCCCTCTGAACCCAAGTTAGTGTCTGTGTTTCATCCTCAGAATCCCCCAGAATGTCATGTGAAAGTTTCCAAACTCTCTCAAACTAATGTCTCCCTTTAGCAGGTTGCATTCCAAACTCCAGACCAGGTTTTCAAAATGACTCTTTTAAACAAATCCTCTGCTCCAATTTAAACAGTTAATCCAGTCCAGGACTTTGCACCAACATCTTTAGGATTTATTTTGGCTTGACTGCTGTCCAAATGGTTCACAACTACTTTAACTCTCAATTCTCAGACTCATAATAAAATGACATCAAGCATTTTATTTAACTTGGAAGCCTGCCGCCCCACTTTAAATCTGGTTATTGTGGATGTCTTTTTATCTCTGAACACTTGATTTACTCTTCCTTGAATTCTTCTGAACAATACCTTGGTCTCTGTTCACTTAACTTCAGCCGTCTTAAATTGTTCTGTCCCAATTCCCTGGTTATCTGGACTGTATCATGTTCCTTAGGAAACTTACATCTTTGCAACTCACTTGTAATGGCCAGCTTCTCCTGGCAGAGTTGACAGCTGTTCACTCCCCAGTGTACTGTTTCCAATTGCTCTGCCTCCCAATTAAAACAAAGAACAAATGACAGCCCTTCCCTCTGGAAAGTGCTTCCTGTTGCTAAGCAACATCCACATGCTCATGCCTTTTTCTTATTCTTCACGCTGTAACCCTCTCTCGGCATGTAGAGACACAGCTGGAACCTGACCAGCCCTCACACATACAAACACCCTTGTCCAGCATGAATCTAACCATAGGTTTTACCCTGCCAGACACAGGAACATTAAATTAAACCCATTTAAAACTATACTTTATTTCTAATGTTTACCAATATAAATATAAATCCCTTAAAACGACATTTGTGTTCCTTTCAACAGATTGTGGCTGAACAGTGATGTTCCTGATGTCTAAATAACCTGTTGAAACTCATCAACTGAGCTCACATTTGAAAATTGATGATTTAACTAGATACCGGTGGCAGGGCAGGGGGAGCTAATAATCCTGGACCTGCTTCCCCTTAGCATGCACCCCCCGACCGACCAGCCCATACGCCCCCAGAGCCTGCAACCCCCTAACCCAACCCACCCTAATCCTGTAACACCCCCAGCCCACAACACACCCCAAGCGCCCCCTCCCCCCACCTCACCCCGCCCCGCTACCTCCCTCCAACCCACATCACACTCCCCTTCCTAACACTGCATAAATCAAGAGGGGAAGGCAGCAGACTGGAATTGGAGGAGGAAATGTTTCCGCTCTGAAGAGGTTCTACAGATGCAAAACATTAACTCTGTTTCTCTCTCCACAGATGCCACCAGATCTGCTGAGTTTATTCAGCACTTTCTGTTTTTAAATAAGATGTTCCTCAGTGGTCCAAATCATTGTGCATGCTTGTGGGCATGTGTGCGCGTATATGTGTGAGTATCTGTACTCTGATACTGACACTCTCAGTATCACAGAGAGTGTGTGTGTGTGCCTGTCTGCATGCTTGTGTGCATGGACACCTATGTCTCTGACCCCACTCTCTGCTCTCCCCTGGATTCCTCTTGCACTCCTTCATGGCCCCGACCCTCACTGCACACACAAGCACCACACCCACCCCCTGCCCCACAGAGCCTCCATACAAAGGGTCCATTCCCTTGCTCTCCTCCCTGTGTGGTACAGTTAAGCATCTTACATGCAGCTGGACAAAGCCAGCAGACATAAGCCATGTTTAAACGATTGTGAACCGGCTGTCATAATATTCTCGCGCCGCCGCCGCTGATTTCATCTCTGCATCTCAACCCATCAGGGCATTGACATCTGATATTATTCAGTTTACATGATGTGGGCCTCACTGGCTGAGCCAGCGTTTATTATCCTAAACTGCCCTCCAATTTGAGAGTCAACCACATTGCTTACCAGACCAGGTAAGGACGGCAAATCTCCTTCCCCCAAAGGGCACTCGTGCAACAGATTTTTAAAGTCTCACTGTTTATTGAATTAAAATTTCACCATGTGGAATGATGGGATTCGAACCCAGGTTCCCGAATATTGCGTTGGATCTCTGGATTACTAGTCCAGTGACACTACCCATTGCGCCATTACCTCCCCATTTCATTTCCTGCCTGACGCTGCACACCACATTTCCCACCCTTGTAAACTCCATAAGATCCCTTCCCGATGTATTTGGTTTGTGCTCGGGAAGTTGGCAAATGGAGTAAGTGACTGGGTCATTGGTGTTTTCTTAATGTTATAAGGAAAGGGATGGGTATCATGAGGACAAAGGGAAGATTATCTTTTGAATAATGCCTGGGGATATTTCACACTCAGCTGAACTGATGGACTCAGGGTGTGCTATCCTCATGCCTACCATGTTCCAGTGTTTTTTAATTCATTCTTGGGACATGTGCGTCGCTGGCTGGCCAGCATTTGTTGCCCGAGGGCATTTGAGAGTCAACCACATTGCTGTGGCTCTGGAGTCACATGTAGGCCAGGCCGGGTAAGGATGGCAGATTTCCTTCTTTAAAGGACATTAGCGAACCAGATGGGTTTTCCGACAATTGAAAATGGTTTCATGGTCATCAGTAGATTCTTAATTCCAGATGTTTTTAATGAATTCAAATTCCACCACCTGCTGTGGCGGGATTCGAATCCAGATCCCCAGAACGTTAGCTGAGTTTCTGGATTAATAGTCTCGTGATAAGACCATTAGGCCATCACCTCCCCAGCATATCATTTGAAAGTCAGCATTGTCAGCGATGCAGTGATACGCTGCGATATCAGCTAAATTATCAATTTAACATTAACTTCCTGATTCAGAGATGAGAGTGAATCAAGCAGCATCTAGTGAGTAGGTGTTATCTTTGCCTCAGCTGGTGTAACTCTCACCTCTGAGTCGGAAGTGTTGTGGGTTCAGTTTCAACTTGAGAACACAACCCAGGCTGACATTTCTCCCCGAGTGCTGCACTGTCAGAGGTGTCATCTCTTGGATAAGATTTTCAACTGAGGGCGCACTTATTGAGTCCTGAGTGGGAGTTAAGTAACCCATGGCTCCATTCCAAAGAGCACTCCTGGCTTCCTGGTCCGGCATCCCATCCCTCAATCAGTATCACTGAAACCATCTTGTAATTTATTGTACCGCTGTTCATGGGATCTTGCTATGCACACCATACAGCTGTAACCACACTTCAGGAGTACTTAAGAGTCATAGAGGTTTACAGCATGGAAACAGGTCCTTCGGCCCAACTTGTCCATGCTGCCTTTTTTTTTACTTTGTCGATTGTAAAGCAGTTTAGAACATCCAAAGAGGCGGCACGGTGGCACAGTGCTTAGCACTGCTGCCTCACAGCGCCAGGGACCAGGGTTCAGTTCCTGGCTCGGGTCACTGTCTGTGTGGAGTCTGCACGTTCTCCCCGTGTCTGCGTGGGTTTCCTCCGGGTGCTCCGGTTTCCTCCCACAGTCCAAAAATATGCGGGTTAGGTGGATTGGCCGTGCTAAATTGCTCCTCAGTGTCAGGGGGATTAGCTAGGGTAAATGCATGGGGTTATGGGGCGTGGGTGGGATTGTAATTGGTGCAGACTCGTTGGGCCAAATGGCCTCCTTCTGCATTGTAGGATTCTAATGATTCTATCATCCTGCGGATCTGAAGATGCTGGAAAATTGCATGATTTATTTTTCTCTGTTGTATAAGATCTGCAGTAAGAAGTCTAACAACACCAGGTTAAAGTCCAACCCCCAGCCCCAGGTGATGCAGAGTAAAGCGCAAATAAACTGAAGCTGACCTGGGAGTTGCCACAGCTGACAGTGAGAGACCACTAAGCACAGTTATAATGGATAAAGATTGGAGAGCTGGAGTTCCGAGTCACAGATCCTGCCCCTGCAGGACATTCGCAGACCAGTTGAGTGATTAGAACAATCTGTCAGCTTTCACATTATCCAGATTTACAATCTTCACAACCTGTTCTGATGAGATTTGAACTCCTGGCCCCGGAGTTGCCTGTTCATTGCCTGAAGCACTAAAATACGTTGCAGCAAGTGTAGAACTCTTGGAGTAATTCCATTGCGAAGTGTGCAGCCGCACTGCTGGGAGTCGGGGGGGATTGAGGCTCAGAGAATGGGGGCTATGATTAATTCAGGCAAGCTGCCAGCGCAGCCACTGCTGGAGGAGCGGGGGTGTAACATTGCAGGTCAGAAGGTGCCTGGGGAATTCTGTTCCAAGCTCACTGCCAAACAGTGGCGGAAAGGGAGCGACTCAGCACAATATCTAATAGAACTCTGCCAAGTGATTCAATGAGATGGAGCCCGTGAGGCAGGCTCTGCGTATGATGGCTAGGTTCACTGGTGGTAAAACTAATGCAAAATGAATGAATTTTCATGAAGTGTGTGAAATTATAATTAAAGTGTTTTTTTTAAAAAAAAGACACACAGCTAAGTCTAAATAGTGAGAAAACCCACAGCAGAATCACTCGAGGAAAGCCAACTATTTGCATTTCTTTATCTCCTTGCCAATAATTGTACAACCTCTTTTGCCAATCCTGTCCAACAAATGAATCACCTTTCAAATGTACTCTTGCCCCTGAGGCAGACGAGTCTGCCAACTTTCACACACCAAGTTTCCGCAAAGAGTAATTGAGGATAAATACTAATCGCCCTGCTATTAATCATGTTGGTTAAGGGAGAAATGTTGGTTCAAACATAGAGACCTGCTTTTCATAAGGTGGCCACAGGATCTTTGACATCCACCTGAGAAGGGCACACAGGGCCTTGGTTCAACATCTCCATGGCATCTCTGAGCACAGTACGCCCTCAGAACTGCCGCAAAGGCTTCAGCCTAGATGATCTGCTGAGACCTCTGGCTTGGCACTCTGCAGTAAATCTGGGCTGGCATGTAATGGCCCCATGACAGTTGGCATGGACAAAGGGTGAGAGTTATTTCTGCAAGGGTCTTGCTGCTTTGCTGAGGTCAGTGCTGAAACCGAGACACACAAGTTGTCTAGTGTCCCAGCGGACTTCCTCTGCAATGACTTCGATCAGGCCATTGAGGTTGGCCTATTGGAATATGAATTCCCTGATTAAGGAGTCAATTGATGGGCCAATCAGCGAGTCTTTTCCTTGGATTTAACCGGGAGTGTCGGTTCCTCTGGCAGTCCCAAAGATAGACTGCTGACTGCGAGCACTCTGTGTACAGCTGATGGAATTGTAAATAAAGGGATTTTGCTGAAAGGACTTGTGCCTCCGCAGACTTATTACACCCTCCCCACCCTCCCACTCGCCTCAGGATTAGTCTCAGCTGCTCCAAGACCCTTCCGCAGGAGTGAGGTTACAGCCAATAGGATTCTGTCGACTATGATTGCAGAGAGACATCCCAAAATAATGACACCCTTCCCAGAATGTCCTCTACTATCAGGGTCATGCAGTCCTGAAGGTCTTTGACTCTTGAGCCAGAATCTGCTTGGGTAAGCGCCGAGGGGAAGTAAAGTTAAAGTTTATTAACACTGCATTGAAGTTACTGTGAAATTCCCCTTGTCGCCACACTCCGGCGCCTGTTCGGGTCGGAGCACCTGACTTGCACGTCTTTCAGAGGGAGGAAACCAGAGTACCCAGAGGAAACCCAGGGAGAACGTGCAGACTCCACACAGACAGTGACCCAAGCCGGGAATCGAACCTGGGTCCCTGGTGTTGTGAGGCAACAGTGCTAACCGCTGTGGCACCGTGCCACCCCTAGTGAAGTAAAACAAGAAGTGTTGCGCTTTTTTCAGGACTCCGATGATTTGATCACCAGAGAAATGCTGCTCCTGATCTTGGGGTTAATGTACCACAAGTTCCTGTTCCCTATTCGATTGCTGAACTCACAACAGTAAGACATGCCTTAAAGGCTCAGAATCAGGAAAGAAAGACTGTCGTTAAAATTCGCATTCAGTTCAGTGGCTGCCGAATCCCCACACCTGAAATATTAGCCATCCTTACCTGACACAGATATGTCATTCTTTTCCTTTTTAACCATACGTTTAATAAATGTACATAAAGCTGGAGCTGAATTTTGGCAATCCTGTAACTTGTTCTGTGCATTACCACATTCTTAAGTAGGTTATTCAAACATGTGATTGAGGAAAAGTGTCCGAGGCAATCTTGAAACAAACTTGTTTCGCCCATTACTTCTCCGGTGACTGATAAAAATTCAGCCGAATCAGACAGGAGTTCCCTGAGGCAGTGCTCCTCCTCCTCCTTTACAGAAGAATTCACCTAAACCAGCAACTAACTCAACACCAAACTCTTCAATGTGGAGGGGGGGGAGGGGGAGGAGAGTGTGATTCAAATGGCACAATCCCAGCCCCTGTTTCTTGAAGCAACTAGCTTTCGGAACGCTGCCCCTTCATCAGCGCTCCGAAAGCTAGTGGCTTGGGCTGCCAAATAAATCTGTTGGACTTTAAGGTGGTGTTGTGAGATTTCTTACTGTGTTTACCCCAGTCCAACGCCGGCATCTTGAAGCAATCTCAGATAAATGTTCTTTGGACCACAGCTAGATCCACAGCGATAGATTATCCGGTGGATGTAACAATGTTTATGTACAGAGTGAATATTGACATCCCTGTGTCAGCAAATGATTTGATTTATTATTGTCATATGTATTAGTATACAGTGAACAGTATTGTTTTTTGCGTGGCTATACAGACAAAGCACACCGTTCATCGAGAAAGAAAGGAGAGAGTGCAGAATGTAGTGTTACAGTCATAGCCAGGGTGGAGAGAACAATTGCGCGATATATGGTCAGACTTGCAGCAAACAGAGTCTATTTAAACAGAGTCTATATGGAGTACAGCAAACAGAACTCAGGACCTGAACCACATCAACTGACTCTCTCAAAAACAGCGTGATTTCCCCAGCAAATACAGTCAGTGATTTTGATTTGATTTGATTTATTATTGTCACATGTATTAACATAGTGAAAAGTATTGTTTCTTGCACACTATACAGACAAAGAATACTGTTCATAGAGAAGGAAGCGAGACTGCAGAATGTAGTGTTACAGTCATAGCTAGGGTGCAGAGAAAGAGCAACTTAATGCAAGATAGGTCCATTCAAAAGTCTGATGGCAGCAGGGAAGAAGCTGTTCTTGAGTCGGTTGGTACGTGACCTCAGACTTTTGTATCTTTTTCCTGACGGAAGAAGGTGGAAGAGAGAATGTCCAGGATGTGTGGGGTCCTTAATTATGCTGGCTGCTTTGCCAAGGCAGCGGGAAGTGTAGACAGAGTTAATGGATGGGAGGCTGGTTTGTGTGATGGATTGGGCTACATTCATGACCTTTTGTAGTTCCTTGCGGTCTTGGGCAGAGCAGGAGCCATATCAAGAATTTGATACAACCAGAAGGAATGCTTTCTTTCTGGAGGATAGTTGTTCTTGTACAGATGCAAGACCCCTCCTGGGCAGAACTCATGCTCCAGATCTGCTGGCCGGCTGATTGGGCCATCAGTATTAGGAGATCACCAATCATCTTATTAGCACTCTGCCTCATAGCGCCAGGGACCCAGGTTCGATTCCTGGCTCGAGTCACGGTCTGTGCAGAGTCTGCATGTTCTCCCTGTGTCTGCATGGGTTTCCTCCGGGTGCTCTGGTTTCCTCCCACAGTCTGAAAGACGTGCTGGTTAGGGGCATTGGCCATGCTAAATTCTCCCTCAGTGTACCCGAACAGGCACCGGAGTGTGGCTACTAGGGGATTTTCACAGTAACTTTATTGCCTTACTTGTGACACTAATAAATAAACTTTAAACGTTTGGATGATGATGGGAAGAAATTAAAGAGAAGGGCAGTTTCGGTATAGCTGCAGTGAACTTTTCCAGAAGTTAAATTTAACCCCAAACCCCTCCCCACCCACCCCCCCCAAACCCCTCCCCACCCACCCCCCCCAAATCCCCAACCTCCAGGGCATTTTTTTCAGGCACATCCTGCGGCACTCTTTGACACGGGGAGGGAATTGGAAATTGGCACCGACTGCAATGTGGCTTCCAGTCACCAATCTATCTGCAGTGCTGTGGATCAAAGCCTTTCCGCACAAATGCTGGCCTTTACCCGCAGATATCTGATACCCAAGACTTGGTGAAGGCAGCCTCCCCTCAGTGTGCCAGCGAGTGTGGAGATTGTGTAAACAAGACTGTAAGCTCAGGTTATCTTGAAATGAGAGTGATGGCAAGGGTCATGTTTGATTATTTCTAGGTAAACCTATAAGTTAGTTAATATAAAATAGCACTGATTAGCAGATCAAATATTCCACTGAGCTCATTTCCATCTAACCAGCCGCCAAAGTCAATGATTAAAGAGACAGCCTCAATTGCCAGGTCCGTTCCCTGGAAGGGCCACTCCTTATTTAGATAGTGGATATTTAGCTCCTTTACTTGATTGCATTGTACTCTCCTGACTCTTCAAAATAGAACTCCAAGAATCCATTCAGATCTTTCTCAAGATAAAGGCAAAATACTGCGGATCCTGGAATCTGAAACGATAACAGAAAATGCTGGAACATCTCAGCAGGTCTGACAGCATCTGCAGAGAAAGAATAGAGTCAGGATGAACCTTCGTCAGAGCTGAGGGCAAAGAAAATCAGACAAGGTTTATACTATGAGGGTGGGGGAGACTGTAAATGGACAAAGGGAATGTAAATGGTGGTGATAAAGGCTGGGAAAGGTGCTAAGAGCGTCAGTTAAGAGATCAGAAAAAGGTAGAAGTTATTAACAGACAACCTGAGGAATGTGGCAGTTGGTTCTTTGGGGGGGGGGGGGGGAAGAGGTTTGAAGAAAAGATGGAGAGCGAGATTTCAGAAGTGGAAAAATAAGAATAAAAAGTTGATAAAAATGGATGAATGCGATGCAAAGAAAAAATGAAATGAAATAAGTGGAAATGGGGTGAAGGTGGGAGAGTTTATGCTCTGAAGTTGTTGAACTCAGTGTTCAAATTAATCTCAAGCCCACCTCTACACCTTCTCACTGTGTCCTCACCATCACTCTCTCCAGTTTTAACCTCCCTGTCTAAGGAAGGATAAACCTGTCTTAGAGGTGGGTGCAGCAAAACTCACCCAGTTGATTCAGAGTTCCTTATGAGGATGTGGAGATTCTGGCACTGGACTGGGGTGGGCACAGTAAGAAGTCTCACAACACCAGGTTGAAGTACAATGGGTTTATTTGGAATCACGAACTTTCGCCGCTCCTGCCTCAGGTGAGTGGAGAGGTGGGTTCACAAACATGGCATATATAGACAGAGACACAAGTGCTCAACATGGTGTTAGTGTGGAAGAATGTTGTTGTGATACATGACCAGCTCATGGTCTCATTGAATGGTGGAACCGGCTCCAAGGACCAAGTGACCTTCTCCAGCTCTTAGTTCTTACGTCCCCTCTTTCTTGCTTAGACTCGCTGTCACCCTGTAATTGGTGGTAACTGGACTTTTCAACACACATCTTCTACATTTCATTTTGTCATTGGGCCCCAATTTCAGGGAGGGGGGGTAGTGGGGGCGGTTGGGGTAGTGGGGGCTTTGAGGGGGGTGGTGGAGGTGGCAGGGGGATGGTTGGGGGGTGGGCGAGTGTTGGGGTGGTTGGGGGTTCGGGAGGTGGGGTGGTTGGAGGTGGTGTGAGCGGGGGTGGGATGTGGTTCTTCCCCACAGGAATGAGCTGTGTAAATGTGGCCTTTCTTCAATCTAATCTCTGTCTTCACAGATTTTCAAAAGGCCATTAACATTATTTACTTTTCGATCATTTGTTGGTAACTTATTCCAAGTATCTGTTAACCTTTCTCCTTTATCTAATGTGGCCTCACTTATATTTGCCTGACAATAGGCACACATTATTTAAAAATGTATGGGACTAATTAAAGCGAGTTAAATATTTATAACAGATGCAGATTCAGTGAATGAAACCTCATTAGCTTCAGGAGAACATGTTCATTCCACTAAAGTTTTGTCAGCACAATGATTTTAACCAACACTATTGGAGAGATTGGACACTGTGCTTTCTATGTTTGCTCTTGGAATTCTGCTTTAGCGCAGTCACTCTGACTCCCCAGATCCTTTTTCAACATTCTTGCTGGAGATTGGGAAAGGTCTCTATGCTTCTGGCAAAAGTTGCTCACAATCTTGTGGGGGAAATATTTTGTAATTTATCGCAGGTCACACATTCTGCAGCTTGGGTATGGCATAGATTATACACAGAACCAAACTCCATTTGCTCTCCTCACTTCAAACAAACTAAAGTCAGGTATAGATTCAGTTCAAATATAAACAGATGATGCGAGATAATCTCAGCAGGTCCAGCAGCATCTGTTGAGAGAGAAACAGAGTTAATGGCCAGAACTTTACCAGCACGCCTGTCCTGGAATCAGGGCGGGCGTGGCTCACACAACGGCATCCTCCGTTGGTCTCAGACGGGATCTTAGGAGCCCCTGGCATGCATGCTGGTAAAATTCCGCCCAACGTTTCAAGTCTATGTGACTCTTCTACAAAACTGAAGGGTAGAAATGTGATGAATGATATAGTCAGAGAGGGGGCGGAGGAGGTGGGCCTGAAAGTGTGCGGCAGAGCTAGGGAGAGGTTGACAAAGATGTTGTAGATATATATGACAAATTGGTTGTTAATGGTCGCATGAAGGACTGAAGTGTTAATAGTGACATGAAGGTCAGATAGCAGAATGTGTTAATAAGAGGACAAAGCTCAGTGAAAGCAAAACTGAGAAACAAGTGACGGGTGGCCCTGTGAGTGTGGGGTGGGATTGTATTGGGGCAAAGCAAGGAAATCGAAAAACAAAAAAAGAGTAATTTCTATCCCTCTTTAGTTCTGAAGAAGAATCATCCAGACTCGAAACGTTAACTTTGTTTCTCTCCCCACGGATGCTGTCAGACCTGCTGAAACTTTCCAGCATTTTCTGTTTTTGTTTCAGATTCCAGCATCTGCAGCATTTTCCTTTTTATTGGATTCAGAATAAAGTTCCGTTTACCCGTTACAGAAAGACTTGTGTTTGGATCACACTTTTCATAGCAATGGGATGTCCTGAGGCTCTGATGTTGGTGGAGATCAGTAGTGATGTTTATTTTGGAAATTGGATAACACAGTTTTTCCGAATAGAATGAAGCTATAAGGCACATGATCAAAATCAACAAACATGAATAATAATAACCTCACTCTAAAATTGATATTTCCATTAAAGATATCTAAAGTTCAGTGAATATATCTATTTGTACTCCAAACCAAACTCCTTAACAACTTTCCTTCGACACCCACTTGACTCCTCCCCCCCCCCCCCCCCCCCCCAAAGAACACAAGTTAAATAATTATCAGAACTTGGAAGATTAACCACTTAGTCTTGGTATTGTTTTGAAGATTTTCATAAGGGCTGAGATTTGTTGCACCTTCTGGAGTGGCTGTCCCTTTAAATTTCCACCAAATGTTCCACAGTTGTAGACTTACAGTTCAGCACAGGTCTTGCTAGTATCTTAAGCATAGCAACATCTGGCCAGAATTCTCCTGGTTCTAATGGCCTTCAACTGTGGAGTCTTACTTTGAAGAACTCTCTCTCCTTCTTTTCCCAGCTTGGCCATCTCAGAAGTCCAACTCTCAGGCAGTTGAGTCCTGCAGTTATCTAGAGTTTTAAACTCGTTTAGACAGCGCACAAAATTTCAACTGGATTCTGCGAGAAAGATATGGTTCCTGCAGCCAGTGTGTTCTTGACTAAACTACCTGAAAACAGAACCATACACAGGAATCCATTTGTCCCTGCAACTAACTTCTTATGTACCTTTGGTTTCACTATTGCTTATTTCTGAGGCAACTTGGTCACATGATCAGTTGCTGGAAGCAAGTTGCTTTTCACAAAAATCATTTCCATAAAAGCCTAGCTCGTAAAGAGATCATGCTCCCAATGTAATATTATAGATATTGGGCTATCACACCATAAATACTCTGTGGCCGATGAAGTGTTGTGACATAGGAATTGTGGCAACCAATTTGTTCACGACAAACTTTCACAATGTGATAATGATTGTTTGTTTGTACTGGTGTGGATTGAGCTGGAGACAATGACCAGGACACCAGAAAGAACTCCCCTGCTCTTCTTCAGAATAAAGCCCTCATATTGTCCCCGGAACGGACAGAGGAAGCTTTAGCTTAAGACTTGTACAAAAGACAGTGCAGCACACACTCCTCGTTACAAAGATGTGTGGGTTAGATGGATTGGCCATACTGAATTGCCCCTTAGTGTCAGGGGGACTAGCTAGGGTAAATGCATGGGGTTATGGGGATAGAACCTGGGTGGGATTGTGATTGATACAGACTCGATGGACCGAAAGGCCTCCTTCTGCACTGTAGGGATTCTATGATTACACTGAGAGATTATTTTTCATAGAATGAGACCTGAAGCTATAATCTTCTGATTCATAAGCACAATTGTTAACCCATGAACCGTAATTAGAGGCTCTTGTGATATTCCTCATTTCACACCTCATTATCAGGGATTCTTAAGTAAACTTGAAAGTACACAGGGTGAAGTGCAGTGGAGAAACAACATAAGAACGACTGTGTGGAGGGTATTTCTGCAAACGTATATCGATCCGATATATGCCGGCACTTTCTCCAGCCTTTGGGAAATGACACGTGTTGTTGAGTGGGTGGAGATGGGAGGCAAGGGAACCTCCAGTTAAATTTCCTGTCGGAAAACCCAGGCTGGTTTTGTTTTGAAGCCACCTCCTCTTTGCACCATATGTCACAGCTCTCACACTTGCTGCAGGAAAAATAAAAGGTGCAAAAGGTGGGAGGAGAGAGAAGCGAGCTGGTGGAAGTCTTGCTATTGCTGCAACGTTCTTGGGAAGGATGCCAATAGGGTAGAACCTGTTGTGATTTAATGCTTGGGCGGTTTGTGTTGGTTTAGAGCAGTCACATTAATATTCATTTGCACCAGATTTTGCCAACATGCTCCTGTTAGTTAGACTTATCGGAAAGTGTTTAAGCTTTAATAAGTTTTTAGCCCGCAGTGATGCTGGATATCAGCTCAGCAAGGATAACCAAGCGCAAGGGCCAAGCGTGTAGCTGCTTAATCCAATGGGACCAAAGAGCTGAGGAATAAACAGGAAGTGCTGGGAAGTGGAATGGTTTGCATTTGGGCGGCACGGTGGCACAGTGGTTAGCACTGCTGCCTCACAGCGCCAGGGACCCGGATTCAATTCCGGCCTCGGATGACTGTCTGAGTGGATTTTGCACATTCTCCCAGTGTTTGTGTGGGTTTCCTCCGGGTGCTCTGGTTTCCTCCCACAGTCCAAAGATGTGCGGGTTAGGTGGATTGGCCATGATAAATTGCCCCTTAATGTCAGGGGAATTTGCAGGGTAAATATGTGGGGTTTCTGGAATGGCCTGGGTGGGATTGTGGTCGGTGCAGGTTCGATGGGCCGAATGGCCTCCTGCACTGTAGGGATTCTATGATTCTATTGGGAGAGGGAGAGAAGAGTGGTAGGAGAGAAAAGGTTTAAAAAATTAAAGATTTGAAATTTTGAAAAAAACAGAAAATGCTGGAAATACTCACCAAGTCTGGCAGTACATGTGGAAAGAGAGACAGAGTTAATGGCTAGAATTCTCCAATCTCGTTTGTCCCACTACCACTGCCGATGAGAATGGAGAATTTGGCACTCAGCCAAAATTCCATCCACGCAGTGGGACTGGAGAATCTCAGCCTCGAGCGAGGTCGGAGAATTCCAGCCAATATTTCAGGATGGTGACCTTTCATCGGAAACGGGTTTTGTTTCATATTAAAGACTGGAAATTTTACATTTTCTAAAAAATATAATCACAAGCTGGGAGAATGAGAGTTCACATTTCACATTGTTTACTTTCTGGACAAGAGAATTTGATGGACAATCATTGATAATTATTACCTTGTAATGGTACTTACGCAGTTAGTTACTGGATTTAACTACTTGAGACAAGTGTAATTAATGTAAAAATACAACAACATCCAGAGTATCACCGTAACGCTGAGGACAAAAAGTCATTTTTAGAAAGGTAATGGCATAACAATGAAAATAATCTAGCAATTTGGGGTCATTCACTGTTCATTCTGCATCTCGAACTTTCTACAAATTGTATATTAATAACGGTGATCGTCATGTACAGGTTGTTAATTTTTCACAAGAATCTGACCCGCTGTGCAGGATTTCCTGGACGTTCATGCCTGCAGGATTTTCCAGTCCTGCCAATGGCGACCCCGCCCCCCCCCCCCCCCCCGGCAGGACCGGAAGACCCTGCCACCGGCCAATGGCAGGCCACCTCTGCCACTACAGAAAATGCCAATGGGGGGTGGGGGAGGGAGGGGGGGGGGGGGTGCTGTTGAATATCTCTCCCATTATATTTTACTGGATAAAGGGATGAATGCTCTCGTGTAGGGTTTTTCAAAGTGTGGGGGGGGGGGGGGTCATAACCTGCGCGTGGGTCGTGGGGACATTGAATTTAGGTCGCTGGGTATCCTGTTAAAAACTCGCGGATATTCTATCATCCTGTTCAAAAGAAAAGTGAAATGTCTAGTTCATAGCGTGTATTTGGTAGAAGGCAGTCTGATAATGAAGACTCCTCAACTCAGGTGTTGACATAACCAGTATGAAGAGGAAAGGTTTGCCTGATGCAATGCACGTTTTGTGCACTTTTTGAAATCAAAAGTTAAGGTGCATATTTAAATATACAGTAAATCGCATTTAGATTGCGACTGTAGCAGCAGTACTGCAGCTTGCCTGGCCAGTGGGTGATGAGGGGTGCCATTGTGTCAAAGTGGGTTGCCAGAAAAAAAGTTTGATAACCACTGCTCGAGTGTTTAAAGGCAGCACATTTCAGCTTCAACGACCACTCCCTCCATCCACACTGCAGCCACTCACCAAGCTTCCTCGGGCAGTACCTTCCAAACCCATGACCTCTACCACCTCGAAGGACAAAGGCACGGGAACACCACCACCTGCAAGATACCCTCCAATCCACACGTCATTCTGATTTGGAAATATATCACCGTTCCTTCACTGTTGCTGGGTCAAAATCATTGTTTGGTGATACAGAACTTGCGTACTACTGAAAAAAGAGACATACTGTCGAAGCATTTTGTCTTGCACTCATCAGAATGGCTAGCAAGAATACCAGTAGTGAAGGGAGCAACAATTTATACTGCATGAGAAGAGAGAGCTGATTGATTGAAAGAAGCGTTGGCATGGCGAATGCAGCAGGAAATAATTAGCTCACAAACTATTGTTCAAATTCAAACCAGGTAGGTTAGTTCTGATTGGTCAAGGGATTTCAGTATAAATTGTCATTCCCTTTACTATTGCTATTCTTGTGCCTGTCCTGATGAGTGCAAGATGAAAAGCTTTGACGGCATTTCTTTTTTGGGGGTCAAAATCCTGAAGCTCCCGCCCTAACAGCACTGTGGGTGTACCTACAGCACAGGGACTGCAGCGGTTCAAGATGGCAGCTCACCACCACCTTCTCAAGGGGCAATTAGAGATGGGTAATAAATGCTGGTCTGGCCACCATATCTTGGAAATTTAGACATTGCAACCTGCTGACATTGACGAAGGTTCGATCGCAGAATGAACCAACTTCCAATTGGTGATTCCCCACTTGCTGAGAATAAAATAAGTAAACGTCCTACAAAGTTTATTTTTATAAAAGCAGCTCGTGTTTACGTGATGGAAAGAACATCTTTGGATGTGTCACAATGTGGAAAGCAAACAGAGAGATTGTCCAGTGTGGGATGCCTGAAATCTTGATGGGTTCCGAGGAGCCTTTGAAAAGAGAGGGAGGGGTGGGCAGGTTGCTGCAGGTGTTCAAAGGTTTTGTCTGCACCAGTGGGGGAGGGGGGGCGATGGCAGGATAGAGAAACAAGAGGCTGGAGTTAGTGCATTATCAATTCAGTGAGGTTGGGCTGGAGGGTGGTCGGGGGTTGGGGAGGATGTAGGACTGGGAGAAGCTGTGGAAATAAATGAGTAAGAAATCTCACAACACCAGGTTAAAGTCCAACAGGTTCATTTGGAATCACGAACTTTCAGAGCGTTGTCCCTTCATCAGGTGAGTCACTCACCGAAAGCTCGTGATTCCAAATAAACCTGTTGGACTTTAACTTGGTGTTATGAGACTTCTTACTGTGCTTATCCCAGTCCAACACCGGCATCTCCACATCACGAAGAAATGAGAAGCTGGGACAGCAGCAGTGAATGGGTTAAAGCAGCTTGCCTGTTTTTGGTTGGATGTTTTAACTCATTGAAAGCGATATTCGAAGGGGTACTACAGGTTAAGGAATGTTCTGTTGATTTTATGGTCAATGTTCTCCTGTGCTGGAGATACCAGCGCTCGCCGTTCGGGCGATGTGTATGTGGTTGCTTTGTGAAATAAGTAGCAGGGGTATTTCCCATGATGCAGACGGCTGCTCAAATCTGGCCAGACTTTTCTGAATTGGCACAATAGTTAAACAAATTGGCCAAATTTCCTCCTCTTAATTCATCCATCCAATGGCATCTAACAGTCCGCTGTTTTAACAGAGACTATTTCTGGAATTGGTCCTGGCTTTCTATTCCCACTATTTGATCTGGAAAATAACTCGTATGCTCATTATTCGACAGAATTTCCTGACATTATAAAATCACGTCTTTGCCTCAATGGCTGTCCTGTCCTGCTGGGAATGAAACGGAAGACAACTTTATATTTACCGAGCAGCTATTACACCCTTCAGGTACCGCTCGGCCACTGAATCACTTTTACAATGTTGTCTCTGTGCAGGAACACAGCAAGGTCCCACAAACATCAAGGAGGGCCAGGTACATCTTGAGACCATGAGGGGCATTTTCCACACAGCCCCCACCCCAAGTGGCAGAGACGGTCTGCCATTGGCTGGCAGCGGGATCTTTTGGACCTTTGTTTCCAACATGTTTTCCCGTTGTAATGGACCTCCCGTTACTGGGAAACCCGTGGTGAAGTTTTCCATCAGCAGGAGCAGAAGATCCTGCTGGCGGGAATCATAGAAACCCTACAGTGCAGAAGGAGGCCATTCGGCCCATCTAGTCTGCACCAGCAACAATCCCCATAACCCCACATATTTACCCCATTCATCCCTCTAACCTAAACATCCCAGGACACTAAGGGGCAATTTACCATGGCCAATCCTCCTAACCCGCACATCTTTGGACTGTGGGAGGAAACCAGAGCACCCGGAGGAAACCCACGCAGACATGGGGAGAACGTACAAACTCCACCCAAGCCGGGAATCGAACCCGGGTTGCTGGCGCTGTGAGGCAGCAGTGCTAACCACTGTGTCACCATGCCGGAAACCTTTGGCCCATATTCCTGTCTCCATTTTGGTTGTTCTTTTGCTGGTTTTTTTTTGTCTATCCAACCATTCACACCTCCTCTGGGATCATCTTTTGCTTCTTTGCCTCTTACTTTTGGCTTTTGTACCATAAAACCTTTTGTCATTGAATCGCCCCTGTTCTCCACCCTATCACCGACCTTCCCCATTGTTCTTCCTTCTCCCCCACCAAACGTTTAAGTAACTGAGTATCTGACGTTTCGATCTTTCCTCAGTTCTGAGGAAGGATCATCGGCCTGAAACATCTCTCTGTAGATGGTACGGAACCTGAGCTCCTGAGTATTTCCAGAACTTTCTGTTTTTACTCCCGGTTAATACCTCATCCAAAAGAAGGCAACTCCCAACAACGGAATGCTTTGAAGTTCCAAAAAGGAAACATGCCACCATAGCTGATGTGGGAGAGAGCTGTGTGAAAACTGGCTGCCACGTTCCCTAAATAATAACAGAGAATCCAGTTGTAAAGAGTAACCGCAGCCCTGAAAGGCTGTTGATTATTTTCCCTTTGACCTCTCCCATGAGCCAGTGTCGCAGTAAGGTGAAGTTTGATAGAATTCCTACACTGCAGAGGGAGACAAATCTGCACTGACTCTTCGATACAGCATCTTACCCAGGCCCTATCCCCGTAGCCCCTCGTATTTACCCTGCTGATTGCCTTACCTACACATTTTTGGACACTAAGGGGCAGTTTAGCATGGCCAATCCATCTACTTGCATACCTTTTGGACTGTGGGAGGAAACCGGAGCACCGGAGGAAACCCACACAGACATGAGGAGAACATGCAAACTCCACACAGTCACCGAGGCTGGAATTGAACCCAGGTCCCTGGCGCTGTGAGGCAGCAGTGTTAACTACTGTGCCACCACTCCAAGACATTCTCCCCCACCTAGGGTCCTCTTTCTTCTCTCAATCAAGAGGCTTCATACATCATGGTGGCACAGTGGTTAGCAGTGCTGCCTCACTGCGCCAGGGACCCGGGTTCGATTCCTGGCTTGGGTCACTGTGCGGAGTCTGCACATTCTCCCTGTATCTGTGTGAATTTCCTCCGGGTGCTCTGGTTTCCCCTCTCAGTCAGAAAGATGCGCTGGTTAGGTGCGTTGGCCTTGCTAAATTCTGCCTCCGTGTACCCGAACAGGCACCGGAGTGTGGTGATTAGGGGATTTTCACAGTAACTTCATTGCGGTGTTAATGTAAGCCTACTTGTGACACTAATAAACAAGTAAAATAAATCAAGTTTGGCAAAAACCCTGAAATCAAACTTTCCTCAATTGTTGAAAACCCACCAAAGCTATTCTGGACACACTACTGCGGGAGTGACTCACAAAGTGTCACTCACAGTGACTACAATTCAAAGTAACTTGCTGATAAAGTGCTTTGAGACGTCACTGAGAGTTGTGACAGTCCACAGTATAAAAGCAAGTTCCTTTTCCTTAGTTTTTATCGCCTGTGAAAGCTGGTGGGCGACATTAAACTCAAAACTGACTGTTTATCACATTACCAAACAAAGCAGATCAGGCAAATTGTTGGAGCTTATCCCACGCTCTGTATGTGTCATTCCCTGATCCCTGAAACTGGAAATACTCTGCTCAGCCAGCTCCCTGTTTCTGAGATTGAGGATTCATCCCATCATCTTCTATCTCACTTCCTCAGGCAGGAGATGTTTGGAATTCCTCCACACCCTGCACCTCTCCCACCTCTCCGAGTCTTCAGCTTGTTAGAATGGAAACTCTGTGACAAAATCACTGACTGGCCTTCACCTCAATTTTTAAATTCTCAAATTTGTTTTTAAATCTTGCCCTATCTCTGTAATCCCCTCTTATTTTCGCAACCCTCCACAATCTTTGTGTTCCTTTCACTCTGACCTCTTAGCATTCTGGTTTTAATCACTCCACCATTGGCAGCTGTGGTTCATAGGAACCATAGAATTCCTACAGTGCAGAAGGAGACCATTCAGCCCATCAAGTCCACACCGACCACAATCCCACCCAGGCTCTATCCTCATAACTCTACATATTTACCCCACTAATCCCTCTAACCTATGCATCCCAGGAGACTAAGGGGCAATTTAACATGGCCAAAGCACCTAACCCGCATATCTTTGGACTGTGGAGAGGAAACTGGAGCACCTGGAGGAAACCCATGCAGACATGGGGAGAACGTGCAGACTCCACACAGACAGTGACCCAAGCTGGGAATTGAACCTGGGTCCCTGGCGCTGTGAGGCAGCAGTGCTAACCACTGGGCCACCGTGTCACCCTAGAGTTCCAGGGGCCTCCATCCTAATTCACTCCTTAAGCTTCTCCCCCTCTCTATCTAAAGTTCATTTATTAGTCACAGGTAGGCTTACATTCACATTGCAATGAAGTTACTGTGAAAATCCCCTAGCCGTCACACTCCAGTGCCTGTTCGGGTACACTGAGGGAGAATTTAGCATGGCCAATGTATCTAACCAGCACGTCTTTCAAACTGTGGGAGGAAACGGGAGCACCCGGAGGAAACCCACGCAGACACGGGGAGAACGTGCAGACTCCACACAGACAGTGACCCAAGCTGGGAATTGAACCTGGGTCCCTGGCGCTGTGAGGCAGCAGTGCTAACCACTGGGCCACCGTGTCACCCTAGAGTTCCAGGGGCCTCCATCCTAATTCACTCCTTAAGCTTCTCCCCCTCTCTATCTAAAGTTCATTTATTAGTCACATGTAGGCTTACATTCACATTGCAATGAAGTTACTGTGAAAATCCCCTAGCCGTCACACTCCAGTGCCTGTTCGGGTACACTGAGGGAGAATTTAGCATGGCCAATGTATCTAACCAGCACGTCTTTCAAACTGTGGGAGGAAACGGGAGCACCCGGAGGAAACCCACGCAGACACGGGGAGAACGTGCAGACTCCACACAGACAGTGACTCAAGCTGGGAATTGAACCTGTGTACCTGGCGCTGTGAGGCAGCAGTGCTAACCACTCTTGTCCTTTATTCTACTTAAAACCTTCGCTTTGAGCACACTTTCTGTTTGCTATCCTGATTGAGTTCAGCATCTGAATCATCTTCAGTGATGCTTCTGTGAACCCCCTCGGGTTGTTTAAGTGGCGAAAGGTACTGAACGGTTTCTCAATGGAAACAGCACAGTTTCAGTCCTGACTGAAAATGAACCGTCTGAGCACCTTGAACAGACGAGGGTAAAGAAACATTCAGTTAATGTGCTCAAAATCATGACTGGTCAATGCTTTTAACATTTAAGAAAAACTTGGACGGGTTCATGGATGAGAGGGGTGTGGAGGGATATGGTCCAAGTGCAGGTCAGTGGGACGAGGCAAAAAATGGTTCGGCACAGACAAGAAGGGCCAAAAGGCCTGTTTCTGAGCTGTAATTTTCTATGGTTCTATGGTTTTGACAGGATGGAAACTGTGTTGGCTGGCAAGGTTGATCGCCAGTCTGTACTGACTGAAGGTAAACGGCAGAAAAAAAGGCCAATAAGCAGATGAAAAGAATTTATTTTCTGTGGTGAATTGTGACCTGAAATGTGCAGCTTAACAGAAGTTTCAACTTTCAGATTGGGTAGAAGTTTGCACAGGGAAAATGTGTAGACCTAAAGACCAGGACAGTGAGACAATTTTTTTTTAAATTCATGCTCGGGACATGGGCGTTGCTGGCTGGCCAGCATTTATTGCCCATAGCTGCCCTTGAGAAGGTGGTGGTGAGCCACCGCCTTGAATCGTTGCAGTCAACGTGCTGTGGGTTGTCCCACAATGCCAGTACAATTATGACAGGCTGTATGACCTCCTGTGCTGGGCAATTCCAGGATCTTCTCTCTATTCAATAGATTCTGCTTTTACAGTTTTCACTCTTCACAATGGCCCAGAGCTGAATGTTGGCCCCCGCTCTCTCCCTGACTTAGATTGTACTGTCCTGTGCGTCAACAGCCCATTGACTATCACTCTGCATTGATTGGTCATCACTCTGTTGAATCCACTGGGCCTCTTCCAGATTTTCCTCTTGCAACGACAAACCCTTTCATTCATAAGAACATAAGAAGTAGGAGCAGGAGTGGGCCATCTAGCCCTTCAAGCCTGCCCCGCCATTCAATAAGATCATGGCTGATCTGAAGTGGATCAGTTCCACTTACCCGCCTGATCCCTATAACCCCTAATTCCCTTACTGATCAGGAATTCATCTATCCGTGATTTAAACATATTCAACGAGGTAGTCTCCACCACTTCAGTGGGCAGAGAATTCCAGAGATTCACCACCCTCTGAGAGAAGAAGTTCCTCCTCAACTCTGTCCTAAACTGACCCCCCTTTATTTTGAGGCTGTGCCCTCTAGTTCTAGTTTCCTTTCTAAGTGGAAAGAATCTCTCCACCTCTACCCTATCCAGTCCCTTCATTATCTTATAGGTCTCTATAAGATCCCCCTCAGCCTTCTAAATTCCAACGAATACAAACCCAATCTGCTCAGTCTCTCCTCATAATCAACACCCCTCATCTCTGGTATCAACCTGGTGAACCTTCTCTGCACTCCCTCCAAGGCCAATATATCCTTCCGCAAATAAGGGGACCAATACTGTACACAGTATTCCAGCTGCGGCCTCACCAATGCCCTGTACAGATGCAGCAAGACATCTCTGCTTTTATATTCTATCCCCCTTGCGATATAGGCCAACATCCCATTTGCCTTCTTGATCACCTGTTGCACCTGCAGACTGGGTTTTTGCGTCTCATGCACAAGGACCCCCAGGTCCCTCTACACAGCAGCATGTTGTAATTTCTTTCCATTTAGATAATCCAATTTGCTATTATTTCTTCCAAAGTGAATAACCTCGCATTTGTTAATGTTATACTCCATCTGCCGGATCCTCGCCCACTCACTCAGCCTGTCCAAATCTCTCTGCAGACCTTCTACGCCCTCCACACGATTCACTTTTCCACTTATCTTTGTGTCGTCTGCAAACTTTGTTACCCTACACTCAGTCCCCTCCTCCAGATCGTCTATATAAATGGTAAATAGTTGAGGCCCCAGTACCGATCCCTGCGGCACGCCACTAGTCACCATCTGCCAACCAGAAAAGCACCCATTTATTCCGACTCTCTGCTTCCTGTTGGATAGCCAATCCCCAATCCACGCTAACACCCTACCCCCAACTCCGTGTGACCCAATCTTCTGCAGCAACCTTTTGTGCAGCAACCACCTGCAGAGGTCTTAAGCAGGTCTGTGTTCAGTTTCATCAGCCATTGGCCTGCCCAATTAGATATTCTGTCCAAATGAGTCTCCAATTTCTGAACTGCCTCTTCTGATTTGATGGGGTGGCACAGTGGTCAGTCCTGCTGCCTCACAGCGCCAGGGACCCGGGTTCAATTCCAGCCTTGGGTCACTGTCTGTGTGGAGTTTGCATGTTCTCCCCATGTCTGCATGGATTTCCTCTGGGTGCTCCGGTTTCCTCCCACAGTCCAAAGATGTGTGGGTTAGGTTGATTGGCCATGCTAAATTGACCCTAGTGTCAGGGGATTAGCAGGGTAAATATGTGGGGTAATGGGAATAAGGCCTAGATAGGATTGTGGTTGGTGCAGACTCGATGGGCCAAATGGCCTCCTTCTGCACTGTAGGGATTCTCTGATTCTATGGCCTTCTGACTGATTTTCAGAGGGTACCATTTGGATCATTCAATTTCAGGATGGCATGCACTTATTCACCATCATTTCCATGACCCCCACCCAGCACCGCCACCTTCTGTTGTGGATTGGGTACCCAGTTAACCAGTTCCAATCATACTTCATGTACATTAAGCACTGGCTGCTTTCAATCTTGCCACAATCCATTGAAAGTTAATGCATGAGATTCCTGGCACATAGCATTGCTCACAGCTGGGCTGTGTGTCGGTGTAGACTTATATATATTTATATATGTGCGGGGGTGTCTGAGAAATTATTAAGTTGTCTCACCAAGTGTAACCCTCATGACTAATTCTGCTGCATTGTTACATTTGCAGCAGGGATGTTGCAGTGGGGCAGAAACCCCTGTCTATAATGAACCTGGGGTCATCCCAACGTGCTTCCCTTTCCAGCCAATAAAGTCTTTTTAAATTGCAGTCACTCCTGTAACATAGGGAGGAACTCTCCAATTCCGCCCACTCTGCTCCTTCTCCATAGCCTTGCACTTTTCATTTTCCCTTCTCAAACATATATCCAATTTCTTTTTATAGGTTGTGATTGAATCTGCTCTGAGCCACCTATTCATGCAATGCATTCCAGGTCACAACACTTCACTGTGTAAAAACATTTCCACCTCTTGTCACCTTGCCAATTATCTTAAATCTGCGTCCCTCTGGTTACCGACCCCCCTGCCAGTGGAAACAGTTTCTCCTTACTTATCCCATCAAAACAGTTCATAACGCTAAGCGCCTTTATTAAATTTCCCCTTAACGTACTTGTCAGTGAGCATTTGGTGCCTATCTCTCAGCAAGGAGAGTAGATTCTAGAGGTATCAGGGACATATCAGATATCATCCTCCTGTCACCATCGTGTGAACTGCTCTGTTTTTGTGGGATTGTTTTTCCGCCAGTTCAGGATCAGGTTCAGTAACAAAAAACTTCTATTTCCGTAACTGAAGCCAGTTTCAAATCAGGAGCGAAACTTGTGCCAGGTTTATAACTTGTTGCGGACAGGGCAGAGATATGGGATAATTTCCTCCTTTTCCCACCTCTCGATTGATGGCAACAAGATCTATTTTTGAGAGAGAGCGTTTTAACCCCTTAAGTGCTGTGAATTTTAAGAGCAGACGCAAAGCAAACTTTCACATAAGTTTAAATCAAAAGCAGGGATAAGCATTTATTTTCACTATCTGAAACATAATCACATACTTTCATTCACACTTTTCATTCACACAACACACTCGCGCGCGCACACATATATACACACACATGCACACATATATGCACACACATGCACACATGTACACACATGCACACATGTACACACATGCACACATGTACACACATGCACACATATATACACATGCACACATATATACACACACATGCACACATACACACACACGCACACATATATACACACACATGCACACATATATACACACACATGCACACATATATACACACATGCACACATATATACACACGCACACATATATACACACATGCACACATATATACACACACGCACACATATATACACACACGCACACATATATACACATACACACATATTTGCACACAAACATACACACACATGCACATAAATATACACACGCATGAAAGATGATTTTTAAAGATGTAGCATGCATTGATATATTTGCAAAGAGTTTTGAAAGTCACTATTCTACTGATTCTTCAAGTTGGTCGTTTGAAACAAGATGGGTGTGAAAAGAACGTTCCCCATCAGGGGAGAGCCTAGAATCAGGGGATCCAATTTTAAAATAAGGAGTCTCCAATTTAGGGTGGAAATGAGAAGAACTTTTTTCTCTGAGAGTTGTGAATCTTCAGACCTCTCTTCCACAGGAAATGGAGACTCCTTGACTAGCAAAGGAGTCAAAGGTGCAATGTGAGGCCACAATCAGATTAGCCATGATCTTATAGAATGATGCAGCAGGCTCAAAGGGCTGAATGGCCTACTCCTCCTATTTTGTATGTTCGTAAGAAACATTGCAGGCTTGAGAATCCTCTCTTTGCTGATGAACTCAGGATGGTTTATTACTTGCAGAGATAGGCTCTGGATTTTCCCCAGTTGCAGCTGGAGACAAGTTCCTGTGCTGAGGATATACCTTGCAGCCAAAATGAATTGGCCCCACCTATCTGCCTATGGTGGATTTTGGGTCTCTCTTTGGATTAGTAAGGTTTCTCCTAACAAGCCAGTTTCGGTCATGTGACAACAGTATAGATAATTCAATTGTCCACATAAATGGGTTGATGGTAAGCATTTTGACACATGATGCAGGATATCCCATCAACATTCCAGTCAGCATGTGACACAAGCACAAAGGTCAAGATGGATTTGGGAATTCAGGAACAGGTGAGAAGGCCAGTAAGTCCTACAGAGTTTCAGTCGACACTGTAAACTATTTTTTAATTCAACATGTGTCTTACACAGATCACTTCAAACGAGGGAGTTTATATTGTATTAAAATAGTTTGTGCAGAAATGTAATGTCAGCAGATTAGCAACATCACTGCAGGTAATGCACAGGGGAACTAAAACCTACGTAATGCATGTAGGCGGTTACTGTTATTGATGTGCTGGTTATCCTGGAAACATAATAAACATTAGTGATCATTATTAAAAACAAAGCCTTAATGTTAATTTCATTAAGGGCCCAGGTGTGAGTGGTTTGCGAATATTGGAGCCACGTTGAATTAATTCCTTGCCGAGGGCATCTCTGCTGCATTCAATATTGTCCTTCTGATTTTTTTAATGTGCAATGATGTCATTAATATAAGATGTGCGTATGGTTGGGGGTCAGCTGTGTCTGAGTGCTCCCTTATTTCTGGGTTACAAAGTTGTGCGTTTAAGCCCCACTTCCAGAAACTTGAGCACAAAATCTAGGTTAACCGAGGGAGTTATTTTTTATCCTTATTTTGGGCATCGATTACCCCATTCCTAATTGCTCTTGAACTGAATGGCTTGCTAGGCCACTTAAGAGCCAACCATACATCGCTATGGGTCTGGAGTCACATTTTTAAATTCATTCATAGGACATGGGCTTTGCTGGCTGGCCAGCATTTATTGCCCATCCCTAGTTGCCTAAGGGCAGTTGGGAGTCAACCACATTGCTGTGGCTCTGAAGTCACATGTAGGCCAGACCAGGTAAGGATTGCAGATTCCCTTCCCTAAAGGACATTAGTGAACCAGGTGGGTTTTTCCGACAATCGACAATGGTTTCATGGTCAACAGTAGATTCTTAATTCCAGATATTTTTTATTGAATTCAAATTCCACAAAATGCCATGGCGGGATTCGAACCCGGGTCCCCAGAACATTGGCTGAGTTTCCGGATTAATAGTCTAGCAACGATACCACGAGGCCATCCCTCCTATGTAAGGCAGACCAGGTGAGATTTCTTTCCCTGAAGGATATGTGCTCAGTTCTGGTCGCCTCATTACAGGAAGGATGTGGAAAAGATTGAAAGGGTGCAAAGGAGATTTACAAGGCTGTTGCCTGGATTGAGTGGCATGTCTTATGAGGATAGGCTGAGGGAGCTCGGTCTTTTCTCCTTGGAGAGACGTAGGATGAGAGGAGACCTAATAGAGGTATATAAGATGTTGAGAGGCATAGATCGGGTGGACTCTGAGGCTTTTTCCCAGCGTGGAAATGGCTGCTACGAGAGGACACAGGTTTAAGGTGCTGGGGTGTAGGTACAGGGGAAATGTTAGGGGGAAGTTTTTCACACAGAGGGTGGTGGGCGAGTGGAATCGGCTGCCATCAGTGGTGGTGGAGGCGAACTCAATAGGGTCTTTTAAGAGACTCCTGGATGAGTACATGGGACTTAATAGGATGGAGGGTTATAGGTAGGCCTAAAAGGTAAGGATATGTTCGGCACAACTTGTGGGGCCGAAGGGCCTGTTTTGTGCTGTAGTTTTCTATGTTTCTATATTAGTGAGCCAGATGGATTTTTACGACAAGAGACAGGTTCCATGGTCATCATTAGACTTTTTAATTCCAGGTTCTTATTAAATTCAAATTTCACCATCTGTCATGGTGAGATTCAAACCCAAGTTTCCAGAGCATTACCCTGCGTCCCTGGATTACTAGGCATCTCTGCTGCATTACCCCCAGGGACAGATAGTGACAATATCACGATATCACCATCTCCCAGCTGCACTGCTCAGTGCGTCATCGAGATCCTGTCTATTCTCTCAGGTGAATGATCCAATAGGAATATTGGAAAAAGAGCAAGACAGTTTCCCTCGTATCCAGAGCTGATATTAATTTTTCAAACCATTGAGTTTGATGGCCATTGTGGATGAAGCTATAGGATATTCTTTTATTAAAGATACAATCCTGAAGCATTGGAATAGAAATCAAATCATAAGACATCACCATAAGATGTCTTGCTGATCTAACTTCCTTGTGATGAAGATGATTGATGGGACTGAAGGTAATGGGTGAGGTGGACCTGGGTTTCTCACAGATCGATAATGGAGTTCATTTGGAAAGGCTGGTACTAAAAATAAAGCAAGTAGGAATGAATGGCAATATTTTACAATGGATGTGTAATTTGTTGATGGATAGAAGGTGTCACAGGGATTACCATCACTTTAGGGAATAGTTGGGTCCCGTGTGGGGTCTGTTTTGTGATTTTGATTTGATTTATTATTGTCACATAACAAAGAACAAAGAAAATTACAGCACAAGAACAGGCCCTTCCGCCCTCTAAGCCTGCACCGACTATGCTGCCCGACTTAACTAAAACCCCCTACCCTTCCGGGGATCATATCCCTCTATTCCCATCCTATTCATGTATTTGTCAAGACGCCCCTTAAAAACCACTACTGTATCCGCTTTCACTACCTCCCCCGGTAGCGAGTTCCAGGCACCTACCACCCTCTGTGTAAAAAAAAACCCGCCTCGTACATCTCCTTTCAACCTTGCCCCTCACACCTTAAACCTCTGCCCCCTAGTAATTGACTCTTCCACGCTGGGAAAAAGCTTGGTATATAACATGCAGTGAAAATTATTGTTTATTGCACACTGTACAGACAAAGCATATTGTTCATAGAGAAGGAAACGAGAGAGTGCAGAATGTAGTGTTACAGTCATAGCTAGGGTGCAGAGAAAGATCAGCTTAATGCAAGGTAGGTCCATTTAAAAGTCTGACAGCAGCAGGGAAGAAGCTGTTCTTGAGTCGGTTGGTACATGACCTCAGACTTTTGAATCTTTTTCCCAACGGAAGAAGGTGAAAGAGAGAATGTCCGGGGTACATGGAGTCCTTAATTATGCTGGCTGCTTTGCCGAGGCAGCGGGAAGTGTAGGCAGTCAATGGATGGGAGGCTGGTTTGCGGGATTGGGCTACATTTACAAGCTTTTGTAGTTCCTTGTGGTCTTGGGCAGAGCAGGAGCCATACCAAGCTGTAAGAATGCTTTCTATGGTGCATCTATAAAAGTTGGTGAGAGTCGTAACGGACATGCCAAATTTCCTTAATCTTTCTGAGAAGGTAGAGGCATTGGTGGACTTTCTTAACTATAGTGTCGGCAGGACAGGTTGTTGGGGGCATGTTCTCCTCTATGCTACCTGAAGTTGATGGAGTCGATCTCTTGTCCAATAGCTGCATTAATGAGTGAGAACGAAGAGTCACAAGCACGGTGGCTGAATTTGCAGATAAAATGATAAACTCCTTCAGCCAAACAGGATAAATTCCGGAGGTTTTCAATAAACTAGGAAATTGAGCTGATTGTGGCTGAGATAAACTGATGTCGGGAAATGCAAATTGCTTCGTATGGGAATAAAAATAAATGGGAAGGGATTCACAATGGGTTGTGAATCTGTGGTTTTCCCTGCCCAGTGAAGCAGTTGAGGCTACCTCATTGAATGTTTTTAAGGCAAGGATAGATAAATTTTTGAACAGTAAAGTAATTAAGGGTTATGGTGAGCGGGCAAGTAAGTGGTGCTGAGTCCACGAAAAGATCAGCCATGATCTTATTGAATGGTGGAGCAGGCTCGAGGGGCCAGGTGGCCTACTCCTGCTCCTAGTTGTTATGTTCTTATTCTAACTTTGATGGAAAGAAAATAATGAGCATGGAAAATAAAATCAATGTTGGATGAATTGATGATGATTTGTCGCTATCGCAATGCTTGGTTGTAAGTGAATAAACTGGATTGGATTTTGGGGTGTATTTACATGGTTAATACTGAGCTGAAACAGTGAGCTCATTCTGCCACTTTATAAATCATTGATGCAGCTGCAATTTTTACACAGTGTGTCCTTCTGGTCACTGCAGTTCTGAAAGGATGTTGCATCTGTTGGGGGGATGCCAAGCCATTGAGTGATTGGACTGTGAGGAATGATTCTGGAAATTGGGCGTGTTTTCTCCCCTCGGGAACTTCCGATTCCTCCTCTCCCATGTCTCATCTCCATCACCCCAAATCTTCCCAAACTCTTGCTGTCGATGCTCCACTCCCCAACTGTCACTCAATCTGTCTGTGGCTGGGAAGTGGAGACAATAAAGATGTTAATTAGCTCCATGCTGCTGTTAAATTCAGTATGTTTCCTGATCGCAACAACTCTCCCCTCCCCTCAATACTGGGGACTTTGTCTACATTCAGACAGGCGGTTGAAATAAGGGGGAACTGAGTAAGTACATACGGTTAGGATACTGCTTATGTGGAGGATAAACATCAGCATGATTCAGACGGGCTGAATGGCCTGTGCTCTAATTTCATTGTCATTCAATGGAAAGAGGTGAGATGATAGTTGTGTTTTAAGATTCTAAACACACTGCATCATGTGAGAGAGAGGACAGGTGGCATTTAACCTGACTATCACACTGCTCAGGCAAGGTTGAGAAGGTGGGGCCTTCAAGAGTAACTTCAGCGGTGCAGGAATCGAACCCGTGCTGTTGGTGTCTCCCTGCATCACGAACCAGCTGTCCAGCTAACTGACTCCCCACATAATATGGTGTGCTTCACATGGATGACCTTGTCCAGAACATTAGCACCAGAGGACAATGTGTGGGCTTGAGGGGGTAAACTAATCTGCAAAAACCAGGTTTCTGAGAGTGAGTTATTGACTGAAAAGACTTCATCCAAAAAAAAATGATTCAAATCCATTTCTGTCAGAAAATCATATTTTGGTTCACAGTTTATGAGGAATCTGAAACATTCGGGGTGAGATTTTCCAGCCTCTCAGCTGCGTGTTTCCTGACGGGAGGTGGCATGTTGTTTGCTAGCGGTGGGATTCTCTGGTCCTGCCACTGTCAATGGGAATTCCCATTGGTATCACCCCACACCAGTGGGGAACCCATGGGCAGGAGTGCGCTGCCGGCGGGTCTGGAGAATCCCGCCAGCGTGAATGGCCGGAGAATTCCGGCTGTTGTGTGGCGAGTGTGTTCGGAGAGGAACAGGTTCCCAATCCTCTCCTCCAATGGGGATTTCCTTGTGTCATGCCTGGATCTGTTTTGGACGCATTAATAGAGATTAAGCACTGTAATTAATCAATTACTCTGCTTTCGTTGTATGACACGACCATTCGAATGGTAGAAACTCTCGCAAATGTTGCAGGAATGCAGAGAAATGAAGGATTCACGTGTTTCTCTTTCTGGTTACAGCTGATGGATTGGAAAAATACTCAGTCGCAAACTCGGAAGGGCTGCCCCCTGTATCTGGGACACCGCCATTGAAACGCAAAAGCAAGTTGGCATCCATAGGCAAAATCTTCAAACCATGGAAATGGCGGAAAAAGAAAGCGAGTGAGAAGTTCCAGGAAACGTCAGCGTGTAAGTAACTCATTAATCCCGGCATTGTTAGGGTGCTCTTTATCTAACCTCACAGCCTGGCTAGGATTCTCTCTCGTAGAATACAGTGTAGAAGGCCATTCATCCCATTGAGTCTGCACTGACAACAATCCCACCCAGGCATTATCCTTGTAATCTCACATAGTCCCCCTGACACTAAGGGGCAATCCCACCCAGACCTGTTCCCCATAACTCCAAGTATTTACCCCGCTAATCCCCCTAACCTACACATCTCGGGACACTAAAGGGCAATTTAGCACGGTCAATCCACCTAACCTGCACATCTTTGGAGGGTGGGAGGAAACTGGAGCACCCGGAGGAAACCCACGCAGACCTGGGGAGAATGTGCCAACTCCGCACAGACAATGACCCGAGGCCAGAATTGAACCCGGGTCCCTGGCGCTGTGAGGCCACAGTGCTAACCACTGGGTCACTGTGCCACCCTCTCAGTGACACCTCAGCTCCATTGGAACATACAAGGGGGACGGATTCAAACCTCACTTCAGAGCTGCACATATTGGCCCATGTGTTCCTCTATCCAGATCTCCAGTTGTTAAACTTACTTTGGCCCCTTTAACTGCGGTGATGGTTTGCATTATGAGTTGGTGCCAGGTGGAACGAGCAGAACAACCTGGACAGGACATCTGCCAAGGGGCAAGCAACCACATATTTCCTTAACCAATTGGATTGAGAAAGTGGTGGTGAGCTGCCTTCCATTGTAGTCCATGTGGTGTGGGTACACCCACAATGCTGTCAGCGAGGGTGTTACAGGATTGTGACCCAGTGACGGTGAAGGAACAACAATATAATTAAGCCAGGAAAGATGAGTTAAGGCCACAAACCGATTAGCCATGACCTTATTGAATGATGAAACCGGATCAATGGCCTACTCCTGCTCCGAGCTCTTCTCTCATGATAACTCATCAGAATGATGTGTAGTTTGGAGGGGAATCTGCAGCTGGTGGTTTTCCCATGTGCCTGTTACCCTTGTCTCAGGTGGTAGAGGTCACAGGTTGAAAGGTGAGGTCGAAAGAGCCTGGGTGAGTTGCTACAGTGCATCTTGTCAGCGGTACACACGGCTGCAACTGTGCATTGGTGGTGGAGGGAGTGAATGTTTATGCTGGTGGATGGGGTACCAATCAAGCGGGGCTTCTTTGTCCTGGATGGTGTTGAGCTTCTTGAGTGTTGTTGGAACTGCACTCATCCAGGCAAGTGGAGAGTATTCCATCACACTCCTGACTAGTGCCTTATGGACAGACGTTGCTAAGTCAAGAAGTTAATTTTTCTCCACAGAATTCCCAGCCTCTGATTTGCTCTTGTCACCACAGTATTTATATGGCTAGTCTAATTCAGATTCAATTCCCAAGATGATGATAGCTGGGGATTTAGTGGTGGTAATACCATTGAATATCAACAGGAGATGTCTTGTTGGAGATGGTCATTGTCTGGCAGTTATGTGGCGTGAATGTTTGTTACTACTTGTCAGCCCAAGCTTGGATATTGTCCAGGTCTTGCTGCATTTTAGACATGGACTGCTTCAGTATCTGAGGAGTCGCGAATGGTGCTGAACATTGTGCAGTTAGCGGCGAACTTCCCCACTTCTGACCTTATGACGGAGGGAAGGTCATTGATGAAGCAGCTGACGATGGTTGGGCCGAGGACACTACCCTGAGGGGCTCCTGCAGAGATGTCCTGGAGCTGAGCTGATTCACCTTCAACAAACACAACCATCTTCCTTTATGCCAGGTGTGACTCCAACTAGCGGAGAGTTTTCCCCTGATTCGCATTGACTCCAGTTTTGCTCGGGCTCCCTGATGCCACGTTGTCAAATTCTGCCTTAATGTCAAGGGCTGTCACACTCGCCTCACCTCTGGAGTTCAGCTTTTTGATTTATGCTTAGACCAAGTTTGTAATGAGGTCAGGAGTTCAGTGGCCCCAGCAGATTCCAAGCTGAGTGTCAGTAAGCAGGTTATTGCTGAGCAGGTGCTGTCTGATAGCACTGTCGATAACACTTTCCATCAGTTTGCTGGTGATTGAGAGTAGATTGATGGGAGGGTAATTGCCGGGTTGGATTTGTCCTGCTTTTTGTGGACAGGATACACCTGGGCAGTTTTCCACATTTTGTGCTGGGGCCGGAGTTATAGCTGCATGGAGATGGAAGGCGTGAGGCTGTTTATTTTGGAATGACTAACCTAACTTGCTATGCAAAGTTTCCTTTGTGTCTACAGTACAGGAACGTCATCCCATTCTGTTCGTGTCTATGGTAAGGCAGCCTGCATTATTCTGCTTCTGAGAGTCCAACAATGGAGCAGCCAATCTCAGATAGATACCTCTGCATTTAATCACACATCCTCAGTCCTTGAAGTCACTCTGGCACTTGCACCTAAATAATGGTGAGCTCTGTTACCCTCATCCCTATTTAACAACAGTTCCTGACGAAGGGTCATTCGGACTAGAAGTGTTGGCTTGATTCTCTCCCCACAGATGCTGTCAGACCTGCTGAGATTTTCCAGCATTTTCTGTTTTTATTTGTTCTGATCGTACAGCTCGGTTCCCGGCGTGTTTTACTGTTGAAGATGCTACTCCTTTGATGATGAACAAAACTGGGTGTGTTGCAGGGATTGAAGAGTGAAGAGTTACCTCAGATAAACTCCTCAACAATTACCACCAGGAGCAATTCAGCTGCTCAATCGTTTCATAACAGCTCAGAGCCAATTGCTACATTTTAAAATAATTCAGGCACAGCAATTTGCCATTGTTCAGAGATGTGGTGGGGTTCTGTATAGATTCAAGTCTGACTTTGCAAATTGCTCTGTCAGTGCTTTAGTTGACGACTGAGACTTTGAAACGTTTTCCATTAACTCAGCAATTTCTTGGGTTTAAATTCACCTTCCCACTCTGGGAAAGATTTCTTCTGCACATAACGTGTCAGAAAGTTGTAAATGTCGCCTTTAAAAATCCATTTCTTTCCAGACGTAACATCTTCCATCTATTTATCCTTTCTTAGAGAATGCACTTTATGCTCATTAATTCCCTCCAGAGTTCATGTCCTCAGTGCCCACATGTTCCAGCCTGGGGGATTTGCGTGCCTGTGTTGTTACATTTTGGCCTTGTCCGTACTCTTCAATGCAGCAACTGTGCTTCCGTCAGTTCTTCAGAGACACTAGAATTGAAATCATGCTGAGAGTTTTAAACTGCAAACCTACTACCATCTCACAAATCAGTCCCATCTCTCAAATCCACCCACCCCCCCACTGCTATTTTAATGATTGCACATTTATAATTACAGCACAGAGCAACTTGAACACAATATTGTGTTTATTTCTCTGGATTCTCTGAATTGAATTCTGCCATCATGGTTTTATCTACATGCTGTCCCTCTGTGACATCATCCAAAAACACAGCGTCAGTTTTTACCCGGCTGTCCCTCACCCCAACCCCACCCCCCAGCTTCTCCAGCTCTTGTGCTTGTCCGATATCCAGTCCCAGAGAAGCAGGGTTTCTTCAGACTCAAGCCTGGGAAGAGCAACGTCATTGGCTCTGATCCCTCACTACCAACTCATCTGTCTCCCTAGCAACTGGCCGAGACTGACCCAGATTGTTAGCAACCTCGGTGTCATTTTGAACCCGGCTTGAGCTTCCTACGTCTGCAATATCACGAAGGCTGCCCATTTCCACCACCCTGCCTCAACTCATCCTCTGCTGAAACCTACACCCATCAGTTGCCTCCAGTATTAATGATTCCAACTTACTCCTGGGCAGACTCCCACCTTCTAACTTTGTAAACTTGAATTCATCCATATCTCTGCTAACCACATCCCAACTTGCACCGAGTCCTGTCCATTCATTCTTCCTGTGCTGCGAGACCTACATTATTAACCACCAGTTACTCAATGCTATGATTTAAAATTCTGAACCTCCTTTATGAATCCCCTATCTCTGTAACCTCCGGCAGCCCTATAAACCTTCTCAGATATCTACTTTCCTCCAATTCTGACCCTTTGACTATTCCTCCACTACTGCTGGCCGTGACTGCATTTGCTTGGGTTCTGCTCTGGAATTCCCTGCCTAAAATTGTCTGCCTCATTCCTCCTTTAGGACGCTCCTTAAAACCTTTCATAAGATCATAAGATCATAAGACATAGGAGCGGAAGTAAGGCCATTCGGCCCATCGGGTCCACTCCACCATTCAATCATGGTTGATTTCAACTCCATTTACCCGCTCTCTCCCCATAGCCCTTAATTCCTCGAGAAATCAAGAATTTATCCATTTCTGTCTTGAAGACGCTCAACGTCTCGGCCTCCACAGCCCTCTGTGGCAATGAATTCCACAGACCCACCACTCTCTGGCTGAAGAAATTTCTCCTCATCTCTGTTCTAAAGTGACTCCCTTTTATTCTAAGGCTGTGCCCCCGCGTCCTAGTCTCCCCTGTTAATGGAAACAACTTCCCTACGTCCATCCTATCTAAGCCGTTCATTATCTTGTAAGTTTCTATCAGATCTCCCCTCAACCTCCTAAACTCCAATGAATATAATCCCACGATCCTCAGACGTTCATCGTATGTCAGGCCTACCATTCCTGGGATCATCCGTGTGAATCTCCGCTGGACCCGCTCCAGTGCCAGTATGTCCTTCCTGAGGTGTGGGGCCCAAAATTGCTCACAGTACTCCAAATGGGGCCTAACCAGTGCTTTATAAAGCCTCAGAAGTACATCCCTGCTTTTGTATTCCAAGCCTCTTGAGATAAATGACAACATTACATTTGCTTTCTTAATTACGGACTCAACCTGCAAGTTTACCTTTAGAGAATCCTGGACTAGGACTCCCAAGTCCCTTTGCACTTTAGCATTATGAATTTTGTCACCGTTTAGAAAATAGTCCATGCCTCTATTCTTTTTTCCAAAGTGTACGACCTCGCACTTGCCCACGTTGAATTTCATCAGCCACTTCTTGGACCACTCTCCTAAACTGTCTAAATCTTTCTGCAGCCTCCCCACCTCCTCAATACTACCTGCCCCTCCACCTATCTTTGTATCATCGGCAAACTTGACTTTGACCAAACTGCCCAAAAATTATACGGTTAGCTTCTGTGAAGCGCCTTGGAATTCTTTACTGCTTTCAGGGTGCTAAATTAATGTGAGAGTAAGAATAATGGATGCTGGAAATTTGACTTGTGGACAGGCGGCATCTGTGGAGAGAGAAGCATTTAATATTTTAGCCCGAAGACGCTCGCCATTGGCCCAGATCTGATGAAAGATGATCAATTCTGGGTGGAATGTTTTGATTATTTTTTTCGATGTGTCAGCTGGGGCGGGGAAAGCGAGTGTAGCTCACCGACTGCGCTGATCGCTTCCCCGCCTGACGCTTTGACAAAGAGAAGTGGTGGGTCGGGTCCCACAACATCATGCCGGTGGGACAGGCTCTGAATGAGGCCACCCCGACCAGCAACTTAGGCTTTTAAAAGATCACAGGGAGCAGTGCCAGGCTACTGTATGGACACGATCCTCTCCCCCAAGGGCCGCATCTCTGCACCTCTGGTGGGTTCTACTCGGCAGGGGTACGTCATGGTGAACCTGTCGTGATTCATGGCATGCCAACGTGAATGGACAATCTAATGTGCGGGGATAATCAGATGTAGATACCCAAGGTGCATATACTGGGGGGGGGGGGGGGGGGGGGGGGGGGGGGGGGGGGGAGAAGAACGGAGAAATCCCACCAGCGTAAAAGCCATTTAGGGTCTCCCACTCAATTCCCAGCTCCCCTCGCCATTCGTACCTCCCGAAATTCCCAATCTCAATCTCCATAGACGCTGTCTGACCTGCTGGAGTATTGCCAGAATTTTATGTCTTTATTCCATACAAGTACCAGTGGTGTTGGCCTCATTGCTGCCCACATCTGGCCTAAGTTTACTTTAGCCAGCAGCTTCATCGTTTTAAAGGGCTCGATTATGTCACCACTCAGCAGCCGCCTTCCTAAAGCAAAGCGCCCCCAGCCTGTGCCATCCTTTTTGATAATTATCATCTGTCAGTTCATCTAAAAACAAGTAAAGTTTATTTATTGTCACAAATAGGCTGACATTAACACCGCAATGAAATTACTGTGAAAATCCACTGGTTGTCACACTCTGGCGCCTGTTCGGGTACACTGAGGGAGAATTTAGCATGGCCAATTCATCTAACCAGCATGCCTTTCGGGCTGTGGGAGGAAACTGGAACACCCAGAGGAAACCCACACAGACATGGGGAGAACGTGCAAACTCCACACAGACAGTGACCCAAGCCGGGAATTGAACCCGGGTCCCTGGCGCTGTGAGGCAGCAGTGCTAACCACTGTGCCACCATGCCGCCTGTGAATCGATTTTGCACCTTCTCCGGTCTCTCTATGTCCTTTGCCATAACCGGAACTCTACACTAGAGTGCCATTTAACCAAGACACTGGCCTGAAGTCTCTGATCCTGCCCCGCGGCTGGGATTTTCCAGTCCCGTAGGAGTGAATGAGCACCAGCCAAATTTTTCATTCTCGCTCGCAGCAGTGACGGGGCGAACAAAATCGGAGAGTTCCGGCCACTGTGCAAGTTTAACTTGATCTCTTTACTTTTCCATAGAACCAGGGTTATAGAATCCCTACCATGCAGAAGGAGGCCATTCGGCCCCTCGAGTCTGCACCGACTCAGCATCTTACAGGTCCCCCCTGCCCTATTCCCGCATGCAGTTACTGTGGCTGATCCACCTAAGCTACACATTTTAGGGGGCAATTTAGCACGGTCAATCCACCGTTATTTCCAACTCCATCCCTCCAGAAAGAAACACCAGTACTTTGCACAATTTGTAGCTTTATTAACCCCTGTTGCTACTTTTAATAATTTGAGAATCTGTATCCCAACATTGCTTTGACCAACCAGTCCATTTTTGCTGAGATTTTCGAAAGAATTTGCAGCCTCCCATTCTTCCTATCAGAATGCCTGACCTCACACTTAATTATACCAAAATATATTTGCCAATCACATGTCCTTTCTGCACATTTATTAATATCATCTTGTGTTCTGTTGCAGCCTTGATTTGTTGACTAAACAGGACTTTTTCTCACTGGAATGTTCAGACACTGAAATATGCAGTTCATGTGAATTCTCGTAAATTTAATTCTAAATGCAGAACTGGGCAGCCTCGATGTAAAGTTAGTCGACCATCGAGTGGGGCTCGGGATTAGAGGAAGCTTTCTTTCCACCCAGAGTCATGGAAACATGGAACAGACTGCCTTTGATGGGATGCTAGTTAATGCTGCCTTAATTAATGCCTTCACAAAAGGCTGCATTGAATATCTGCTTCAGAATAGGATTACAGGCTACAGGGTTAACTGTAAGCACAAAGGGGACAAAAATCTCGCACTTATGAACTGCTTTAGAATGTGCCAGCGTGCTCCTCTTCCAAGGAAATTACTGTCGCTACACAGCAAGATCCCACAAACCACCAGTTTTTGCTGGTGTTTCTTTGAAGAAGGCACCAGGAAGTGACTCTCATAATAATTCATGTGAATGCTTACCATCTGTGGGTATTGGCAGGTGGGATCTCCGGTTAAGATCTCATCCAACAGACGGATCATTTCAACATAAAGAACATAAGAACTGGGAGCAGGAGTTGGCCATCTGGCCCCTCGAGCCTGCTCCGCCATTCAATAAGATCATGGCTGATCTTTTCATGGACTCAGCTCCACTTACCCGCCCACTCAAGATAACCCTTAATTCCTTTACTGTTCAAAAATTTACCTATCCTTGCCTTAAAAACATTCAATGAGGTAGCCTCAACTGCTTCACTGGGCAGGGAATTCCACAGATTCACAACCCTTTAGGTGAAGAAGTTCCTCCTCAACTCAGTCCTAAATCTGCTTCCCCTTATTTTGAGGCCATGCCCCCTGGTTCTAGTTTCGCCTGCCAGTGGAAAAAAACCTCCCTGCTTCTATCTTATCTATTCCCTTCATAATCTTATATGTTTCTATCCGATCTCCCCTCATTCTTCTGAATTCCAATGAGTACAGTCCCAGTCTACTCAGTCTCTCCTCTTAAGCCAACCCTCTCAACTCTGGAATCAACCTTGTTAATCTCCTCTGCACCCCTCCAGTGCCAATACATCTTTTCTCAAATAAGGAGACCAAAACTGTACACAGTACTCCAGCTGTGGCCTCACCAGCACCTTATACAGCTGCAACATAACCTCGCTGTTTTTAAACTCCATTCTTCCAGCAATGAAGGACAAAGTTCCATTTGCCTTCTTTATTACCTGCTGCACCCGCAAAACCAATTTTTTGTGATTCATGCACAAGGACACCCAGGTCCCTCTGCACAGCAGCATGCCCTACTCAAACTGCCCTACTAAATACCACACCCTCAGACATGTTCAAGTTTAAATGGAATTCTTGCTGGGAGACAGAACCGATTCATTAATGTCACTTGGTTAGTTTTGATTCTGAGAGGCCACATATCTTCAGCCCGCATTTGTACGATTCAGTCCAGCTCACTAGCAGCTCACCTGCAGACCCAGTCCATGGGCTGATGATAGTGTGACTGTGGTATGAGGAGTCTGGAGCTGGATTGCAAACTACATAAATACAATCTCGTCCAATGTCATTTTGACCTGTCCATGAACCAAGTTTGAAGCGATTAATTGTAAAGTGTGATGGAATACTCTCCGCTTCTCTGGATGAGTGCAGCTCCAACAACATCTCGGCACTATCCAGGACAAAGCAATCCGTTTGATTCGCGCACCATCAACAAAACATTCACTCCCTTCCTGCATGGTAGCAGTCGTATATTTCATCTAGAAGATGCTCTTCAGTAATTCACTAACACTCCTTTGACAGCAACTTCTAAACCATCTAGAAGGACAAGGGCAGCAGATGCATGGGAACACCATCAGCTGCAAGTTCCACTCCAAGCCACTCACTATCCTGACTTGGAAATATATTGCCATTCCTTTGCTATCATTGGGTCAAAATCCTGGAACTCCCTCCCTAACAGCACTGTGGGTGTACCTACACCACACAGACTGCAGCGGTTCAAGAAGGCAGTTCACCACCATCTTCTCAAGGGCAATTATGTAATGGCCAATCAATGCCAGTCTATCCATAAATACAAACATTCTATGACATGATTTTTTTGAAAGAAATGTCTATTTGTGATATCTCTCTGTTACTGCATCACTGTGACACCTGTTCCACCTACATCAGAATCTTTTTTTCAGTTTCTGTTGAGTGAAACTCATTGATTTGTGCTAAATGATGGTCAGAGGCTATTGTGACATTCCCCCTGTCAAGAACTGAATTGAGATTGCCCTGACTGATTGCATATAGATCAGTGATCTCTGTCAACAGCCTAAATTGGGTATGATACAGATCCTGACACTAATCCACTGTGCTCCCATCTCCTCCAGAAGTTAATTCCTTCCTTTCAGCCTGTTGCGCATAAAGACATATTCCAACAGCGGTGTCCGTTCGATGGACTTTATGAGAATGTGTGTGCCTTGGAATTGAGGTTTTACAGATGATGCATTTATCACTGTTGCAAACCCTGAGCTTGCACCATCTGTTATTGGGGAACTCTCTGAATGTTGACGGCACGATGGCACAGTGGTTAGCACTGCTGCCTCACAATGCCAAGGACCTGGGTTCAATTCCGGCCTCGGGTCACTGTTTGGGTGGTGTTTGCACATTCTCCCTGTGTCTGCGTGGGTTTCCTCCGGGTGCTCCGGTTTCCTCCCACAGTCCAAAGATATGAGGTTAGGTTGATTGGCCATGCTAAATTGACCCTAGTCTCATGAGGATTAGTAGGGTAAATATGTGGGTTATGGGGAATAGGTGCCTGGGTGGGATTGTGTTTGGTGCAGACTCAATGGGCTGAATGGCCTCCTTCTGCACTGTAGGGATTCTATGTTTCTCTGACAATCGCAAGATATTGTTTATTGATTTGCTGCATTGAAATCTTTCTCTTTCTCGCTTCCCCCTATTTTGGCCAGTGTTGGAGAGGAAAATATCAACCAGACAGAGTCGTGACGAGCTGATAAGGAGAGGCGTTCTCAAGGAGATTCCTGATCAGGGTGAGTCCCACAAATAGGAGATTCCCATCGTGTCGAAACATCCCAGGGGGTAACCTCTTGTGCTGGCTAGGCAGTAGATGTGGGAGAAAGCTATGCACTTTGGCAACATTCATGAATAATGTATCCTTGGGAAACTTAAGACAATAAAGTATGACGGTTCTTTTGTCTGCATTTAACATGCAGTCATGATGCGGAGATGCCGGCGTTGGACTGGGGTAAACACAGTAAGAAGTCTCACAACACCAGGTTAAAGTCCAACAGGTTTATTTGGTAGCAAACGCCACCAGCTTTCGGAGCACTGCCCCTTCGTCAGGTGAGTGGGAGTTCTGTTCACAAACAGGGCATATAAAGACACAAACTCAATTTACAGAATAATGATTGGAATGCGAGTCTTTACAGCTAATCAAGTCTTAAAGGTACATACAATGTGAGTGGAGAGAGCATTAAGCACAGGTTAAAGAGATGTGTATTGTCTCCAGACAGGACAGTTAGTGAGATTCTGCAAGTCCAGGCAAGTGGTGGGGGTTACACATAGTGTGACATGAACCCAAGATCCCGGTTGAGGCCGTCCTCATGTGTGCGGAACTTGGCTATCAGTCTCTGCTCAGCGACTCTGCACTGTCATGTGCCGTGAAGGCCGCCTTGGAGAACACTTACCCGAAGATCAGACACCGAATGCCCGTGACTGCTGAAGAGTTCCCCAACAGGAAGAGAACAGTCTTGCCTGGTGATTGTCGAGCGGTGTTCATTCATCTGTTGTCGTAACGTCTGCATGGTTTCCCCAGTGTACCATGCCTCGGGACATCCTTTCCTGCAGCGTACCTGGTGGATGGTGTTCTCACATGAGATGATGGCATCCGTGCCGATAGAACATAGGAAAACAACAGCACAAAACAGGCCCTTCGGCCCCACAAGTTGTGCCGAACATATCCCTACCTTTTAGGCCTACCTATAACCCTCCATCCTATTAAGTCCCATGTACTCATCCAGGAGTCTCTTAAAAGACCCTATTGAGTTTGCCTCCACCACCATTGACGGCAGCCGATTCCACTCGCCCACCACCTTCTGTGTGAAAAACTTCCCCCTAACATTTCCCCTGTACCTACCCCCCAGCACCTTAAACCTGTGTCCTCTCGTAGCAGCCATTTCCACCCTGGGAAAAGGCCTCTGAGAGTCCACCCGATCTATGCCTCTCAACATCTTATATACCTCTATTAGGTCTCCCCTCATCCTACGTCTCTCCAAGGAGAAAAGACCGAGCTCCCTCAGCCTATCCTCATAAGGCATGCCACTCAATCCAGGCAACATCCTTGTAAATCTCCTTTGCACCATTTCAATCTTTTCCACATCCTTCCTGTAATGAGGCGACCAGAACTGAGCACAGTACTCCAAGTGGGGTCTGATGAGGGTCTTATATAGCTGCATCATTATCCCCGGACTCCTAAACTCAATCCCTCGATTGATAAAGGCCAGCACACCATACGCCCTCTTAACCACCTCCTCCACCTGCGAGGCCGATTTTAGAGTCCTATGGACCCGGACCCCAAGGTCCTTCTGATCCTCTACCGTACTAAGAGTCTTTCCCTTTATATTGTACTCCTTCATCCCATTTGACCTGCCAAAATGGACCACGACACATTTATCTGGGTTGAAGTACATCTGTCACTTCTCCGCTCAGTCTTGCATCCTATCTATGTCCCTCTGTAACTTCTGACATCCCTCCAGACTATCCACAACCCCACCAACCTTCGTGTCGTCGGCAAACTTACCAACCCATCCCTCCACTTCCTCATCCAGGTCATTTATGAAAATGACAAACAGCAAGGGTCCCAGAACAGATCCCTGGGGCACACCACTGGTGACCGACCTCCATTTAGAAAAAGACCCATCTATATCCACTCTCTGCCTCCTTTGGGCAAGCCAGTTCTGGATCCACAGGGCAGCAGCCCCTTGGATCCCATGCTCTCTCACTTTTTTTAGAAGCCTTGCATGGGGGACCTTATCGAACGCCTTGCTAAAATCCATATAAACCACATCGACCGCTTTCCCTTCGTCAATGTGTTTAGTCACGTTTTCGAAGATGATCCGGCACGTCTTGCAGAGGTTGTTGTGGCAGGGTTGTGTGGTGTTGTGGTCACTGTTCTCCTGAAGGCTGGGTACTTTGCTGCGGACAATGGTCTGTTTGAGGTTGTGCGGTTGTTTGAAGGCAAGAAGTGGGGGTGTGGGGATGGCTTTGGCGAGATGGTCGTCTTCATCAATGACATGTTGAAGGCTCCGGAGAAGATGTCGTAGCTTCTCCGCTCGGGGAAGTACTGGACGACGAAGGGTACTCTGTCCACCGTGTCCCGTGTTTGTCTTCTAAGGAGGTCGGTGTGGTTTTTTGCTGTGGCGCGTCAGAACTGTCGATTTGATGAACCGAGCGCCATATCCTGTTCTTATGAGGGCATCTTTCGGCGTCTGGAGGTGTCTGTTGCGATCCTCCTCATCCGAGCAGATCCTGTGTATACGGAGGGCTTGTCCGTAGGGGATGGCTTCTTTAACGTGTTTAGGGTGGAAGCTGGAGAAGTGGAGCATTGTGAGGTTATCCGTGGACTTGCGGTACAGTGAGGTGCTGAGGTGACCGTCCTTAATGGAGATGCGTGTGTGCGAGAATGCAACCGATTCCAGAGAGTAGTCTATGGTGAGTCTGATGGTGGGATGGAACTTGTTGATGTCATCATATAGTTGTTTCAGTGACTGTTCACCATGAGTCCAAAGGAAGAAAATGTCATCGATGTATTTAGTGTATAGCATCGGTTGAAGGTCCTGTGCGGTGAAGACCGCTGCCCTCGACTTGACATGTATGCCCAAGCCATCAGGAGGTGTGTCAACACCAAATTCATCAGCCGCACTCACAAGACCGCCCCGAACATCACCCAAGCACAACGCAATGCCATCCATGCTCTCAAGACCAACCGCAACAATGTCATCAAACCAGCAGACAAAGGAGGGGCCATCGTCATACTGAACAGAATGGATTACTGCAAAGAAATGTACCGACAACTGAACAACGAGGAACACTACAGACAGTTACCCACAGGTCCGACCAAAGAACACACCCGTCAACTCAACACTCTGATCAAGACCTTTGATCTGGACCTTCAGAGCACCCTCCGTGCTCTCATCCCACATACTCCCTGCATTGGAGATCTCTACTGCCTCCTGAAGATACAGAAGTCAAACACACCCGGCCGTCGCATCGTATCGGGCAATGGGACTCTGTGCGAGAACCTCTCCGGCTATGTCGAGGGCATCCTGAAACCCATTGTACAAAGAACCCCCAGCTTTTGTCGTGACACTACGGACTTCCTACAGAAACTCAGCACACATGGAGCAGTTGAACCAGGAGCACTCTTCGTCACAATGGATGTCTCGGCACTCTACACCAGCATCCCCCACGATGATGGCATTGCTGCAACTGCCTCAGTACTCAACGCCGACAACTGCCAGTTTCCAGATGCAACTTTACAACTCATCCGCTTCATCCTGGACCACAATGTCTTCACCTTCAACAACCAGTTCTTCATCCAGACACATGGAACAGCCATGGGGACCAAATTTGCACCTCAATATGCCGACATCTTCATGCACAGGTTCGACCAAGACTTCTTCACTGCACAGGACCTTCAAATGATGCTATACACTAGATACATTGATGACATTTTCTTCCTTTGGACTCCTGGTGAGCAATCACTGAAACAACTATATGATGACATCAAGTTCCATCCCACCATCAGACTCACCATGGACTACTCTCCGGAATCGGTTGCAATCTTGGACACGCGCATCTCCATTAAGGACGGTCACCTCAGCACCTCACTGTACCGCAAGCCCACGGATAACCTCACGATGCTCCACTTCTCCAGCTTCCACCCTAAACACGTTAAAGAAGCCATCCCCTACGGACAAGCCCTCCATATACACAGGATCTGCTCAGATGAGGAGGATCGCAACAGACACCTCCAGACGCTGAAAGATGCCCTCATAAGGACAGGATATGGCGCTCGGTTCATCAATCGACAGTTCTGACACGCCACAGCGAAAAACCGCACCGACCTCCTCAGAAGACAAACATGGGACACAGCGGACAGAGTACCCTTCATCGTCCAGTACTTCCCTGGGCGGAGAAGCTACGACATCTCCTCCGGAGCCTTCAACATGTCATTGATGAAGACGAACATCTCACCAAGGCCATCCCCACACCCCCACTTCTTGCCTTCAAACAACCGCACAACCTCAAACAGACCATTGTCCGCAGCAAACTACCCAGCCTTCCGGAGAACAATGACCACGACACCACACAACCCTGCCACAGCAACCTCTGCAAGACGTGCCGGATCATCGGCACGGATGCCAACATCTCACATGAGAACACCATCCACCAGGTACACGGTACATACTCTTGCAACTCGGCCAACGTTGTCTACCTGGTACGCTGCAGGAAAGGATGTCCCGAGGCATGGTACATTGGGGAAACCATGCAGACGCTACGACAATGGATGATGAACACCGCTCGACAATCACCAGGCAAGACTGTTCTCTTCCTGTTGGGGAACACTTCAGCGGTCACGGGCATTCGGCCTTTGATCTTCGGGTAAGTGTTCTCCAAGGTGGCCTACACGACAGCGCAGAGTCGCTGAGCAGAAACTGATAGCCAAGTTCCGCACACATGAGGACGGCCTCAACCGGGATCTTGGGTTCATGTCACACTATCTGTAACCCCCACGACTTGCCTGGACTTGCAAAATCTCACTAACTGTCCTGTCTGGAGACAATACACATCTCTTTAACCTGTGCTTAATGCTCTCTCCACTCACATTGCCTGTACCTTTAAGACTTGATTAGCTGTAAAGACTCGCATTCCAATCATTATTCTGTAAATTGAGTTTGTGTCTTTATATGCCCTGTTTGCTGTTTGTGAACAGATCTCCCACACACCTGACGAAGGAGCAGCGCTCCGAAAGCTCATGCCGTTTGCTACCAAATAAACCTGTTGGACTTTAACCTGGTGTTGTGAGACTTCTTACTGTGTTTAACATGCAGTCCAATGAGGTGTGGAACCAAATCCCATTTGCCCTTTCAGGTGAAGAAAAGCTGGGAGTTTTCTCTGGTAACCTTGTCAATGCCTATCCTTGAACTAGCATCACCAAAACTAATCATCTCGCCATTGTCACATTGTTGTTTGTAGCATCTTGCTGTATATAACTTGTTAATCATGCTTCCTGCTTTACAATAGTGACTACACAACTTCACTGGATGCAGAGTTTGGAGGTTGTGAAAGATGCGATTTAAAAAATGCCAGCCTTTTTTCTTTGTCCTGTCCGTTCCTTCCATCATCCATTCCTCCTTTCACCTGTGTTACCCTCAAGGTTTACAGTTGCCTCTGAGTGACTAAAAAACACTCCACTTTCAGTGAAGTCAACTCTCTCTCTTTCGGGAGCAGTTTTCAAGAGGAAATGCATGGCAGCCCCAACTTGCTGGTCGCTACATTATTCTCCGCAGTTCCTGAGAGCCGTAGCTTTCAGGAAGCCAGTGGTTTGCAAGTTCGTGCCAGAACTGGGGACCAGCCTAAGGCCTTTAACATCAAACTGGAGTGAGCCAGGAGGGCCAGGCCCTTTCAGTGTGAGACACTCCGCAGCCAGAATACTCGGGACACGACTACACAACAAGAATTGCACGTTCTTTCTCGAACATTCAGAAATGTTGAGTACTCAGGAAGGTTTGCTAAAAATGGATGTTGTGTGGACCAATCAGTGAAATACTATTGCAAGCCCTCAGTGCCTCTCCACGCTGACTCCACTTCCTCAGAGTCTGCATTCATCACCTTTTCTGTGTTGTGCGGTGCTAAGCTTCACCTCTGTGTAAACTTTGGTCAACATTTCCTGTTTCAATTTCCTCTCTTTCACAGTTGAGATTGTCAGAAAGCGATGGCTTTTTTTTCCCCTCTAGCTTTCAGCCTTTTGAAGAAAAATAAATAAATTCTAGCAGGAGAGCTTTCCTCTCCCTGGGCGTGTGAACTTTGGTTAATATAATTCTCACGAACCTGCTCCTTTTAACCTGTTCTTAGTAAAGGCTGAATCCACACTCCACAGCTGGTGTAAGCCCAGGAGGGGAACTCCTGGAGGAACGTATTGCAGCTGGAGTTTCAGCAGTGAATGTTTTAAACGACTGTGCACACATTTGGTTGTTTAGATCAATAAATCCCTTTGATTTTAATTCTTCCCAATGGTATTGCTGCCTAAGATTTTTTTTTGTGAAAGAAGACTTGCATTTATATAGTGTCTCATGTCAATTTAAAGCTACTGTAGTGTGCAAGCCGGGTCCCCATTGTAATTGAGGTAATGCCAATTTGTGCACAGCAAGCCCTAACAAACAGCCACACTCTGTTTCAGTCATGATTATTAAGTGAATAAATATTAAACTGGGCCAACTTGCATTTATATAGCGCCTTTAATTTAGCAATATTTCCCAAGGTGCTTCACAGGAGAATTATCAAAGAAAATATGACACCAATCTACCTAAGGAGATATTTTGCTAACCAAAATCTTGGTCAAAGAGGTAGGTTTTCAGAGACCTCATAAAGAATGAAAGAGAGGTGGAGAGGTTTAGAGAAGGAATTCCAGAGCTTGGGGCCCAGACAGCTGAAGGCACAGCCACCGATGGTGGAGCGATTAAAATCAAGATTGCACGAGAGGCCAGAATAAGAGGAGTGCAGAGATCTCAGAGATTTGTAGGGCTGAAGTAAAGTTGAAGTTTATTTATTAGGCTCACGTTGACACTGCAATGAAGTTACTGTGAAAATTCCCTGGTTGCCACACTCCGGCGCCTGTTCGGGTACACTGAGGGAGAATTTGGCATGGCCAATACACCTAATCAGCGCATGTTTGGACTGTGGGAGGAAACCGGAGCACCCGGAGGAAACCCATGCAGACACGGGGAGAACGTGCAGACTCCACATAGACAGTGACCCAAGCCGGGAATCGAACCCGGGTCTCTGGCGCTGAGGTGGCAGTGCTAACCACTGTGCCACCGTGCCACCTCTTCATTGAAATAGTGCCATGGAATCCTTTCTGTTCCTGTGGGAGCCCTTGATTTAACAAAAACAAGTTACATGTATCTAACGTTCCAAGGCACGTGATCTGATTGGATTTATTATTGTCACATGTATTAACATACAGTGAAAAGTATTGTTTTTTGCGAGCTATACAAAGCAAACCATTCATAGAGAAAGAAACGAGAGAGTGCAGAATGTAATGTTATTGTCATAGCTAGGGTGTAGAGAAAGATCAACTTAATGCGAGGTAGGTCCATTCAAAAGTCTGACAGCAGCAGGGAAGAAGCTGTTCTTGAGTCAGTTGGTACGTGACCTCAGATTTTCATATCTTTTTCCCAATGGAAGAAGGCAGAAGAGAGAATGTCCGGGGTGCGTGGGGTCCTTAATTATGCTGGCTGCTTTGCCGAGGCAGCGGGAAGTGCAGACAGAGTCAATGGATAGGAGGCTGGTTTGCGTGATCGATTGCGCTATATTCACAACCTTTTGTAGTTTCTTGCGGTCTTGGACAGAGCAGGAGCCATACCAAGCCGTGATACAACCAGAAAAAATGCTTTCTATGGTGCATCTGTAAAAGTTGGTGAGAGTCGTAGCTGACATACCAAATTTCCTTAGTCTTCTGAGAAAGTAGGGGCTTTCTTAACTATAGTGTCAGCATGGGTGGACCAGGACAGGTTGTTGGTGATCTGGACACCTAAAAACTTGAAGCTCTCGACCCTTTCTACTTCGTCCCCGTTGATGTAGACAGGGGCATGTTCTCCTTTACGCTTCCTGAAGTTGATGGCAACCTCCTTTGTTTTGTTGACATTGAGGGAGAGATTATTGTTGCCGCACTAGTTCACAAGATTTTCTATCTCATTCCTGTACTCTGTCTCGTCATTGTTTGAGATCTGACCCACTACGGTGGTGTCGTCAGCAAACTTGAAATCGAATTGGGAGGGGAATTTGGCCGCACAGTCATAGGTGTATAAGGAGTATAGTAGGGGGCTGAGGACACAGCTTTGTGGGGCACCGGTGTTGAGGATGATCGTGGAGGACGTGTTGTTTCCTATCCTTACTGATTGTGGTCTGTGGGTTAGGAAGTTCAGGATCCAGTCGCAGAGGGAGGTGCCGAGGCCCTGGCCACGGAGTTTGGAGGTGAGTTTCATGGGAATAATGGTATTGAAGGCTGAGCTGCAGTCAATAAATAGGAGTCTGACATACGTGTCCTTGTTATCTAGGTGTTCCAGGGTTGAGTGCAGGGCCAGGGAGGTGGTGTCTGCTGTGAACCTGTTGTGGCGATAGGCAAACTGTAGTGGATCCAGGTAGTCCGGGAGGCTGGAATTGATTCGTGCCATGACTAACCTTTTGAGGCACTTAATAATGATGGATGTCAGAGCCACCGGCCGATAGTTATGAAGACTTGCTGCTTGGTTTTTCTTAGATACCTGGGTGATCATCCCATTAGAGCATCATCCTCACCCTCAGTATCCTCAATGTCTCATTCACACCCTGACCTGCCTGATTGGTCTAAACATTTGCATCTTTGAATGAAAGAAATCCCTCTTCAGATCAGTCATACCCCGTAGTCCGCTTCCTCATTGGTCACTTTACCGTGATGATCCAGGCTTATCCTGGAACACATCAGAATTTGTCCAAATCGGTGGGACCCTCTGCCCTTCACCTCTGTCAGCGGAACTCCAGTTTTAACTCATGTTCAAGCCTCTTCTTATAATTTCCTGAAGCTTCGACGGGTGAGACGATCATCAAGTTGGGGGCATTTTTTTTTTAGACAGCTGTGCTTGGTTTGGAGTTACTGGCAGCTTCTCTGCTGGGATACAAATTTCATTGGTGGAGAAACCTGGGGCGGGATTCTCTGGCCTCCCCATGGCATCTTTCTTGTGGTGGGAGGCAGCGCGCCATTGGCGGGAACATCTGATCTCGCCGCTGTTGGTGGGTTTTCCCATTAGCTCCACACTCCACACCACCAGGAAACCTTTTGGGGGGGGGGGGGGCGTCATGGATAGTCAGAAGCTTTTTCCCAGGGTAGAAGAGTCAATTACTAGGGGGCACAGGTTTAAGGTGCGAGGGGCAAGGTTTAAAGGAGATGTACGAGGCAAGTGTTTTATACAGAGGGTGGTGGGTGCCTGGAACGTGCTGTTGGGGGAGGTAGTGGAAGCAGATACGATAGTGACTTTTAAGGGACGTCTTGACAAAGATATGAATAGGATGGGAATAGAGGGATACGGTCGCCAGAAGGGTCGGTGGTTTTAGTTCAGTCGGGCAGCATGTTCGGTGCAGGCTTGGAGGGCCGACGGGCTTGTTCCTGTGCTGTAATTTTCTTTGTTCTTGTTCTTTGTTCTATCCCACCAGCGTGAATGGCTGCACATTCATGCGGAGATGCTATGAATTCATGGAGTCATGAGATGGTTGGGATTGTGTGGCAAACTGTCACCAAACCTCTGTCATATAGAGCCCCTTCCTTCAACCTGTATCCAACACTGTAGTGTTACCAATGTTCCTTGCTGAGGAAGTCAAATACCAGAGGGAAACTTGTCCCACTGATCATAACTATTTTCTTTGTATTTTGAAATTGAGGAGAAAAAGCTACTGATCCCAGAAGCATAGAACTCCAGTAACACTTCTCAAAATTTAAAAATTAAAGATCTAGTAACAAGACAAATAAACGTCAGTACACAAAATTAAAGGTCTTTCAAAACCTCCCCGAAATAACCCATTTGGTCAGAACACACAAGTAAACACCCTCTTGGCAACAGCTCCCTTATATATCTTAAACTAGAACAATCATATAGTTTTACTCATGCCAAAACTGCTGTCCCTTTAATAAAGGTATACCACATGACTTCTCAAACATGTCCACTCTGTAATGGAAATCCAATAAGGTTCAAGAAGCAAGTTGCTCTCTGAAGGAAAGGGTGATATTTACCACTCAACCCTCCATGTGAGCGGTGGCCAGCCGGTGGCCGGTGGTGGGATCTTCTGACCCAGTCATTGTCAATGGGGTTTTCAGTTGTATGCACCCCACACCCCCGGGTAACACGTGGCAGGGGGTGCACCATCAGTGAGACAGAGATTCTGCCAGCGTGAACAGCTGGAAAGCTCCGACCAAAGGTTTCTAGTCTGACTGGAATGTTGTTTCATATTTCACACCTCCCTCAGCACAGAGTTGGCCTCTGGACATCTCTAACCCTCTCACCCCCCTCCCCCATGCCCCACCCGACACAGCCACCTAACGCAGCTCAATATCTTTCCTTAAATATCCTTTTCCCCTTTCATCTCTGCTCCACTGTCCTCCGGACCATCCTGATGGATTTTTGGGAGTATGGTGGTATTCTGTAAAGAAGGCTCTGTGTGCCTCTCTTTTTCCAAAGTGTAAAACTCTTTCATATTTTCCATTGCCTCCACTTTCAGGTCAAATAACATTTAATAACCTTCCCTTGTTTTCTTATGAAACTTTTCTAAGTTGTACAAGTCCTTTAAACTCCCCTTTAAAATTTAACAGCTATAAAACCAAGTCCCTATCTCCTCATGCAAATTTTAGAAATTCAACCTATTTGCTTGTAAATCCAATATTCGCATAGCTTCTCATTAAAAATGCATGCATCTGGCACTTTTACTTTATATTCTCTCAACTTTCCCAGACAAGCTGTCTCTATTAACCTTTCCCAGCTTAATTAAATCATGTACAAACAGAGGGACACAGCTTTCTTTACAGAATATCACCATACTTTCAAAAATATTTTTAAAATCCATCATTACAGTAGATCATCAATTATAGAAATTAGAAATCTGCAGGAAATACTCAGAAGGTCAGGCAGCATCCGTGGATAAAGGAATAAAGCGTAGGGTAATATTTTGTGTCTGCGACTCTTCCAAGGAATTTTTTTAAAATCAGTGCTTCAAATGAAAGTGAGAGCTCCAATCGCGAGGCCTCATTTTCAAAATCAAGCACTTTTGTTTTGTTCTATCAAGGGATGTGAGCGTCACTGGCTAGGCCAGTGTTTATTGCCAATCCCTAATTATCCTTGAGAAGGTGGTGGTGAGTTCCTTCTTGAACCGCTGCAGTCACTGAGGTGTAGGTACACCCACAGTGCTATTAGGGAAGAAGCTCCAGGATTTTGACCCAGCAACAGTAAATGAATGGCAATATATTTTATGTTAGGAGGTTGTGTGGTTGGGATGGGGAGCTTACAGCTGATGTCCCTATGCATTTGTTGCCCTTGTCCATCTAGTTGGTAGATGCCACATAGAAGCATGGAAAATAGGTGCAGGAGGAGGCCATTCTGCCCCTCGAGGCTGGTCCACCATTCAATATGATCAGGGTTGATTGTGCATTTTCAGTATCCCATTCCCACTTTCTCTCCATACCCCTTGGTTCCTTTAGCCACAAGGGTGCTGTTAGGTGCTGCCGAAGGAACCTTGGTGAGTTCCATTACGCATCTTGTCGATGATACACACTGCTTCCACTGTGTGTCAGTGATGGAGGGAGTGAATGTTGACTCAGTGAGTATGATTTTAGCCCTCACTTTTAGCCCTCACTCAGTGAGGGCTAAAAGGGGTAATGAAAAAGCATTGGCCAGCAGGATTAAGGAAAATCCCAAGGCTTTTATACATGTATAAAGAGCAAGAGGGTAGCCAGGGAGAAGGTTGTCCCACTCAAGGACAAGGGAGAGAATCTATGCGTGGAGCCAGAGGAAATGGGCAAGGTATTAAATGTGAACTTTGCGTCAGTATTCACCAAAGAGAAGGACTTGGTGGATGATGAGTCTGGGAAAGGATGTATAGATAGTTTGAGTCATGTTGAGATCAAAAAGGAGGAGGTATTGGGGTTCTTGAGAAACATTAAGGGAGATAAGTCCCCAGGGCCAGATGGGATATACCCCAGAATACTGAGAGAGGCAAGGGAAGAAATTGCTGAGGCCTTGAGAGAAATCTTTGTATCCTTACTGGCTACAGGGGAGGTCCCAGAGGATTGGAGAATACCAATGTTGTTCCTTTGTTTAAGAAGGGTAGCAAGAATAATCCAGGTAATTACAGGCTGGTGAGCCTTACATCAGTGGTAGGGAAATTATTGGAGAGGATGCTTTGAGACAGGCTGTATTCCCACTTGGAAGTAAGTGGACATATTAGTGAGAGGCAACATAGTTTTGTGAAGGGGAGGTCATGTCTCACGAACTTGATCGAGTTTTTCGAGGAATCTTGCTGGTGCCAGTACAGAGCGAGACTGCGGATAGTTGGGAACCTGTCTCTGGGGCAGGGAATTCATATGGTGTTCGTGGAAGTGGAAATGAATAGGGTTGGGAAGCATTTTCCGATCAGGGCCAGTGTGATCTCCTGGACTCGTTTCGATCGCCTCAGGGGGTCGGAGAGGAATTTCCCAGATTTTTTTTTCCCCATATTGGCCCTGGGGTTTTCACTCTGGGTTTTCGCCTCTCCCTGGAGATCACATGGTCTGGAATGGGGGGGTAGGGGTGAGTTAATAGGTTGTGATGAACAAAGCATCATAGCTGTGAGGGACAGCTCGGTGGATAGGATATTAGTATGTAGATAGGCTGGAAAATTGGGCGGGGATCCTGGATTCAGGATTCAATCCTGGACCGGGGAGCGGCGCGGGCTTGGAGGGCCGAAGGGCCTGTTCCTGTGCTGTATTGTTCTTTGTTCTTTGAAGTGACGAAGATGATTGATGAGGGTAGGGCAGTGGATGTTGTCTACATGGACTTCAGTAAGGCCTTTGACAAAGTCCCTCATGGCAGACTGGAGCAGAAGGTGAAATCGCATGGGATCAGAGGTGAGCTGGCAAGGTGGATACAAAACTGGCTCGGTCAAAGAAGTCATGATGTGAAGATGCTGGCGTTGGACTGGGGTAAACACAGTAAGAAGTTTAACAACACCAGGTTAAAGTCCAACAGGTTTATTTGGTAGCAAAAGCCACTCAAGCTTTCGGAGCTCCAAGCCCCTTGCTACCAAATAAACCTGTTGGACTTTAACCTGGTGTTGTTAAACTTCTTACTCGGTCAAAGAAGACAGAGGGTACCAGTGGAAGGGTGCGTTTCTGAATGGAGGGCTGTGACAAGTGGTGTTCCTCAGGGATCAGTGCTGGGACCTTTGCTATTTGTAATATATATAAATGATTTGGAGGAAAATGTAACTGGATTGATTTGTAAGTTTGCGGACGACACAAAGGTTGGTGGATTTGCGGATAGCGATGAGGACCATCAGAGGATACAGCAGGATATAGATCAGTTGGAGACTTGGGCGGAGAGATGGCAGATGGAGTTTAATTCGGACAAATATGAAGTAATGCATTTTGGAAGGTTTAATACCTATAGGAAATATACAGTAAATGGCAGAACCCTTAAGAGTATTGATAGGCAAAGGGATCTGGGTGTACAGGTACACAGGTTACTGAAAGTGGCAATGCAGGTGGAGAAGGTAGTCAAGAAGGCATATGGCATGCTTGCCTTCATCGGCCGGGGTATTGAGTTTAAAAATTGGCAAGTCATGTTGCAGCTTTATAGAACCTTAGTCAGGCAGCACTTGGAATACAGTGTTCAATTCTGGTCGCCACACTACCAGAAGAATGTGGAGGCTTTGGAGAGGGTACAGAAAAGATTTACCAGGATGTTGCCTGGTATGGAGGGCATTAGCTATGAGGAGAGGTTGGAGAAACTTGGTTTGTTCTCACTGGAGTGACGGAGGTTGAGGGGAGACCTGATAGAAGTCTACAAGATTATGAGAGGCATGGACAGAGTGGATAGTCAGAAGCTTTTTCCCAGGGTGGAAGAGTCAATTACTGGGGAGCACAGGTTTGAGGTGCGAGGGGCAAAGTTTAAAGGAGATGTACGAGGCAGACGTTTTACACAGTGGTGGGTGCCTGGAACTCGTTGCCGGGGGAGATAGTGGAAGCGGATACGGCTGTGGCTTTTAAGGGGTGTCTTGACAAGTAAATGAATAGGATGGGAATAGAGGGATATGGTCCCCGGAAGTGTCGGGGGTTTTAGTTCAGTCGGGCAGCATGGTCGGTGCAGGCTTGGAGGGCCGAAGGGCCTGTTCCTGTGCTGTAATTTTCTTTGTTCTTTGATGATGTCGGGTTGTTTCTTGACAAATCTGTGAAACGTCTCTCCCAGTTTTGGCTCAAAGCTCCCAGATGTTAATGAGGGGGAAATTTGCAAAGTTGACAGACTGGATGTGCTGTTGTCATTTCTGGTGTTCAGGTCGTTGCCCGATGATAGCGCAGGTCCTTTTGGACTTTCCTGTCGCAGTTTGATACAACTGAGTGGTTCGCTCGGCCATTTCAGAGGGCAGTTCAGAGGGCAGTTAAGAGTCAACCACATTGCTGTGTGTCTGGAGTCAGGTGTAGGTCAGACCCATAAAGACGGCAGATTTCCTTCCCTAAAGGGACATTAGTGTGAACCAGATGGGTTTTTACAACAATCGCTGAGGGTTACCATTACTGAGACGAGCTTTATGTTCCAGATTTAAATCCACCGGTTGCCATGGTGAACCCAAATACTCTGCATGATTCTGGGCCTCTGCATTATTAACCCAGTGACATCACCATTATTCCATCAGCTCCCCATAACCTATAGAGTTATAAATCTTGTTTTTGTCACCTTCCTGTGCACTCCTCACAGGGACATTGAAGATAGGTAGAGAATGAGGCCATTCAGCCCCTCCGGGCAGTTCCACCATTCAATTGGATCATGCACCTTAACCCCATCTACTCCACCTTGCTTCCCCAACCCTTGATATCCCAACAATATCTCTGTTTTAAAAGTTTCAATTGTCCCACCACGCCCTCCTCCACCACGCCCTCCCTTCCTCACTCTCTCCCCCCGCCCCCCCCTCCCCTCCCCTCCCCTCCCCTCCCCTCCCCTCCGCAGCCCTTTGAGGAAGAAAGTTCCACATTTCCAAGCCCTTTTTGTGAGGAAGTGCTTCCACACATCACTCTTTGAACAGTCTGGAATGCCTCGTACGTTGTACTTTCCTACCCACCTCTTGGTTATTGTAACGAGACCCAGACATGCTCAACCCTTGTTGCCAGATTGTTCCGATGGGCAGCGTGGCAGAGTAGCTGACTAACCTCCCATCCCTGGATGCCAAGGCTGAATGCAATGCCCACCAGCAACCCCGCTAATTTAACAGAGAGTGAGAATCAAACCTGGACCTTCCCAAGGAATAAAATGTTCCTCAGCCCAAGTGTGGCAAGAAACATGAGCAGGAAAAGGCTGGTGAGAGAGAGAGAGTGTGTGTGTGTGTGAGAGAGTGGGGGAGAGACCGGGCGGGATTATCCACCCCTTTATGCCAGCAGGATCTTCCAATCCCACCATAGTTGACCCCTGCCACGGATCTCCGTTGACGAGATGGGCAAGCCATGCAGAACGCTATTGACTTCCCGCCAGTGGCCAATAGCGAGCCACCACTGTCGGGGGAAAACCCGTCACAGCAGGTCTGGAAATTCCCACCCTGTTTATGTGCAAGTACTGGAGTTTTTAAGAAACTGAAACAGAATCATAGAATTTTGCAGCACAGAATGACGCCATTCTACCCATCATATCTGTGCCAGCTCTTTGAGCCCGCTATCCAATGAGTCCAATTGCTCCAACTATTTGTACACTGACAGGAGGATTTTCCATTCCCTCAGCGATGGACATTGTCAGGGCCAGGACGGGAAAATCTGGAGAGCAGCCAGAAGTTAATTGACTGGAAAATCACGACCAGAAAGTTAGGGTCTGGAATGATCTCCCTGAAAAGGAAGTGGAAGCAGTCCAGTCCACAGCAGGCTGTGGGATAAATATTTGAAGCGGAAATATTTGCAGGGTTACTGGGAAAGAGCAGTGCAGTGGGGCTAATTATATAGTACTTGCAAAGAGCTAACACAGTCATGATGGGCTGAAAGGCCTTCTCCAGTGCTGTCTCATTCTATGAACTAACTTTTTATTGAGTCCCCTGTGGTATGGTTCTCATGTGAGGAATACCACAAAACTGTTATGAGGAAACTAAACTCTGGTCGGACTTCTCCAGTCTCATTTGCCGCACCATTCGCTGCCGGCGAGAATGGGGAATTTGGCACTCAGCTAAAACTCCATTCACAGCAGCGGGACTGGAGAATCCCAGCTGCAAGTGAGGTTGGAGAATTCCGGCCTATGTTTATCTTTTACACCAATTTTTATCCTTTCCCCCCATCCCAGAAAGGATAAATTAATGTGCGTGCTTGTAAATGAACTCCCTCACTAACTGTGTCTGAGGACACCAGGTTAAAGTCCAACAGGTTTATTTGGTAGCACGAGCTTTCAGAGTGCTGCCCCTTCATCAGGTGAGTTCATCAGGCAGTCACCTGTTGAAGGAGCAGCACTCCAAAAGCTCATGATTCCAAATAAACCTGTTGGACTTTAACCTGGTGTTGTGAGACTTCTTACTGTGCCCACCCCAGTCCAACACCGGCATCTCCACATTGTGTCTGAGGGACATGGCTGGACTTGCAGATAGCGAAGAGCATTGTCGGGCAATACAGCAGGATATAGATAGGCTGGAAAATTGGGCGGAGAGGTGGCAGATGGAGTTTAATCCGGATAAATGCGAAGTGATGCATTTTGGAAGAAATAATGTAGGGAGGAGTTATACAATAAATGGCAGAGTCATCAGGAGTATAGAAACACGGAGGGACCTGGGTGTGCAAGTCCACAAATCCTTGAAGGTGGCAACACAGGTGGAGAAGGTGGTGAAGAAGGCATATGGTATGCTTGCCTTTATAGGACGGGGTATAGAGTATAAAAGCTGGAGTCTGATGATGCAGCTGTATAGAACGCTGGTTAGGCCACATTTGGAGTACTGCGTCCAGTTCTGGTCGCCGCACTACCAGAAGGACGTGGAGGCGTTAGAGAGAGTGCAGAGAAGGTTTACCAGGATGTTGCCTGGTATGGAGGGTCTTAGCTATGAGGAGAGATTGGGTAGACTGGGGTTGTTCTCCTTGGAAAGATGGAGAATGAGGGGAGATCTAATAGAGGTGTACAAGATTATGAAGGGGATAGATAGGGTGAACAGTGGGAAGCTTTTTCCCAGGTCGGAGGTGACGATCACGAGGGGTCACAGGCTCAAGGTGAGAGGGGCGAAGTATAACTCAGATATCAGAGGGATGTTTTTTACACAGAGGGTGGTGGGGGCCTGGAATGCGCTGCCAAGTAGGGTGGTGGAGGCAGGCACGCTGACATCGTTTAAGACTTAGCTGGATAGTCACATGAGCAGCCTGGGAATGGAGGGATACAAACGATTGGTCTAGTTGGACCAAGGAGCGGCACAGGCTTGGAGGGCCGAAGGGCCTGTTTCCTGTGCTGTACTGTTCTTTGTTCTTTGATAGTGACTTTTAAGGGCTGTCTTGACAAGTACATGAATGAGATGGGAACATGGTCCCCGGAAGCGTAGGGGGTTTTAGTTAAGTCGGGCAGCATGGTCGGTGCAGGCTTGGAGGGCCGAAGGGCCTGTTCCTGTGCTGTAATTTTCTTTGTTCTTTGTTCTTTGAAGAGAGGACAGACGTAAACATTGCTCAGTTAGGATTTGAACCGATTGGGTAAAGAGGAATTGGCAACAGAACTGCCTTCACATATGAGTCAGTTGAACATTTTTTTGACTTTTCACGGAATGAGGAACTGGAATTCTGATCAGGACTTTCTTCTGTTTATGATTGAGGAAGCCAGCTGTGTGAGAGGGAATGTGAGTGTGGGACCCAAACATCCTCTTTGAAAATGTGATCACAAACAGCGTTTTACATCAAATTATACAGACAATGTAGCGACAAGCCCAACTGGCCTATGTTGGTGTTTATGTGCCACACAAACATTGCCACACTCTTTCCTAATTCAACCTATGAACATAGAGGCATAGAATCCTACAGTGCAGAAGGAGGCCATTCGGCCCCTCAAGCACCAACCACAATCCTATTCCTGTCCCCACAATCCTATCCCTATCCCCACAATCCCATGCATTTATCCTAACTAGTTGCTGACACTAAGGGGCATTTTAACATGGTCAATCCCCCTAACCTGCACGTCTTTGGACTGTGGGAGAAAACCGGAGCACCCGGAGGAAACCCACGCAGACACAGGGAGAACTTGCAAACTCCACACAGACAGTGACCCAAGCCGGGAATCGAACCCGGGTCTGCTGTGAGGCAGCAGTGCTAACCACTGTACCACCGTGCCATCCGTATCCTTCTCCTAGCATCTCAGGTATTTATCCAGCTTCCTGGTTTAAAAAAAAAGCATCTGTCTCATGCACCTCAGTTACTGCAAGTTCACATTCTTATCCCTTGGCAAAAGAAGTTCTTCCTGAATTCCCTATTGCATTTATTTGTGATGATCTTATATTGATGGGCCCTAGTTCTGGTCTTTCCCACATTGAAATATCAGATGGAATTTATTGTTGGTGACGAGGGTCTTCCCCACTGGCTGAAGGATCAGCAGGAGTTCCACACCCTCTCCATTGAGAAAGGCCATTGGAATTAGCTGCCGTCAGACACTGAACTGGCCAACACAGGATATGGGATCCTGGGGCTGGGAAATCCCACCCCCCTGAGTGTGACTGGCCAGTCAGAGGCTGGCAGCTTTCCATTGCCCATCAATGCCATCAGGAGTCATGGCTGCTGTTAGTAATGCACCCACAGAGACTGGATCCATGAGGGACCCAGGCCACAGATGAGTGAGGGCGGAATGGGGGTTATGGGGAGGTAGACATTGGTGGTGAGTTAGGGTTAACCCTAACCCTAACACCCCCCCCCCCCCCCCCACCACCACCACCTGAAGCTTTCAAGCAGATCCAACAAGGTTTAGTTATGTGGCCTCCTATATGGAACCCCCACGAGCCCCTACTACTGGTTTAATACCATTTGGATGAAGCCTTTAAGTGAATAATAACTTCCTATGTAAGGGGCAATTAGCATCGGGGCAGAAAGATGGCGAGTTCCCAAAGCTGGGTTCTGGTTGCTGTGGCACCCACTCAGAGCAAGAGGTCACTAACTGTGACATCGCCTCAATATGGGGGCCTCCTGGCTGGATTCAGAGCAGTGACTTAATGAAGTAAATCGAGCTGCAGGTCCGTCAAGGTGGAGGGGAAATTGCTCCAACAGGTCAACCTCAGGCAGGACTGAAACCTTTCGTAATAACAGCCCCATCAATGAGAGCCCTCGCTCTGAGGAAGCCCTGGCTGCCAGAGGCTCATGGAGGTCAGCTCCATTGGGCAGGTGGTCTCTGCCTGCAAGGGTGAGGGGGTGGGGGTTGGTAAGCGGGCACTGGGGCTAAACTGGGGATAAACCATACTAATTGACTGCCTCTGTGGAATGTACAGCCAATACTGTCATACTAATCAGCTCCCGGGAACCTTCCCCAACACAGCAGAGAGCCACCCCACCTCCGTCCCCCAGGATTTTCCTGGAACTCCGACCTCCAAACCCATCGTCACATGGGGTGGACCAGGCCAATTCAGCCAGTTGTCTTTGCCTCCTAATACAAAGTTATCAATAACTCCATCCCAGCCCCTGGCCCCTGTCACCACATTGACCAGGCTCTTCATTATCTCATCGTCCCATTTGACTCTCTGCTCCATCCGATCCCAGATCCTGTCCTATTTCCACCTCGAATATCAGCCTCTCCCTCTTCCCCTGCCTCAGCCTATTCTCAGCTGAAACCCTTACCATGTGTCATATCCAGACCTGATGACTCTAATGCTCTCCCCTGATTGACGTTCTGTTCGCTGTAAACCTCAATCACTCAATGTTCTGCTGATCATGCCAACCATGTCAATACTGTGGTTACAAGGACAGGCCAGAGGTTAGGAATCCTCCAGCGAGTAACTTACCTCCTGAGTCCTCAAAGCCTGTCCACCAACTGCCAGGCACTAGTCAGGAGTGTGATGGAATACTCCCCACTTGCCTGGATAGGTGCAGCTCCAACAACACTCAAGAATCTCAACACCATCCAGGATGAAGCAGCCCTGCTCCATTGGCACCCCATCCACAAACATTCAATCCCTCAGCCACCAATGAACAGTGGCAGCCATGTGTACTATCTACAAGATGCACCTGCAGCAACTCACCAAGGTTCCTTAGACAGCACCTTCCAAACCCACGACCGCTACCATGAAGAAGGACAAGGGCAGCAGATACCTGGGAACACCACCACCTGCAAGGTCGCGTCCAAGTCACTCACCATCCTGACTTGGAAATATATCGCCATTCCTCCACAGTCGCTGGGTCAATATCCTGGAACTCCCTGCCTAACAGCACTGTGGGTGTACCTAACCACAGAGATCACAGCGGTTCAAGATGGCAGCTCACCACCACCTTCTCAAGGGCAATTAGGAATGGGCAATAAATGCTGGCCAGCCAGCAACACCTGGTTGTATCACAGCTTGGTACGGCTCCTGCTCTGCCCAAGACCACAAGGACCTACAAAAGGTCATGAATGTGCCCAATCACCACACAAACCAGTCTCCCATCCTTTGACTCTGTCTATACTTCCCGCTGCCTCGCAAAGCAGCCAACATAATTAAGGACCCCACGCACCCCGGACATTCTCTCTTCCACCTTCTTCCGTTGGGAAAAAGGTACAAAAGTCTGAGGTCACGTACCAACTGACTCGAGAACAGCTTCTTCCCTGCTGCCGTCAGACTTTTGAATGGACCTACCTCACATTAAGTTGATCTTTCTCTACACCCTCGCTACATTCTGCACTCTCTCGTTTCCTTCTCTATGAACGGTATGCTTTGTCTGTATAGCGCGCAAGAAACAATACTTTTCACTATGTTTATACATGTGACAATAATAAATCAAATCAAATAAATCCCGCAAGTGGAATTTTAAGAAACGAGTGTAATTCTCAGAGTCGCACTCACCTATCACTCCTCATCTTGAATGGCTCCCAGCGCCCCCTGACACCCGAACTTTAACCATTCCCCTTTTGATGTGGATTTGATTTCTGCCCCTGTCAAAATTGACTCTCCTCTGAATTGTGTGGCTCTTGTTTTGCACCTCCGGCTGGATAAAAGGAAGGACAAGAGGAGACTGGAGGCAAAATGAGAATCCCATCACCACTACTTCATTTATCCCCATAGCAACCACACATCCTTTAGTTGAAGCAACCTGTTCTTTTTCTCAATGCTGTGCATTCAGACAGCTTCCTGTCGCTCGTAGACTGCTACTCCTCTCAGTAAGGACAAGTAAATTATACCCTGAGGTACTTGAAGTGAAGAGATGTTCAAACCCTTCATCATTCTGTGACTCTGGTAATTGCTCCAGTCAAACTCACAGTCAATGAAAAGCAGCAGCAGCAACAACAAAAAAAAACAGATTTACATTTCTATAGCACCTACCCACTGTCTCAGAGTCTCCCAGAGCACATTGCCCTGATGAAAAACTTGCAATGAATAGTTACTGTTGTAATGTAGGAAATGTGGCAGCCAATTTTCATTACACAGCAAGATCTCAGAAACGACAGTGTGATAATGAGCAGAAAATCTGTTTTACTGATGTTACTGGAGAGCGAGATATTGGCCCAGTTGATGTTGGGGAACTCCTCTGCCCTTCTTCCAGCAGCGGACATGAATCTTTGAAATTGCAAACTCGGTTTAACACCCCATCTGAAACATGGCACCTCTGCCAGTGCGGCACTGCCTCAGTACTGCAGCATGGTGTCTGGAGTGGAACCCGTGACCTTACTGACAGAGGTGAGAGGATTGTGGGTGCCGATGCCCCTGAGGGTTGTGGGGCTGGTGGAGGTTCCAGAGATAGGGATGAGAGTAAAATGGAAGGATTTGAACGCAAGAGTGAGAATTTGAAAATTGAGGCATTGCTAGGAGAGTCAGCATAGTGACTAAGCAAGGCGGGGAGGTGGTGGGAGAATGGGTGGAAGCGATATTATTGTCCAATTTAGGATCTGGACAGCAGAGTTTTGGATAAGCTCAAGTTTCTGAGGATAGAAGGCAGCCACAAGTGCATTTGTACAATTGAATCTGGAAGTAACAGTAACAGAGACATGGGTGAGGATTCATCAGCCAGTGAGCTGAGACAGGGATGGAGAAGGGTGATGCTGTGGGGATGGAGGGGAGTCATAGAAAGGACAGTGGGGTCTCAGAAACTCAGCTCAGGGTCAGGTTGGATGTCAATGTTGCAAACAGTCTGATTCAACCTTACGTAGTGGCTGGGGAGAGGGATGTAGTATGTACTATACATGTGCACACATGCAAGTATACACATGTGTACACATGTGCATACACACTTTCCAACGGTAGACAGTGGGTAGAGATTGGGAATCTTGAACATTTTCTTTCATTCCCAGACTCGGGAACCTTGAAGGCAGTTGGAGGACTGGGGCACTTGCTCAGAGCTGATCCATTGTAGAGTCAAACCCTTGGCATTTTACCTGGTCCGGGTGTCTGATGACACCAGTTGGTATCTTTACCCCATCAATCCAGCTTCCCCTTTTATTAAACTCATCAGTTATGTTCTTAATCATCATAGAATCCCTCCAGTGCAGAAGGAGGCCATTTGGCTCATTGAGTCTGCACTGACCACAATCCAACCCAAGCTCTATTTCCATAACCTCACATATTTACCCTGCTAATCCCCCTGACACGAGGGGCAATTTAGCATGGTCAATCCAACTAACCCGCTGTGGACTGTGGGAGGAAACTGGAACACCCGGAGGAAACCCAGGCAGTCACAGGGAGAACGTGCAGACTCCGCACAGACAGTGACCCGAGGCTGGAATCGAACCCGGGTCCCTAGCGCTATGAGGCAGCAGTGCTAACCACTGTGCCGCCCCAATGTTAATTTCATCTTTTTTGCCCAACTCAAGGAGAGGAATTGTGATGTCATCACGATCATGGGACTTTGCAACATGAAACAATTCATTGCAACTCTTTGCTTAGCAACATGGAACTTCAGTGATTACTTTGCTTAACAACACGGAATGGCGAGTATTATGACATCATCAACTTCCAGACAATGAATGGCCACATCTCACTGACGCCGCGACAAAGCAGGGTATCCTGTTGTGAGATTCTGAGCCAGCTTATTAGGAAATAATGTCCCAGGTCGATCCCAGTCTGGCACCTTGGCACCCGAGGTTGGAAAATGGCAGCTACTGAGCGGGGATGAGTATGCCATACCCATACACTCTGGAAAGGAAAGAAAAAATGGGAGCCGCAGCTAGGAAAAGCTTTCCTCCAGCAGAGAGAGAGAGAAACAGGAACTTACTCAATGGTAAATGAATCGCGCCTTTGGGGAGCCCAAAGAGCTTTCATTAATGCTGCATGCACCTTGCCTTTTGAGGAGAGATTTGAGACCGTAGCCCAGAAAGCTAAGGGCAGATTTAATAGATGTTTTTAAAGTTACACAGAGCCACCTAGAATTTACAGCCATTTGAACCAGTGTTTATGTCCCAGGCAGGCATCCTTTCACTGTACCTCATCTCACCCTCTCAACCTGACCTCCTATTCCCTCCTCCCTCATGTATTTTTGTTTTGAATTTCCCTCGAAAAGGAAGCAATTTGTTTTAACTCCTCCCTATGATAACAAGTTCCGCATTCTCTGGGTAGAGGAATGTCTCCTAACTCCATATCAGATTAATGTGTGACTTTCTTACATCTGTGAGCCCTAGTTTTATTCTCGCCCACAAACAGCCACCTTCCCTGCAATCTATACCCTGTAAAACTCTCCCATAATGTTCAATTTCGAGGAACTTTAACAGAGTGAAATAGCAAGCGTTTGCAGCCCATTTTGGGAAGTGCTCTACGGTGAAGCCCTGGAAGGTCTGGGAATGGTAAGAGCCCCGGTCGAGCCAGCGTCTGATCTTTGCTCGAGCAATTCAAAAATTATTTCGGCTGCCCTTGTTCTTTCAATATCCCTGTGTCTACCTCTGCCTCAGTCGCTCCCCGAGGTAAAGCAATTCTATGCAAAGAATTTTACCTTAATTTCTCTGCCGTCCTCGTTCTGACAACAAGTTCCCATATCAAAAAGGAAATGTTCTCTCCTGATGTTCATTCCGTTTAAAGCCCCTGTCATCTGATAAGCATTTAGAATCTCTTTTTATCCTGCCCTGCATTCATGCCAATACCTCGTTACCCATCCCTGAAATTATCCTAGCAAACCCACGATTTTAACTTTAAGCGGGAGTCATGGTTCAAGATTCTCTTAAGGTTAACGTGCAGGTTCAGTCGGCAGTTAGGAAGGCAAATGCAATGTTAGCGTTCATGTCGAGAGGGCTAGAATACAAGAGCAGGGATGTACTTCTGAGGCTGTATAAGGCTCTGGTCAGACCCCATTTGGAGTATTGTGAGCAGTTTTGGGCCCTGTATCTAAGGAAGGATGTGCTGGCCTTGGAAAGGGTCAAGAAGAGGTTCACAAGAATGATCTCTGGAATGAAGAGCTTGTTGTACGAGGAACGGTTGAGGACTGTACTCATTGGAGGTTAGAAGGATGAGGGGGGGGATCTTATTGAATCTTACAGGATAGTGCGAGGCCTGGATAGAGTGAATGTGGAGAGGATGTTTCCACTAGTAGGAAAAACTAAAACCAGAGGGCACAACCTCAGGCTAAAGGGACGATCCTTTAAAACAGAGATGAGGAGGAATTTCTTCAGCCAGAGAGTGGTGAATCTGTGGAACTCTTTGCCACAGACGGCTGTGGAGGCCGGGTCATTGAGTGTCTGTAAGACAGAGATAGATAGGTTCTTGATTAATAAGGGGATCAGAGGTTATGGGGAAAAGGCAGGAGAATGGGGTTGAGAAAAAAAATCAGCCATGATTGAATGGCGGAGCAGACTCGATGGGCCGAGTGGGCTAATTCTGCTCCTATGTCTTATGGTCTAAGCTCAGTGACTAGCACTCTCAGCTTTGAGTTGGAAGGTTCTCGGATCAAGCCTCACTCCAAATGTTTGAACAAAATGAAAATCCAGGCTGACACTCCCAGTGCCGTACTGAGGGAGTGCTGCACTGTCGGGAGTGCTGCACTGTCAGCAGTGCTGTCTCTCAGATGGGTTATCAAACAGAAGGCATGTCCGCTCCCTCAGCTGGATTCAGACAAAATAAAAGAGAGCAGGGGTGTTCTCTCAACCCTGTCTAATATTTATCCCTCAGCCAACATCACTGGGACAAGTGATGTGATTGTTTATTTGCTTGCTGTCAATGGTACCTTGCTGTGCCTCATAGCAATGACTATGTTTCAGAATTGCTTCTCTCCTTCTCTTTGTCAGTAATGAGGGACCTGAAACCATACGTGGATAACTGATGTGACTTCTCTTTCTCTGGTGGTCGGGGAAGATTTATCGTCTCTGTTACATCCCAGGAAACAGTAGCTCTGGTAAAGAGCTGCTGCCAGGAGTGTGGACACCATGGCCATTCGCAGCCTTGTCACACATACAGGGTAGCTGCGATAATTTCCGGTGCCAAAGCACAACGATCATTGTCAGCTGAAAAAGAACGTTATGAATTGTGATTTTGAAAGTATTGGTGCTGTGGAATCTCATCCTTGATTTCAAATCTCTCAGTCACCTCATTTCCACCCCCCACCCCCCCCCCCCCCCGCCTTTCTCTGTAACCCCTTCCAACCCTCTGAGATCTCGGAAATTCCTTCAGTTCTGAAGTTCTGCCCACCCTCAATCTAATTGGTGTCTGTGCCTTTAGCTGCCTGAGCCCTAAGCTCTGGAATTTCCTGCCTAAACCTCTCTACCTCTCCTTAAGATGCTTGTTAAAATCAACTTTTTGACCCCGGCTGGGATTTTCCAGCCTTCCAGCGGTGGGTTTTCCAGCAGGATCTTCCAGTCCTGCCGAAGATAATGACCCGAACTCTACCACATCACCTGCCCCGGAATCAGCATGGGTGAGCTTCCCAGGATGGAAATCTCAGTTGGCCTCGGGCGGGATTTTATGATCTCACCCGAGCGAGGCTGTGAAACCCCGCCCAATGACTATTTGCATTGTTGGCCGGCTGCACCGCTGCGGGTCCCCATGACAAGGGGGGGGGACTGGAAGATCGCACCACTGGGAAAGGCTGGAAATTCCCGGCCCCAGATTTTGATCTCATGCACTAACTTTGTGACCCGAGGTCAAATTATGATTGGTTAATACATTTGTGAAGCTGCCTGGAACATTGCACTATGTTGAAGGTGCTAGATCAATGCAATTTCTTGTTGTTAAGACAAATCTGACCCCGCTGTTAGCGCCTGGCGCTTCACAAGATTGGGTTTTCGGTCAAACGCAATGACGTCTAATTTAAACTCTCCTCTTCCTGAAAGGTGCAAATGCCGAGCCGACCTTCAGAAATGGACACACGATACATGCTGTGCCCATCAGAGTGGAATCAACAGCAGAAAGCACGACGGAAGCTAATTCCACAGCACCGGCCTCTCCGACACAGGAAGCAGGTAATTCCGAGGGGATTTGAGGATCTTTACTCAGAGGGTGGTGACGGTCTGGAATGCGCTGCCTGGGAGAGTGGTGGAGGCGGGATGCCTCACATCCTTTAAAAAGTACCTGGATGAGTACTTGGCACGCCATAACATTCAAGGCTATGGGCCAAGTGCTGGCAAATAGGATTAGGTGGGCAGGTAAGGACATTTCATGCGTAAATGCAGACTCGATGGGCCGAAGGGCCTCTTCTGCATTGTAGGATTCTGTGATTCCTCATTCAGATATGGAGATTGCAAAATGCTTGGCTCAAACAGAAGCTGAATTTGGCTGGAGAGAATGTTTCCCATTCATCCTGTCTGAGTGAGCTGACCATCTGTTTATTTAAATTGGATTGGCTGCCTCCAGAGAGAATGATAATGGGAAACTGGGATTGTTCCAGGGATTGTTAAGCGGGATATTTAATAGGGAGCATTCGCAATTATGAGGGGTTTTGATAAATCAGAGAAACCAAGACATTGAAAAACCATTTCCAGTGGCAGGAGGGTGGGTAATGAGAGCACAGAGTTTTATGATAATTAGCAAAAGAAACCAAAGGAGAACGTGGACAGAATTATTTTTATATAATGAGTTGTGATTGGGAATACTTTGGCTGAATGGCTGGTGGATGCAAAGTGAAAGGGGAATTGGTAAATAACTTTAGGGAAAGTGCAGTGGGATTAATCAGATAGCTCTTTGCGCTGATTGACGTCGTAGGTTACGCTATTCTGTAAATCATCTCGGAGCCTGAAGCCACGTTTAGGCCAGAGCAGATCAGAGCTACAGGCTACAGTGGTGAATAAAGCAGTCAGGTATGGCAGTCTGTAGTTGGTTATGTTATTAAGTAATTCTGAGTCCCAGAATACTAATCCGCAGAAAATGAGTTCAAATTCCATGAACAATGTTTAAAAATAAACCTGGCAATGTGAAGCTGGCATCAGTGGCAGCGACCATGCCACATGATGTAAAAAAGACATGCCCTTCAGAGACAGAAACCTGCTGTCACGATAGGTGTCTACTGTCTCATGCCAATGCAGTTAACTCTTAACCGCCCTCTGAAGTACCCTTTTTTCCAGAGTCTCAGGACAGCTAAGGATGGATAATAAATCCCAACCTTGAGACCTCCCAGGGCAAGAGGGATTAAATGGAAAAAAGAGATGGTAATGGGACAAATAAGGAACAAAAGATGGGTCGAGAGGAGGTGTCAATGGTCAGAGAGGATTGACATGTGGTCATGGGGTTGGGATGCCGATGGGGGCGAGAGGTTTGGTGTGGGGGGTGGGGAAGTGCTGGTTGCTAAACTTGGAACATTGACCATGAAGGAGAAGGTTTCTGTAGTCCAGGAAACTGGTGGGAAAATGTGGGTGGATCAAAGTGGTAGACCATCCACCAACTGTGTTCCAATAGGGGGACTCATATTAACACATTTTGTAAGTTCCATTGACCTTACATCCTTTCATCAGTAGTAATTGAGGATTGCTGAAAAATGACACATGTTGTCGAAGCTTTTCATTTTGCACTTATCAGGATCATTCGCATGAGTGCCAAATGTAAAGAAAACAGCAATTTATACTGCATGAGAAGAGAGTGCTGATTGCTTGGCAAATGGACTCTGATTGCTAGAGGCATTGTCATGGAGAATGCATTGGTAATCTGATGACTGACATTATAGAGAAGGTATTATTAAACTAGAAAGAGTACAGAAAAGATTTACCAGAATGCTACTGGGACTTGACGGTTTGAGTTATAAGGAGCGATTGGGACTTTTTTCCCTGGAGCGTAGGAGGCTTAGGGGCGGTCTTATAGCGGTCTATAAAATAATGAGGGGCATAGATCAGCTAGATAGTCAACCTCTTTTCCCAAAGGTAGAGGAGTCTAAAACTAGAGGGCATAGGTTTAAGGTGAGAGATACAAAAGGGTCCAGAGGGGCAATTGTTTCACACAGAGGGTAGTGAGTGCCTGGAACAAGCTGCCAGAGGTAGTAGTAGAGGCGGGTACAATGTTGTCTTTTAAAAAGCATTTAGACAGTTACGTGGGTAAGATGGGTAGAGAGGGATATGGGCCAAATGCGGGCAATTGGGACTAGCTTAGTGGTTTTAAAAAAAGGCGGCATGGACAGTTTGGGCCCAATGGCCTGTTTCCGTGCTGTAAACCACTATGACTCTATGACGACCAGGTTTTGTTTAATTTCAAACCAAGCAGTAATAACTTGCTCAGCTACATTCTATATATATATATATATGTATATATATATATATATATATATATATATAATATACATGCTGGTCTTGCAGATAATAAGAAACCACTGTGACTGGATGCCATATACGTCACAGCAATGATTAAAAAAGAGATCTGCATTGTTTAAACATTAATTTATTCTCTCTCTTTATGTGTATAAAGATAAAGAGCTGCTGGCATCTGCTGCCTCGTGACTAGTTTATGATTAGTCAGCAAGATATCATCATTGACCATCTGCTTAGTTGGCAAGACATGGTGTCAGATCATGAGTATAGGACAAGATCTGCCATGCTCTAAGATGCTGCCTCCCCATGAAACATCCCATAATAGTTTTCTGATGATTGAACGATGAACAACTCAGCAACCATTTTAGTTTTATTATGATTTGAGTAAACTGACTGACTCAGCTTCAGAACTGGATTGCCAAGAATTCCAGCGCAGTAAACTAATGTCTTCACTTGATACCAGCTGATAATTGAAAGCTGAGAATCGAGTGTGGCATCAAGGAAACTTGGCAAAATTGAAGTCACTGGGAACTCTCTACTGGCTGGAGACATACCTAACACAAAGGGGGTTGCTGGAAGCCAAGCCTCTCAGCCTCAGGACATTGCTGCCAGAGTTCCTCAGAGTGGTGTCCGAGGCCCAACTGCCTCCAGCTGCTTCATCATTAATCGTCCCATCATCCTGAGGTTAGAAGTGGGGATGTTCTCTGATGACTCCACAATGTTCAGCACTATTCTCCACTGCCCACTAAATCCAGCATATTCACTTCAAATAAGACACGGCCATGAAAATGGAAAATGAAGTGGCAGATAATTTAGATACTGCCTTTAAAAATGGAAGACATAAAAAATATCCCAAGAGTAGTAGAAAAACAGGGGGGCCAAATGGTGGCAGGGGGATGTGCAGCAGCTCAAAACAATCATGTTCACGAGACAAAAATTACTGGAAAATTAATGTGACTAAAAGCTGAAAAGTCCCCAGGACCTGGTGACCTAATGGCATCAAATGGCTGAAGAGAAGGTGGAAGCATTGGTTCCAATCTTCCAAAATTCCATTATTCTAGGTAGGAAAATTGGAAATGTAACATCTTTATTCGAGAAAAAATAGAGACAGGAAACAGGAAATTATCGACCAGTTGGCCTAATGTCTGTCATAGAGAAATTGCTGGAATCCATTGTCACGGGGCGGCACAGTGGTTAGCACTGCTGCCTCACAGCACCAGGGACCCGATTTCAATTACCGGCTTGGGTCACTGTCTGTGTGGAGTTTGCACATTCTCCCCGTGTCTGCATGGGTTTCCTCCGGGTGCTCCAGTTTCCTCCCACAGTCCAAAGGTGTGTGGGTTAGGTGGATTGGCCATGCTAAATTGCCCCATAAGTGTCAGGCAGACTAGCAGGATAAATATGTGAGGTTACAGAGATAGGGCCTGGGTGGGATTGTGATCGATGAGGACTTGATGGGCTGAATGGCCTCTTTCAGCACTGTAGCGATTCTATGAAGAAACTCTTTTTTTAAAAAAAACTACTTCCTTGGGACAGCACGGTGGCACAGTAGTTAGCACTGCTGCCTTACAACGCCAGGGACCTGGGTTCGATTGCCGGCTTGGGTGACTGTCTGTGTGGAGTTTACACGTTCTCCTCGTGTCTGTGTGGGTTCCCTCTTGGTGCTCCGGTTTCCTCCCACAGTGCACTGGAGGGACTCTAGGAGGTAGTGGCAGAACATTTAGAAAATCATAATAGAATCAGGCAGAATCAACATGGTTTGTGAAAGGGAAATTTTGTTTCACAAATTTATTGGAGTTCTTTAGTTTGTAATAAGTAGGGCAGATAAAGGGGAAGCAGTAGATGTGGTGTACTTGGATTTCCAAAAGGTAATTGATATATGCCATATAAAAGGTTACTGCACAAGGTAAACGCTCATAGTGCTGGGGAAACATATTAACATTGATAGCGGATTGGCTAAATATCAGGAAAAGGGAGTTGGTGTAAATGGATTATTTTTAGGTTGGAAACTGTAACTGATGGAGTGCCCAAGGATCAATGCTGGGACCTCAATTATTTACAATCTATATTAAAGATTTGGCAAAAATTAGGCTGATGATGTATAACGTGGGAAAATGTGAGGTGATTCACTTTGGCAGGAAGAATAGGAAAACAGTACAGAGGGTTCGAAGTGTCCTTCCTTGTACATGAGTAACAGAATGTCAGTATGAGATACAGCATGGACAATGGAATGTTGTGAGGGGGATTGAGTACAAAAATAGGAAAGTTTTGCTACAGTTGTATAGCACGCTGGTGAGACCAGACCAAGAGTGCTGTGTATAGTTTTGGTCTCTTTATTTAAGGAAGGATATACTTACACTGGAAGCAGTTTGGAGAAGGTTCAGGAGGCTGATTCTGCGATTGGTAGGATTAACTTGTGAGGAAAGGTTGAGTGCGTTGGTCTATACCCATTGGAGTTATGAAGAATGAGAGGGGATCTTATTGAAATTGATAAGATTCTGATGGGAGCTTCACAGGGTATATATTGAGAGGATGTTTCCCCTCATGGCGGACTCTAGAACAAGGGGGCAGTTTAAAAATAAGGGCTCTCCCATTAAGATCGAGACAAGGGGGAATTCTTTCTGTCCGAGGGCCATCTTTTGCTGGAATTCTCTTTGCCAGTGAACAGTGAAGGCCGGATTATCGAATAGTGGTTAGCACTGCTGCCTCACAGTGCCAGGGACCCCAGGTTCGATTCCCGGCTTGGGTCACTGTCTGTATGGAGTCTGCACGTTCTCCCCGTGTCTGCGTGGGTTTCCTCCGTTTCATCCCACAGTCCAGAGATGTGCAGGTTAGGTGGATTGGCCATGATAAATTGCCCCTTAGTGTCAGGGGGACTAGCTACGGTAAATGCATGGGGTTTGGAGATAGGGCCTGGGTGTGACTGTGGTCGGTGGAGACTCGACGGGCCGAATGACCTCCTTCTGCACTGTAGAGATTCTATGAATACATTCCAGGCTGAGTTCGACAGATTTTTGATTGACACGGGAGTCAAGGGCTGTGGGAGACCGACAGAAAAGTGGACTTAAGGCCACGCTCAGATCAGCCATGGGCTGAGATTTTCTGGAATCTTCCGATCCCACCGAGGTCTCTGGTGTTTTGTCTGGCTCACCCACGCCACTGTTGGGGAACTCGCCACTGGGGCGGGAAACTTTGGCGGGACTGGAAGATGCCATCGGTTTGAAAGTCCCGCCCACGATCTTATTGAATGGTGGTAAAGGTTTGATGGGCCAAATGGTCTCCTCCTGTTCCTGCTTCTTATGATTCAGATCTTATGGGGTCAGGGGATGTCCATGTAAAATAACAGAGTATATTTATATGTAAGTCACAAGGGATAAAAGACATTAAGAGTGTTCAAGATGCAGTTGGATGCTAGACTGATAGATTTAGTATGTTAGAGGATGAAGCTGTGTTGGTCTGCTCTCCCTTTGCTAATTCTGGGCAGTCACTTGCTGATCTTTGTGAAACCCTTTGTGTCAAAAGTGGTAAGATTTCCAATCCTCAGCACATTTCCTGTACCACAGAGTGCATTATAATAGGGTTATCTGTATGTACAACATACAGGAGGAGTGTGACATTGGCTTCTGGTATCACCTGCAGCCTTTGAAGGATAATGATTGCACTCTTCACCCTCCCCAGTTACTCTGTGATCTGGCAGTGGGTAGGATTGGAGTCTCCTGCAGGCCAGAGAGGTTATAGCTTTGCTGTATGTGGCTTTTACTCTCTGCTTGAACTGCTCTCTTGTCCTGTAGAAATGCCTGAAAACTGCCAGGTTTACACAGTCCAACCTCCTCAGGAAGCCCAGCCATCGCCGCCACCGGTGCCCCAACTCCTTGACTCCACCGCCATCGCTGTTGCTGCTAAAGAAGATGACTGTGTAAAACAAACCCCCCAGCCTGTGTCTAAGTTTCCTCCCGTTGCCCCAAAGCCAACCAACTGGAGCATTAATTTGGAGCGTAAGTTGTGTGCTGTGTCACTGTGTTGCTATAATGTGTTGCTATGCTGCTGATTCGGGGCGATTCAGACAGATTGTGCTGTGCTTCAAAAGGGGAGAGGCCTAGTGCGACTTTTAACCATTAACTCGTGCAAGTATGTGTGTTTGTGCTGCTCCTTTTTATTGGGCTATTGGAACCATTGGGCAAATTGCATAACCATTTTAAAACACCTCCTACATTATGTGCCTTTCAGTCTGAGGACATTGACCTGTGAATTATTTCCTTAGAGATCTCCTCTAGAGAATGGTTTTTAAGTGGTGTAGGGTTGGGGTCTTTCTCTGTAATGATTTAACCTGACAGGCAAGAGTCTTCTTTTATAAATTATCCATAAAACTCATCACCTTCCAGAACGTTACCCTTGGTACTGGATTCAATATCCGATCCCTCCAGCATGCACCAACACCAGAATGCATTGTGGGAATTCACCAAGGTCAGCACCTCCATCTCTGGTGACCTTCATCCCTCAAAGGGCAAAGCAGCAATATCATAACCACTTCTGAGTTTCCCTTAAAGTCATAGACCATGCTAACTAGGACGCATAGAATAGTGCAGTGCAGAAGAAGGCCATTCAGCCCATTATGCCTGCACTGGTTCCAGAGCTATCCAATTAGTCTCAGTCCCCTATTCTTTCCCCTGAATGTTATATATATATTCACAACCCTTTGCAAAGTTATGGTTGAATTGGCTTCCACCACTTATTTGGGTTGCACATTCCAGATCACAATATCACTATTCCTTTATCATCACTGTGGCAAAATCCTGGAGCCCCCCCCCCCCCCCCCCTTCTCTGACAACACTGTGGGAGCCCCTCCATCATACTGCTGTTCACTACCCACCTCCTCAAGGACAGCTAAGGATGTGCAATAATCACGGCCTTGGCAGCGGCACCCACATCCCAAGCAGAAATCTTTAACATTGTTCCTCGGTGCATGGCAACAAATCCTAACTGCGCAGGAAGGTTAAACAAAGAGAAAGGTATTTATTACAGTGACTGAACAATATTACTTTCATTAAACTCATTCCAACTTCCTCTTTCATGATTAAAGAACTTAAATTCAACATGAAATAATTTTTGCTTCCTATTGCCATGCTTGACCTTTGGTAAAACCTATTTGATGGCATTTTATTGCTTGGATCTAATTGTTCAGTGCCTTTTCCCCAATATTTCTACTCCCTCCATTCTTTTCTAGTTCCATTGCCCTGTGCTAATTGCCCACTTTTGGAGATGTGGGAAAATCTTACTCAAAGCCCTAATCTATCAGAAAGAAGACATCTGTGGACCACAGCGCCCACTTCATAGTCTCTCTAAATTATCTATCCCTCTTGCACTCCCGAATGTTCTTGATAATTCTCTCCCCCTTCTTCCCATTTCATATCACCTCCTTTATAGAATCATAGAAACCCTACAGTGCAGAAGGAGGCCATTCGGCCCATCGAGTCTGCACCGACCACAATCCCACCCAGGCGTACCCTCACATATATTTACCCGCTAATCCCTCTAACCTACTAATTTTAGGATTCTAAGGGGCAATTTTTAACCTGGCCAATCAACCTAACCTGCACATCTTTGGACTTATGTGTCATTTCAAAGCCATCACTGAATTCAGACAAATGGTTGTGTCTTACACATGGAGTTTAGTGATAGTAAGGATAGTAAGGACTAAGGAAATTTGGCATGTCTGCTACAACTCTCACTAACTTCTGCAGATGCACCATAGAAAACATTCTTGCTGGTTGTATCACAGCTTGGTATGGCTCCTGCTCTGTCCAAGCCCACAAGAAACTACAAAGGGTCATGAACGAAGCTCAGTCCATCACTCAAACCAGCCTCCCACCCACTGACAATGTCTATACTTCCCGCTGCCTCAGAAAAGCAGCCAGCATAATTAAGGACCCCACACACCCCAGACGTACTCTCTTCCAATTTCTTCCCTCGGGGGGGGAAAAAGATACAAAAGCCTGAGGTCACGTACCAACCGACTCAAAAACAACTTCTTCCTTACTACTGTCAGACTTTTGAATGGACCTACCTCGCACTAAGTTGATCTTTCTCTGCACCCTAGCTATGACTGTAACACTACATTCTGCACTCTCCTTTCCTTCTCTATGTACGGTGTGCTTTATCTGTATAGGGTGCAAGAAACAATACTTTTCACTGTATCCCAATACACGTGACAATAAATCAAATTAAAAAAGCACTGAGCTGTCCCCTCTGGAAGGCGTGTACGCACGGTCCAAGGCGTGTACGCGCGGTCCAAGGCGTGTATGCACTGTCCAATTGGCCCAGTGAGCTGCTTAAAATCCAACCACAAATATCAGTTGTTTTCATCAGATGATCAGGGTATTTTGCCAAATAAGTTTGAGCAATCTCGACCCTGTTCCCATTTCCAATCCGTGTCCTGCAGCAAAACTGGGTATAATTCAGGCGACTTGTTATTGAATGTCATGGGCCTTATGGCTGGTAAGTTTGAGCAAATGCGGTCGAACAAGAAACTTCAATACATTTCAAAAAACAATGAGACTGTCCTGTCAACAAATGGGATCCAAGGTAGTCAGGCTAGATGGGCTGAAGGACACTCCATATCTGAAACTGTTACAATGTTATGCATAGATTGAGGGAAATGTAGAGGGAGTTATGCTCTGCACCTCTCCCATTCGATACTCTGGAAATGCTCAACTGAAGAAACATCGGATTCAATTTTAATCCAATTTCTCTCTGACTTCAGCATTTTTAACAGGCACTGTCTCATTATCATTCTGATCACAACTCAAATCCCCAATGGAACAACAGATGATAACTTAATTGCTACTTTCCCACTAATATAAATTCATTCATGAGATTATAAAATTGTGACACATCATTATACAATACTTAATAATGATTTAGTTTCGGATAATTCAGCTGTATGGAAATTGTAACAAGCTCTGTGTTAACTATTATTTCTCCGCTCCGATGGTACTGCCATCTAAGATGGTGGCACAGTCATGATGTTATTGGCCTGGCAATCCTGAGGCCCAGGCTAATGCTGTGGGGACATGGGTTCAAATCCCGCCATTGGAGTTGGTGGAATTTACATTCAATTAATAAAGTGAGGACTTGAAAGCTGGTCTCAGTACTGGTGGCCAGTGGTTGTCATAAAAAGCCATCTGGCTCACTAATGCTCTTTAGGGGAGGAAATCTGCCATCCTTACCTGGCCTGGCCTGTATGTGACTCCACAACCACTGCATTGTGGCTGATTCTTAGCTGTCCCTCTGAAATGGCCTAGCGAGCCACTTAATTCAAGGGCAATTTGGGATGGCTTGCCAGGGCTGACTACAAAGAATCAATAAAAATAACTGTGTTCCAACACAAACTGCCTCGTGTATGTAGTGGCATTGCTGTCTCTCTCCAGAATTGACCTGGAGTTCCAGGAATTGTAGATCAATCTCCAAGACACTGTTGTGTGCAACTCTGGAGAAAAGTCATTAGGATATTAAAAATAGATTTCTGGGCATTTACTTTGAATTATCAAAAGTGGAAAAAAAAAGCTATTTGGCTGACAACAGTCGAGCAACATCCAACTCGGTACGGAGTCCTTTTGCTTTCCAATTAGCGAAGGAAGGCAGTGTTTCACAAGGACAGATGTGTGGCTGACTAATAGCGTGTGCGTGCGTACGTGCGTGCCTCCAGGAATACATTTAACCACAGTTGGCAACCCTACTCTCCACATTTCAACCAAAATCTGTTCAAACACCAAGCTGCCCCAGCTCTGATGGTCCGCATTGAACAGAGACCATTGGGCGGCACAGTGGTTAGCACTGCTGCCTCACAGCACCAGGGACCCGGGTTCGACTCCTGGCTTGGGTCACTGCCTGTGTGGAGTCTGCACGTTCTCCCTGTGTCTGCGTGGGTTTCCTCCGGGTGCTCCGGTTTCCACCCACGGTCCAAAGATGTGCGGGTTGGGTGGATTGGCTGTGCTAAATTGCCCCTTGGTGTCGGGGGGGGGACTAGCAGGGTAAATATTGGGGTTATGGGGAATGGGCCTGGGTGGGATTGTGGCCGGTGCAGACTCGATGGCACCTTGCCTGCTGTTGGTCCACATTTCTGTTCTGATTGGTTGATTATCATGTCAACCTTTCCTATTTTTGGTAGACACCTTGAAATCTCCCTGCCGTCCCTTCTCCCAGAAGTAGAGAAAGTATCAGGGAATTTACACAGATAGCAATTGGATTAATAACTAAATCTGCTTTTAGGGATGTACATTGAGGTGTTGGCCACAATACCAGGAAAAACTCAATGGACCAGGGGATCTTTTAGACCCAAGTCCCAGTTTAAAGTCTTATTGGAAAGCTGGCAACCCTGACAGTACAGCACGCTCTTGACACTCTCGAAGCCTCCGGGGAGTTAGAACTCACAACATTCTGACTCAGAGATAAGAGTGCGAGAGCTGACACATACCCGAGGGGGCTGTTAGCTTACTTCATCCTCTGTCTGATGTGAGAATGTTTCTGGGTCAGAGAGTCTTAAATACTTTCATGTGTTTACTGTTCCTGGCCTCCAGCGTTCCAGTAAAACTGTTTTGTAAAATCTTTGATTTGGTTGTCTGGTGACTGTTGTAAATTCTGATTCCAGATAAGCCGTGCCATTTAGCGAAGCTTGCCAATGTGTTGTCGACGCCTCAATCACCCCCTCAGCTTCATTCAGCGATGAACACTAATCAAACCCAGGACTTGCCAGGCTTCCCGGGCACGGGGGACATGCTCAGGAATTCTGGGAAACATTCCGACATTCCTTCTCAGCCTCTGTCGCTGCGATCAAATCAAAGCGACTCCTTCGGACTCCCGGCCAGAACCCAGCCAGCAGTTCAGCCCGATGAGAAGGCAAAGGCTGAGATTGAAAAATCCGAGATAGTTGTTGATCAAAAGGTTGATCAGTCTGACCCTTCCCATCAGCAGAACCTTGAGAAGGAAACTCCCCCGGCTGAGCCCAGCCAGCCCAGTGAGCCTGATGCTACTGATGGCGAAATGGAGGTAGCCCAGAAGCTGAAAGAGACGGCAGTAACTGCAGAGACACACAAGGGGTAAGACCACAAGATTCTCTTATTGGGGCTGTTGGGTTTCCACGGGTTATTACTAGTTGTTAGATGGGGCGAGGTTTTGATTTAGTGAATGTTACCATGGGCAATAGAAGCAGTATTTTCAGAGGTTGAACAGTCCAGAAGGAGAGGCAATAGATAACACATCATAAAACTGATGGCAGCGTCACAAGTTGGCAAGCTGGAATTTGACCTCATGACCTTTGGTTTGTTATATAATCGCTATCTTCTGTTCTGAGGAAATGCTCTCTCACTTTCACAACCTCAGCAAGTGCAAAAGCACTTGGTAGCCAATGAAGTATTTTTTAAGTCCAGTCACTGTTGTATTGTTGCGCATTGCAACAGTTAGTCTGTGCACCGCATCTCACGCAAACAGTAACCGGATCATCTTTTCTCGAATGATTTTGAGGAATAAATGTTGGCCCCGACCACCCAGGCAAATTGCCCTGCTTGTCCTTAGGACAGTGCAGTAGAATCTTTGATATTGGAGATGGGGGCTTTGTTTACTATCCACTGGAAAGATGGCACATCAAACAATGCAGCATTCTCTCAGTGCTGCACTTGGTGTGTCAACCTACGTTATCTGACAAGCCCCTGGAGTGGGATAACATCGAAGGGCCGAATGGCCTCCTTCTGCTCCTTTTTTCTCAGGTTTATTTATTGGTGTCATAAGTAAGGCTCACATTAACACCGCAATGAAGTTACTGTGAAAATCCCCTAGTCGCCACACTCTGGCACCTGTTCGGGTACACACAGAGAGAATTTAGCATGGCCAATCCACCTAATCAGCATGTCTTTCAGAAGGAAACCAGGGCATCCCGGAGGAAACCCATGCAGACATGGAGAGAAGGTGCAGACTCCACACAGACAGTGACCCAAGCTGGGAATCGAACCCGGGTCCCTGGCGCTGTGAGTCAGCAGTGCTAACCAATGTTTCTATGTAATTTTCTGAACCAGACGGGAGAGTGCAACTACCAGAAGCAGAGCAGGTCATACAGGGAATTGCAGATGTGGCTGGATTGCCTCATCACATCATCCTCGAGTCATCAAAGCTTTGGTGTGGCTGGTCCAGAACTTCAGCTGGAGCCACCATGTGAATATCATGGCTACCAAAACAGTTCAGAGGCCGGGTATATTGCAATGATTGACTCGCCTCCTGTCTCCCCGAAGCTTCTGCACAAGACACCAATTAGGAGTGTGATGGAATATTCTCCACTTGCCTGGATGGGTGCAGCTCCAACAACACTCAAGAAGCTCAGCACCATCCAGGACAAAGCAGCCTGCTTGATTTCACCCATTCCACAAGCCATCACTCCCTCCACTACCTACAGACAGTGGCAGCCAAGTGTACCATCTACAAGATGCACTGCAGCAACTCCCCAAGGCTCCATCATCAGCAACTTCCCAACTCACAGGCTGAGAATGATTTGGCAAGAACCAATCCATTCGAATAACTATCTCTCCAACACTAGTAGCTGGTTACCAAGTCTTGAATAAACCATTGCTTTTTTAATATAAACCTGCTAACTTTTCCTGATTCTCTACGGATATAGAAAGCAATGTGAGGTGCGGGTTTTTTTTGAGTGAAAGCTTTTGCAATTTTGGGTAAAGGATGTTGATACAAGCTGATTAATGAATAAATTGGAAATAGCACCCCCTTCAGGACCGAATTGACCACACCAGCATGGAAATCCAAATGAATCTTTGCTCCTTCAGAGATGTGTAAAGCAACAGGTGAATTCAATGCCACAGAACCACCCCCTGTTTACACTGCACCCCATGTAGCTGTGATTAACTGACCTGCGGTCAAGTGAAAGTGGACAGTCATTCTCCCAAGGCAATTGTTCCTCAGCATCCTTGCAAACAGTTCCACCATGATACAGAATCAAGGAGTGGGAGCAATGGGTGGCAGCCCAGTCAGGATTGAAGCTGGAAGTGAATGAGAGAGAACACACACACACACACACACACACACACACATGCAGAATCCCATCAACAAAACAAGCTGCTTCAGCGATAGACATCAAATAAATATTGGCTCAGGTTAACTTGTTGATATTTCGATGGTAATACTTCAGTCGAGAAGTGTTAGTCTTCAGTTTTCTCTGGGAAAGGAATTGGTGTTCTATTGATTGATTCCGTTCACATGAAGGCTTACCCAAATGTTAAAAGATGATTCTTGTCTAAAGTTGCTCGAAAATCTCACGGGTATAAATGCCATTGCGCCAAAAGTCAAAACGAGGTGACAAAGAAGCAAAGACTCTGAGTGATTGAGAGTTTTCTCACAGAGCAGGCAGTCTGTGGGGAAAGCTGGTGGCATTGTGGTGACATTACTGGTCTAGCAATCTCGAAACCCAGGCCATTTCCCCTGGAGTCATGTGTTCAAATCCCATCATAGCGTTTGTAAAAATTAAACTCAATGGGCAACATTTTACGGCCTCGCTCGAGCAAGACTGGAAAATCCCGCCCGAGGACAATGGACATTTCCAATGTCTGGCCGTTCGCCCGCTCCAATTCCATGGGGAGGGTGGGGGTGGGGCAGTCGAATTCTGGCGAATTAATCTGGAGTATTGAGCTGGTTCTGGCAATTATCATCAATTGTTATGAAGACCCATCTGGTTCACTAATGTCCTTTTAGGGAAGAAAATCCAATGTATTTTTTGAAGAAAGCTCCCAGGTTCTGAGACAATTGAAAGAAGGAGCAGGAAAATGGGGGCTGAGTTCGAGGGGGGGGTGGGGGGGTGGTGCAAGAGTAGCGAGACTCTGGAAATTTCAAAATGATGGTGCTGGGAGGATGCTGAGGATCTGATCAAAGCACAGAGCGATGGCGAATAGCTGTTCCCCTGTTTGCCGCCACCAGGCATTCCTCTGTGAGGGTTAACAGATTGTGCGGGCAGATTCTGGGTCTGGAAACTTAGTGATAGAACACCAAGTCCTGCGGCCTTGTAAATAGTGGCCCCAATTAGCAGAGTAAGAATCCAATTGTGAGCATTAATGTAAGACACAAGATCACGTCACAGATTTAATTAATTATTTTTCAATTGGAATCCTAGATAGCGTATTTTTCGAGAACTGATAGTTGGGACAAGAACGCAAGAAATAGAAGCAGGAGTTGACCACTCGGCCTGTCCCGCCATTCAATACCATCATGGCTGATCTGTGTCGGCCTCAGCTCCTTTTCTGTGCCATTTCCCCATCGCCCTCTATTCCTCGATCTCTCAAATATTTATCCACCTCCACTTTAAATACTTCTAATGATCCAGCCTCCAGCACCCTTTGGGGCGGAGAATTCCAGAGATTCACCACTCTCTGCGAGAAGAAATTTCTACACACCTCAGTTTTAAATGATCAGCCCTTTATCTTGTAGCTGTGTCCCTTTGTTCGAGACTCTCCCACTCGTGAAAACGCATCACCATCCATCCTGTCAAGCCCCCTCAGGATCTTGTATGTTTGAATATATCAGCCATGATCGTAATGAATGGTGGAGCAGGCTCGAGGGGCCAAATGGCCGCCTCCTGCTCCTATTTTCTATGTTTCTTTGAATAAAGTCACCCCTCACTCTTCTAAACTGCAAGGAATACTGACCCAGACTATTTAGCCTCTCTTGATAGGATAACCCTCTCATCCCAGACATTAGTCTGGTGAATCTCCTTTGGACTGCCTCCAATGTTAACATAGAACAGTACAGCACAGAACAGGCCCTTCGGCCCACGATGTTGTGCTGAGCTTTATCTGAAACCAAGATCAAGCTATCCCACTCCCTATCATCCTGGTGTGCTCCATGTGCCTATCCAATAACCGCTTAAATGTTCCTAAAGTGTCTGACTCCACTATCACTGCAGGCAGTCCATTCCACACCCCAACCACTCTCTGCGTAAAGAACCTACCTCTGATATCCTTCCTGTATCTCCCACCACGAACCCTATAGTTATGCCCCCTTGTAATAGCTCCACCCACCCGAGGAAATAGTCTTTGAACGTTCACTCTATCTATCCCCTTCATCATTTTATAAACCTCTATTAAGTCTCCCCTCAGCCTCCTCCACTCCAGAGAGAACAGCCCTAGCTCACTCAACCTTTCCTCAACCTTACCCTCCAAACCAGGCAGCATCCTGGTAAATCTCCTCTGCACTCTTTCCAGCGCTTCCACGTCCTTCTTATAGCGAGGTGACCAGAACTGCACACAATATTCCATATGTGGTCTCACCAAGGTCCTGTACAGTTGCAGCATAACCCCACGGCTCTTAAACTCCAACCCCCTGTTAATAAAAGCTAACACACTATAGACCTTCTTCACAGCTCTATCCACTTGAGTGGCAACCTTTAGAGATCTGTGGATATGAACCCCAAGATCTCTCTGTTCCTCCACAGTCTTCAGAACCCTACCTTTGACCCTGTAATCCACATTTAAATTAGTCCTACCAAAATGAATCACCTCACATTTATCAGGGTTAAACTCCATTTGCCATTTTTCAGCCCAGCTTTGCATCCTAATGTTACTATATTCTTTTTAAGGTAAGGGGACCAAAACTCTACGCAGTGTTCCAGGTGAGGCCTCACCAACGCCCTGTATAATTGCAACAAAACCTCCCTATGTTTAACTCAAGCCCTTTGCAATAAAGGCCAAAATGCTGTTTGCCAAGAATTGACTTTACATCATCAACAAATATATGTATTCCCTCCTCTGTTGGCCCAGGTTCATTGTGAGTGAACCCACCAGCCTCAGCCCGGAGACCCCTATCACCTAGCTTTGACATTGCATTCCTGACATTCAAGTTGGTTGGGTTTCTTCCTCTTTTTCAATCTTATACAGGACGTAAGTTCTAATGAATCGTATTCGGTATTCCACGTCCCCAAGAAACTGGTCCCTGAGTCTGATCTGAACCTCGGTAGGTAATTAGTGTCTGTCGCACCTCCACATGGCTGCACTGGAGGGAGGCACAGTGGTTAGCATTGCAGCCTCACAGTGCCACGGACCCAGGTTCGATTCTGGCCTTGGGTGATTGTGTGGTGTTTGCATGTTCTCCCCGTGTCTGTGTGGGTTTCCTCCGGGTGCTCCAGTTTCCTCCCACAGTCCAAAGATATGCAGGTTAGGCCATGTTAAATTGCTCCTTCGTATCCAAAGATGTGACGGTTAGGTGGATTAACCACGGTAAATGTGTGGGATTACGGGGATAGGGCGGAGGAGAGGACCTGGGTAAGATGCTCTGTCAGAGAATCGGTGCAGATTCAATGGGCCAATTGGCCTGCTTCTGAACACTTGGGATTCTCTGATAATTCCAGAGGGGCACCTAGGAAAGTGACATCCAGGGCAAGAATTGGTGCTTTCTCTGATGCGTGTTTGTTAACCACAACTCTCATCTTTATTTTGAGCAGTAGCTGTGATGAAGCTGACAGGAGTGAGAAGTTGGAGATGGCAGTGAGCCCTCTTACCAAGAAAAACCACGTGCAGCTAGACAGTTCAACAGCAGTCATCGTCATTCCCAGTGCAGCCTACCGGGATTCTCCAGGAAGTGACTCAGATTCTGACAGCTCACTGCAAGACAAAAATGAATCGGATGAATCTGATGAAGATGAGGAATGTTTGAACAGTAAGAACCCTGATCGTGCTATGGATAGTACCTCGTAGGCAGTATGTTGTCCATTGGGACAGGAGGAGGTCATTCAGCTCCTCTAGTCTGTTCCAACATTCGGTTAGGTCATACCTGATGTGTATTTGTATCCCATTTCCCTGCCTTACCCAACCAGAACTGATCCATCTCAGTTGTGCAACTGACCCCCAGCCTGGGTAGTTTGTTTGGGGAGAGAGTTCCAGATTTCCATTACACTTTGTGTGAAGAAATGCTTCCTGATCTCACCTCTGATTGGCCTGCTTCTAATTTTCAGGTTATATCTCCTTGTTCTGTGCTTCCCCAACTGAGAAAATGTTTCCCTCCATCAACCCACCAAATCCTTTAATCATCATAGGCACCTAGACCATAAGACATAGGAGCAGAATTAGGCCCTCGGCCCATCGAGTCTGCTCCGCCATTCAATCATGGCTGATTTTTTTTCTCATCCCCATTCTCCTGCCTTTTCCCCATAACCCCCGATCTCCTTATTAATCAAGAACCTATCTATCTCTATCGTAAAGACACTCAATTACCTGAACTCTACAGCCTTCTGCGGCAAAGAGTTCCACAGATTCACCACTCTCTGGCTGAAGAAATTCCTCCTCATCTCTGCTTTAAAGGATCGTCCCTTTAGCCTGTGGTTGTGCCCTCTGGTTCTAGTTTTTCCTACTAGTGGAAACATCCTCAATTGTCAGTTATCAATTACAAACATCAATTAGATCAGCCCTTTGTATGTACTCAAGGGAATACAAGCTTCATCCGGTTGATAGCATTCTAACCATTACAACCCTGTTATCATTCCAATCAATCTGTCTTGAATTCCCTCCTCCAAGGTCAGTGTATGCTTTACCAGGACTGAGTGCAGTGATTCCATTTGCTGTGTAATTGGAATAGAACTCTCCCCCCCCCCCCCCCCACTTTATGTTCCAACATTCGGGATACGGGCCAACGTCCCATTAGCTGCTCTGTGAACTTTAGTGAAATCTGCCCCTGGCTCCCCTAACTTTGGAAGGGAATAAGACAGTTGCCAAATTTAAATTATTATTTTTTTAAACAAATTACATTCCTCTATTTGACTCTTCCCCACATCTCTACCATGGCGCTTAATTGAGGGAGCGGGCAGAAAAGTTTCTTTATCAAGATCTCCACTCGGCTAAATATATAAAGCTATATCCTTTCTGAAACATGAAGACCAAAATTGCACACACTATTCCAGATGTGGTCTCAGCTCCCTACAACTGGAGCAAGACTTCTTTATTCTTGTGCTCCAATCTCCTTGCAATTGAGGCCAATATGTCATTTACTTGCTGCACCTGTGTGCTAACTTTTTGCGTTCCTTTTATCAGGGCATCAAAGTCTGTGAATATCAACATTTATAAGTGTCATGCTGTTTCAAATGCCTTCTGCTTTTCTATTCTTGCTATCAAGGTCAATAACTTTTCACTTCGCTACATTGTAGACCGCCTCCCATCTTGCTGCACACTCACTTCACCTGAGCTTCCTGATTTCACCCCTGTTTGGTTCATTTAGTGGCTTTGCTCCTTTGTTCTGGGACTCCTTCACCAGGGGAACTAGCTTCTCTGCATTGACTCTGTCCAATCCCTTTACTCATCTGGAATGCAAGTGATGTGCAGTACCGGCTCTTTGTGTTCTTACCTCCTTCTCCCAAGCTCTGATGCTCGGTAACCCTCAGTTTGTGACTCCTTCACCAGGTGCCCTCGCCAATAAGATACGACGGAGGGACACGCTCGCCATTAAACTCCGCAACCGACCAACAAAACAGGAGCTGGAAGACAAGAACATCCTCCCCCGCAAATCAGATGAGGAGCGGATGGAATTGCGGCAGCAAATTGGGACCAAACTCATCAGGTAAGATCCCAAATATCCCCACCTCTGGGTCGCATTTTCACAGGAATGATCATAATGTTGTCAATGGGTTTAATATGGAATAAATCCAATTCTAAAATAGAGTACAGGATGAGTAACCCACAGGCTGGCTGTCAGTACAAATCCTATCTTGTCTTCCTTTGTTCTTTCATGGGATGTGGGTGTTGCTGACAAGGCCAGTATTTATTGTCCATCCCTCATTGCCCTTGGCTCGCTAGATCAATTCAGAGGGGCATTTAAGAGTCAACTACATTGCTGTGGATATGAAAGGATGAGGGGGGGATCCAATTTAAACTTACAGAATACTGAGAGACCTAGATAGAATGGACGTGGAGAGGATGTTTCCACTAGTGGGAGAGACCAGAATTTGAAGGCACAACCTCAGAGTGAAGGGACACTCCTTTAAAACAGAGATGAGGAATTTCTTCAGCCAGAGAGCGGTGAATCTGTGGAACTCTTTGCCACAGAAGGCTGTGGATGCCAAGTCATTGAGTGTCTAAGACAGAGATAGGTTCTTGATCAATAAGGGGATCAAGGGTTACGGGCAGAAGAATGGGGATGAGAATCATATCAGCCATGATTGAATGGCGGAGCAGACTCGATGGGCAGAATGGCCCGATTCTGCTCCTATATTTTATGGTCTTATGGAGCCACACGTAGACCAGACCATGGAAGGAGGGCAGATTGCCTTCCAGTGAATCAATGGTAGTTTCATGGCACCATTATTGAGACTAGTTTTCAATCCCAGATTTTATTTAATTAATTGAATGTATTAATTGAGTGAATTTAAATTCCACCAGCTGCTGTGGTGGGATTTGAGTCTGTAACATTAGCCTGAGCCCCTGGTTTACTCGGCAGGTCTGACAGTATCTGTGGAGGGAGAATAGAACCAACATTTCGAGTCTGGATGACCCTTCGTCATCGACAAAGGGTCAACCAGACTCGAAATGTTGGCTCGGTAAATTTGGAACAATTTTGTAAAAAGCTAACTGGCTCACGAGCATCTTTCAGGAATCAGTCACCCCTCTTGGTTTGGCCTCACCCGCTCTTATTTAAGTGGGTGACATTTTTCCATCTAAAAGTTTAAAGTTTGTTTATTAGTCACAAGTAAGGCTTACATTAACACTCCAATGAAGTTGTTGTGAAATTCCCCCAGCCGCCACAGTCTGACGCCTGTTCGGGTTAATGTACCTAACCAACCCGTCTTTCAGAATGTGGGAGGAAAACAGAGCACCCGGAGGAAACCCACGCAGACACGGGGAGAACGTACAGACTCCACACAGACAGTGACCCAAGCCAGGAATTGAACCCGGGTCCCTGGCGCTGTGACGCAGCAGTGCTAACCACTGTGCTACCGTGTCACCCTACCTGGGCAGATGGGGCCACAGTGTTACCTCTCATCCGAAAGTTGGCACCTCTGCCAGTATCGCGCTCCCTCAAGTCTCACTGCTGCAATCCCACCACCCTCTGACTCAGGAGTGAGAATGTCACTCGAAAAACATTGAAAGCTTTTATGCATTTGTGCTTCAACAAGGTGTTAACCGACTTAAAATGTCAAGTGATGACAATGATTCCCAGCCTCCAAGGTGTAATAGTTTCAGTGACATCTTGTAAACGTAAGGCTGGGTTTTGTGTTAATATTCACAAAAGCGAGAGAGTGAATTGTAAAAAGACAGCCGCAGATCTAGTTTCACATGGATGACTGTGATTGCTTCAACATCACTTGACATCCTTTTACAGACAGGCTTCCTGTCACCCATTTCCACATCACACTCCCTTTGACTGCGATGACTCATCATCTGAGCTGCCTTTCATCACTTCTTTAATTTAAAAAAAACACAAATAACAAAATGGAACTGTGAGTGAAGTCCGGCAGTTTTATCCTTCGAGCCAGTCCTTCACTTTATTTATTCTGAAAAGACTGCCATCAGAGTGATGCCACAGAGTGGGTGAGAATTTGTATGTGTGTGCGTGGGTGTGTGATTACGTGTGATACAGTGTGTGTGTCTGTGTGGGGATTAAAGTGCAGAGGGTGCCTGGTGACTGCGTTAGTATCTGACTGTGGCTGAGGGAAGGGTGAGCAGACAAAAGATAATGATTGTAAGGAAAAAGATAAATAAATCAGGAGACACTGTTTCCTTGCTGTGTTCACACAGTATCAAGCTGGACTTGGCAAGAGTCATGGGGTGACCAGCAGAGAGCCTAATTTTCAAAATTGACCATCCTCTTGTTTTATTCTCTCCTTCCTTCTTTCTCTCTCTCTCTCTTTCTCGCCACCCTCCTCTCCTCTCCTTCCCCCATCCACCCCCTTCTTTCTTCCCTCCCTCTCTCCTTCCTCGTTCTCTCTCTGCACCCCCTCCCTCCATTCCTCCTCCATTCACCCCTCCCTCCTTCCCTCCCTCATTCCTCCCCCCAGTCTCTCTCTACCCCTCCCTCCTTCCCTCCCTCTCTCTCTCTATTACTCCTCCCTTTCTCCATCCATCCCTCCTTTTCTCTCTCTCCACCTTCCCTCACTTGCTTTCTTGCTCTCTTTCCATCCCTCTCTCTCTTTCCATGCGTGCTCCTCTCTCTCTTTCTCCACCCCCCCCCCCCCTGGTGATGGGAATCCTGTAATCCTGTCAGTAATCGCAGACTGTGAAACTTGCCACAATCAACAGTCGTGTCCCCCCCCCCCCCCCCCCATCCTCCTTTGACACACACTGTATAATATGTCTCATAACGAGCAGTGTGTTCGGGACTGGTTGCAATTCCCATTGTTTTCACAGAACACAAAACCCATTTGATTCTCAGATGTCGAAACGAGTTTCAGTCCATCCTGCCCCACTGGGAGAGTGACCGAGTAGAATCCATTGAATTCAGCAGTATAAAAAGAGCGAGTGCGCCAAGTCCCTCGAATTCCGACTGGGAGAATGAGCTAAAAATTACTCAGACACTCCGATTTTAATGAAGCAGCTTGAGTGGGAAGGCAGCCCCTGGTGGTGCAAAATTGCCTGACCTCAGCTCGGTATTTTGCCGATCCCAACCTGTTTGCTTTTTAATCTCATTCAGCTCCCCTCTCCATGTTCGCAGCACCGATCATTTTGAGATGGCCCCTTTGGAGCACTGTAGGCATATTTCACTGATAACCCTTTCAGCCCCTGCGCAGAGGGCCCATGCTGCCTTGGGGGTATCTTCCAAAACCCATCTCTGAAGTCCAGCCCTTCACCCTTAGTCTAGAGAACCAAGTGTCTAATCAGACTCTGCCGAGGGAGCGGGGCACGCTAACCACTGTGCTAACCACTGTGCCACCATGCTGCCACATTGCCAAGGTGCTTTTGGGATGTGGGTGACATTGGTAAGGCACTATTTGTTCACCATCGCTTGTTACCCTGACTTCTAGGAATTTATATCAAATGTACAATAGAGACACAGGCCATTCAGCCCAACTCGTCTCTTCCAGCGTATATGCTCCACATGAGCCTCCTTCCACTCTGCTTCACCTCACATCATTAGAATATTCTGCTATCCCTTTCTCTATCTTGTGTTTATCTAGTTTCCACTGCACTGCATCTCAATCACTCCCTGTGGTAGCAACTTCCATGCTTTCAGCACTCTCTGGGTGAAGAGATTTCTCCTGAATTCCCCCATTGAATTTATTTAAGATCTTATATTCCTGACCATTGGTTCTGGGTGCCTTCCACAAGTGGAAGCGCCTTCTCTATGCTGACCCTAACAAAACCCCTTCACAAACCCCTCTACCGAGTCACCCCTCAGTCTTCTCCTTTCTGGACAGATTCTGTTCACTCTTCATAATATAATTATAAGCCACTCAGTTCTGATGTCACCTTGTAAATATCTTTTTGTATCATTTCCAGTGTCTCGCTGTCTGTTCATTGCTGTGTGGGTGATCTAACCAAGGCGAGATTGGGGTGAATGGTAGCGCAGTGGTAATATCACTGGGCCAGAAATTCAGGTTCATGCTCTGGGGACATTGGTTCAAATCCCATCATGGTAACTGGTTTTAAATTCAATTCATTACTCTGGAACACTAGGATAACCTCAGTGATGTTGACCATGACAGCTATCGTCAATTATCATAACCCATCTGGTTCACTAATGTCCTTCAGGGGAAGAAATCTGCCATCATTGTGTGATCTGGCCTACATGTGACTCCAGACCCACAGCAAAGTTTGGCTCTTAACTGCCCCTCTGAAATGACTGACCACCTGCTCAGTTCAAGGGCAATTAGGGATGGGCAATAATTGTGACAACCACGTCCATGAAAAAAAGATGCAAGTGTAACCCAGCTTCTCTATTTTTGAGTTCCATTCCTTGGGGTAAAGGTTTCCAGTCCCACCCACTGCAGGAATCGCCGCCGGCGGGATGGAAAATTTGATGGACCGTTTAAAGGCCCTTTGACCTCGAGCAGGAATTTCCGGTCTCAGGTGGGTGTGATTGGAAAGTCCCGCCCTTGTGTTTGGTATAATGCAACTGAACTTGCTAAGGCCATGTACTGGAATCCAGTCACAGTGGAGGCAAGGTCCCAATGGGTGGCATGGTGGCACAGTGGTGAGCACTGCTGCCTCACAGCGCCAGGTAACCAGGTTCGATTCCCGGCTTGGGTCACTGTCTGGAGTCTGCACACTCTTCCCGTGTCTGTGTGGGTTTCCTCCGGTTTTCTCCCACAGCCCAAAGATATGCTGGTTAGGGTGCATTGGCCGTGCTAAATTCTCCCTCAGTGTACCCGAACAGGCGCCGGAGTGTGGCGACTAGTGGATTTTCATAGTAACTTCAATGCAGTGTTAATATAAGCCTTCTTGTCATAGAATCATAGGATCCCTATAGTGCAGAAGGAGGCCATTCAGTGACAGGAAGAGAGTTTATGCCTCTGAGATTCACCAAGTTCCAAATCCTAACCATGTTCCTCGGACAGGAGGCACAGAGAGTGCCCATGAGCAAGGAAACTATACTCTTGGCTATGTGAAAAGAGAAGGGAAGTGGGATTAATTGGATTGGTCCATCAATGAGCTGGCATAGGCATTATGGGCCAAATGGCCTCCTGTACTGTTTTTATTCTGTACCAAGGCATGTTTGTGACTTCCGAAACTCTTGGGGGTTGTTTTTGAGTGAGTATTTGGGAGCAGGTCTTAGTCTAAATCTGTCTCTGTGGGTCACTGTCCATCGCAATACCTCAGGATCAGTGGATCACCTGATAATGTTGGCCATGCCTGATTCTGATTGGCAGACAGGAGAGGGTGTGCATTTATATAGTGCCCTCCATGACCTCAGGGCACCTCCAAGAGCCCTACAATCCAAATAGTTCTGAAGAGCGAACATTCCTGTAATGTCAGAAATGCAGCAGCCAATCTGGATAGCTCTTTCAAGGAACCAGTATGGGCGCAGTCAGCCAAATGGTGGTATATCTTCCCATGAGGGAGAGAGAGAGAAGCAGGGTATTACGAGACAGAATGTTACCTTTCTACAGCTGACTAGGAGCTATTTCCGAAGGTGGAGGAAATGACGGAAAGTTATTGACCCAGTCTGTGGGAGGTAACGCTAGGAACAGAATGAGAGAGATTTCTGCCATCGCATTTTAGCTTCATTGTCTTAGTTCAGTTTTCTAACCTCATTGACAGCTTCCCAGAGAAATATCTATAGTCAATTCTCAGTTCCAGGTGAGTGTGTAACAATGCGGTCACAGTCATTAGCCCGACAGCTCACATGTTTTGATCTTCCTGTAACATTGTGACCTTTTTAGCTTTAATGGCATCATTTCAGTAAGATGTAAGCGGCTGTGTGAGTGCAGAGCAATGATTCACTGATATTCACTTCAGAATATCTGTAACCACATTCAGGAGAGGACATTATTGGGAGGGAAATGGGAGGGGATGAGTGAAAGATTTTCTCTGGGGTGGGGTGTATCTTTGTCACGAGATGTGGGGATTGCGAACATGTCAGTCACTGGCGGCTGTGTCTTCACCTGCTGAGGCCTGGAGCTGTGCAATTTTCTGCCGAAATCTCGTGATCCCTCTTCACTCGTTCAGTTTTTCACCAAGCTCTCGGTCACCTGTCTTAACATCTGCTTATGTGGCTTAGTGGCTTAGAATTGTTTTGATAACACCTTTGTGACGTGCATTCAAAGATTTTATTCTGTTAAGTGTTATATCAGTGAAACTTGTTGTTGTATTTCAAGTGTCAGAAACACTCTGTAGCTTCTCGATAATGGGTGAGAATCACAACATTCTCCCATCATTTTCTGACGCTTCAGCCTGGATTTTACCACCTGTGGCCTCTGAATGGCCTCCCTGGGAGCTCGCTGCCAGAGGGCAGCCTCCTGACACTGCCAGCCCAGTCAGAGTGGCCAATCGCTCTGAAGCCTCGGCAATCTCACTCGGAGCAGATGGTGATGCTCAAGCGGGCCAGAGAACTCAGGAGCTGGGCCGAGAGAGCTCAAAAATAAAAAACACAGGTCAAGGGTCAGCAGGGAAACCCCTCCGGGTCACATGGGCTGCCTTCCCTCTTTTTTTTTATTCATTCATGGGACACCGGGTATCGCTGGCTGGCCAGCATCTATTGCCCATCCCTAGTTGCCCTTGGACTGAGTGGCTTGCTGGACCATTTCAAAGGGCAGTTGAAAGTCAACCACATTGCTGTGGCTCTGGAGCCACATGTAGGCCTGACGGGGTAAGGACGGCAGATTTCCTTCCCTAAAGGACATTAGTGAACCAAATGGATTTTTCCGACAATCGGCAATGGTTTCATGGTCATCAGTAGATTCTTAATTCCAGATATTTTTTATTGAATTCAAATTCGGCCATCTGCCGTGGCGGGATTTGAACCTGGATCCCCAGAACATTATGTGATTAATAATTGAGCAGGCATTATGTGATTAATAATTGAGCAGCCACTAGGCCATCGCCTCCCTCTTCACATCCACATCCAAAGGCCATCCAGCCTGATCACAGACCACCTCCCCCAGCCCCGTGCCCCCAGACTCCAACCCCAGCGGCCCAGGCTGCCACAGGGAGGCAGCCTCAACATCCCCACACAGATGGGCATCGCTTTGCCATTGACAAATATGTCGACAGCAGCGTAAAATGGCCCTTAAAAGGGCCTTTAATCCTGGTAATCAGTTGACCACCTCTCTTTGGACCAGACGGTTTCTCCAGATTCGGTCCCATCGCTGGGAAACATGCATGGTGACATCGAGGAAATGACCCACTCTCCACAATTTTACCAACCTCACCTTATCCCAGCCTGCCTTCTGGGAGTCGCTCAAATCCTGGCTTCCACCTCCCTCGGTCCGTCCTGCTGAAAGAATGGAACAATATCGCGGCAACTGACCTCCCCACAGTGGCCTGCCCAATATCACCCGTCCCCCACAATACCAATCCCGTCTACCCCACTGCCCCCCCCCTCCCACTGCCCCCCCCTCCCACTGCCCCCCCTCCCACTGCCCCCCCCTCCCACTGCCCCCCCCCTCCCACTGCCCCCCCCCTCCCACTGCCCCCCCCTCCCACTGCCCCCCCCCTCCCACTGCCCCCCCCCTCCCACTGCCCCCCCCTCCCACTGCCCCCCCCTCCCACTGCCCCCCCCCTCCCACTGCCCCCCCCTCCCACTGCCCCCCCCTCCCACTGCCCCCCCCTCCCACTGCCCCCCCCTCCCACTGCCCCCCCCTCCCACTGCCCCCCCCTCCCACTGCCCCCCCCCTCCCACTGCCCCCCCCCCTCCCACTGCCCCCCCCCTCCCACTGCCCCCCCCTCCCACTGCCCCCCCCCTCCCACTGCCCCCCCCTCCCACTGCCCCCCCCCTCCCACTGCCCCCCCCTCCACTGCCCCCCCCCTCCCACTGCCCCCCCCTCCCACTGCCCCCCCCTCCCACTGCCCCCCCCTCCCACTGCCCCCCCCCTCCCACTGCCCCCCCCCTCCCACTGCCCCCCCCCCTCCCACTGCCCCCCCCCCCCACTGCCCCCCCCTCCCACTGCCCCCCCCTCCCACTGCCCCCCCCTCCCACTGCCCCCCCCTCCCACTGCCCCCCCCTCCCACTGCCCCCCCCTCCCACTGCCCCCCCTCCCACTGCCCCCACCTCCCACTGCCCCCCCTCCCACTGCCCCCCCCTCCCACTGCCCCCCCCTCCCACTGCCCCCCCCTCCCACTGCCCCCCCCCACTGCCCCCCCCTCCCACTGCCCCCCCCTCCCACTGCCCCCCCCTCCCACTGCCCCCCCCACTGCCTCCCCCTCCCACTGCCCCCCCTCCCACTGCCCCCCCCTCCCACTGCCCCCCCCTCCCACTGCCCCCCCCTCCCACTGCCCCCCCCTCCCACTGCCCCCCCTCCCACTGCCCCCCCCTCCCACTGCCCCCCCCTCCCACTGCCCCCCCCTCCCACTGCCCCCCCCACTGCCTCCCCCTCCCACTGCCCCCCCCTCCCACTGCCCCCCCCTCCCACTGCCCCCCCCTCCCACTGGCCCCCCTCCCACTGCCCCCCCTCCCACTGCCCCCCCCTCCCACTGCCCCCCTCCCACTGCGCCCCCCTCCCACTGCGCCCCCCTCCCACTGCGCCCCCCTCCCACTGCGCCCCCCTCCCACTGCGCCCCCCTCCCACTGCGCCCCCCTCCCACTGCGCCCCCCTCCCACTGCGCCCCCCTCCCACTGCGCCCCCCTCCCACTGCGCCCCCCTCCCACTGCGCCCCCCTCCCACTGCGCCCCCCTCCCACTGCGCCCCCCTCCCACTGCGCCCCCCTCCCACTGCGCCCCCCTCCCACTGCGCCCCCCTCCCACTGCGCCCCCCTCCCACTGCGCCCCCCTCCCACTGCGCCCCCCTCCCACTGCGCCCCCCTCCCACTGCGCCCCCCTCCCACTGCGCCCCCCTCCCACTGCGCCCCCCTCCCACTGCGCCCCCCTCCCACTGCGCCCCCCTCCCACTGCGCCCCCCCTCCCACTGCGCCCCCCTCCCACTGCGCCCCCCTCCCACTGCGCCCCCCTCCCACTGCGCCCCCTCCCACTGCGCCCCCCTCCCACTGCGCCCCCCTCCCACTGCGCCCCCCTCCCACTGCGCCCCCCTCCCACTGCGCCCCCCTCCCACTGCGCCCCCCTCCCACTGCGCCCCCCTCCCACTGCGCCCCCCTCCCACTGCGCCCCCCTCCCACTGCGCCCCCCTCCCACTGCGCCCCCCTCCCACTGCGCCCGCCTCCCACTGCGCCCCCCTCCCCACTGCGCCCCCCTCCCACTGCGCCCCCCTCCCACTGCGCCCCCCTCCCACTGCGCCCCCCTCCCACTGCGCCCCCCTCCCACGGCGCCCCCCTCCCACTGCGCCCCCCTCCCACTGCGCCCCCCTCCCACTGCGCCCCCCTCCCACTGCGCCCCCCTCCCACTGCGCCCCCCTCCCACTGCGCCCCCCTCCCACTGCGCCCCCCTCCCACTGCGCCCCCCTCCCACTGCGCCCCCCTCCCACTGCGCCCCCCTCCCACTGCGCCCCCCTCCCACTGCGCCCCCCTCCCACTGCGCCCCCCTCCCACTGCGCCCCCCTCCCACTGCGCCCCCCTCCCACTGCGCCCCCCTCCCACTGCGCCCCCCTCCCACTGCGCCCCCCTCCCACTGCGCCCCCCTCCCACTGCGCCCCCCTCCCACTGCGCCCCCCTCCCACTGCGCCCCCCTCCCACTGCGCCCCCCTCCCACTGCGCCCCCCTCCCACTGCGCCCCCCTCCCACTGCGCCCCCCCTCCCACTGCGCCCCCCTCCCACTGCGCCCCCCTCCCACTGCGCCCCCCTCCCACTGCGCCCCCCTCCCACTGCGCCCCCCTCCCACTGCGCCCCCCTCCCACTGCGCCCCCCTCCCACTGCGCCCCCCTCCCACTGCGCCCCCCTCCCACTGCGCCCCCCTCCCACTGCGCCCCCCTCCCACTGCGCCCCCCTCCCACTGCGCCCCCCTCCCACTGCGCCCCCCTCCCACTGCGCCCCCCTCCCACTGCGCCCCCCTCCCACTGCGCCCCCCTCCCACTGCGCCCCCCTCCCACTGCGCCCCCCTCCCACTGCGCCCCCCTCCCACTGCCCCCCCTCTCTCCCACTGCCCCCCCCTCCCTCCCCCTGCCCCCCCTCCCTCCCACTGCCCCCCCCTCCCTCCCTCCCTCCCACTGCCCCCCCCTCCCTCCCACTGCACCCCCTCCCTCCCACTGCCCCCCCCTCCCTCCCACTGCCACCCCTCCCTCCCACTGCCCCCCCTCCCTCCCACTGCCCCCCCCTCCCTCCCACTGCCCCCCCTCCCTCCCACTGCCCCCCCTCCCTCCCACTGCCCCCCCCTCCCTCCCACTGCCCCCCCCCTCCCTCCCACTGCCCCCCCCTCCCTCCCACTGCCCCCCCCTCCCTCCCACTGCCCCCCCCTCCCTCCCACTGCCCCCCCCTCCCTCCCACTGCCCCCCCCTCCCTCCCACTGCCCCCCCTCCCTCCCACTGCCCCCCCCTCCCTCCCACTGCCCCCCCTCCCTCCCACTGCCCCCCCTCCCTCCCACTGCCCCCCTCCCCTCCCACTGCCCCCCCTCCCTCCCACTGCCCCCCCTCCCTCCCACTGCCCCCCCTCCCTCCCACTGCCCCCCCTCCCTCCCACTGCCCCCCCCTCCCTCCCACTGCCCCCCCTCCCTCCCACTGCCCCCCCCTCCCTCCTACTGCCCCCCCCTCCCTCCCACTGCCCCCCCCCCCACTGCGCCCCCCCCCACTGCGCCCCCCCCCCACTGCGCCCCCCCCACTGCGCCCCCCCCCACTGCGCCCCCCCCCACTGCCCCCCCCCACTGCCCCCCGCCACTGCCCCCCCCCACTGCCCCCCCCCACTGCCCCCCCCTCCCACTGCCCCCCCTCCCACTGCCCCCCCTCCCACCGCCCCCCCCCTCCCACCGCCCCCCCCCTCCCACCGCCCCCCCCCTCCCACCGCCCCCCCCCTCCCACCGCCCCCCCCTCCCACCGCCCCCCCCTCCCACCGCCCCCCCCCTCCCACCGCCCCCCCCTCCCACCGCCCCCCCCCTCCCACCGCCCCCCCCTCCCACCGCCCCCCCCCTCCCACCGCCCCCCCCCTCCCACCGCCCCCCCCTCCCACCGCCCCCCCCCTCCCACCGCCCCCCCCCTCCCACCGCCCCCCCCCTCCCACCGCCCCCCCCCCTCCCACCGCCCCCCCCCTCCCACCGCCCCCCCCCTCCCACCGCCCCCCCCCTCCCACCCCCCCCCCCTCCCACCGCACCCCCCCCTCCCACCGCCCCCCCCTCCCACCGCCCCCCCCCCCCTCCCACCGCCCCCCCACTCCCACCGCCCCCCCCCTCCCACCACCCCCCTTCCAATGCACATCCATTCAATTAGGATGAAGGAGGCGGAGGGGGGGAGGAGTGAGGGGGGCAGCTTCCTGCTTCCCCTCTCTCAACAACATTAATGTGGATGTTGCCACAAGGCTCGAACTTGTTGCCCGCTCCTAATTGCTGTGAAGAGCGTGCTGGTGAGTCACCTTCTTGAACTGCTGCAATCTATGTGATGTATGTATCCATAAACAAAGGGACAAGGAGCAGGAGGTAGGCCATTGAGCCCCTCGAACCTGCTCTGCTATTTAATAAGATCATGGCTGATCTCATAGTGACCTCAAATCTGCATCCTGCCTACCCCCCGATAACCTATCATCCCCCTGCTTACCAAGAATCTGGCATCAGAAGGCAGCTAAGGAGTAAAGAAGTGGGAGGGGAGATTTTGGGAGTGAAGATGCCATAGCAAGTGTCCAATTCACAGCGCATACCACCCCAGGTAATGGTCTTGATGCAACAGTAGGACACCAGGAGGTTTGGACTTGCTGGGGCCCCTCTATCACTGGTCCATTAGAACTGTAGTCGGCCATCTGTGTGTCAGGACACCAGGAAGATTCTTCCTGTGGTACATTCTCTTCCTTATAATGGTGTGTAGAGTGTCATTTTCAGATCCCTGATGTTTCCATGTAACCTTTCAACAGGCTATTTGGTCCATTTAGTTGATACTAATGTTTATACTCCACATGAGCCTCCTCCCAACTACCCTATCAGACTTTGGCTTTGTTCCTTTTTCCCTCCTGTCCTTACCTAGCTTCCTCTTAAATGCATTAATTAACAATGAATTAAAACTTAATTGATAACACTCTGCCCATCCAGTGATGTATTTTTGGTACCTATTTTTAACAATTATTATGTGCCGCCCTATCGGCGTGTCCTGGTGTGTGTGGCTTCTCCCTGAACACCGGGAACCAGTTGACGCAGAGTTCACTGATGGTGGCATCTTACCACATTTGGCACTTTTGCATATGTTTGGGTAAACCTGACGTTGATGTATTATGGATGTCACCAACACTTGCAAGAGAACCTTGTCACGAAACCTGTTTCTGCTGCTTTGAGAATGTTCAATTTTAGTTTAAAGCGTGGCATTCCACAGAATGAGGAATGAACTTCCTGTTCACACCTGTTCAAGTGAAGAAGATCACGATTAAAGGGTGCTCCATGATTGGCTACCTGCTATTTGTCATTCCACTTACTTTCAGATAATGCACATTTTACTGGGTTACCATAATGTTGAGGTTACGTTTGTGGAGTAATGTGCCAGAAATGGCAAACTGCAGCAATAATTTACCAAACTTAATCATGGACCAATCCAATGGAGGTCCCTGGTCATCAACACCCTCTTAGGACATGTGCCTGAAAGAGCAGGAGTGCCACAGAGGCCTGGGTTAATAATATGAGTTCAAATCCCACAGTGAGCATAGAATCATAGAATCCCTACAGTGCAGAAGGAGGCCATTCGGCCCATCGAGTCTGCACTGACCACAATCCCACTCGGGCCCTATTCCCGAGAACTTGAACTCAGTTGAAATGCAAAACTGATGACGTGAGGTTATTGGATTGTTGTAAAATGGAACAATTTGTTCATTAATATCCTTTCAGGAAGAAAACATACCAATTTTATCTGATCTGACCTGATACGTGACTCCAGTCCCTCACCAACATGGTTGACTCTGCCTCTGAAATGTCCACACAGTTGCTTCAATGGGTGCCTGTGATTTAAAAAGGCTTCTCCACCACCTTCTCAGGGCAACTAGGGGTGACCAGCCTGGCCCTGGCACCCAAAACCCTGTGTTTTTCTTTTCTGAAAAGGTCATACATTTTTAAGATTCAGTAAGTAGTCTCACAACACCAGGTTAAAGTCCAACAGGTTTATTTGGTAGCACGAGCTTTCAGAGCGCCGCTCCTTCATCAAGGTGCTAACAAATAAACCTGTTGGACTTTAACCTGGTGTTGTGAGAATACTTACTGTGCCCACCCCAGTCCAACGCTGACAACTCCACATCATTTTTGAGATTCTAATACGTCCAGACAAAAGGACAATTCTCTCCGATTGTGCCTGTGTTTTTTCCATGTTTAGTGGAATATTGAGTCTTTGAGTAGGACAGGTCAGTATAAACCAGCAGCACTCCTGACACCAGGAACACAACAAGAAAAACAGAAAATGCTGAAAATACTCAGCAGATCGGCCCAGTGGTTAGCACTGCTGCCTCACAGCGCCAGGGACCCGGCTTGGGTGGCTGTCTGTGTGGAGTCTGCACGTTCTTCCTGTGTCAGCGTGGGTTGCCTCCGGGTGCTCCGGTTTCCTCCCACAGTCCGAAAGATGTACAGTTAGGTTGATTGGCCATGCTAAATTGACCCTAGTGTCAGGGGATTAGCGGGTTAAATATGTGGGGTTACGAGAATAGGGCTTAGGTGGGAGTGTGGTCAGTGCAGGCTTGATGGGCTGAATGGCCTCCTTCTGCACTGTAGGGAATCTATGGGATTCTATGATTAGCCATGGTAAATGCTGAGGGTTATGGGGATAGGGCAAAAAGGGTGGTTTGGGTTGGATGCTCTTTCAGAGAGTCGGTGCACACTCAATGGGCAGAATGGCCTCTTTCTGCACTGTAGGGATTCTGGTTGTGGTTGTGGCTCAGGCACCATCTGTGCAGAGGGAAAGAGTAAGCATTTCAGTTCAGTGACTTTTCCTCAGAACTCCACTGTAATTTTGTTTTGTATGTTTCTCTGAACCTTATGGAGAGCTATGCTGTAATGGGTGTCATCCCTGCCTCTGAGCCAGAAGCTCCGGGCCTCAAGCCTGCTCCAGGATTTGATGGCCACGGAAGGTACAGTCACAATGCGGCCAAACACGTTGATTGTCAACCCTCCAACATGCCTGTGGTGGGACAGTAAGAGCGGAGAGAGTTTCCTGGTCAGGCAGGTTTGCTGCAGACTGGCGCTCAGCCTCTGGCACCAGGCTAGTGACCCAGGAGCCATGAGAGCCAGAGGCACAGATGGTGCCTGAGCCACAACCATAGAATCCCTACAGTGCAGAAAGAGGCCATTCTGCCCATTGAGTGTGCACCGACTCTCTGAAAGAGCATCCAACCCAGACCACCCTTTTTTCCCTATCCCCATAACCCTCAGCATTTACCATGGCTAATCACCATTGGCTGTGTTGATATTTGAGACAATCCCATCCCTCTCTCCTCTGGAGCAGTGAACAGAGACCTAATGACACACATTTTGTGACAGGTGTTTCATTGATGCAGGGGGCATGGTGGTACTCGGGTCAGGAAGTTGCCGGTTGCTGTAGGCTGTGTCTGATGAGGATGATTGGTGTCTGTTTTTGATGAAGGGGTGGTGGGGCTGGGAAGCTGCTGCTGTTCTCAATGTACAGGGTTCTGAAATAAAACATCTCCGGGGAGAATTTTAAAAATAAAGTGTTAACGAGGGAGCAAACCCTGTTAGTTATTATCACCAAAAAAATGACAATCCCTAGAGAGGGAGAGAGAATGAAAGAAGCACGTGGATATATAATGTGACGGTTTTTTTTTGTTACGATGTTTGGATCCTCCTCTCCAGCTCCCCACTCTCATCCCGCCCCTCCCTTCTTCCGGAACCGTCAGCAGGAGTGTATATAAAGGCAGAACGGGCGCTGCCACTAAATCATTGCAAGCTGATAGTCACACAGCTCTGTCTACAGCAAGCAAAGCAGACCGGGAGATTCCAGCAGCCCCTGAGCTCTCCAGCCAGCCAGCAGCTTTTGTTTTCTTCGCTCTATCAGAGAAGGAATTCTTTATCTTTTTCCCAAAGAGAAAATGGTGCACTATTCCATTGTTATTGTGTTCGGCAGGAGACTGAGCCAAAGACCATCACTGGAAGAATTGGAACAGAGGAACATCTTAAGATGTAAGTAGGATCAGATCTGCTCGTATTGCTTAACCGGTTGCGTCTTTGATTAGAGTGGCGGGGGGTACCGGTCTGTCCCGCTGACACATCACCAAATGCAATCTCAACCAGCCAAAGCTGCAGAAGGATTCCTGCATCCCAACAGCTCCGAGCAGGAGCCTGGGAGCTGTGCAGAATACAAAGATGGGATGCTGTCTGCATTGAAATAACTCTGCGGATGTTAACTTGAAAATAATAATCGTTGCAAAAAAAAAGGCAATTTCAGTATTGCCGAGAGGAAGAATCTGGCCAGCAGAGATTTATTTAGAGGATGTGTTCCCTGCATCTTCTGCTCAATGTCTCTTCTGCCTGATCAGATGTCTTAGAATTGAGCTTCAGACAGGTCCATCTGCCGCAGAGCACCACATGTGTACAGGGAGGTGGGTGGTCCGGGGGGGGGGGGGGGGGGGGAGAATCCGCCCCCGCATCCCCTCCCCCTCCCCCTCTGGGTGTGTGGGAGCGACCAGGATGGAGAACCCCACCTCCCAACTGCGTCACCGAGGTTTCCCTGGGACGTCACCGAGCAGCTGATGCAGCAATGTAACTCTTTCAGCACTGGGGAATTTCACTTCCGGCCTTCTCTTCTTGCCTCCTTCCCACTGCATCATTAAATACCCACCTCCCCACACAGAATTCCACCCACTTTATAGAATTCACTCAACACTCCATTTTTATTCAGATCTAGTTTATTTTAACTCCATAATGGAGACCAGGATGCAGACAGATGCTAATGTCACAGCTGCCTCGATGTTGCTGATGTACTGGGGTGTGGGGAGGGGATGGATAGCCTTTTGTGTTTCACCCAGGGCCCCAGGAAAAGATTTACCACTCTGCAGATTTGTCAGGGGTGAGGGGCTACAGTTGCATTGAGGAGAATTTGTGATTCCCCTTGGAGCAGAGAAGATTCCTGGAATATTTAAATTCTGAGGGGTTTTGATTGTCGAAAAACTGGTGGTTTCCTGGTGGGAGGGTTAGACACAGATTTTTAGATCATAATGAGTTATTTTTTTTAAACACAGCCAGTTGTTCTGATCTGGAATACACTGCCCGAGGGGGATTCACTAGCAACATTCAGAAGGGAATTGGCTGAATGAATGGCAGAGTTCGGAGGAAACAGCATTCAAATAGCTCTTTTGGAGAAACTGTACATTCAGTGAACTGAATGGCCTTCTATTGTGTTGTATCATCTGATGATTGGAGTCTCAGTGAGATTAGCCCCATACACAATATACAATGTGAAGCTTTATTGCTCTCATTTGGGGGGTGGACAGGAAGGAGAGGAAGTTAATATAATCCTGTTAAAAATTATATTTTAACTTGTACATCTATCACTGGCAAAGATAAATCACGTGTGTAACATGCAGAATAACTAGCTCCAATGGTGAGCTGAAGGGCCGATGCTCTGTTACCTGGTAGTTTTCCCTTCTCCATCTATTTATCCAATTCTCCTTTGAACATTCCGACATGGGAGTTACTATTGAATCTGCTCCCATTCATTAAAGCAGGCCACTGGGTCTCTCTACTTCTGACTCCCAGATCCCCCACACAACCTAGCTGCCTAGGCCCTAACTCAGGAATTCCCTCGCAAAGCTCTCCGCCTCTTTCTTCCTCTGAGTCTCTCATTAAAACCTACCTCATTCAGCAAGGTTATTATCATATGTCTATTTGTGTAGCCCGCTGACCAGTCTTGTTTGATAACCCTCCTGTAAAACAGCTTGGAACAATTTGTGATGCCGAGGTGCTATATAAATGCAGATTGTTGTTGCCCTGGAGCTAACCCAGTCGCTGCTCATTACCCTTCAGCTCCTAACTGAGTGAAATATGTGGCCAGTGAGATACGGGGAGGGGCAGCTTGTGTTCAGACTCTGTGCCCGCTTCAGCTCCCCTGACCCATATATCAAGCCTGTCAGTGTTTCCAAATGAAGAATTCCCATCTCCCTGCTCCTTGAATGGCAGAAGGATCCTCCGATACGTAACCAGTGCAGCGACTGCCTATCGAGCGGCTCCCCACATCTGAGCCTTGTATTTCCCCTCCAACCATTGTGTTCCCCCCCCCCTCACACAACACGTGTGTGTGTGTGTGTGTGTGTGTCTCGCGTCACGTGGGACCACAGATAGGAAGGTACAGACAGTGGAATGCACAGTGACGTTGTTGTAAGGGGTGGCTACACACACGTCACAGCCATTGGAAGAGGATTCCCCCAATATCTACCACGTGCTGAATGAGTTTTGTTGCGTTTGCAAAAACCTTCCACCGAGTCTGACCCCCTCCCTTTGTTCAAAAACAGATCGAAATGAAGAAGAGGAACATGAGGAAAGACTGGAGATCAGGAGGAGGCTGACTCGCAAGGTAAACCTCACTTTTTATTACTTAAACTGCAACCAATCCCAATGATTCTGCCTCCGAGCTACAAGATTGAACAGAGGGCAAGCTGTCACATGGGTAAACTTAAAAAAAAAAAATTCTGTAGAATCAAAGTTCTGTTCAACAGTACCAGGACATTCACAAAGCTTCATTTCTGAGAGAGCATGTTCCCTGTCCCAAGTCAGAAGGCGTAGGTTCAAATCTCACTGCAGACAGTCCCTTCCCTGCATGTGGAGACTGGGAGTCCAATCATCGAGTGGGGTTTTGGGAGCTCCTTAAAGCAGCTTCTTAACAGGACATGGAAATGTCTTGGTGGCTTGAAGATGAGGAGTGTGTGTGTGTGTGGAAAAACAAATGACTCAACAGAAAGGCGCACCATTATCTCCTCTGAGCAAATAGAGCAATTTAATTTGGTTTCTAGTTTCATGGTGGAATTGGCTCCTGATGTTTCCAATGCCAGTTATCGAGCAGAGATACTGAGGACCACAATCTCTTTTAGATATAACGTCAGCCAATCTCCACATGGACATTTGGATCTTTGTGCTTAAATATGGGTTTTGCGTCTCTGCTCAGTCATTTTCCTCTTTGATTGGATTGACAAATCCGGCAATAGTGAATTGGCAACTGGCCTCCCCCATGACCAGTCCCCCACCCAGCCCCCCCAAACTTGGGTTTCCATCCAACTCAGCTGCTACCTGAACTGTACAGAGTTGCTGATTTGCCATTTTGCATTTGCACTGAATCATTATATTCCCATCAAAACTCCATTGTGTTACTGTGGCAGTGTGCTTGCTTGATAGCAGAATTTGTACAGAAAGAGGCCATTTGGCCCATCATGCTGCTGATGGAGGGTGCCATCCAGAACAGTGCCTGCTGTACTCTGCAGTTAATGTCAGTCTCTTGCTGATAATGTTTGAATTGAGCGTCCACCAGATCTTCAGTGGTTAATGACTGGTCAATCTGTCTCTTCTAACAGCTTAGCCTCAGGCCGACGGTGGCAGAGCTGCAAGCGCGACGGATCCTTCGCTTTAACGAATATGTGGAAGTGACAGAGGCCCAGGACTACGACCGGCGAGCGGATAAGCCCTGGACCCGGCTAACACCTGCCGACAAGGTGAGAACCTGCAGCATTTTGGCGAAGCCTGGTTAACACCGTCAGAACTGATGGCGTGTCGATGTCCCAGGGGGCTGTAGATTGGAGAAGGTTACAGAAATTGGGAGGAGTGAGTGAGGCTGTTGAAGGATTGGATGAGAATTTTAAAGTTGAGATGTGACTTAAGTGGGAAGCTGCTGTGGATCAGCATGAGACAGAGGCATTCACATTAATCTCAAATCAGGCTAATTTGCCTCTTCCCACCCCCACCTCGCTCAATTGCTGGTTTTGGCTGGGGTCCCTTAGCTGATATGTTGCTGTGCTTTTGGAGTTGCAGCATTTGATTCGGGAAGGAGGGACTGAAGTCAGTATGTGCAGTGTCATCACAGGCCTGTCATCATGAGCCTGACCTTTCTGGATATGTTGTAGGGTGTTGCTGCACACCGTGAACAATCTGTTCCATTTGCCTGTCTCAGTGGGGGGGGCATTCTCTCTCCTCTGAGTCAAACAGTGGCTTCAATCCTCACTCCAGGCTGACATTTCAGTGCAGTGCTGGGGGAGTGCTGCACTGTCAGAGGTGAGACATTAAACTGAGGCCCTGTCTGCCCCTCAGAAGGGCATGAAGATCCCAGAGCTCTATATTGAAGCAGAGCAAGAGAGTTCTCTGCTGTGTCCTGGCTATTATTTTAGGAAGGAGCAAGAACATTTTTATATTGCTGGGGGGGGGAGGAGAGATGAAAATGGCTTGTAGAACAAAATCTAAAATCGAGTTAACGTTTCCCCTGCGAGCCCAGCGTATTGGAAATAAATATCCCATCGTATGTTGTGGGACTGACCTTTCAAGGAGATTTGGAGGTGTCGAAGGGTCTGATTGTGCAGATAGTAAAAGGCCTGTGATAATGGATGGGAGGCAGTGCAGCCTCTGGCGTGGAGGGGGTGATGCAGCCTGATGTTGGGGCTGCCTGGCAGTCAGTGGGGTGCCAGTAATCAGATGCAGCTGAATCCCCTGGCCTGCTGTGTTCAGTCATGTGACACCTCTCCTTTCTCTCTCTCTCTCATCACAAAGGCTGCAATACGGAAAGAACTGAATGAGTTCAAAAGCCGAGAAATGGAAGTCCACGAAGAAAGCCGACATTTAACGAGGTAAATGACCTTGGGTGCCGTTAATTTTCTCTCTCTCTCCGCCCTTGCTGTGTTTCTGTCTCCTTTTTCTCTCTCTTTCTCTCTCTCTATCATTTTCACTCTCTCTGACTGCGTCACTTTCTTTCTCTCTCCTGTTGTCTCACCCTCTACCTCCCGCCCACACTGTTTGTCTCTCTCTCTCTGTCCCCTCGCACCTTCTGTCACAGCAGACTGTTTGTTTATCAGAGTGTCCTTGGCATCACTGCTGCTTAATGCCATGAGGTCCTCCTACAATCCCCCCACTCGCTCCCTCCCTCCCCCAGTCTGATGCAGCTGATGAATTTGCACAGTTCAGTCTACAATTACTGACCTCATGTGCTTTAGAACATGAGTCAGTTCCAGGTACTTGAGGCATCCTACACTCGCCTCTCAAATGCCAGGTTCTAAACACTGCCGGCTGATCAAACTGAGAACATCAACAACATTACTCAGCTATTAAACTGTAGCCTGAAAAATAAAATTCTTGCTGCATACAGAACTGTTTCCCCATTTCCCCCACCACTCCTCTACTTCCTGTCTTTCATCCAGTCTTTTGTCCATCTGTCCTAATATTTCCCTATGTGGCTCTGGGGTCAGATTTTGTTTAATGATGCTCCTTGGGGGGGGGGGGGTGGTGGGTGCTCTTAGGATATCCCGGGTGCTATATAAATACAGGTCATTGGTGTTGATGCGAATGAGGGCTCAATCCTTGTCCTCCTCGCCTCTTCAGGTTCCATCGGCCATAAAGGAAGCAATGAGAGGCTCCGGGAGAGACCTGATTGTCACGTATTGAAGACGGTGCGTTTGTGGAATCGCTACCGAGGCAACGCCGAACTTAACGTGTGTTCTGTGCACCTTCCTGTCAGACGCGGATGTTCAACAGAGGGCTGACCGTGCAACAACAACAAAAACAATCAAACAAAAAAGAGAAGTTTTAATATCTAAGTAATTTTTTAAAAGATTCTTTCTCAGTGGAGGCAGGCTGGCTTCTTTTGTTGTGGCTGGAGGGGAAAAAAAGAGAGAGAAATGATGATGATGTGATGGCAGTGGGAGGGAAACTGAATGCAGACAGAATTAAGGGTACTTTTAAAAGGTCAGAGCAAAACCAATTTCATTAACTTCTTGCTGCCAATGTGCTGTCAGACAGGTGGTCAGTGTCATGCGTCGCTCTCATGTTCACCCATGCTGAGAATTGTGGTCAGGAGATTGTTCTCCAACCCTTTACAAACCGGTTTCCGCTTTCCTCCCTTTGTGAGGAAGCAAAGGTAGACTGCAAAAGGGAACCTGTTTCTTAATGTAGCTACAGCGAACGACTGCTATTATTACCTGTTCAAACTTGAAAGCTGTCCCGATGATGGCTTAAAGCCGTCCGCAGCTGATATTCTGCATAAAAGACACATTGGACAAAACAAAGTCTCCAGCCTGAGTGTATGTCATGTTCCTGGTTTCTCTTTTACCCTCACCCTTCTGCTAATTCTCTTAGCCACTGATAATTCATGGGTGTTTGATCACACTCATGGGCACTAACATGTACTCAAAACAATGATCATTTTACTGTGTTTTGACGAAATGAGACCGACCAAGAATTTCAGACAGGTTTGAGTTCACTGCATAGCACAGAGACAGGTCAGTCACTGGATGGATTGCACCTTTCCCACTGGGAGAGAGGGAAAGCTGGTGGCTGGGAGTGTTGTAAATTTACAGGCAGCTGCTGAACACCATTCTGCAATAGGACCCCTCTCCTCCTGGAATAATCCAGCCCAATGATGGAGGAGATTTATGTGGGTTGAAGTGCAATGGATTCCATGGCCTTGGCTTTTCACCCACTTGGCCTGAATCCTACATTCACCCATGGCTCCATCCGGCTTTGAAAGCTGGTCATTTGTGGGGACGCTGGGCAAATTGTATCTCCTCTTAAGGAGCAATTTGTGGTCTATAAGATCTTAAGGTGCTTTGTAAATGCAAACGTATCCTCATATGTTTTGCAATCGCCTCATTGGCAACATTTCCTAACCTCCCCACCCTCAGTGACCTTCAGAGTGGCAAATGATGACTTTTAGACCAGATAGATATAAATCGCCCAAAGACTTTAGGACCTACAAATTATGGGTATCTCATAACAGAGGGGAAGGCCTCGATCTGAAAGCCTCACTGGGAAGAGGGTGAATGAGCTCCAGTTGTAGTTCAGCATGCTGACCTGCGAGATGGGGAACTGTGTGTCCTCTGCACCATGTGCCAAAACATGATCTCCCTCTTATCCATCCAATTGACTCAAATTTCTTTCAAGTTATCAAAAGGAAGGCGAAATTAGAGATTTGGTATCTGCGTGTGAACTTTGTGTTTTGACACTTATGTTTACTGTTTCTAACCTTGAAGGAAGCGATTGGAAATGTTCGAAATGGATCTTTTTTATGAATGTTTAATTATCTGTATGGGAGAAAGCACAGGGATTAAGGTGAGGGGGAGGGGCAGACACTGTCTGATAGTGCAGCTCATTCCCTTTGGCTAGCTGAGGTGGCTTGATAGCCGGGGAATGGAGAGCGTGTTTAGGGCACGGATGGGACACCAAAGTTACAAATGCCAGGGCGATTTTCTGCCAGATACCAAACGGGTGATTGGCTACCTCCTGTTAAAGCTTGACTTTCCTGTATATTGGAAAGCGAGGGGATTCAGAGTAAAGGGTTCCAGGTCATTGAAGGAGCACTAAAGTGATTATGAATTTAATGTCCTCACAAACTGTGAAGAAGGGGATGTTGGTAAACGAAGTGTAAAATGCAGCACGCTGCCAGATGTTGGTAAACGATGTGTACAACGCAGCACGCTGCCAGATGTTGGTAAACGATGATGTGTACAATGCAGCGTGCTGCCAGATGTTGGTAAACGATGATGTGTACAATGCAGCGTGCTGCCAGATGTTGGTAAATGGTGATGTGTAAAACGCAGCACGCTGCCAGATGTTGGTAAACGATGATGTGTACAATGCAGCACGCTGCCAGATGTTGGTAAATGGTGATGTGTAAAACACAGCACGCTGCCAGATGTTGGTAAACGATGATGTGTACAATGCAGCACGCTGCCAGATGTTGGTAAACGATGTGTACAACGCAGCGTGCTGCCTGATGTTGGTAAGCGGTGATGTGTACAACGCAGCACGCTGCCAGATGTTGGTAAACGATGTGTACAACGCAGCACGCTGCCAGATGTTGGTAAACGATGATGTGTACAACGCAGCGCGCTGCCAGATGTTGGTAAACGATGTGTACAACGCAGCATGCTGCCAGATGTTGGTAAACGATGATGTGTACAACGCAGCATGCTGCCAGATGTTGGTAAACGACGATGTGTACAACGCAGCGTGCTGCCAGATGTTGGTAAACGATGATGTGTAAAACGCAGCACGCTGCCAGATGTTGGTAAACGACGATGTGTACAACGCAGTGTGCTGCCAGATGTTGGTAAACGATGACGTGTAAAACCCAGTGGTGTGCTGCCAGATGTTGGTATGCGATGCACGATGTGTAAAATGCAGCGTGTTGCAGATGTTGGTAAACGATGTGTAAAACCCAGCATGCTGCCAGATGAACTGTCCCATGTTGTGCTGTATTGAGGGCTGCTTATTCAGACTTACCTCAGACACCTGCCGCACATATTCAACCCCATTCAAAAACCTCCTAAAACTGGGAACTGTAACTTCTTTCATCCCTATCTTTGAATTCTCCTTGTGTAGCTAGGGAATCTGAAGGAGGAGGAGATCCATCCTCTCCGATGTATCATCCTCCTTTCTTATAGAGGAGAAGGCGAGAGGAATGGCTGGCATTCCACACACTCCCGCCACATCCCTTATGACAGGAACGGTATCTTTTAAAAAGGTCTGAAACACACAAAACAAGGGAGGGAACAAAAGTGCACATTTAATCTTTTGCAGTGTCCTGGAATATTAGAATATTTTCCTGCATAAATAATCCCCACAAGTTTGCCACGTATTTTGCAAGTATGAAATCAAATTTCTCAAATTTATTTTCAAGTTAAGTTGGTTAGCCTGTCCCTCCCCCCCCCCTCTGCTGTTTTCAGCAATAATTAATCAGCCAGTCAAAGCTCTATAGATTTCATTCGGGCAGTGTTTTGGTCAATAAGACTGAAAGTTAATGTCTGATCAGTTACCCCAGAAAAGCAGAGCAGCTCTCCAGACCATCCTGCACAACCGACAACCTGACCTGGCAGCTGCTTAAGGAAAAGCTTACTGTTCTCTTGACTTTGTCTTTCGTCTTGTAGACGGAGGATCTCTTAGATGTACAACAAATGAATGTAAATTTGATTTTATAAATTGTATTGGTTGTAAATAACTGGAAAAAAATGTACACTGTCTAGAATCAGCACATGATTCTACAACCTATGTGTTTTTGTAAAGTGCTGCAATATACATATATATTTTCCAAAAAAAGACCCCTAGTCTCTTTCTGTTTTAAATTTCATGCTTTGTTCTTGTTTGTACAGCCAAACCAGATTATTTGTCTGTTTTTAAAAGTTCCTACATTGTACAATAATCTCTTTTTTGTGTATTTAATGTGACATTATGTTATAAGCTAAACTATTGGTTTTTATCACTGAGCACATTCTAAGTGCCTTAGTACACGGATGGCTTGGCTGATTTCGTTCTGTAACCTGTCAAAATTTCTTTTAATAAATAAAAATTTTAATCACATGCTAACTTGTTTCGCCTCATTCAGTAATTTATTTTAATTCGGTGACGGAAAGTCTGGCTGATGGGTCAAAGTTCGGGGCGGGTGACACGCCATGATTGCGGATGAGTGGGTGAGAACATGGGCAAGTTCTGGAACTCTTAGAAGAAAGATTTGGATCTGTACAGCACCTTTCACTACCGCAGCACATCCCAAAGCTTTGCAGCCAGTGAAATGCATTTCAAGTGTAGTCACTTCTGTAACACAGGAATTAGGGCAGCCCATCTGTGCACAGCACGATCCCGCAGATTGTAATGTGATGAATGACCAGCTATTCTGCCTTGATGGCATTGATGAGGGAGCGATGCTGTCAGAACTCACTTGCTCCTCTTCTAATAAAACTACATGATCTCCTACCTACAGCTAAGCAGACAAAAGGTGTCTGGCTTGAACCCCTCAACTGAAAAAAGACACATCAATCCATTCAGTAGTGAGGACTGCACTAAAGTGTCAAATTATGTCTCGAGTCCTGGAGTAGGCATGGACTGACAATGTTCTAACACCCAGGCAAGAGGCAGAGTATCAGAGTTTCCCCTGGAAATCAATAAAGTAAAGTTTATTAATTAGTCACAAGTACACTGCAATGAAGTGACTGTGAAATTAATGTTCTTACTGGGACTTAACCCTGGATCAACTGCATGGAAGGCAGATGTGCTCAGCACTACCAACATTGCACAAATTCCAGATGTGCTCAGCACTACCAACATTGCACAAATTCCAGATGTGCTCAGCACTACCAACATTGCACACAATTCCAGATGTGCTCATTAAAAACAAACACTCAGCTGTACTCATTGCTGTTCCAATAATTCACATGATTGCAGTTCTATGCAATGCCTGTTAGGTGCCAGGAGTGGCTCAGTTGGTGTCACCTCTCATCTTGAGTCCTAAGGTTGCAGATCCATGTCCGCTATCCACGACTTGAGCACAAAAATAAAGGTTGATACTTCCAGTGCAGTACTGTGGGAGTGCCGCACTGTTTGAGGTACTGAGTTCTCAATAAGACTTTAAACCGGTGGCCCTCTCTGCACTCCAGACCCCACAATGCTAATTCAGAGGTGACCAAGGGAGCTATCTTTGGTGTCTTAGCCAATATTTATCCCTCAGTGAATATCACAAAAACAGATTATCTGATGTTCAAATTGATATTTGTGGGAGTTTGCTGTGTGCAAATTGGCTGCTACATTTCCTACATTACAACAATGACTACACTTCAAAAAGCACTTAATTCACTGTCGAGCACTTTGTGACACATACAGTGGTTGTGAACTAGATTGATTCCAGGAATGAGGGGTTTGCCGTATGAGGAGAGATTGAACAGTGCAGGCCTATATTGTCTGGAATTTAGAAGAATGAGGGGAGATCAAATTGAGGTATAAAAGGTATGGATAAAGTGGACGTGGAGCGGATGCTTCCTGTTGTGGGGCCTTCTAGGACTAGAGGTCATAGACTTAGGATAAGGCGTAGCAAATTTAAAACAGAGTTGAGGAGAAACTACTTCTCCCAAAGGGTTGTGAATCTGTGGGATTCGCTACCCCAAAGTGCGGTGGATGCTGGGACAGTCAGTCAATTTAGAGAAGTTAGATTTTTAATTGGTAATGGGTTGAAGGGTTATGGGGAGAAGGCTGGAAAATGGGGATGAGGAGCATATCAGCCATGATCGAATGGTGGGGCAGACTTGATGGGCCGAATGGCCTAATTCAGCTCCTATATCGCTGAAAATAGAGACACTGTCAAAACCTTTAGTTTTGCACTCATCAATATGCAAGAGTACCAATTGTAAAGTACCAATAATTTATACTGCGTGAGAAGAGAGTGCTGATTGGTTGCCTATGGACTCATTGATGGAGGTGTTACCATGGAGGATACACCAGGGAAATCATATTATTTTTTAACTGCCAAGATTTTGTTTTAAATTCAAACCAGGCAGGTTGACTTGGATTGGTTAAGGCATTGCCAAGGGAAATGATCCCGGGAATGGCTGTTCTACAGTGTGGATATGTTCTTCTGTCTACAAAGGACAAATTGATAAATTCTTGATTTCTCGAGGAATTAAGGGCTATGGGGAGAGAGCGGGTAAATGGAGTTGAAATCAACCATGATTGAATGGTGGAGTGGACTCGATGGGCCGAATGGCCTTACTTCCGCTCCTATGTCTTATGGTCTTATGGACAGGGCCCTGTGTGTGAATATATGTGGTTGCTACCATGAGCCACACTGTGAACCCAGTTGATAATCTCCAATTAGTTGTCAATGTAATTCTTCGCACAATCAGGATTGTTTAGCATGTGCTATCCACTTGTAGAATCATGTCTAATTTTGGATGCTGCTTTGAGATTTTCAAGTACAGTATGGTTGAGTATGGTCAGTACTTTGCCTATTGTGAGTAGCCAAAGGGACGTGCTGTTTGACACAATCCGCCAGTCACTGGGACATGCGGCCCGCACACCTGGCATCACACTGGCACTGAAATTCATCTACCACGTTCCTCATTTGTGTAAAAAGCTGAACGTCTGTTTGGTTTGACGGCAGCATTCTGTTACTGGAGAATAACACTCGTGTTGCTGCTGCAGAGTAGCAACTAAAATGATTCACTTCATCTTCAAATCTCTGAGATACTTTACCCTTCCAGGCTAATGTGAGACTGGACACTTTGCAGGACTGAACGTGGCAGCCTTAGGCCCAGTCATGGGTTTGTGCGATAGGCAGCATGAAACGATCTGATCGGGGCAGCCGTTATCCCACAGGAAGGCTTTGATTCATCCGATTTCAGCACCAAACTTCCCCGGTGGGCCCTATTTATGAAACTGCCAACAAGGCCAATCTTACTAGCGCATGGAAAAGTGGGAATCCCAATGCGTATATTGACCACTGAAGGAAGGCTTGTGGTAGGCAGTCACAGAGAACCCACTGGCAGGTTTCCCAACGAGCACATTGAGGAAAGGGAACTCATTTGTCTGCTCCAGTTCAAAAGGTGAATTTGAGCACAGAGTGGGGCTCATTATGGTTGTAAGGAAATTCTAACATGTCGCTGCAGATTCAAATACAGCAAAAGTATCATCTATGTATCGGAAATATGCAAGGATTCGGAGGCGAGGTGTCGTTCCGTCAAAAATGTGTGGGGCGATTCTCCCAAACAAAATTGTGTCGAATTTGCGTAAAAACTGGAGTAAATCATATTTTTTTCAGCGAGAGTTTCAATATGAATCTCCCACACTCTGTGTAGTGCAGTGTGCACCAGCATGAATGCTGTTGAAAAACTGGGGACGGGGTCTATCCCCGCTGGAGAGGTTGGCGGCAAAGCGCTGAGTGTGCTACTGCGCTGATCTGTCAGCACCGAGATCGACGCATGCGCAGTGGCCCCACACAGCCAGCCTCCTGATAGCTAGCCAGCTCAATCACTGGTCCCCCGAACATGCCCGGGCCAGCCTCGATATCCCCCCCAACCCCAGCCCACCTCAATGTTCCTCTCCCCGCAGTCCCAATCTCCTGATTTTTGCCCCCACCACATTCCTCCCCCTGACTCCTCCCCCCCTCCCCACCGGCAGCCCTGACCCTCCTCCCCTTGCAACCCTGACCCACCCCTCAACAGGTCGAACACCCACCTACCCCTGCCCCAATCGCTGGCCTCCCTCTCTCTGTCACTCAGCTCAAATGCAGAGTGGCAGCGGGATACCCCACCCATTTCCCCCAGAGTACCCACCCCCATCTGGCTCTGCTCCATAAGGCCCCACCCCCTTGGCACTGCCCAATGACCATTGCGCAGTGCCACGATGCCCCTGGGCATTGGCACTTTGCTGCTTGGGCAGTGCCAAGGGCCCAGGCTGGCATTGCCAAGGTGGCATTGCCCAGGTGGCATCCACACCATGGTGCCCAGCGGGGGAATCCGTGAAATTACCTCTTCTAGCATTTCCCAGCCCGCTGCACTCCAAAAGCAGTGCAGCAGGTTGGATAAATCGCCTTGTGTTCCTCATGGAGATTGACAGAGAGGTTTGTGAGATATACTCTGAGAGGGGATCCCACGGCAACAACATTTATTTGGGGATACATGGTGTCATTAAACTGAACTCAACTGCGCGAGTTGCTGCGCTCATAAGTTCATTAGATATATATTCAGACAATGACGACACATCTAGGTCACCATGATATCTCGAGTCACACTGTACAAATGTCTATGGCTTCCTTGAATGGTACATTGGCGAACAGACCAGTAATGTTGATGAGCATACAGGCATGGCTTTGCTATTGATATGCAAATACTGCAACGCTTTCTAAGGTGATGTCTTTTTTGCACCCTATCTTATCATTGACTGGTTCTGTACAACATGAGTAAACTGCTACAACCAGCTCTGAGCAGGCTTTCCACTTACATGGTAAAGGGTTCCTTCACCTTTGTTAAAACCATCCAGGACTTGCATATCGATACCAATAGCCTATCAATGTTAACTCCTGTCACCACCCATAACCCCCATAGCTCCTCATACTTTCCATGCCAATTTAGGGGCCTCTACCCACCCTTGAATGCCATTTTCCCACCCCATGGACCCTCATACTCTCCGTGCCAACCTATACCCCCACCAATCCCCAAAGCCCCTTACAGCATCTATGTCAATTTAGCACCAACTCATACTTACCCATGCCTCACACTTACCACAATTTGCCCTTACATTCACCATGCCAACTCACCTAGTATCCACCATGGGTAAATGTCAGGAGCCAAGCAGGGGTTAAATAAAGTCCATTCGACATATCTATTACAGAAAACACTCCCATTGACAGAAGCCAGATCTATATATTTAAATCCACCTGAGTACCTAATCCATTATAAAAACAGGTATCTGTATTCCGAGACCGACATCAGATGCCACGAGTTCCTTTATAACCACTTGGCGCTGTCAATCAAACATTGAAATTACAGTGCTCTCCCAACTATGATAGGTTATGGAAAGTTATCCAGGACAAAGCAATCCACTCGATTGGCACCACATCCACAAATAACCAATCCATCCATCATCGATGCTCAGCAGCAACAATTCACCCAAGATCCTCAGGCAGCACCTTCCAGACTCATGACCACTTCCATCTAGAAGGACAAGGGCAGCAGGTACATGGGAACACCACCACCTGCAAGTTCCCCTCCAAGGGGTGATCTGTATACAAAAAACGGGTGGAACTTGAATCACACGGGGACCAATATCCTGGCCGGTAGGTTGGCTAAGGCTACTGGGGAGAATTTAAACTAGATAGGTTGGGGGGAGGGGAGCTAGAAGAGTTGACTAGGATCAAGGAACTAATTGATGGGGGGGAGGATGCAGGGGTAAGGGGAATTACAAAATTAATGGTAGAGGAGAGGGTGCAAGTGAATGAAGGCGGTAATTTAGATAAGGGAGTAGAGGGAGAGGGTGTTCGCGACTCATCAAAGCGGGTCCAGATAAAAGCTGGAATAAGGACACTTTGCCTGAATGCACGAAGCATTCGGAACAAGGTGAATGAGTTGATGGTGCAAATCAGCACAAGTGGGTACGTTCTAGTGGCCATTACAGAAACGTGGCTGAAAGGTGACCAGGACTGGGAGATGAATATCCAGGGGTATCAGGCATTTAGGAAGAATAGACAGGAAGGAAAAGGTGGTGGGGTCGCGCTATTAATAAGAGATAATATCAGGGTAGTACTGAGGGATGACATAGGCTCTGAGGAACAACACGTGGAATCATTATGGGTAGAGATGAGGAATAGTAGAGGGAGAAAGACACTAGTAGGTGTGGTATATAGGCCCCCAAATAATAATGTTGAGGTAGGGAGGGCTATAAACAAGCAGATAAGGGATGCGTGTAAAAACGGAACGGCAATAATCATGGGGGACTTCAACATGCACATTGACTGGCAGACTCAAGTCGGTAAGGGTGGAATGGAGGAAGAGTTCTTAGAATGCTGTCGGGATAGTTTCCTTGAACAGCATGTTACGGAACCGACGAGGGAACGAGCTATTTTGGATCTGGTATTGTGTAACGAGGTAGGTAGAATTAAGGATCTTATTGTGAAGGACCCTCTTGGGTCTAGTGACCACAATATGGTCGAATTTCTGATTCAGATGGAAGAGGAGAAAGTTTGGTCTCAAACCAGTGTCCTCTGTTTGAACAGAGGGAAATATGATAGGATGAGGGATGAATTGGCTAAGGTAGACTGGGAGAGCAGGCTGGCAGGTAGGATAGCTGAGGAACAGTGGAGGATTTTTAAGGAGATCCTTTTCAGTTCTCAGCAAAAATATATTCCAGCAAAAAACAAGGATTGTAAGAAAAGGGAGAACCAGCCGTGGATAACGAAGGAAATAAAGGAGAGTATTAAAATAAAAACAGCTGCGTACAGAGTGGCCAAAAATAGTGGAGAAACAAGTGATTGGGAAAAATTTAAGAAACAACAAAGAGAGACTCAGAAAGCGATAAAGAAAGGAAGGATAGACTATGAAGCTAGGCTAGCAATTAATATAAAAAATGATAGTAAAAGTTTTTATCAATATATAAAAAGGAATAGAGTGGCTAGAGTGAATGTTGGACCCTTGGAGGACGAGAGGGGGGAGTTAATAGTGGGAAATGAGGATATGGCTGAGTCTTTAAATAAGTTTTTTGTGTCGGTCTTCACGGTGGAGGACACAAATAGTTTGCCAAATATTAACGATAGAGGGTTGGCAGCAGGAGAAATACTTAATACAATTAATGTTACCAGAGAGGCAGTGCTGGGTAGACTAATGGGACTGAAGGTGGACAAGTCCCCGGGTCCGGATGGAATGCATCCCAGGGTATTGAAAGAAATGTCAGAGGTAATAGTGGATGCGTTAGTGATTATTTATCAAAACTCGTTGCATTCTGGGGTAGTGCCGGTTGATTGGAAAACGGCTAATGTTACGCCGCTGTTTAAAAAAGGAAGGAGACAAAAGGCGGGTAACTATAGGCCGGTCAGCTTAACATCTGTAGTAGGGAAAATGCTGGAATCCATTATTAAAGAGGAGATAGCAGGGCATCTGGATAGAAATGGTTCGATCAATCAGACGCAGCATGGATTCATGAGGGGAAAGTCGTGCTTGACGAACATGTTGGATTTTTATGAAGATGTGACGAGGGCGGTTGATGGAGGAGAACCGGTGGATGCGGTGTTTTTGGATTTCCAAAAGGCGTTTGATAAGGTGCCCCATAAAAGGCTGCTGAAGAAGATTAGGGCACACGGAGTTGGGGGTAGTGTGTTAAAGTGGATTGGGGACTGGCTATCCGACAGGAAGCAAAGAGTCGGAATAAATGGGTGTTTTTCCGGTTGGAGGAAGGTAACTAGTGGCGTGCCGCAGGGATCGGTACTCGGGCCGCAACTGTTTACCATTTATATAGATGATCTGGAGGGGGGGACGGAGTGTAGGGTGACGAAGTTTGCAGATGACACAAAGATAAGTGGAAAAGTGAATCGTGTGGAGGACGGAGAAGATCTGCAGAGAGATTTGGACAGGCTGAGTGAGTGGGCGAGGATATGGCAAATGGAGTATAACGTTGAGAAATGCGAGGTTATACACTTTGGAGGAAATAATAACAAATGGGATTACTATCTCAATGGAAACAAATTAAAACATGCTACCGTGCAAAGGGACCTGGGGGTCCTTGTGCATGAGACGCAAAAGCCCAGTCTGCAGGTACAACAGGTGATCAAGAAGGCAAATGGGATGTTGGCCTTTTTTGCGAGGGGGATAGAATATAAAAGCAGGGATGTCTTGATGCACCTGTACAGGGCATTGGTGAGGCCGCAGCTGGAATACTGTGTGCAGTATTGGTCCCCTTATATGAGGAAGGATATATTGGCATTGGAGGGAGTGCAGAGAAGGTTCACCAGGTTGATACCGGAGATGAGGGGTTTGGATTATGAGGAGAGGCTGAGGAGATTGGGTTTGTACTCGTTGGAGTTTAGAAGGATGAGGGGGGATCTTGTGGAGACTTATAAGATAATGCGGGGGCTGGATAGGGTGGAGGCGGAGAGATTCTTTCCACTTAGTAGGGAAGTTAAAACTAGAGGACACAGCCTCAAAATAAAGGGGGGTCGGTTTAAGACAGAGTTGAGGAGGAACTTCTTCTCCCAGAGGGTGGTGAATCTCTGGAATTCTCTGCCCACTGAGGTGGTGGAGGCTACCTCGCTGAATATGTTTAAAGCGCGGATGGATGGATTCCTGATCGGTAAGGGAATTAAGGGTTATGGGGATCAGGCGGGTAAGTGGTACTGATCCACGTCAGATCAGCCATGATCTTATTGAATGGCGGGGCAGGCTCGAGGGGCTAGATGGCCTACTCCTGCTCCTATTTCTTATGTTCTTATGTTCTTAAGTCACTCACCATCCTGATTTGGAAATATATCGCCGTTCCTTCGCAGTCGCTGAGTCAAAATGCTGGAATTCCCTTCCTAACGGCATTGTGGGTCAACCCACAGCACATGGACTGCAGCGATTCAAGAAGGCGGCTCACCACCACCTTCTCAAGGGCAACTCGGGATGGGCAATAAATGTTGGCCAGCCAGCGATGCCCATGAACAATTTATGAATTTTTAAAAAGTAGTCAAGCAGTAATAATACTATAAATGACAGCCCTCATGCTTATATTAACAAAGTAAGACATCTCACAACACCAGGTTAAACACCCCCTCCCGCTCTGTTGGACTTTAACCTGGTGTTGTGAGACTTCTTACTGTGCCACCCCACAGTATCTCCCACATTATGCTAACAATCAGCGATTCCAATTGCAAGCACAGATTTTTTTCAACTCAGAGACATAGCAGACCTTTTGATCTTTTCAAAATTAAGAGTGTAGGGCATTTAAATAACTTGACAGCTTGACAGTTCCACAGACCTTATCCACCTTTTGTGTCACATCTATTCCTAAAATTTGTATGTGACACACTGCAGGAAAGGGACCTTGCTCCAGTGGAGATGGGATCTGTTTAAACTCAACACTGAGTTCAAATGGCTCTGCTAAGTTCAGGTCTCTCATATGTGCAAATCACATTGTGCCCCCCACATTGCCCGACACAACCAAACCCCCCCCCCCCCCACCACCACCACCACCACCATCACCCTCCACGGCGAAAGTAGGATCTGTCAAAAAAGAGGAGGGCGGGGGTGGGTGGTTTTCTTCCAGCGCTGGGTTCTCAGAGCCATGTTGGAAGAGAAGCAGAGTGTCCACAATTCTGTAAACCCTTCCTGTGTAACATGCCAATATATAATTCCATTCTCCTGCAAATGGTAGATAAAAGAGGATTTAATAGAGGGATGCAAAATCTTGAAGGGTTTTGATAGAATAAATAAGATGAAACTGTTTCCATTGTGTTATGACCACTCCTCACGTTAGGTTCCCTAAAATTTGTTAACCTGGACAAGATTCCCTCAATTTGTTACCCTCCGTCCCCTCGGTGGGAATTATCTCGGCACAAGCCCACAGTTTGTTAAAATCCCAAAGAATATCCCAATTTGCCAACGTCTAGCTGGGACACCTTCTAATTGATGTGCCCCAGGTGAGGAGGGTTGAACTGGCTCCCTCTCTGTATTCAACCCCCTCTGCTGACTGCAACAAGATTAATCCAAAGGATCCCTCCCTTTGGGGATTCCTTTTCCCAGTCCCAATATTTATGTTTTAAAAGGAGACAGTTTAACCAGGCTTTCTTCAGTTAAAGATATAGTAGTTTATTAACTACTTTATATTTAAAAAATGATAATTCACGTGCATAAACATTCATACAAATTAGAAATGAGAATTGAGTATAAAGTAAGTACATTTTTATAAGAGTACACAAAGCAGTTCTTGACTCGTGAAGAGTAGGTATTGAGTGTTGCAGCCAATGTAATTTGTGATTCCAGTAGCACTGATTGGCAATTGATTGACTTGAAATTTCCAGTGTTCTCCAGTTTGATGGAGAAACCTTCCTGTTTCCCTTCCAGCTGTGCTCTTTACTGACTTAGATTACTTCAACAATCAAAGAGAGATACCTGCAAAAGACCATTTGCAGGGGAGCTGCTGTTGGCTGGCTTTTTGCTTCAGCGTCACACGCATTCTGACAGTTCCAGCACTAGTTTACACTCACACAACACACACGCACATACACACACACTTGGAGTTAATTGACACCTTGACCAAGCTTGGCAGCTGGCATTTTCCCAGTCTTTGTATATTCCTGGAAAGTAAAATCCACAAGTCTATCTGAGATATTACGCAGAGGACATTCCTTGATGAGATGACACTTATCTCCCATTGTCTCCACCAGAGATGGCAATTTGTTCCCGATTGCTTTAGAAGCACCCTTGTCTGGAAACAGAGAGGTGTCATTGTCTCTCTCAGAGTATAACCCACCAGTGACTGACTTTACATCATCAGTCATCTTTGGCTGGTATGCCCACTCCATTAAAAAAAACTCACAGATCTTATTCAAAGTTCAACATTTCCAGATGAAATTCGGTATTTTTCCTTCTTTATTATGACACTTGGCAGAAGGGTTAGTAACCAGGGGGAGATTGAAGGAATTGACAAAAGAGCCGGTGTGGGAAAGCGGAGACATTGTTTTTCACCCAGTGAGTTTTTCTGATCTGGAATGCATTGGTGCAGAGGATGATGGAAGCAGGACATGGGGTTTTAAAAATATTTTTATTCTTTCACAGGATGTGGGTGTCGCTGGCAAGGCCAGCATTTGTTGTGCATCCCCATTGGCCTTGAACTGAGTGGCTTGCTAGAGTATTTCAGAATGCAGTTAAGAGTCAACCACATTGGTATGGACCACGTGTAGGCCAGACCAGGTAAGGATGGCAGATTTCCTTCCCTAAAGGACATCAGTGAACCAGATGGTTGTTTAGTACTGAGATTCCAGATTTATTAATGAAATTTAAATCCCACCAACTGCTGTGATGAGATCTAAAGCCGTGGTCCCTCCAGCGTTAACCTGGTCATCTTGGTTTCGAGGCTAGTGACATTACCACTCTGTTGCCATGGTGGTAGTCATGATGATCTGCTGATGATACATCATGCTAGAATGGGACAGGTTGGATGGAGCAGCTGCCTTTTTCCCTTCCTTTTCCAGATGTCCGTTCTCTCATTCCCGCTTGTCTTGTCAAACCTGAAATCCTGCCGTTTCTCCGCAATCTCCTGCTGAACATTATCCAAGAGAATGGAGGAATTCCAGGAGAGCTAAAAACAGCCAATGGCAACGTCATTGGCTCTCAGTCAAGCAATGCCTCCATTCTAAAATTTGTTTCTCAATTCCTCCCATGGCCTTTTCATCGCTCCTTACCTCTGTAACATCCTACAGCCCAGCAATCCTCTGAAAACTCGGCATTCCTCCAATTCTGGCTCCTTGTGCATTTCTGATTACAATCACTCCGCCATTCGTGATCATCTGTTTATTTATCTAGGCCCTAAGTTCTGGAATTCCCACCATAAACCTGTTCACTCCTATCTCCATAGAAAATAGAAGCGGGAGTAGGCCATTTGGCCCTTTGATACTGTTCCATCATTCATTAGGATCATGGCTAATCATCAGATTCAATATCCTGATTCCCCCCTTCCCCCCCATATCCCTCGATTCCTTTAGCCCCAAGAGCTATATTAAATTTCTTCTTGAAATCACACATGTTTTGGGCTCAACTACATTCTGTGGGAGTGAATTCCACACATTCACCACTCTCTGGGTGAAGAAATTTCTCCTCACCTCAGTTCTAAAAGGTTTACCCCTTATCCTCAAACTATGACCCCTAGTTCTGGACTCTCCTACCATCGAGAACATTCTTTCTGAATCTACCCTGTCTAAACCTGTTAGAATTTTATAAAGTTTCTATGAGATCCCCTCTCACTCTTCTAAACTCCAGTGAATATAATCCTAACCGACTTAGTCTCTCCTCATATGACAGACCTGCCATCCCAGGAATCAGCCTGGTAAACCTTCGCTGTGCTCCCTCCATAGCAAAGACATCCTTACTCAGTTAAGGACACCAAAACTGCACACAATACTCCAGGTGTAGCCTCACCAATGCACTGTATAACTGGACTAAAACATCCCTTTAAATTTCCTCCTATAAGCTACCTCTTTGACCAAGCTTTGGACCATCTGCATATGAGCACTTACTGTGGCTTGATGTCTAATAATCTTATTTGATAACACTCCTATGAAGCATATATGGGGCCCTATCCCCCCACTCTCCCACCCTCGGGCAAGGGCATGTGAAGTGAGTCGTAGCAGATCATCCTCCTGTAATATCCCTTTCCCGATGTCTCTTTCCTCCTCGTCTGCTGCCTTCCCTTCCAGAATTCCACCAATTGACCTGTTGGTTTATTCTCAACCTCAAATCTGAAGACACAGCAGGATCATGTTTCAGTTCACAGAAAACTAAACCTCCATCATTCTGGGAATCAATCAGCAATTCCCCGAATCCTTAAAGTTCTTCTTTGATGCCAGGTCTGGAAAAGACTTTGTTCCACAAAAAACTTTTAAAAATTAATATCTTGAAATCCCTGAGAGTCTAGACGGAGTGTCTGCAACAGGCAATTTGTTTGTTCCATTCCCTTTTGCTTCAAGTACCATCTCCTTGTGAGAAATTCTCTTAACGAAGAATGAACCCTCTGTAACTAACAACCAATAATAACTTGCATCTATATAGCACCTTTAACATAGTACAGATTCCCCAAGATGTTTCACAGGAGTGTGATCAAGCATAATTTGACAATGAGCCACTTAAAGAGATCATGGTCCAGGTGACCAAAAGCTTGCCAAAGAGGGACGTTTAAGGAGCAACAGTATAGAGTCATAGTGTCACAGAGGTTTACAGCATGGAAATAGGCCCTTCGGCCCAACTTGTCCATGCCGCCCATTTTTTTTAAACCCCTAAGCTAATCCCAATTGCCCACATTTGGCCCATATCCCTCGATACCCATCGTACCCATGTAACTATCTAAATGCTTTTTAAAAGACAAAATTGTACCCACCTCTACTACTACCTCTGGCAGCTTGTTCCAGACACTCACCACCCTCTGTGTGAAACAATTGCCACTCTGAACACTTTTGTATCTCTCCCCTCTCACCTTAAACCTATGTCCCCTAATTTTAGACTCCCTTACCTTTGGGAAAGGATATTGACTATCTAGCTGACCTGTGCCCCTCATTACTTTATAGACTTCCATAAGATCACCCCTCAGCCTCCGACACTCCAGAGAAAAAAGTCCCAGTCTATCCAGCCCCTCCTTATACCTCAATCCATCACGTCCCGATAGCATCCTAGTAAATCTTTTCTGCACTCTTTCTAGTTTAATAATATTCTTTTTATAATAGGGTGACCAGAATTGCACACAGTATTCCAAGTGTGGACTTACCAATGTCTTGTACAACTTCAACAAGACATTCCAACTCCTGTATTCAATGTTCTGACCGATGAAACCAAGCATGCGGAATGCCTTCTTCACCACTCTATCCACCTGTGACTCCACTTACAAGGAGCTATGAACATGTACCCCTAGATCTCTTTGTTCTGTAACTCTCCCCAACGCCCTACCATTAATTGAGTAAGTCCTGCCCTGGTTCAATCTACCAAAATGCATCACCTCGCATTTGTCTAAATTAAACTCCATCTGCCATTCGTCAGCCCACTGGCCCAATTGATCAAGATCCTGTTGCGATTGGAGATAACTTTCTTCACTGTCCACTATGCCACCAATCTTAATGTCATCTGCAAACTTACTAACCATGCCCCCTATATTCTCATCCAAATCATTAATATAAATGACAAATAACAGTGGACCCAGCACTGATCCCTGAAGCACACTGCTGGTCACAGGCCTGTTTGAAAAACAACTCTCTACAACCCTGGCTTCTATCAAGATGCCAATTTTGCATCCATTTAGATACCTCACCTTGGATCCCGAGAGATTTAACCTTATGCAACAATCTACCATGCGGTACTTTGTCAAAGGCCTTGCTAAAGTCCATGTAGACAACATCAACTGCACTGCCCTCATCTACCTTCTTGGTTACCCCTTCAAAAAACTCAATCAAATTTGTGAGACATGATTTTCCACTCACAAAGCCATGCTGACTGTTCCTAATCAGTCCTTGCATCTCTAAATGCCTGTCTCTCAAAATACCTTCCAACAATTTACCCACCACAGATGTGAGGCTAACTGGCCTGTAGTTCCCAGGCATTTCCCTGCAGCCCTTTTTAAACAAAGGTACAACATTTGCCACTCTCCAATCTTCAGGCACCTCACCCATGACTATCGGTGATTCAAATATCTCGGCTAGGGGACCCGCAATTTCCTCCCTAGCCTCCCACAATATCCTGGGATACACTTCATCAGGTCCCGGGGATTTATCTACCTTGATGCGCTTTAAGACTTCCAGCATCTCCTTGTCTGCAATATGTACACTCCTCAAGACATCACTATTTATTTCCCCAAGTTCCCTAACATCCATGCTTTTCTCAACGGTAAATACTTATGAGAAATATTCATTTAGGATCTCACCCATCTCTTGTGGATCCGCACATAGATTACCTTGTTGATCCTTAAGAGGCCCTACTCTCTCCCTTGTTACTCTTTTGCCCTTTATGTATTTGTAGAAGCTCTTTGGATTCTCCTTTGCCTTATCTGCCAAAATAATCTCGTGTCCCCTTTTTGCCCTCCTGATTTTTCTCTTAACTCTACTCCGACACATAGTGGAGGATGCAGTCGGGAGGCAGAGTTTTGGGGTGGGAATTTGGAATTTGGGGCCCAAGCTGCTGAAGGCACGGCCGCCAATTTGGGAAGAACAAGATGGACCAGAATGGGATTGGAGCGTTCTCAGGCTGGATGATGTTACAGATTTAGGAAGAGGCAAGGTGATGGAGAGATCTGAAAGCAAAAATGAACAAACAGACACACACACACAGATAGACAAAGAGAGACCCACACACAGAGACACACACACACAGATAGACACATACGCAGACACACACACACACACATACACCCCCTGCAAACAAAAGGAATATGTTCAAGTCTTGTACATTTTTTGAATTACCTGGGATATTAAAGCACCTATAATTCCCCATTGTTTTCTCAAGGCAATGCCTCAGCCAATCAGAGTGAACTTGCTAACCCTTGAGCCTGTTCCGCCATTCAATACGATCATAACTGATCTCACCTCAGCCTCAACTCCACTTTCCTGCCCCTTCTCCATAAATCTATCTGTCCATCTTCTCCTTAGATTTATTCAATATTCTGGCATTAGGCCTAAGCTGCTCAATCTCTCTTCAGGGTAGACGCAAGGTTTGCACTGCAGGAGGAACATAACCAGAGGACATCAATATAGGATAGTGAACAAGAAATTCACTAGGGAATTATGAAGAAACATATTTCTGAAGAAGAGTCACATGGAATTCAAAACATTAACTGTGTTTCTCTCTCCGTCAGCCCTGCTGAGCTTTTCCTTCATTCTCTTTGTTTATTTAGAAGGCTATACTACTAGGATGAGATGAAGAGAGGTGGATGTGTTTTCTGTGCGGTTAACTCTACGACACTTTGTGATATTTATCACTTAATTGCACCCTCTCTCTCTCTCTCCAGTGGGGGCACAGCAGCACCACCACTGGTTTTTTTAAAATTCCAATTCAATCAAATCAAATCCAATTCAGAGTCTCAACGAGTTGAGACATTCCCGATCCAAGCTGACACGACAGGGCTCTCACCTCCTTGGGTTTGATCTACATGATCCAAGCTGATTGGAGTAGGCACAGCTCCTCCTCCAAGGCTTGATCTCATTTGCATCTTAGCCAAAAGGCCGAGATGCCGCTTTTAAAAATTGCTTCAAATGGAGCTAAAATGCAACCTAATGACTTCAACCAAGCGCAGCACGTCGATACTACACTTGATCTTAGCCAAAAGGCCGAGAAGTAATGGATGTAATTACAACATGATGGGGACGATTCTCCCAGCCGGGAGTGGAGGCCGTTTAGTGGACTCGCCACTGGGCGCCACGGTCTCTGTGCATCCCCGGATGCACATCTCCACATCATCCCCGGACGCAGGATTTGCGGCGTCGCCAGCTCTGCGCCAATATTAAGGTTCTGATTTAAATCCCATGAGTGTCCCGGGCCCACTAGCCTCTTCCCCCCCTCCCCCAACCCCACTCCACTCCACCAGGAGTGTTTCAGACCAGCAGGGTTTACAACAGCTCCCCACTTGAGGGGAGCTGGCGGCCCGATCCCGCTGGAGTGAAGGATGGTTATGGAGAAGGGGCAGGAAAGTGGAGTTGAGGCTGAGGTGAGATCAGCCATGATCGTATTAAATGTGGAGCAGGCTCAAGGGTTAGCAAGTTCACTCTGATTGGCTGAGGCATTGCCATGAGGAAATAATGGAGAATTATAGGCACTTTAATATCCCAGGTAATTCAAAAAATGTACAAGACTTGAACATATTCTTTTGGTTTGCAGAGGACGTTTGTATCTGTGTCTGTGTGTGTGCCTGTTTGTTCATTTTAGCTTTCAGATCTCGTCATCACCTTGCCTCTTCCTAAATCTGTAACATCTTCCAGCCCAAGAACACTCCAACCCACTGTAATCCATCAATTCTGGTCCATCTTGTTCTTCTCAAATTTCATGCAGGAGGTCGGGGGTAAGAGGGGGTGCCCCTGGGCATTGCCAGCTTGACAGTGCTAGCCTGGCTCCCTGGCACTGCCCAAGGGGTCACCAGGCAACAAGCAGTGCCAAGGGTGCGGAGCCAGAGGGGGCAGGGTCTGTTGGGGTGCGAGAGCAGAGAGATTGGGGCTGGGCATAGTTGCAGGCCTGGAGATGTCTGGAAGTCATGATGTGGAGATGCCGGCGTTGGACTGGGGTAAACACAGTAAGAAGTTTAACAACACCAGGTTAAAGTCCATCAGGTTTATTTGGTAGCAAAAGCCACACAAGCTTTTGGAGCCTTAAGCCCCTTCTTCAGGTGAGTGGGAATTCTGTTCGCAAACAGGGCATATAAAGACACAAACTCAATTTACAGAATAATGGTTGGAATGCGAATACTGTGAGTGGAGAGAGCATCAAGAAACAATGTGAGTGGAGAGAGCATCAAGACAGGCTAAAGAGATGTGTATTGTCTCCAGACAGGACAGCCAGTGAGACTCTGCAGGTCCAGGCAAGCTGTGGGGATTACAGATAGTGTGACATGAACCCAATATCCCGGTTGAGGCCATCGTCATGTGTGTGGAACTTGGCTATCAGTTTCTGCTCAGCGACTCTGCGCCGTCGTGTGTCGCGAAGGCCGCCTTGGAGAACGCTTACCCGAATATCAGAGGCCGAATGCCCGTGACCGCTGAAGTGCTCCCCAACAGGAAGAGAGCAGTCTTGCCTGGTGATTGTCGAGCGGTGTTCATTCATCCGTTGTCGCAGCGTCTGCATGGTTTCCCCAATGTCCAATGCCTCGGGACATCCTTTCCTGCAGCGTATCAGGTAGACAACGTTGGCCGTGTTGCAAGAGTATGTACCGTGTACCTGGTGGATGGCGTTCTCACGTGAGATGATGGCACCTGTGTCAATGATCCGGCACGTCTTGCAGAGGTTGCTGTGGCAGGGTTGTGTGGTGTCATGGTCACTGTTCTCCTGAAGGCTGGGTAGTTTGCTGCGGACAATGATCTGTTTGAGGTTGTGTGGTTGTTTGAAGGCAAGAAGTGGGGGTGTGGGGATGGCCTTGGCGAGATGTTTGTCTTCATCAATGACATGTTGAAGGCTCTGGAGGAGATGCCATAGCTTCTCCGCTCTGCTCCACAAGAACAGGATATGGTGCTCAACTCACCGATCGACAGTTCTGACGCGCCACAGCGAAAAACCACACCGACCTCCTCAGAAGACAAACACGGGACACGGTGGACAGAGTACCCTTCGTCGTCCAGTACTTCCCCGGAGGACTGCCTCAACCGGGATATTGGGTTCATGTCACACTATCTGTAATCCCCACAGCTTGCCTGGACCTGCAGAGTCTCACTGGCTGTCCTGTCTGGAGACAATACACATCTCTTTAGCCTGTCTTGATGCTCTCTCCACTCACATTGTTTGTATCTTAAAGACTTGATTAGCTGTAAGTATTCGCATTCCAACCATTATTCTGTAAATTGAGTTTGTGTCTTTATATGCCCTGTTTGTGAACAGAATTCTCACACACCTGAAGAAGGGGCTTAAGGCTCCGAAAGCTTGTGTGGCTTTTGCTACCGAATAAACCTATTGGACTTTAACCTGGTGTTGTTAAACTTCTTACGATGTCTGGAAAGCCAGCAATTGGGTGGTGGGGAGGAATTGGAGGGACTGCGATGGGGGGTTGCTCTGCTGGCCAGCAATTGAGCTGGCCAGCGATTGGCAGGCTGGCAGTGCAGGGTACTGCGCATGCATCGATTTCCGTTATGACTAATCGGCACATGTGCTCAGCGCTCTGCTGCCGGCCTCTCCAGTGGGAGTAGGCCCCGCCCAAGAATTTTTATCGTGATTCACGCGAGGGCGCTCTGTGAAGTACAGAGTGTGGGAGATTATTTTGAAAATCCCACTAAAAAACCAGCAGGATTTACTCCAGTTTTTTCATGGATTCAGCACTTTGAATGTTTTTGGGAGAATCCCAGCCGACACATTTACATAGGCAGTTATTATTATCAATCTGAATGTCAGAAATTACATTGAAATATACAAAGAAAAAAATTCCATTGATATAGTATCTTCTCATAAGTTCAGGGTTTTGTCCACAGTTAATGATGTACATTTGAAAAGCAGTCACTGTTGCAGTCAATTTGTGCACAGCAAGCTCCCACAAACAATAGTTCGGCAGTTGATTTATAAAAAATTGTTTTGGGTTGTTTTGATGAGGGAGGGTTGTTGGCCAGGCCACTTTCACTGACCTTCTTCAAAAGGTGTGAATGCATCACTTGTAAAAGCACATGGATCTTTGTTAACTAGGCTAATAATTATCCTGAGAGATGGCACCTCTAATTATGGGGAAGTCCTTTACTGCAGCATCAAAATGTCAGCTTCAATTGGAACCTGGGGACAATAGTCGGAACACAGTGACTCAGCCAAACAGATGATGAGACAATCAGTGTACATTAGATCTGAGTCAGCATCTATTATGTTTCAATATCGTGTATTATGTAGTAAAAACCAGAGAATTTGTTTAAACCTTTGCAACCTTAAATTAGTATCAGTGGAGAGGTTGTCCTCCTGGTACTGAGCTCATGCCACCATCTAGTGTCAGAGCACCACATTGCAAAGAGTGGTTGAGCTGCCAATGTCACAGCCTTCTCCCCAGAGTTTGGAGCTGCACCAGCAAGTCAGCTAAACGTTCCCACAGAAATAGGATCGTTACTTAATCCCCTGCTGTACCTGTCCTGGGAGTGTTTGATGGGGACAGTGTAGAAGGTGCTTTACTCTGTATCTAACCCCGTGCTGTACCTGTCCTGGGAGTGTTTGATGGGACAATGTAGAAGGAGTTTTACTCTGTATCTAACCCCATGCTGTAACAGTCTTCGGAGTATTTGATGGGGACAGTGTAGAGAGCTTTACTTTGTATCTAACCCCGTGCTGTACCTGTCCTGAGAGTGTTTGATGGGGACAGTGTAGAGGGAGCTTTACTCTGTATCTCACCCCGTGCTGTACCTGTCCTGAGAGTATTTGATGGGGACAGTGTAGAGGGAGCTTTACTCTGTATCTAACCCCGTGCTGTACCTGTCCTGGGAGTGTTTGATGGGGACAGTGTAGAGGGAGCTTTACTCTGTATCTAACCCCGTGTTGTACCTGTCCTGGGAGTGTTTGATGGGGACAGTGTAGAGGGAGCTTTACTCTGTATCTAACCCCGTGTTGTACCTGTCCTGGGAGTGTTTGATGGGGACAGTGTAGAGGGAGCTTTACTCTGTATCTAACCCTGTGCTGTCCCTGTCCTGGGAGTGTTTGATGGGGGAGCAGTTTAGGGGGAGATTTACTCTGTATCTAACCCCGTGCTGTACCTGTCCTGGGAGTGTTTGATGGGGACAGTGTAGAGGGAGCTTTACTCTGTATCTAACCCCGTGCTGTACCTGTCCTGGGAGTGTTTGATGGGGACAGTGTAGAGGGAGCTTTACTCTGTATCTAACCCTGTGCTGTACCTGTCCTGGGAGTGTTTGATGGGGGAGCAGTTTAGGGGGAGATTTACTCTGTATCTAACCCCGTGCTGTACCTGTCCTGGGCTAGTTGCTAAAACTATTGGATATATATCAATTTATATCATAAAAATGATCACATTTAACAATTTTCCCTCGTCAATTATAAACAAATAGTAAATGTTTGGAAAGACACAATCCCGCCCTCCCTCCGTATCAGGGATTTTCAACAACTGCAAATCGTCCAACAGAAATAGAAGACCGAAAGCTCGGAGTTCAGAACAGTCAGCCAGTATCCCAGAGTGCCTCGCGATTCCAGCCAATCAGCGCACGGAGGTCAGGGGAGAATCAGCCAGTATCCCAGAGTGCCTCGCGATTCCAGCCAATCAGCGCACGGAGGTCAGGGGAGAATCAGCCAGTATCCCAGAGTGCCTCGCGATTCCAGCCAATCAGCGCACGGAGGTCAGGGGAGAATCAGCCAGTATCCCAGAGTGCCTCGCGATTCCAGCCAATCAGCGCACGGAGCTCAGGGGAGAGTCAGCCAGAATCCCAGAGTGCCTCGCGATTCCAGCCAATCAGCGCATGGAGGTCAGGGGAGAGTCAGCCAGAATCCCAGAGTGCCTCGCAATTCCAGCCAATCAAAGCTGGATGTGTAGCCGCATGGCGGCCTAGTGGCTGAGTGTGAGCTGGGCTGGTCTCGGGGACAGGCGGCAGCTTCCAGCCGGGATGGTGAGTGAAGAGTCCGGGCTCCGGCCTGGTGTGAGGGCCAGGATGGAGCTGCATCCTTATAGCGCCAGCTCCTCACAGTGAAAGGCAGTTTAAATGTGGTCACTCCTCATGCAGCCAATTTGTTTTTTTAAAAACACTTTTCCAATTCAATCAAATCCAATTCAGAGTCTCAACAAGTTGAGACATTTCCGATCCAGGCTGACAAGAGAACAGCAAGATCCCACAGTTTGTAAAGCGCCAGATTGTGTTTGTAATGTTGTTTGAGGGGGAAATATTCAGCCAGGACACTGCTGAGAATTGAAAAGCAAGACACAGTGGGTACTAGAAACCTGAAATTAGAACAGAACATACTGGAAAACCTCAGCAGGTCTGGCAGCATTCGTGGAGAGAAACAGAATTAACACTTCGAGTCTGGATGGCCTTTTGTCAGAACATCTTTTCCAATTCCTCATATAAATTCCCTCCGGAAACATGAAGCGATCCAAAACTCCTGTTCCAAATTTTGTATATCCATAACCTTGTGTTCACTGGCCCAGATTGGCAATGCGTTTCACAACAACCCACAGTATAAATGAAACAAATACTTCTCATTTACTCCTTTAATTATTTTGCCACTTACTTTAAATCTGTCATCTCTGGTTACTGAAGGTCTTGACACTGGCATTTATTCTTTCTCAGAATAGGCAGCACGGTAGCACAGTCGTTAGCACTGCTGCTTCACAGTGCCACAGTGGGTTCGATTCCCGGCTTGGGTCGCTGTCTGTGTGGAGTTTGTAAGTTCTCCCCGTGTCTGCGTGGGTTTCCTCCGGGTGCTCCGGTTTCCTCCTCATTCTGTAGTCTCACAACACCTGGTTAAAGTTGATGAAGGAGCAGCACTTCGAAAGCTCGTGCTACCAAATAAACCAGTTGGACTTTAACCTGGTGTTGTGAGACTACTTACTGTGCCTATTCCAGTCCAACACCGGCAACTCCATATGGCTCCCACATTCTGAAAGACGTGCTGGTTAGGTGTATTGACCGAACTGGTGCCGGACTGTAGCGACTAGGGGAATTTCACAGTAGCTTCATTGCAGTGTTAATGTAAGCCTTACTTGTGACTAATAAATAAACTTTTTAACTTTGCTCTTAAGTATCACTTATTAAATCTCCCCTTAACAGTTAATGCTTTGAAGAGACCAATCCCACTTTCTCTAGTCCCTCTGCAAAATAAAACCTATTATCCCTGACACCTTTCCAGCAAAGTCCATCACTAGAGGTCATGCATATAAGATCATCACTAATAAATCCATTTGGGAGTTCAGAAGAAACTTCATGTCGATAGTGGAACTCTCTCCCATGTGGAATACGTGAAGTGAATATTATCAAACTTTAAACCGAAGCTTGATGAACACACAACGGAGAAATTAGTTGAATGATGTGATAGGGTGAGAAGAAGTTGGATGGGAGGAGGCTCGTGTGGAGTACTAGCAGAGACCAGTTGAGCCAAATGGCCTGTTTCTGTCCTCCTAATTTCAAACTAATTCTCCTCTGTTCTATCCGAGACGTTGACATTCTTGATGTGATTGTACCCCTCAGTGACTGACATGGTGCTAGGTGTTGCAAAATTGGGGAGAGTAATTGTAATTTGGGAGGTAGGAAGTTAGAACTTGATGTTTGTAAGAATGGTAAAATTGTAAACTGCTCAGGGGGGGGGGGGGGTTAGGTCCCGATGGTGGTGCTTTTTCTGTGCTTAGAGAGTTTTTAAAAATGCAAGAACATAGAGAGCCCAGGCTGAAACATTTGTATTGAAAGGCCAAGCAGCAGTTTTTACCAGGACAACAGGCTTTTGAATTTAGCCAATCAATTTGCATTTAATACCAAAAAGATTAAATTTAAATCTGATAGTTTTGACAACCTAGAACCAATCCGGTTGTGGGAAATATTGCTATGTCATCATGGGTATAAAAGGATACAGTGGGACAAAAAGAGAAAGAGCAACTGTCCCTTCCCAGAGGTAACAGCTCTCGGCTCTCTCTCTCTCTCAGAATCGCTGGCTCTCATAGCTTCATCTCTGTCTTAGAGAAAGCACCATCTAGATAGCAAAGGTACCAAAGAAGAAAGAAGTTCCAGACAGAAGAATCAACAGAGAAGGCCCAGAATGTTCCGGAAGACACATAACCTGGTTATAATTTAGAGAGTGACTAAATTATATTTTTGTTAATGAGTGGGAATTGTATTTATTGGAACAACATTCCATTAGAATGTTGTTTTATTTGGGAACAATTGATAGAAGGGATTTATTTGGTTTGTTAATAGTTTAGTTAATTTGTTCACTGTTAGTTAGATAAATAAATTGTTATGTGTTGATTTTAGAGAGTGTGTCAGGGAGTTATTTTGATTTAATCACTAGAGGTTGCTGAAGAGCAGGTCACACCACTTCACACACACTTTTTACAGATTATAGGGTGAGGTACTCCTCTTTGGGTGTTTCGGTGTTAGTTCTCAGAGGGAGGAATCAACCTCTGCTTTATAACATAGGTCACTAGCTGGGTATGGTGTGATATTTGCTGGGTTTATAATGCAGAAAGGTCAGTCTGTGTGAAACTGTAATATTTGTGTGGAGATATCCCTGCTGGTCTGTGAATGAACCAGCAGCACACTGCCTCACTCCCATGTCTTAACCCTGCTTCCAATTTTGTTTTCCAGCCTCATCGAAAGAAGAAGCCCTTCATCCAGAAGAAGTCATCAGTAACCTTTCACCTGGTGCACAGAAGCCAGAAAGATCCATTGGTCGCAGATGAGAAAGCTCCACAGAGAGTTCTCCTGCCTGCAGAGGTGATTGACATTGATTTGAGATCCGCACAAGTGTGATGAGATGGGGCTTGGCACGAGATGTGGGCAGCTTCTTTGTGAATTGAATTTAATCTTTGGATCCAATAGGAACAAGAGGAGGCCATTCAGTCTCTCGAATCTGCTTCACCATTCAGTCAGATCATGGCTGATCTGTGCCTAAACTCCATTTAGCCGCCTTTGCTCTATCGTGGCTGTAGGATCTTTTCTGCCCCCCTACCCCCAAGAGGATTTAACAATTCCTCTGGCAGTGCAGCACTCTCTCACTAAGTATTGCACTAAAATGTTAGTCTGGATTATGGACCCATGTCCCAGGTATGGGATTTAAACCCACAATGTTCTGAGGGGGAAGCGAGAGTGCTACCCACTGAGCCACAGCTGACCTGGGATGGGCTGCACAGTTCTCATGAGCGTGTTAAGTTAAGCGACACGGTGATTTGTGGCTGTCAGTATAACCGGCCTTAATCCCTTTCCTTTTTGCAGAGAGCGGATGTGCGAAAGCGGAAGGAGGAGGAAAGGAAATATGGCATCTTCTTTGATGATACTTACAACTATCTACAGCACCTGAAAGAGGCGTCTCCAGTTGCTGAGCTTGTGGCCTCCAGGATACCCCTGAAGGAGAATGAGGACACTGGAACTACAGGACATGGAAGGCTGGAAGAGAAGGAGCAGCAGATTCCCGTAAGGCATAGTGGAAAGAGACACTGGACAAATTTGGGATTTGGACAGGGTTGTGAGGAGGAAGCAGAAAATGAACCTGTGGCCAAATAATTTGGGGAACATGTCCCTTAAATCACCCCGTCTCCCAGTGGATCTGTCAGTGTGGATTCCTTCCCATATTCATAACATGTTAGGATCATTCTGTGGATTTGGGTGTCAGTGGCAAGGCTGCCACTTATTGTCCAGCTGCCGATACCCTGAGAAGGTGATGGTGGATCGGCTTGAACCACTGGTCAAGGTTTGATATGACTGAGTGGGCTTCAGCGGGAACTAACAGAACAACTGCTCTGAAAGGGGTAATGTTACTGGCTGCTTTTGGGATGAAAGGATAAATCAGTAGCACTCTATGAGTCTATTTTCCCTGTCTCTCTTCCTCCTTTTGTCTGTCCCTTATCTCGCTCTGTAAAAATGAACTGTTAATCTGTGATGTGTTTGATTTCAGACTCATTCCATTAATCTGCCGTCATCGGTTTTTGCTTCAGAGTTTGAAGAGGAAACGGGATTATTGAACAAAGCAGCTCCTGTGCACGGTAAGATGAGGGGTTAACACAGAGGTTCTCCCTTTACATTGATTCCCTCAGTAATCTACAGCATCACTCTGGCTTCTGTGGTCTAGTCTCTGAGCTGGATCTTGAACCCAAGAATTTTTGACTGCAAGGCAGGGGTGCTAGCTACTGGGCGGCATCGTGGCACAGTGGTTAGCACTGCTGCCTCACTGAGCCAGGGACCTGGGTTCGATTCCCGGCTTTGATCACTGTCTGTTTGGAGTTTACACATTCTCCCCGTGTCTGCGTGGGTTTCCTCCGGGTGCTCCGGTTTCCTCCCACAGTCCAAATATGTGCGGGTCAGGTTGATTGACCATGCTAAATTGCCACTTAATTTCAGGGAGACTAGCAGGGTAAATGCATGGGGTTAAGGGGATAGGGGCTGGGTGGGATTGTGGTTGGTGCAGACTTGTTGGGCTGAATGGCCTCCTTCTGCACTGTAGGGATTCTATGATTCTAAGCTGACTCACAAGCAAGGAGGGCAAGGTTGAGGGGGGTAAATGGGGCCAGAGATAATTTCCGTATCTGGGATAAGTCATCACTGTGCAAGCCGTGCCTGTCATACACTGAATCAGATCAAACACTTAGTGCCCGCCAGACATGCTCATTGCTCCTGTGGAAGTGATTCACGTGAATATTTGAGCCAGTAAATGAAGGATGTGTTTGGATTTGCCCTCAGGACCTCGCCTGGACCTCGACCCGGACATTGTGGCCGCCCTTGATGATGATTTTGACTTTGACAATCCAGACAACATGTTGGAAGATGACTTTGTGGTGAAGGCTGTCGAGAGAGGGAATGACGAGGAGGCTCAGGTGTATGTGATTTAATCCTGGAGAAGCGAGGGGTACCGGGGGAGGGTTAGCGCGCTTGCCGAGGATCCGCAGGGTGGGAGGTTCGGGGCTGGTGATTGAGGTGAGGTTGTGGAAGGATAAGCAGAGCCAGACCCTCTGCTCCATCCAGCTTGTCCCTCACAGCCGCAATGTGCCTTGTGTATCTCAGTGCCGACACTCGCCAACCCCTCACTCTCAGCGATGAAACCTGCTGGGGGAGTCGAAAAACGAGATCAAAATCAAAAGACAATTATGGGGCAAAATCTGGGCGCTTCCTCTCTGACCCCCTTTATCAGTCGAGGTGAGTGCAGGATGTCACACTGAGCCCAATTCACTTTCAGTAAAAGGTGATGTCCATCCCAGTTAGAAACAGGTCTCCCTCTTGCTCGCAGGAATTCAGTGAATCAGCGCACAAACAGACAGCCCGTTCCAGGGTTCACTCCTAATGTCGATCTTTAATTTACCTTTAACTAAACTGTGAGCCTTGGTGAGCTGAGGGAACTTTCACTGCAGCCTCACACAGTTAAGACGAGATTATTTGCTTGGTCGTGGGTTGTAGAACAGTTTGTTTGAATATTGATGTGCAAGTTACAGATATGGCTCGATAGCAATGTGCTGGCATTCCCGATTATGCTGGACATAGTAGCTAATTGTGTTTCCCCTCCTCTTTCCTATTTTATTTTTTTTCCCAATCCCCTCACATCCATGTGCACAGGAGTGGAGCAAACACCCGGTCACCCCCTCCCCCCGATCCTGTCAAGACACAATGTTACCCCAACATCTGGGATGGCAGGACAAATGTATGAGGGGAAATTGAGTTGATTAGGATTATATTCACTGGAGTTTAGAAGAGTGAGGGCGGGAATGTCATAGAAACTTATAAAATTCTAACAGGACTAGACAGGGTAGATGCAAGAAGGATGTTGCTGATGGTGAGGGAGCCCAGAACTAGGGGTCATAGTTTGAGGATAAAGGGGTAAACCTTTTAGGACCGAGGTGAGGAGAAATGAGTGGTGAATGTATGGAATTCACTACCACAGAATATAATTGAGGCCAAAACATTGTGGGAGGAATTTTCCCGTCCCGCCCACCGCAGGAATCATAGCGGGCGGGACAGGACTATGCAAAGGTCCATTGATCTCGGGCAGGATTTTCTGGACTTGGGGCGAGCGCAGCCAGAAAATCCTGTCCTATATGTTTTCAAAAAGGAGGAGTTAGATATAACCCTTGGGGCTAAAGGGACCAAAGGCTATGAGGGGAAAGCGGGAACAGGTTACTGAGTTGGATGGTCATAATGAATGGTGGAGCAGGCTCGAAGGGCCGAATGGCCTACTCCTATTTTTTATGTTTATGTCTGTTTATATTTTATCACTGAGCCTCTCCCCATTGCCTCAGAATCTCGGCAACAAACACAGAACGAGGAATAAACTCTTGAAGTGGGTGAGGGCTGCTTCTTTCAGACTGCTGGTGTTAGCCTGGCGACCTGAAGTCGACACCTCTGTGCTGTCATAGAACCATTTCTCGCCCCAGATGTGTTAGCAAGACCCCATTTTTCTCACTCCTGTTGAAGCAGGTAGCAGAAAACCCGATGGCTCTAATGGATTGTCTTTGCATTCTGTAGGGATTCCGATGATGAAGAGTGGGAGGATACTGAAGATGTAGACTTTGACTCGGCTGGTGCTCTGTCTGATGATGATGGCTCGAGGGTTGCCAGCACGGAGGGTGGGCAGAGAGAGTTCCCCTTTCTGGAAGAGGAGACCAGGAGTCGCTTCACTGCCTACTCCATGACATCATCTGTGATGAGACGAAACGAGCAACTCACTCTGCTGGACGATCGGTTTGAGAAGGTCAGTTTACACAAACGGTGCTAGACCCAGACACCGGTAAAGTTCATGCTGCCCACCCTGGCCCTGCCCTGGCCCAGTGGGTAATGCGCTCCCCTCTGAGTCGCAGGTTCAAGTCCCAGTCCAGAGACATGAGCTGAAAACTCAGACTGACACCCCAGTGCGTACTGAGGGAATGCTGTACTGTCAGAGCTGCTATCTCTCCTCCTGTCTTGTCAGCAGTGGGAGAAATGGAACTCCTCAGTGTTGGAGAAATCCTGCTTTAAACCTCTGTCTGCTGGAAGTAGACATAGCACTTCTGGTGGTGTTGTGTGAGTAACCCGGTGTCTGTCTGCTTTAGCTGTACGAGGAGTATGATGATGATGAGATCGGAGCTCTGGATCACCATGAACTGGAGGGATGTATTCAGGTCGACAGCACACGGCTGGATGAAGTCATCAGCGATTATCAAACCCAGAAAGCAAAAGAGTAAGTGTGAGTTGAATGATATCACTCAGGAGGCCATTCAGCCTGTCAGACCTGTGTCAGCCTTTGAGAGAGCTATCAAATCAGTCCCACTCCCCTGCTCTTCCCCGTGCTCCTGCAATCTGTTTTTCCTTTTTAAATATTTATCCAATTTTTGAAAATTATTATTGAATTTGCTTCTACTTCCTTTTCAGGGAGCACATTCCAGATCTTAAAACACTCATAGAATCCCTACAGTGCAGAAGAGGCAATTCAGCCTATCGAGTCTGCACTGCCTCTCAGGCCCTGTCCCCGTCACGCCAGATATTTCTTTACCATGGCCAATCCACCTAACTTACACGTTTTTGGTGGGAGAAAACCGGAGCACCCGGAGGAAACCCACACAGATATGGGGAGAATGTACAACTCCACAGAGGCAGTCACCCAAAGCCAGAATTGAACCCGGGTCCCTGGTGCTGTGAGGCAGCAGTGCCAGCCACAGTGCCATTGTGCTGCCCATTATGGAGGAGAAAACAATTCTCATCTCCCCACCACCCTCTGCTTTGTCTAATTAACTTAAACCTGTGTCATTTGGTTACCCAATCTCCTGCCAGTGTTGAACCCCACTAGTAATTCTCATGTCAGCCCCTTCTGCTCCATGGAGACCAGTCCCAGCTTCTCCAGTGTCCTCACTTCAATGAAATCCCTTAGTCTGGTCAATTCTTCAACAAATCCACACAATGTTCAGTGAGGATAGGTCTTGTAGTTGCCGGGATATTGCTCTCAATGGGAGTGGAACTGGGCGTTTTCTCCAGCTGTTAAGGGTATTCTCAACTCCTCTCCATCTTGCCGGCAGCTGTCAGATGCCCGATGACCTGGGGCCAAGGGGGGACGTCCTACTAAAGGAGGAGGAAGAGGCGAAGGAAGAGATTGAGATGCTGATCATTGAAGAGCCAGCAGAGCAATGGGACTGTGAATCCATCCTCAGTAAGTCCGAGCGGTTTACGACACAGAAAGGCCCTTTGGTCCATCACGTGGTCCTGGTTACAAGGCGGCTCCTCCTCCATCAAAATGTCTTCATAGCCTCAGCTGTGGTCAGTGGGTAGCGTAATCACCTCTGAGTCCGAGGTTGAAGCTCCAGGGGCTTCTCGCAGTGTAGCACGTGAGGGAATGCTGCACTGTTACAGGTGCTGTCTTTAAGATGAGACATTTTGGGGTGGAAAGATGTCATGGCAATATCTGGAAGAACAGGAGAGTTCTCCCCAGTGTCCCGGGATAATGGTTATTACTCAGTCAGGGGTAACTAAATCCAAAGAGGCCTGTGATTGGTGCAGCCCAGGCTCTTGTGTCACATTCAGGAGGGGGCGCGGTGGTGGAATTGTAACAATTTATTAACCTGAATCCCCAATCTGAACCTTTCTCCTGTACAGGCACCTATTCAAATCTATACAACCACCCGAAGCTGATAACTGATCCACCAAAGGTATGAGCCGTGTGCGCTGCCGTGAATGTTCATCTGTCTCCATTTCTAGCTCTTGTTAAGCAGGGGTGATGGGATGAGGAATGTCACGTTATCGCTAAGCATTTGCCCACTCACACCGTGTTTCCTCACCCACTAAGACCGTCAGCTTCTGCTGCTGTGGGCATAGAAATAATCTGGTGATTGTTGGGCTGCGTCCAGTAAAAATGGACATGGAAATTGTTGTTAAAAACCCTGCTGATGCAGTAATACCCTTCAGGGAGGGGACCCTGCCGTGCTTCCACAGTCTGCCGTGGAATTACTGTGGTTGTGGGGTGAGTAGAATGGGTGATTAATATCACTTGCTTTATGCCATTGGCAAATGTAGCAAATGTTTTGCGACATTGAACTGTTTCTTAGCAAGTCCTGTATAATGTCTGCACTGGCGGTGGAGACCACAACGAGGGATGGTAAATATAATGTAGTTACTGATAAATCCAATAGTGAATTTAGGAGAAAGTCCTTTGCCCAGAGAAGGGTGAGAATGCAGAACAGGGGGGACTTCACTTAAACGTTGCCCCAAAATACTCCCAACTAGTAAACCTCAAAGTGCCATCAATTTGGGTTCCAACAAATCAATTTCTATCCAGCTGCGGAGAAGGGCCTGTGACAAAACTCTATCTGCACCTTATAGCCCCAGAGGTGTCTCAGGGGAGACTACAAGAGGTTTGGGGAATATGGGGCAGCACCAAATAAGTGACACTGCGAACTTTACTGCGAGCTGGATGAAAGAATCTGGACAATTTTGCTCAGTGACCATCATGGGTCACTTTGGGTGGGTTTGCTGGAGTGACATTGGCATAAGAGACCTGTGATTAGTGCAGCCCAGGCTCTTCTGTAATGTTCAGGAGGGGTAGGATGGTGGAATTGTAACGATTTGTTAAAAAATATTCCATGGCTGTTTTCTATTTGGACGTGGAGCTAAGTAGTGTTGGTTTGGGGAGTTACCTGTTTACCTCTTTTGTGCATTTGATCCTGTTTGTTGTTTCTTTGCTTTCCCATTGGAGGACATATTTCCTGCGCCCTCAACCCTGGGATTTTCTTCATAAACTTCTGCACCTACAATGCTCTCTTTAAAACCTACCTCCTCTTCCTGAACTCTTTCCTGAGCACCTGCCCTAATGTCTCCTAATTGGTTTGAGTATCTTGCTTCATTAGGTGCCTGAAACGGAAGGTTAACTGTGTTAAAAGTGCTTTCTGAGAATAAGTTGTAAATTGTTGACCTGTGATCTTTCTTCTCTTCAGTTCAATCCTATCAAGGTGTCCAAGAAAACTGGGATTCCGCTGGATGTTTTATCCAAACCGAGTCTCACTGCTAAACAGCTGGAACGACTGGAGACAATTAATATCAGCGACTTGCCCAGAGCTTCCACACAATCCCGTCAGCGGGATGAGAGCAAAGAGGAGAGGAAAATCCGGAAACAGGCAATTAAAGGAGAAAGGAAGGTGAGGAAAATCCCACACTGTGTAACACAGCAAGAACGTGAACCCCCAAACACTCTTCCGGGAGCCAATCAAAGGAGGGGGGGGGGGAGTGGGACTAACTGAATAACTCCTCCAACGAGCTGGTACAGGTACAATGGGCCAAATGGCCACCTCCTGTGCTGTATCATTCTCTGATTCTAAATATGGTGGAGAGGAGCAGCAGGTGACATGATCTGGGAGCAGGTTTCAGCACCAACAAGTTCCCTTGTTGTCTTTCAGTGGTCGCAGTTGTTGCTTTATGAAGTATGGTACAGTCAGCTAACAGCAGATACAACAACAGCCACCAAATGCAGGAATAAGCAAAATACTGTGGATGCTGGAAATCTGAAAATAAAAGCAGAAAATGCTGGATAATCTCAGCAGGTCTGGCAGCTTCTGTGGAGAGAGAAACGAAGTTAACGTTTCACTATGACTCTGCGGAATATGCAAAGATTTTCCAGCATTTTGCTTCCAATTGTATTAAATGCAACCCGTTTCATCCCTGCCGTCAGCCACTCCAGACACTTGTGAAGTAATCTTTTACATTGTAACAATAATAAAGATCACCCAATAGCCAAGATCGAATTCAGTCTCTACATCAGCAGGAAGTTTTACTGAATCACCAGGTGTTCATTACAGTAATCCTCACAAACTCGACCAAATCATTCAATATTTTTTGTTAAAAAGAAATGAAAAGCTATTTTTCGACGGCCCAGCTTTATCTTCCTGTCTCTGATGCACTCTCACTTGTGTGGTATTGTGTTCACAGCGCAAACTATCTGAACTGGGTGTGAAACTGCCCTCTGATAAACCCTGGATACTCTCCATAGAGGGCATGTCCTTTTTAATCATTCATTACTGGGATGTGGGTGTTGCTCAGCATCTGTTGCCCATCCCTAATTGCTCTCGCTCGTCCATCTCAGAGGGCAATAAGAGTCAGCCACGTTGTTGTGGCTCTGCAGTCACGGTGTAGGCTGGCAGATTTCCCTTGCTAAAGGACATGAGTGAACCAGATGGGTTTTTGTAACAGTCAATGATAGTTTGGTGGTCACCATTACTGAGACTGGCTATCGATTTAAATCCCATCAGCTGCTGTGGTGGGGTTCGAGCCTGTGACCCCCCCCAGACTATGAGCTGGGTCTCTGAGGTACTTGTCCAGTGACACCAGCGTTTCCCCACCATTGACCCTCCCCCCTCCTCTTTTCCCATCGCCCTGCAACTTTCTCCTCTCCGATTCTTGTTTGAAAGTTACTGTTGAATCTGCAAGGGCAAAGCATTCCAGATTACAACCGTCATCTTTAGGAAGTTGCATTCAGTCTGTGTCCTCTGTCTATCGCCACTCCTGCCTGTGGAACGTTTCTCCTTATCTTATCAAACCCTTCATGATTTTAAACAATTCTATTAAATCTCCTCCTTTGACCATCAAGGTGTCTAATCCCAGCATCTCTTTGTTAATACATAGTTTATTATTTACTCTGAGACTTGTTAGAAAATGTGTTGACTCTTTTAACCGTTTCTCCCTCTCTCTTTCTGGTCCCCATCTAGGAGAGAAGAATGGAAAAGAAAGCCAACAGAAATGCATTCACAGTGGAGAAGGCGAGGCAGGAACAAGTCATGTTGAATCTGCGACAGAACCTACAGGGGATCAAACTGTGAGGGGTAATGTGAGGCTGTGTCCACTCCCCACGGGGGATGGAGTGAGGGAGAGAGAGTTCTGATGGAAGTTCAGTCACTCCCTGACAATTTGAATGAGAAGTACACTCTCGTGCGTTTGCAGCCTTCCTGCCTCTGACTACAGAACAAACCGATGGACTCATACCCTTTCGGAGATTCTCGAATCCCTGACACTTCTTAACAACTGCAGAGTCAACCTGGATCTTTCTGCAAGTAAAACTCATCCTAATGTCAAAGGATGAAGCTCTGGTGGGTTAGGGGGATATGTATAGAATATTCCCCCTGAACTCAAATCATCTTTGGAAATCTGTCTTTTGTAGTTGGCCATTGCCCTATATCTGAAAGACAAAAAAAGAAAGAGTTTGAGGTTCTATCTATTTATAAAATATTTGTGAATTTTCTTAGCCAGTGAGCTGTGCGGTGGTCCATTTAATTCGTGTGACTTTTCACAATTCAATCATTCATCGGCTGTTGACTGTTCTGTTGCAGCAGAACCGAACCTGAGTGGGATTTCCGTTCCCGGACCTCAGGGCCAGGCCAGGGTTCTGTGCAGGATGTAACTGAGGCTGACAACTAAGTCCAGCACTGTGAAAGTGCAGCACTGCCGGAGGTGCCTTCCTGCGGGTAGCTTTTCAAACAAGGCAGCTCAAAAATTATGGAGAGTTTTCATAGAACAGCGGAGAAACTGTTTCCAATGGCAGGAGAGGCAGTAACGAGGGGGACACGGAGTTAGGATAATTGGCAAAAGAAGCAGAGGGGCAGATGAGTGATGATTCTATGCAGCGGATAGTGACTTGAATACACTGCCTGAAAAACCGGTGCAAGCAAATCAATAATGACTTCGAAAAGGGTATTGGACAAATACTCGAATGGGGCAGGTTTCTGGAGAAAGAGCAGATGGGTGGAAGTAATTGAATTATCTTTTCAAAGAGTTGGCAGAGGCACAAAGGGCTGACTGGCCTCCTGCACTATGTGATTCTATGATACTGTATCCCCACATCCTGCTCCTAGGTTTGGCTGAAGCTGCAATGTGGCTCTAAGCTGGGTGAGATGTGTCTTTGTTGCATGTATTGTGAAGGCCATAACAAACATGGGATACAATTGGGTGCCATTCTCCTGCATTCTCCCTGCACATTGTTCCTTCCTAAATAACTGTCTAGCTCCCTTTTGAATTGATGAGACCTACACAGTGCATCTGTGGAGGTCATTGGAGAGTTATCTTTTCCTCTACATTAGTGAGGCCAGTCTTTCAGAGAATGAAGAGCCTATATGTTAGCCAATGACTTTGTGACATTGCCTGAGACCTGCAATAAAGAATCTTTGAGAATTATTTCTTCAAGTCACTGTCTTCCTCCAGCAGCCTCTGTCACTGACAGTATTTTCTCAGCTTTGCAACAGCAGAGGGAAGCATACATCAACAAAAATTCAATCATGAGATGTTGGTGTCATTGGCACAGCCAACATTTATTGCAGATTGGTAATTGTTTTTGAGATGCTGGAAAGCAGCTTACGCACATCCCTATGGTCCTGCAGTCACCCAAGGGCCAGGCCAGGCACGTTTCCATTCCTAAAGGGCATTTGTAAACCAGATATGTTTTGGTGACAATGTGGTAGTTTCATGGTCACCTTTACCAAGGTAAGCTTTTTATTCCAGATTTATTTAACTTCTCCAGTTGCCAAGGTGCAAGTTGAACTTGTGTCCCCAGATCATTTGTCTTGATACCATTAGAATTATGCTACCGTATCTCCAAGTTGCGGATGGTCAGATTTTTGCTTCTGATGTTTTGTAACTCTGAAAGCCTCAGATTACTGGCCAACTCTTGGCCTCCCGCTTATCAATTGGAGATGACCCTGTTGTGGGCTTTCTTCAATCCTTCTGATAACACGGACTTCCTGAGGTAGTCACCATGCAGAGCTTTAATTCATGGAGCTGAGGACGAGGATGGTTTTCACCACAGGCTCCTCTTCTCAGAGTGGATGCATTGTCCTTAAAATGTCAGCCATGGCTGAGGTGGTCACCTTCACTGCAGAAGGGCATGGTCTATATTGCTCCTGGGCAGAATCTAGGCTGACATTCCCAATAGAGTACTGAGGGAGTGCTGCAATGTTACTGGTGCTGTCTTTCAATTAAAATCTGTCCTTGGGGTTGTAAAAGACCACATGGTATTATTAGAAGACAACCAGGTGAGTTTTCCTTAACACCCTGGAGAATATTTATCCATCAGCCAGCGTCAAAGGAAAACAATACCTGGTCGTTATCTCATTGTTTTTTGTGGGAGCTTCCTGCACACAAATTGACTGCCATGATTTCCTTCATCTGCAACTACAGTTCGAAAGGAATTGTTTACCGATGAAACACGTTGGGACATCCTGAGATTGTATATTGTTATGTATTGCAAAGGAATGCGTCTCTGATTAGCCACATGACATGCTGTGACATCACCAGAGGCTTTCACGGGTTTTTATCTCCAGTGTTGGACTTCAATCTGGTAACAGCTCTGAAATAAATCTGCGTTGAGTTGATTCAAAACCCACAGTGTGGCACCTTATTATCTTTTGTTTTAGAGCTGCCGATAAAAGCATCCAACATAAAGCTAGATATAGACTGGCGACAAGGAGGATTTTCAACAAAAGCTTAGTTTTAAACAAAACTGGTGATCAAGGAGGTTTTGCAGAAATATCATCAACAAAAACCCAGTTTTGAAAGAAAACTGGTGATGGGGAAGGTAAAACTGGTGAACATGTAGGTTTCTAATGTTTATTCGACCAGAGCCTCAACATCGAGAAGAATAAAAAATCCAGCACCTTAAAATAACTTGAGGAAAGACATCAATGTAGTGAGAAAGCATAGTGAAAACAATACAAAACCGTTAGTCAGCTGAAAGAAAGGCCAGAATTCTGCCATCTCGCCCACCACTGGAATTGCAGCAGGCAGGGGGTGGACCATGTGAAGGTCCAGGCGGAAATCTCCGGTTTTCAGGCCAGTGCAGCCGGAGAATCCCGGATCAAATGTTTACTTATGATTTGAAGCTGGGTAGACTTCCAGGCTGTAGGAACCTCACACGTGATGAGATGCAGCAATGGAGATCCTCATATAACAAGAGAGAGTCTCTGTACTCTTAAAGGAGAGCTACTACTACAAAAAATATATATAAAAGAATCACAAGTTTTTGTTTCCCACAAAGGAAATTGATTTGCTACCAGGAAGTACTTTGAAAAAACATTAAACAGGGTGGCACAGTGGTTAGCACTGCTGCATCACAGCACCAGAGACCCAGGTTCAATTATGGCCTTGGGTCACTGTCTGTGGAGTTTGCATGTTCTCCCTGTGTCTGTGTGGGTTTCCTCCAGGTGCTCCGGTTTCCCCCCACACTCCAAAGATGTGCGGGTTAGGTGGATTGGCCATGCTAAATTGCCCCTTAGTGTCAGGGGGATTAGCAGGGTAAATATCTGGGGTTACACAGATAGGGCTTGGGTGAGATTGTTGTCAGTGCAGGCTCGATGGGCCAAATGGCCTCCTCCTGCACTGTAGGGATTCTATTCTATGATTCAAATAATCCAATTAATAAAGAGGGAAAAAAATGAAACGAGGGGAGGAAAAGTTAAAGTACTACGATTTAATATCCGGTAACTGCAAAGGTGGCGCCATAGAGGCACTTAAAGCAAATGTGGAAACATGGAATGCTTGCAAAGAGAGATTTCAATGTTATCTGTGCGAACAAGATACTGGATGAACTTCATCACTTTCCCGAGCGTAGTGAGGAGTCAGACCTTTACATTGCTACAGAGCCTTGTCCATCTTGAGAAGCCTCATGAAAAAACCTATGAGGAACTGGCCAAGATTCTCTAAAGTCATTTCTTACCTTAACCGCTAATTGCTGCGTGATTCCGATTTCATTGATGGAGCCAAGGAGAGGGTGAAAATATATTGCAATTTGTTGCAATCCTAAGAAGGTTAGCAAAGAACTGAGAGTTTTGCTTGACTCTCGAAGACGCTCTGCTTGTTTGTGAACTTTGAAATGAAACAATTCAAAGACAATTGCAGACCAAAAGCTGTTTAACACAACTTGCTGTTGAGATCACGGTGTCCGTGGAATTGGCTCCCAAATCCGTTCATGAATGGATTGGTGGAGAGGCGAGTAGAGCCACTGAAACATACCGTCAAAGCATTGGAAGATGAAGATTTGCTTTCTCGTGTCCAATCAGAACATGACTCATGCCACCACACACAAAGAAACGGCAATGTTGTTCTTTGGAAGGAAACTGAGAGCTAAATTTGATCCACTCACCACCCAACACTACTACAATAGTACAGTGACAACAGCAAACACAGGTTACTCACCAAGAACAAACATTGAAACTGCAGAGTTTAAAGTATGGAGAAAGAGTTTTATTGAGGAACTCCTGTACAAGTGAGAAGTGGGTGCCTGAAACCATTCTAGCCAAGACAGGCCTGATTTCTTATACAGTGCAATTGGTGACGAGAGAATATAGAACATAGAACAGTACAGCACAGAACAGGCCCTTCAGCCCACGATGTTGTACCGAGCTTTATCTGAAACCAAGATCAAACTATCCCACTCCCTATCATCCTGGTGTGCTCCATGTGCCTATCCAATAACCGTTTAAATGTTCCAAAAGTGTCTGACTCCACTATCACTGCAGGCAGTCCATTCCACACCCCAACCACTCTGCGTTAAGAACCTACCTCTGATATCCTTCCTATATCTCCCACCATGAACCCTATAGTTATGCCCCCTTGTAATAGCTCCATCCACCTGAGGAAATAGTCTTTGAACGTTCACTCTATCTATCCCCTTCATCATTTTATAAACCTCTATTAAGTCTCTCCTCAGCCTCCTCCGCTCCAGAGAGAACAGCCCTAGCTCCCTCAACCTTTCCTCATAAGACCTACCCTCCAAACCAGGCAGCATCCTGGTAAATCTCCTCTGCACTCTTTCCAGCGCTTCCACATCCTTCTTATAGTGAGGTGACCAGAACTGCACACAATATTCCAAATGTGGTCTCACCAAGGTCCTGAACAGTTGCAGCATAACCCCACGGCTCTTAAACTCCAACCCCCTGTTAATAAAAGCTAACACACTATAGGCCTTCTTCACAGCTCTATCCACTTGAGTGGCAACGTTTAGAGATCTGTGGATATGGACCCCAAGATCTCTCTGATAGATTTATTTTTTCCTTCTGTTACAATCCAGAGCATTAAAAGTTGCCAGGTACCCCAACTAGACTGTTCTCATAGAATCATAGAAACCCTACGGTACAGAAAGAGGCCATTCAGCCCATCGAGTCTGCACCGACCACAATCCCACCCAGGCCCTACCCCCATATCCCTACATATTTTACCCGCTAATCCACGCATCCTAGGACACTAAGGGGCAATTTTTTTAGCATAGCCAATCAACCTAACCCGCACATCTTTGGACTGTGGGAGGAAACCGGAGCACCCGGAGGAAACCCATGCAGACATGAGGGGAATGTGCAAACTCCACACAGACAAGCCGGGAATCGAACCCAGGTCTCTGGAGCTGTGAAGCAGCAGTGCTAACCACTGTGCTACCGTACTGCACGTTCTGACAGTAAAATTATAGGCAAAGATATATAATGTTCAACAGAAATCCAAGATGCTGGCTTTCTGCCACTGATCGAAGCAAGAAGCAAAGGAGGAATGATTTGCGATTGTATATTCAGAAAAGTAATGAACAGTGGTTTTCAGCAGGCAAAAAGAAAATCCCAATTTAATGTTTTGAGAAAACAATTCATTAGAATTCCACACTGACATTCCTGTGACCTGGTTTCATGACCAGCTCAGACTGACAAAATGGAAGCCTGTAATTTTTCTGTCAGCTGTAAGAATCAAATTAAATTAGTTTGGTCAGTCAAGATGGTTCCTAGAGGGCACCAGTCAATGGTGAAAACTAAACACTGAGCTAACTGACAGTCAGGCACAAAGGGATCACAAGGATGACAGTTTTGGAAAACGGAAATGTCACATTGCTAACATTCTCCTAAGGTTGGGTTAAGGCATATAAGTGCAAAATGGCGGGAACACATGGATCAAATCTTCACTTCAAAAAGTAGACAGTATCAGAAAGCCTTATGTCAGACACCTAAGGTTGTGAAATTCCTGAAACAAGGATTACCACAGAACCAAGTTCAGATTCTACCCCAACAGAACAACCAACCTCTCCGGAAGCTGACAACAAAGCAACTTCATAAGATGAAGTACCTTGTACTCGTGAGGAACCAGCTACCGAAAATATTAAATATCAGTCTCCAGGACATTGTATCTTACCAAAATTAAATCGACGTCCACCAAAATGACTCGCGTATTAATTGTACGTTTGTAGATAATAATACTTGGTAATGTAATTGATGTTCATAGTGGGTCCTCATTAATGATTAAAAATATGTTGTTGTACTACTGAAGTGAAGGGGAGGGATGTTATGTATTGTAAAGCAATTCATCTCTGTGATTAGCCTCATGATGTCCCGTGACATCACCAGAGGCATCTGTGGCTTTTTATCTCTCTCCCATGTTGGACTTCAATCTGGCAACCTTAAAAAAAACCTGTGTTCAGTTTGGTTCAAAACCCATAATCATGAACTCCCCACCTTTTGTTTGTGTCACATTGGAGAGTTAAACCCAACTTACATAAAACCATAAGACACAGGAGCGGAAGTAGGCCATTCAGTCCATCACGTCTGCTCCACCATTCGATGAGATCATGACTCTTCTGATGAAATTCCTCAACTCCAGTTTCCTGCCTTACCTCCATAATCCTTGATTCCCTTACTGATTAAAAATCTGTCTATCTCAGCCTTGAACATACTTAATGATCCAGCCTCTGCAGCCCTCTGCGGCATCAGAAGAGTCATGATCTCATCAAATGGTGGAGCAGACGCGATGGACTGAGTTGCCTACTTCTGCTCCGACGCCTTATGTGATTTGGGTTTAACTCTCCAGTGTGACCCGAACAAAAGGTGGGGAGTTCATGATTGTGGGTTTTGAACCAAACTGAACACCGGTTTTTTAAGGGCTGTTGCCAGATTGAAGTCCAACATGGGAGAGAGATAAAAAAAAACTTTCCTGCAATATCTCCATAACCCTTGATTCCCTTGCTGATTAAAAATCTGTCCATCTCCGCCTTGAACATACTTAATGACCCAGCCTCTGCGGCCCTCTGGAATAAAGAGTTCCACAGATTCACTCCCTCTAAGAGAAGAAAATCTTCATCTCTGTCTTAAATGGGTGACATGATGTGGAGATGCCGGCGTTGGACTGGGGTGAACACAGTAAGAAATCTCACAACACCAGGTTAAAGTCCAACAGGTTTATTTGGTAGCAAATACCATAAGCTTTCGGAGCGCTGCTCCTTCGTCAGATGGAGTGGAAATGTGCTCTCAAACAGTGCACAGAGACACAAAATCAAGTTACAGAATAGTAACTTGATTTTGTGTCTCTGTGCACTGTTTGAGAGCACATTTCCACTCCATCTGACAAAGGAGCAGCGCTCCGAAAGCTTATGGTATTTGCTACCAAATAAACCTGTTGGACTTTAACCTGGTGTTGTGAGACTTCTTAAATGGGTGACCCCTTGCTCTGTGATTATGGTCTCTGGTCCTAGACTTCCCCACAGGGGAAACAACCTCTGAGCATCTATCCTGTTAATCCCCTGAGAATCTGATGTGTCTCAGTAAGGTCACTTCTCATTCTCCTAAACTCCGATGAGTTTAACCGGGATCAACCTAGTGAACCTTCTCTGGACTGCCTCCAATGCCAGTATATCCTTTGAAAAGGGGACCAAAACTGTTCACCGTATTCCAAGTGTGGCCTAATTAGTGTGTTGTATAATTTTAGCAAGTCTTCTCTATTTTTAGACTCAATTCCCTTTGAAATAAAGGCCAACGTTCCATTTGCCCTCCCTATCACCTGCTGAATGTGCAAGTATGATAGTCAGTTCAGCCTCTTGAACTTCGTCCAACTATTCAGTAATGTCATGTGACCTTTTTCCTCAAATCCACTTTCCTGTATTATCCTCATATCTCTTGATTCCCTGAGGATTGAAATGTATTGATCTTTGTCTGGAACATACTCTGTGAGTGAGCATCTACAACCCTTTGGAATAAAAAATTCCAAAGATCCACAACTCTTGGAATGAAGAAGTTTCTCTTTCTCTCAGTCCTAAGTGGCTATCTCCTTATCCTGAGACTGTGACCCTTAGTTCTAGATTGCAGCTCAGGGAAACCTCCTCAAGCGCCATCAATGAAATTATCTCCCATTCTTCTGAACATCAAGGGAAAATGGGTGTAGTCTGCACAATGTCTCTTCATAGGACCACCCTTTAATCCCAGCATTCAGTCTGCTGAACTAATTTGACTGAGCAACAAGCTTCAAACACAAAGCATGGTAATAGGTTTTTGATGTCAAACCCTGAGGATCATTGAAGGTGAAATAAGAATTGAGTTGGTTCCACTCTTCCTCGAGCTTATTTTTTTCTGCTTAAGAATGGCCTTTAATCTTTTTTTACTTTAAATAACCAGCACAAATTAAAAGCTGCAAACAAATAAGGCACAAAGTTCAGCAAAGACTAAATGAAAGGAAACAATGGAGGAAAAAGAGGGAAATGTCTTTCTTTGTCAACCCTAGCAACGGTTGCTATAGGGGTTAGGCCAGTCTGACACAATTGAGAGGGGAGGAGGGTTTTCATCAAACATCTGCCAACAGACCTATGCCATCTTCTGCTTTGGAAGTCAAGTTTATCTTAACAGCTGTAAAATGAATACATCTCGTAAGTAGACAGTTGTTACTGCTTCAAACACCTAGCAAAGGAAAAGCAAGAACAAGTGTGGTTAAGGATTTATAGGGAGTACCGTAACTGCTTCACCGTCCTGGATTACAAAAGCAGGTAGAGGTACTTGTGTCATGAGCTAGAGACTGTGTGAGGGAGGAAGGTTAAGGTCGAGATGGAATATTGGGCACATTCTCCTTTGTTACAGCCTGCTTTGAGTCATGTGACATTACAGCACCACTGCACTGACATCACAGAGGTCTCCATTCTTCCGATATCTCCGAGCCTGGGGGACCTGGGCCCATGAGCACGTGTACTGATTATCTTTTGGGGCTTTCAATGGAACTCTGGTTAGCTCCCAGTGTAGAATAACTATGTAATGTGGAAGCTAGCGGGGTAATTCTGAGCATTGCCTGTTTACCCAATGACCTTTGGGGAAGGATGCTTGCTATTATTTACCCAGCCTGCACTAACTGTCACTCCAGTCCCATGTCCAATTTTGAAGTGTTGGAAAATGATTTGCTAATCATCTCCCCAGCCAGAAGTACCAAGTGCATTATCCTGAGCCCTCCTGAGGAGTTTAGGATCCCAGATGCAAATCTTCAGCCAATTCAACTCACTCCAGAAGCACTCCACAACTCCACAAAATGCCACAATTAACAGCTGAGAGCACAGGGTACAGCAAAAGTACTGGGCCCAGACAATTCCTTAGCTGTAGTGCGGAAGACATGTGCTCCAGCCCTAGTGCTTCATTTTCTCCAGTACAGCTAAACTTCTACGCGGTTACGTCCTATTATCAAAAATCCAACCTGGCCCATTAGTCCCAACAGTCTGTCAATCATCAGCAAGCTCTTGGAAAGTATGATTTACGCTTCTGTCAATCAACCTGTTCCTGGTTGCTCGGTTTGGGCTCCATCAGGACAATGCTTCTCCAAACCTTGTTACAGCTTTGTTCCAAACATGACTTCCACGGTGAGGTGAGAGAGATGCCTTCAAGATCAAGGCAGCATTTGAGTGAATGTGGCATCAAGGAGCTTGAGTAAAATTGGTATCAATGGGAATCAGGAAAACTCATCAGCTGGAGTCATACCTAACACAAAGGTTGTGGTGGTTGGAGGTCAATCATGTGAGCCCGAGGACATCACGCAAGAGTACCTCAGGGTAGTGTCCTACGCCCAACCATCCTTAGCAGCTTCATCAATGACCTTCCCTCCGTCATAAAGTCAGAATTGGGATGTTTGCTAATGACTGAACAATTTTCCCAGCACCATTCGCAACTCCTCAGATACTGAAGCAGTCCATGTCCGCAATCAGCAAAACTTGGACGGAAATCAGATTTGAGCTGATAAGTGGCAAGTTACCTCATGCACAAGGACCAGGCGATGGTCATCTCCAACAAGAGAGAAGCTAACCATCTCCCCATGATATTCAATAGTATTAACCCAAACATCATTGAGCGTGTGTTATCAGAAGCTGAACGGAAGCAGTAATTCTGCAACGTGTAACTCACTACCTGACTCCCCAAAGCCTGTCCGCCATCTACAAGTGTTACAACCAGGCGATGAGGGGCCGAATGGCTCCCCTCTTTGCCCTCCTTGTTTGACAGCAACAGATTTTTTGGTTTGAAAGGAGTGTACTTGCCAATTCGCTGATTACAACTAGTTATGTGCTGTTATCAAAAATGAACAAACAGGACAGTATTTCTTGAGTTCAGCAAAGATAGAAGTTAGTTTTATTATCATTAAACCGATCGAAGTAAAATAATAAAATACTTCCATGCAGACACAAGCACTCAAAAGTTCACGCAAACACTACAGAGTGAGGAGGGATAGATTGGCCAAATTATAGTTTATAAAATAGTTTGGTGATTCGGCTGGCATCAGGTTGAATTTGGTGGTCTCGATGCTTCAGATTTAGAGGGGTAGCTGGTGAGTTGGTTGTTCTTTGGGAGATGGTTGTGCTGGATTGGATTCTTTTAAGAAATCTGTCAGCAGCAGGGCGTCCCTGGGTGACAATCGGTGACAAACAGAACTTGTAGCTTATCAGGTGAGGCGGAGAAAAAAGGAAGCAGAGGGATCCCATTTACGTCTTGTTCTGTGAAAATGTGCTTAAAACATGCAAAGGGTTGGTTTGTCTGTCATGTGACATTCCTCCAATTGCCAGAGATTTTAAAAAAATACATTGTTAATGTATCCCAAAGGTGATTTGCTTAGCACTTAATGGTGGCACAGTGGTTAGCACTGCTGCCTCACAGAGCCAGGGACCCGGGTTCGATTCCTTGCTGAACTCAAGAAATACTGTCCTGTTTGTTCGTTCAGGGAGAATGTGTCTGCGTGGGTTTCCTCCCACAGTCTAAAGATGTGCGGGTTAGGTGGATTGGCCATGCTAAAATTGCCCCTTAGTGTGAAGGGGACTAGCTAGGGTAAATACTTGGGGTTATGTGGATAGAGCCTGGGTAGGATTGTGGTCAGTGCAGACCCAATGGCTGAATGGCCTCCTTCTGCTCTGTCAGATTCTATGATTCTATGATCCTTTTCCAACAGTTGAATATCTCAGATGATTGCCATGGATGCCTTGTGAATGAGACAGGAGATGAGTCCTTCTCTGAAGGAATTCTCTTTGATGGATATTGCAGACAATGAACTGGACTGTGGAATGTTCAGTGATACAAATTGGGGTTAGTCATCTTGGACTGTGAATTCAAGTCACATATAGACTTGGTTTTTCACAAGTCTTTATAAAAGTTCAATTCAGGTTTCCAGTGGACGGATTAAAAATCCTTATTTGGCATAAAGCAGATCTTCATGTTATGGGTGTGATGCAACATTCCTCAGTTGTCTGGGCAAGTATAACCTCAACAGCACTCAAGAAAGTGATGTTATCCAAGAAAGAGCAGCCTGGTACCCCATTTACCATCTTATATATTCACTTTCTCCACCACCAGCACAGTGACAGCTGTGATAAGAATGAACCAAATATATTTCCCCTTTCACCTTTTGGATGTGGGTGTTGCTGGTTGCTGGGCATTAACTGGTTAACTATCCTCAGTTACCCTTAGGAGGTAATTGAGTGGCTTGCTGGGCAGCTCCAGAGAGCACTGAGGAGTCAAGTCAACTTGGTGTGGGACTGGAGTCACATATCGAGCCAGACTGGGTAAGGATGATATTTCCTTCCCTAAAGGGAACCAGCTGATGAGATTTGACAACAGTCTTGGCAGCTTCATGGTGACTTACAGATAAGACCTTTTATTTACAGTAAGTAGTCTCACAACACCAGGTTAAAGCCCTTCAGGGGCAATGCTCCAAAAGCTCGTGCTACCAAATAAACCTGTTGGACTTTAACCTGGTGTTGTGAGACGACTTACTGTGCCTACCTCAGCCCAACGCCAGCACCTCCACATCACCTGTTATTTAGGATGGGTTGGAATCCAGACTTCTAGATTACAGTCACAGTAACAATGAGTGTGTTGAAATGTTATTTATTCCACCTTTTCTTGAACACAGAGCAGAATCTGAATCTTGTTCTCTGTAGAACCTGTGGGAGGAACTTTGAACCCAGCAGTTTGGTAAGTTTGTACAAGAGTCATTTGCTCAGTTTTCCTCTGCCTTAATTCTGGCCTCTCGTACATCCTCAATCTCTCCATTATTGGTGGCCGTGCCTTCAGTTCCCTCCCTACCTCTCTACCTCACCATCCTCTGTTAAGACACTCCTTCGGACCTATCTCTTTGAATCTTGGTCACCTGACTTGATATCTCCTCATGTGGTTCAGTATGTGTCAAATGTCGCTTTATAATGCTCCATTGAAGCACCTTGGGACGTTGTATTAGTCAAAGATGTCAGTCACATAAATATGGTTTTGTTGATATTGTAGGGTCATCTTCATTGCTTGCTATGCCACTGATTATTTATTAAATGTGTTGTTTTGGTGATGTGATGTGATTGGGCACAGGCTGCCATCTTTGCATCTAATGTCCTCCAACAGGGGAGAGTTTGGCTGCTGATCTCTGTGTCATCATTGAACAGGGACGCTGTAGATATATGCTGTGAGGGTGGCATGGTGGGACAGTGGTCAGCACTGCTGCCTCACAGTGCCAGGGACCTGGGTTCGATTCCCAGCTTGGATCGCTGTCTGTGTGGAGTTTGCGCATTCTCTGCGTGCCTGCATAGGTTTCTTCTGGGTGCTCTGGTTTCCTCCCACAGTCTAAAGATGTGCGGGTCAGGTTGATTGGCCATGCTAAATTGCCCTTTAGTGTCCCAGGATGCGTAGATTAGAGGGATTAGCGGGGGAAATATGTGGGGTTACGGGTATAGGACCTGGGTGGGATTGTTGTCGGTGCAGACTCGATGGGCCGAATGGCTCCTCCTGCACTGTAAAGATTCTGTATCCGTGATGCTTGCTCTCACCTACAGTGGGTGCCCTGTGAGGGTGAGTGTTCAAGCTCACAGCAAATCTCAAGATGGCCTTGGCAGACCCTGTTGAATGATCATTGGGAAAGGAATCCTTTAGTTTGAAGCTCTCCAGGACAGTTTTCCCATTCGGCCTATCCGAGGAAGGTTTTACCACCTGTGGAAGTTTCATTCCAGGTGAAAATTTTGAAAGAAAGAATGACCTTTCTCCTTTCACCAACTCGGGACATCCCAAAGCACTTTACAGCTGGTGAGGTCCTTTTCAATTGTGACCCGTACTGGTGTCAGGAGGAAAATGCAGCAGCTAATTTGTGTACAGCAAGATCCCACAAACAGCAAGGTGATAATAACCAGATAATTGGCTTCTGAGGTGCGGATGTTCAATGATAATCCCAATGGGATTATCATTGAACTGTGTGTTGAATCAACACAGGCCAGCATGAGACACCAATTTGGGGGCTTAGGGTTGTTAAACTCCCTCAGGATTAACATGGAGTCTCTGGGAATGAAAGATGAATCCGCAGGACTCCCCTGGGAGCAACTCCTGAAGAAAAAGCATTGGATTATTTTTTTAAATGTTGCTTTCATCTTCTTTGCTCCTTTTCATTTTCAAATTGTAAAAACGCTGCAATTGACCAATTGACTGACAGTCAAGAGTCATCCAATGGGGTAGCACGGAGTCTTTTGCTTTGCGATTGGCTGTGGAAAAATACAATGTTGCGAGTTTAGGTGTGTCAGGTGACCAATGGTGGAGGGTGTGGGTGAAAGGTCACATGATGAAACCGCCAGGAACATGCCCCACCAGAGTTGGCACCCTAACTGGGGACAGGGACAGGGAGGAGATAGGGAATAAACTTTGAGAAGGAAAATCTGACTAAAGGTTAGCTCCAAATCATTGGAAGGTGATTGTGACCCACCTGAGAACTCAAGACTTTCTCTTCTTTTCAGGAAAGACATGAGCCCATCTGTAGCAAAGTCACGAATAAGAAAAAAAGGGTGTTTAATTCGTTCAAGCAAAGAGCCGCTGGAACGGGTCTGTCATCGATGAGAGGACCATCTGCTGCAAAGGTAGGACTGACCCCCGAGCATTTCACATCACTGCGGGTGCAGGCTCTGTGTATGCAGACGGTGAATCAACTAAAGGGCCCACAGGCTGGAGCTCAGAGGGCAGAAAGCGGGATCAGTCTGGTTGTGGTTAAGAGATTTAAGGAGTCAGTAGGTTGTAGAAAAGAGTGAAGGCTAAGATAAAGAGTGCCAATGTTTTGGGTCTGGGTAGTTGTGATGTGCTGTCTGAATGGAGTGTGGAAACAGATAGATTTTCCAAAACGAAATATGCACTACCAGAAGGACATGGAGGCTTTGGAGAGAGTACAGAAAAGGATGTTGCCTGGTATGGAGGGTATTAGCTATGAGGAGAGATTGAATAAACTGGGATTGTTCTCCCTGGAAAGACGGAGACTGAGGGGTGACCTCATAGAAGTTTATAAAATTATGAGGGGCATTGATAGGGTGAACAGTTGGAAGCTTTTTCCCAGGGCAGAAATGACAATTACAAGGGGGCACAAGTTCAAGGTAAAGGGGGAAAGGTTCAGTGATGGTGTGCAGGGGGAGTTTTTTACACAGAGGGTGATGGGGGCCTGGAATGCACTGCCAAGTGAGGTGATTGAGGCAGACACGTTAGCGACATTTAAGACTTATCTGGATAGACACATGAACATCCTGGAATAGAGGGGTATAGGCGATTGATCTAGATAGGACAATATGATCTGAGCAGGCTTGGAGGGTCGAAGGGCTTGTTCCTGTGCTGTACTGTTCTTTGTTGTTCTTTGGAATTGGATAAACACTTGGAAAAGAAAGATAAATTGCAGGGCTATGGGGAAAGAGCAGGAGTGGGATTAATTGGTTACCCTTTTAAACCGAGAGTTGAAGCTGATGAGTGCAGTGGCCTTCTACACCATATGATTCCATGGAATAGGCCACAAGAGCCTATGTATAGAACACAAAATGCTGGAAACACTGGCAGCATCTGTGGAAAAAGAAACAGTTGATATTTCGCTAGCTGTTTCTCTCCACACAGATGCTGCCTGACCTGCTGAGTATTTCCAGCATTTTCTGTTTTTATTTTCAGATTTCCAACATCTTCGATATTTTGCTTTTGTGGAGAATGTAGATTTTAGATTGGCCAGGATGTGGGCAGAAGGAATCGTGTCAGTCTTTCACATTGAGAAAGTGGCTGGAACACGTTGGGTTGTGAAGAGTGACACTGCACCTTGGGTTGTGTCTGGTTATTTCACACATTGTCCACTTTAGAACAGAGAAAGGTAAGTGTTGCTTGGATCAAGGTGTTCAGAATCATGAAGGGTTGAGACAGAACGATGAGCGGCTGAAACCTCGATAACCAGAGGACCTGGTGTTTATGGTAATTGGAAAAAGAGGAGTTGAGGGAGGGGTCCAACCCAGAATAGGGAAACCTGTAAACATAGAAACATAGAAGATAGGAGCAGGAGGAGGCCATTTGGCCCTTTGAGCCTGCTCCGCCATTCATTACGATCATAGCTGATCATCCAACTCAATAGCCTAATCCTGCTTTTTCCCCATAACCTTTGATCCCATTTGCCCCAAGTGCTATATCCAGCCGCCTCTTGAATACATTCAATGTTTTGGCATCAACTACTTCCTGTGGTAATGAATTCCACAGGCTCACCACTCTTTGGGTGGAGAAATGTTTCCTCACCTCCATCCTAAATGGTCTACCCCGAATCCTTGGAATGTGACCCCTGGTTTTGGGCTACCCCACCATCAGGAATATCCTCCCTGCATCTATCCTGTCTATACCTGTTAGAATTTTATAAGTCTCTATGAGATCCCCCCTTCATTCATCTGAACTCCAGCGAAAACAATCCTAACCTAGTCAATCTCTTCTCATACATCTCCGGAATCAGCCTGGTAAACCTTTGCTGCACTCCCTCGAGAGCAAGAACATCCTTCCTCAGAAAAGGAGACCAGAACTGCACACAATACTCTAGGTGTGGCCTCACCAAGGCCCTGAAGAATTGCAACAACTCATCCCTGCTCCTGTACTCGAAACCTCTCGCAATGAAGGCCAACATACCATTTGCCTTCTTTGCCGCCTGCTGTACCTGCATGCTTACCTTCAGCGACTGGTGCACAAGGACACCCAGATCCCGCTTCACACACCCTCCCCCAATTTACAGCCATTCAGGTAGTAATCTGCCCTCTTGTTTTTGTTTCCAAATTGAATAACCTCATATTTATCCAAATTATACTGCATCTGCCATTGATTTGCCCACTCACCAGCCTGTCCAGATCATTCTGAAGGATCTCTGCATCCTCGTCATAGTTCACCCTCCCATCCAACTTGGTATCATCTGCAAACTTTGAAATGTTACATTTTGTTCCCTCATCCAGATCATTTATATTGTGAATAGCTGGGGTCCCAGCACCGATCCCTGTGGCACCCCACTAGTTACTGCCTGCCAATTTGAAAAAAACCCATTAACTCCTACTCTTTGTTTCCTCTCTGCCAACCAGTTTTCTATCCATCTCAATACACTTCCCCCAATCCCATGCGCTTTAATCTTGCACGATAATCTCTTGTGCGGGACTTTGGCAAACGCTTTCTGAAAGTCCAAATATACCACATCTACTGGTTCCCCCTTGTCAACTCTACTAGTTACATCTTCAAAGAATTCCAACAGATTTGTCAAGCATGATTTCCCCTTCATAAATCCATGCTGACTCTGTCTGATCCTGCCACTGCTTTCTAAATGCTCTGCTATAAAGTCCTTGATAATGGATTCGAGAATTTTCTCCACTATCCATGTTAAGCTTACTGGTCTATAATTCCCTGTTTTCTCTCTACCTCCCTTTTTGAACATTGGAGTGACATTAGCTACCCTCCAATCTGCAAGGACTGTTCCAGAGTCTGTAGAATCCTGGAAGATGACCACCAATGCATCCACTATTTCTAGAGCCGCTTCCTGAAGTACTCTGGGATGTAGATTATCAGGCCCTGGGAATTTATCCACCTTCAATCCCATCAATTTTCCCAGCACCATTTCTCTGCTAATATTGATCTCCCTCAGTCTTCCGTCTCACTAAATCTTGCAGTGAAAGGGAGGGGCCTGTAAAGGGGATGAGTCAGTGAAGGGGCGGGACCTGTAAAAGAGAGGGGTGGAATCGGGAGAGGGACAAGTTGACTTTATGGAACATTTTGGTTTGGAATGTTTGAGTGATTGGCACAGAATCATAGAATCCCTACAGTGCAGAAGGAGGCCATTCAGCCCATCGAGTCTGCACCGACCACAATCTCACCCATTCCCTATTCCCGTAACCCCACATATTTACCCTGCTAATCCCCCTGACACTAGGGTCATTTTAGCATGGCCAATCAACCTAACCCACACATCTTTGGACTGTGGGAAGAAACCAGAGCACCCGGAGGAAACCCACATGGACACGGGGCGAATGTGCGAACTCCACACAGACAGTGACCCAAGCTGGTAATTGAACCTGGGTCCCTGGCGCTGTGAGGCAGCAGTGCTAACCACTGTGCCACCGTGCCGCCCTTGATAGTATCTGATAGTATTTTTCAAAAGGGAATTGGATAAATCCTTGAAGGAAAGAATGCAGGGATATTAAGATTGGGAGTGTGGGACCAACTGGATTACTCTTTGAAAGAGCCAGCATGGAGGCGTTAGTTATGATCTTTCAAAAGTCACTGGAGTCAGGGAAAGTCCCAGAGGATTGGAAAATCGCTGTTGTAACCCCACTGTTCAAGAAGGGAACAAGAAAAAAGATGGAAAATTATAGGCCAATTAGCCTAACCTCAGTTGTTGGCAAAATTCTAGAATCCATCGTTAAGGATGAGATTTCTAAATTCTTGGAAGTGCAGGGTCGGATTAAGACAAGTCAGCATGGATTTAGTAAGGGGAGGTCGTGCCTGACAAACCTGTTAGAGTTCTTTGAAGAGATAACAAATAGGTTAGACCAAGGAGAGCCAATGGATGTTATCTATCTTGACTTCCAAAAGGCCTTTGACAAGGTGCCTCACGGGAGACTGCTGAGTAAAATAAGGGCCCATGGTATTCGAGGCAAGGTACTAACATGGATTGACGATTGGCTGTCAGACAGAAGGCAGAGAGTTGGGATAAAAGGTTCTTTCTCAGAATGGCAACCGGTGACAAGTGGTGTCCCGCAGGGTTCAGTGTTGGGGCCACAGCTGTTCTCTTTATGTATTAACGATCTAGATGACGGGACTGGGAGCATTCTGGCCAAGTTTGCCGATGATACAAAGATAGGTGGAGGGGCAGGTAGTATTGAGGAGGTGGGGAGGCTGCAGAAAGATTTAGACAGTTTAGGAGAGTGGTCCAAGAAGTGGCTGATGAAATTCAACGTGGGCAAGTGCGAGGTCGTACACTTTGGAAAAAAGAATAGAGGCATGGACTATTTTCTAAACGGTGACAAAATTCATAATGCTAAAGTGCAAAGGGACTTGGGAGTCCTAGTCCAGGATTCTCTAAAGGTAAACTTGCAGGTTGAGTCCGTAATTAAGAAAGCAAATGTAATGTTGTCATTTATCTCAAGAGGCTTGGAATACAAAAGCAGGGATGTACTTCTGAGGCTTTATAAAGCACTGGTTAGGCCCCATTTGGAGTACTGTGAGCAATTTTGGGCCCCACACCTCAGGAAGGACATACTGGCACTGGAGCGGGTCCAGCGGAGATTCACACGGATGATCCCAGGAATGGTAGGCCTGACATACGATGAACGTCTGAGGATCGTGGGATTATATTCATTGGAGTTTAGGAGGTTGAGGGGAGATCTGATAGAAACTTACAAGATAATGAACGGCTTAGATAGGATGGACGTAGGGAAGTTGTTTCCATTAACAGGGGAGACTAGGACGCGGGGGCACAGCCTTAGAATAAAAGGGAGTCACTTTAGAACAGAGATGAGGAGAAATTTCTTCAGCCAGAGAGTGGTGGGTCTGTGGAATTCATTGCCACAGAGGGCTGTGGAGGCCGAGACGTTGAGCGTCTTCAAGACAGAAATTGATAAATTCTTGATTTCTCGAGGAATTAAGGGCTATGGGGAGAGAGCGGGTAAATGGAGTTGAAATCAACCATGATTGAATGGTGGAGTGGACTCGATGGGCCGAATGGCCTTACTTCCGCTCCTATGTCTTATGGTCTTATGGTCTTATAGATTTGCTGGGGTGAGTGGCCTTGTCTTGTACTGTATGAGACAATGATTGTACGTGGGGTTGTTTGTGATGCTGGGTGCGGAGAATTCTTTATCTCATGTGTTGAGTGGAAATAGTTGGAATTGTAAGTTACTCTTTGTCCTGTGCCTCTGCAGCAACGATCTCCCCCTGTATCTCATTGGAAACAACAGCATGAAGACTTCATCAACTCTATCAGGTCAGCCAGACTCTCAACAGATGCTGTAAAAAAGGGCCTTCCACTTCCTCCTCCACCACCACCCAGCATCAATCCAGGTGACTTGCTTTAGTTATGTTAATTTTATTCGCTGTTTAATCTGTACATTTCAACACAAAGTCACTCACAATCTAGATTATTTATACGAGAAGTAGAAAATCTCACAAAAAACTTAATCTCCATAAATTATGGAGGAGATACACCTCGAATCCAAAGAATCCCTATAGTGCAGAAGGAAGCCATTTGACCCATCGAGTGTGCACCAACTCTCCAAAAGACCATCCTACTCAGGCTCCTGCCACTCCTCCCCCGCCCTATCCCTGTAAACCCATGCATTCGCCATGGCTAATCCACCTAACGTACACACCTTTGGATACTAAGAGGCAATTTATCATGGCCAATTCTCCTAACCTGCACACCTTTGGACCGTGGGAGAAAACTGGAGCACCCGAAGGAAACCCACGCAGACATGGGGAGAATACGCAAACTCCAGACAGTGACCCAAGCCAGGAATCGAACCCATGTCTCTGGCGCTATGAGGCAACAGTGCTAACCACTATGTCACCGTATCCCCCCATCCTCATCGTTGCAGTTAGAAAAGCATAGTAAAGAAACGGAGGTATAACAATTAAATGGACACTGACGAAACTTCCAAAGGTGAATCATTTTTTATCGTTAAGGGGTGACACGGGAGCACAGTGGTTCGCACTGCTGCCTCACAGCTCCAGGGACCCAGGTTTGATTCCCAGCTTGGGTCACTGTCTGTGTGGAGTCAGCACATTCTCCCCGTGTCTGCGTGGGTTTCCTCCACGTACTCCGGTTTCCTCCCACAATCCAAAGATGTGCAGGTTAGGTGCATTGGCCAAGCTCAATTGCCCTTTAGTGTCCTGGGATCTGTAGGTTAGTGGGATTAGCGGGGTAAATATGTGGGGTTACAGGGATAGGGTCTAGCTGGCATTGTTGTTGGTGCAGACACAAAGGCCTCCTTCTGCACTGTAGGGTTTCTATGATTCTATGATTTCCACTTGTTTTACAATTTCATCCATTTTATTTTTCAACAACTCGATGGTCCTTGGTATGTATGAAGCATGCAATGTTTTCCGTTTTGGTTCTTTCAGCTGCAACATCAGATTTACATTTTCCAATTTGATATTTCTCTGTTGGCAGCAGAGCTTTGTCCTTGGCCTTTGTTTCAGTTTCTCTGTTGGCCATGTCTGTTCCAGCAAAATCTGAACTTGTTTCGGTTCTGTAATTGTGTAACTCATGGTTTCATTATCCACTGGCAGCTTGGAAAGTTCGATGCTGCCTCTTTTCTATTCAGCTGATTCTTCAAATCTTCCAACTCTTTCTTGTAGCTCTTGGTTTCCTCCTGGAATATTGAACATTGCTGAGTCTTCTCTGCCTACTAGTTCTTCAGTTCATTCAACTGACATCGAAATCATTTTGCTTTACTTTGTAATTATCCAGACAGTCAAACTTTGTTCTGAGGGACCCTTATAGTATGTGAATGTATATTAATGGTTTTCTTTTCCATCATAAAGCCCAATTGTTTCATCTTGATTTTTCTTGTAATTCAACAAAGTCGCCATGACTTTCTTCTGCTGTTCTTCCATTCTGCTGTTCAAGGCAATCTTCATTTCTTTACGCTACTAAAGGATTATGAATGTGCTTCCTTTGTATTGGATCTTGAAGGACAATCAGCTATTCTTTCAACCGTTTATTTTCTTCTTAAATTCATGCTGGGTCTTAACAACTCACATTGCACTTCAGTACATTGCTTTTTCGCCACTTATAACTCCAATGCTGCTTTTGCTGAAGCAGTATCCTATATCTTTTTTAGATCCTCATGTTTATCCAGAGCTACGTATTGAATCTTCTATGAGAGAAATTTCTTCACCCAGAGGATGGTGAATGTGTGGAATTCACTACCACCGAATTTGTTGAGGCCAAAACGTTGTCTGATTTGAAGAAGAAATTAGATCAAGCTCTTGGGGCTAAAGGGATCAAGGGATATGGGAGGAAGGGGGGGAAATCAGGATATTGAATTTAATGATCAGCCATGATCAAGATGAATGGCAGAGCAGGCTCGAAGGGCCGAATGGCTGAATCCTACTTCTAGTTTCTATGTTTCTATGAATCTTCAAAGGGCCTATCAAGGCAGTGACTTCTTTGAGTACATTTTCTGTCCGCTGTTGTGCTTGGCTATACTGCTGGTTAAGTTCTTTCAACTCAGCCTTGACAAACATTTTCATTTTCATTTCATTAACCCTTACTCTGCCGAACACCCTTATCCTACACCACGTTCTCTCCAAGGTGAGTATATCCTTCCTGAGCTTTGCTATCCAGAGGGAGTAGTGTCGATGAGATTTGACCAGGGCTCTGTATAACTGAAGTATCACATCCGCTCTTTACATTCCAGCTTTCAAATAAAAGACAATGCTTTTTTCTTACTTCCTGTTCTTGTGCCCTGGATTTTAGGGATTAGTGTACCTGAACAACAGTGGGGCAGTTGCCTACCCTGGGGGGATCCTTAGTATCCATCTGTTAGTGAGGATGGGAACTCAGGTTAACATCTAAAAGTTGATGCCTCCAACAGGACAGCACTCCCTAAGTACTGTAGTGGAGCATCAGTCTTGAATGCTGAAATATCTGACTGGGATTTGAAGCCTCAACCTTCTGACTCAGAAGCGAGAGAGTGACCCACTGAACCACAGCTGACACTGTGATCAACTGACATAGAAGGAACCCGAAGTAAATTCTTCAGAAGCATGCAAGCGGAGGAAATGACTTCTACCTGAAGTGTTACACTGTGGCTGCGTGTGTGCTGAGCTATTTTCACAGTGCGATTGTGCTTAACATTCAGTTGTCTGTATTTATCCACAGATTATACTGAGTGTCCATTCTGCAATAGGCGCTTCAATGAAACAGCTGCAGAGCGACACATCAACTTCTGTAAGACCAATGTCAATCGCAAAGTTGTGGCCAAACAAGCGCCACAGCCTTCCTCCTCCTTCCAGCCCAGAGCTCCACCTCAAACAGCACAAGTTCAGCTGGCCTCGAAACAGCCCACAGGCACAACCAGAGTTCCAGCCGTACCGTCCACCTCCCACCAGCCACCGAAAGCCCCTCCTGTCCATTCTCCTGTACGGACAACACAGACTGTGTATTCACATCCCACAACATATTCACCACCTTCGGTAAGTTCATTTCACACAGAATAGTCATCCTCTTCAGTATAGTCATCCTGTGTGGTACAGTCACACTGACCGGTACAGTCACCCTGACCGGTACAGTCACCCCGTCCGGTACAGTCACCCCAACCTGTACAGTCACCCCAACCTGTACAGTCACCCTGTGTGGCACAATCACTCTGTCCAGTACAGTCACCCTGTCTGGTACAGTCACTCTGTCTGGTACAGGCACTTTGTACTGTACAGTCACTCTGTTCGGTAAAGTCACTCTGTACTGTACAGTCACTCTGTCTGGTACAGTCACTCTCCCCAGTACAGTCACCCTGTCCAGTCAGTCACCCTGTGCAGTACAGTCAATCTGTCTGGTACAGTCACTCTGCCCAGTACAGTCACCCTGTTCGATACAGTCACCCTGTGCAGTACAGTCACTCTGTCCAGTACATAGAACATAGAACATAGAACACTACAGCGCAGTACAGGCCCTTGGGCCCTCGATGTTGCGCCGGCCAGTGGTACCAATCTAAAGCCCCTCTAATCTACACTATTCCAATATCATCCATATGTTTATCCAATAACCATTTGAATGCTCTTAATGTTGACGAGTCCACTACTGCTGCAGGCAGGGCATTCCACGCCCTTACTACTCTCTGAGTAAAGAACCTACCTCTAACATCTGTCCTATATCTCTCACCCCTCAATTTAAAGCTATGTTCCCTCGTGCTAGCCAACACCATCCGAGGAAAAAGGCTCTCACTATCCGCCCTATCTAATCCTCTGATCATCTTGTATGCCTCTATTAAGTCACCTCTTAACCTTCTTCTCTCTAACGAAAACAACCTCAAGCCCCTCAGCCTTTCCTCATACGATTTTCCCACCATACCAGGCAACATCCTGGTAAATCTCCTCTGCACCCTTTCCAACACTTCCACATCTTTCCTATAATACGGCGACCAGAACTGTACGCAATACTCCAAATGCGGCCGCACCAGAGTTTTGTACAGTTGCAGCATGACCTCCTGGCTCCGAAACTCAATCCCTCTACTAATAAAAGCGAACACACCGTATGCCTTCTTAACAACCCTATCAACCTGGGTGCCAACTTTCAGGGATCTATGCACATGGACACCCAGATCCCTCTGTTCATCCACACTACCAAGTATCTTACCATTAGCCCAGTACTCTGTATTCCTGTTACTCCTTCCAAAGTGAATCACCTCACACTTTTCCGCATTAAACCCCATTTGCCATCTCTCAGCCCAGTTCTGCAGCTTATCTATGTCCCTCTGTAACCTGCCACTTCCCTCCGCACTGTCTACAACTCCACCGACTTTAGTGTCATCCGCAAATTTACTAATCCATCCTTCCACGCCCTCATCCAGGTCATTAATAAAAATGACAAACAGCAGTGGCCCCAAAACAGATCCTTGCGGTACACCACTAGTAACTGAACTCCAGGATGAATATTTCCCATCAACCACCACCCTTTGTTTTCTTCCAGCTAGCCAATTCCTGATCCAAACCACTAAATCACCCTCAATCCCATGTGTCCGTAATTCACCCTCAATCCCATGTGTCCGTAATTCACCCTCAATCCCATGTGTCCGTAATTCACCCTCAATCCCATGTGTCCGTACAGTCACCCTGTGCAGTACAGTCACTCTGTCCGATACAGTCACTCTGCCCAGTAATCACCCTGTCCAATACAATCACCCTGTGCAGTACAGTCACTCTGAACGGTACAGTCACCCTGTCCGCTACAGTCACCCTGTGCAGTACAGTCACCCTGTGCAGTACAGTCACTCTGTCCAGTACAGTCACTCTGTCCAGTACAGTCAGTCTGTCCAGGACAGCCACTCTGTCCGGTACAGTCAGTGTCCAGTACAATTACCTCGTCTGGTACAGTCACCCCGTCCGGTACAGTCACCCCGTCCGGTACAGTCACTCCATCTGGTACAGTTACCCGTCCGGTAGTCTCTCTGTCCAATGCCAGTCGAGTGACTCACAGTAAGTCTGTACTGTGTGCAAGAACAGTAAGTGATGAAGAAGTCTAATGGAATGTTGTGAGAGGAATTGAATATAAAAGTAAGGAAGTTTTGCTACAGCTGTACATGGCCTGAGCGAGACCACATCTGGAATACTGTGTCCAGTTTTGTTCTCCTTATTTGAAAAGGGATATATTTGCTGCAGAATCAGTTCAGAGATGTTTTACTCGACTGATTCCTGAGATGAAGGGGTTAATTTATGTGAAAGACGTGGAGATTAGGTTTAAACCCGGTGGAGTTTAGCAGAATGAGAGGTGATCCAATTGATCCTGTGGGGAACTAATAGCGTGGAAGATGTTTCCTCTTGTAGGGGAGTCCACATTAGGATTAGGAACAAGAGGAGGCCATTTGTCCCTCAAGCCTGTTAGAATGAGGGACACAGTTTAAAAATCAGCGTCTCCCATTTAAATCAGGAATTGTCTTCTCCAGAGAGAGGCTGGGTCATTGAGCACAGCCAGAGCAACCATGGTATTACTGAATGCAAGAACAGGTTCAATGGGCTGAATGGTCGACTCCTGTACCTAACTTGCATGTTCCCATGTTCTAATGCAAACTCGAACTGACGCAGTCGCTCTGAACATCTGCACGGACTGACTTTGGGAATCTGATGTCTGTGTTCCACCCCTGTCAAGTCTCATCCTCTGAAGGTGCCCACACCTCCATCTCCCGTTCCGTCACTGACCCACCCGCCCCCATCCTCACCCCCCCCATCCCCAACCCCCACTTCCATCCCCCACCCCCCCCTTCCACTCCCTCCATCCGCCACCCACTCATCCCCCACCCACCCATCCACCCCCAACCACTCCATCCCCCCCACCACCTTGTTGTGATGCATTCCTCTGGGAGATTGTGGTCACTGATTATTCTAGTTGTGAGTTGGCCACTGTCCATTAGCCTGGCCTTTCCATCATCACCAGGAAAGACTCCATCAGCGATGCTCTCCTGCGCCCCAACCTGGAGTCAAACAGTGCCTTATCAAGTGTAAGTTGATAGGGATTCAGGATCGGCACATTCCTGTAAGGATAAAGGATAAGTATGGCAAGTTTTGGGAACCTTGGATAACGAGAGATATTGTGAGCCTAGTCAAAGAGGAAAAGGAAGCATTTGTCAAGGCGAGGAGGCTGGGAACATACGAAATAAGTGTGGAATACAAAGACAGTAGAAAGGAACTTAAGCAAGGAGTAAGGAGGGCTAAAAGGGATCACGAAAAATCATTGGCCAGCAGGATTAAGGAAAATCCCAAGGCTTTTTATACATATATAAAGAGCAAGAGGGTAGCCAGGAAGAGGGTTGGCCCACTCAAGGACAAGGGAGGGAATCTATGTGTGGAGCCAGAGGAAATGGCGAGGTATTAAATGAGTACTTTGTGTCAGTATTCACCAAAGAGAAGGACTTGGTGGATGATGAGTCTGGGAAAGGATGTGTAGATAGTTTAAGTCATATTGAGATCAAAAAGGAGGAGGTATTAGGGTTCTTGAGAAACATTAAGGTAGACAAGTCCCCAGGGCCTGATGGGATATAACCCAGAATACTGAGAAAGGCAAGGGAGGAAATTGCTGGGGCCTTGAGATAAATCTTTGTATCCTCACTGGCTACAGGGGAGGTCACTGTAAGAAGTCTCACAACACCAGGTTAAAGTCCAACAGGTTTATTTGGTAGCAAATACCATGAGACTTCTTACTGTGTTCACCCCAGTCCAACGCCAGCATCTCCACATCATGACTACAGGGGAGGTCCCAGAGGATTGGAGAATAGCCAATGTTGTTCCTTTGTTTAAGAAGGGTAGCGAGAATAATCTGGGTAATTACAGGCCGGTGAGTCTTACATCAGTGGTAGGGAAATTATTGGAGAGGATTCTTCGAGACAGGATTTATTCCCACTTGGAAATAAGTGGACGTATTAGTGAGAGGCAACATGGTTTTGTGAAAGGGAGGTCGTGTCTCACTGAGTTGATTGAGTTTTTCGAGGAAGTGACGAAGATGATTGATGAGGGTAGGGCAGTGGATGTTGTTTACGTGGACTTCAGGAAGGCCTTTGACAAGGTCCCTCATGGCAGACTGGTGCAGAAGGTGAAGTCGCATGGGATCAGAGGTGAGCTGGCAAGGTGGATACAAAACTGGCTTGGTCAAAGAAGACAGAGGGTAGCAGTGGAGGGGTACGTTTCTGAATGACGGGTTGTGACAAGTGGCGTTCCTCAGGGATCAGTGCTGGGGCTTTTGCTGTTTGTCATATATATAAATGATTTTGAGGAAAATGTAACTGGTTTGATTAGTAAGTTTGCGCATGACACAAAAGTTGGTGGATTTGCGGATAGCGATGAGGCGATAGACAGGATTTCCCAGGTCGATATCAACAGCGCCATGGATGACCCACCAGTAGTAGCCGAAGTCACGAAAGCCGTTAGCCAGCTATCTAGTGGCAAAGCCCCAGGGGCAGACGCCATACCCGCAGAGATCTACAAAGCTGCTGGTCCTGTACTTATCGAGAAGCTCACCGAGTTGTTCCAGTCTTTTTGGAAGCAAGGATCCATTCCTCAGGAACTTAAGGATGCTTCCATCGTACACCTCTACAAGAGGAAGGGCAATTGGCAAGTATGCGACAACCATCGAGGAATCTCGCTGCTCTCCATCGCAGGAAAAACCATCGCAAGAGTCCTGCTGAATCGTCTGGTCACTCATCTGGAGCTGGGCCTGCTTCCAGAGTCACAGTGTGGCTTCCGCAAAGGTCGTGGGACTATTGACATGATTTTTGCCGCACGCCAACTTCAGGAGAAGTGTCAGGAACAGAATCGCGAGCTCTACTCAATCTTTGTTGACATTGTGAAAGCCTTCGACACTGTCAGCCGACAAGGCCTGTGGAGGATCATGTCAAAGTTCGGCTGCCCCCCCAAATTCATTCAGATGGTACGCCAGTTCCATGATGGCATGATGGCCAGAGTACTGGATGGCGGAGAATCCTCTGAGGCATTCCCAGTCACCAATGGTGTCAAACAGGGCTGTGTGCTCGCACTCACACTGTTCAGCATGATGTTTACTGCCATGCTGAATGATGCCTTCCAGGCCAGTGTTGCTGGAATCAGCCTTAAGTACAGAGTGGATGGGAAGCTCTTCAACCTGAGGAGACTTCAAGCTATTACCAAAGTGAAGGAGACTGTTCTGAGAGACTTCCTCTTTGCCGATGACTGCGCCCTGTATACTGGCTCAGAAAGAAGTTTAACAACACCAGGTTAAAGTCCAACAGGTTTATTTGGTAGCAAATTGGCATTTGCAAAGTGGCATTTGCTATCAAATAAACCTGTTGGACTTTAACCTGGTGTTGTTAAACTTCTCACTGTGTTTACCCCAGTCCAATGTCGGCATCTCCACATACTGGCTCAGAGCCAGAGATGCAAGTCGGTATGGACAAATTTTCCATGGTTTGTGACAACTTTGGACTCACCATCAACATTAAAAAGACTGAAGTCATGCCCCAGCCTGCTCCTCATGCACCGTACACAGAACCTATAATCACAAAGGGCAGAAACTACAGGCAGTGGACCAGTTCACTTATCTTGGCAGCACCCTCTCCCGAGCAGTGACTATTGATACAGAAGTTAACTGCAGAATAGCAAAGGCAAGTTCTGCTTTCGGTAGACTGCGTTCCACTGTATGGGAACGTTGAGGAATCAGCCCAGCAACAAAACTGAAGGTCTACAGCGCCGTGGTACTCACTACCCTCCTGTATGCCTGTGAAACGTGGACTGTGTATCGACCTGGGAAATCCTGTCTATCGGTGGACTGTGTATCGAAGGCATGCAAGACAGCTCAATCATTTCCACATGACTTGTCTTCGCAGAATGTTACGCATCAGATGGCAAGATAAAATACCAGACACTGAAGTTCTCTCTATGTGAAGTTGTACGAACTAAGTAAGGGCATGATGGGAAAATTGGTCAACTATTTGTTACAATATAAAGAACGGCTGACCAAAGCTATTTCAAAATGCCAGACCCTTGTAAGAGTTAATAAGGCTGTGTGAGTAAATAAAACAAGATAAGGTCAGTGAGGAAGGAGTCACCACCTTCTGTTCCATCAAAGGACAAGATAAGGGTATGAATAATGAGACAGAGAGTTCTGGGAGGTCAACAAGTTAAAACCTGATTAATGATATTGGTTATGATTCTATTACTAATCGAATTCCTGAATATGATCTGGTCACGAAAACTGATAATGATCATGTATAAATACTGAACTGTTTCTCTGTGTAATTGCGGACTTGAGGAGGAATTAGCAAGTTGTACCAACTGCTCTCTGAACTCAAGTTTTCAGCCAAAACTGCATGCAGTCTTTCGTAAATAAAGCCTCATTATTTTGTCGGAACGAGCTTTGTTGAGTCCTTCTATCACAGTCAAGAAGCAGGAAAATTTCCACTTCAACATCTAGAACAAGTCTACCATCAGTCCACACACTGCTGATGAGAGCACAGACCCGGTGGGCAGGTCATGTCATCCGTATGCCGGACGAACGCATACCCAATCCTTTTTGGGGAACTCTCTGCTGGAAGACGCTCGCATGGAGGGCAGAAGAAACGTTACAAAGACACACTCAAGGCCTCCCTGAAGTCACTTGACATAGACACAACCACCTGGGAAACACTGGCACAAAACCACCCTACCTGGCGCTGCCTCATCCACAAGGGCTGTCAAGCTTATGAAGCAAGGTGCAATGCTGAAGCACAACTTAAGCGCGAGCTGCGCAAGTCCAGAGCCACCAGCGCAACAACTACAGCGCCTACACAAGTTTGCCCAATATGTGCCAGGACATTCTGTGCCCGAATTGGCCTGATCAGTCATCTTCGGACACACTGCATCCAGCCTCATAATGACTAATGGTGTCGAGGTCCTCATCGATGACGATGGATGAACAACAACAACGACAACAAATGATTTGGAGGAAAATGTAACTGGTTTGATTAGTAAGTTTGCGGACGACACAAAGGTTGGTGGATTTGCGGATAACGATGAGGACCATCAGAGGATACAGCAGGATATAGATCGGTTGGAGACATGGGCGAAGAGATGGCAGATGGAGTTTAATCCGGACAAATGTGAGGTAATGCATTTTGGAAGGTCTAATACAGATAGGAAATATACAGTAAATGGCAGAACCCTTAAGAGTATTGATAGGCAAAGGGATCTGGGCGTACAGGTACACAGGTCACTGAAAGTGGCAACGCAGGTGGAGAAGGTAGTCAAGAAAGCATATGACATGCTTGCCTTCATCGGCCGGGGCATTGAGTTTAAAAATTGGCAAGTCATGTTGCAGCTTTATAAAACCTTAGTTAGGCCACACTTGGAATGTAGTGTTCAATTCTGGTCGCCACACTACCAGAAAGATGTGGAGGCTTTGGAGAGGGTACAGAAAAGATTTGCCAGGATGTTGCCTGGTATGGAGGGCATTAGCTATGAAGAGAAGTTGGAGAAACTTGGTTTGTTCTCACTGGAACGACGGAGATTGAGGGGCGACATGTTAGAAGTCTGCAAGATTATGAGAAGCATGGACAGAGTGGATGGTCAGAAGCTTTTTCCCAGGGTAGAAGAGTCAATTACTAGGGGGCATAGGTTTAAGGTGCAAGAGGCAATGTTTAAAGGAGATGGAGGGTTATAGGTAGGCCTAAAAGTTATAGGTAGGCCTAAAAGGTAGGGATATGTTCGGCACAACTTGTGGGGCCGAAGGGCCTGTTTTGTGCTGTAGTTTTTCTATGTTTCTATGAGATGTACAAGGCAGATGTTTTACACAGAGGGTGGTGGGTGCCTGGAACTCGCTGCCGGGGGGGTGGGTAGTGAAAGTGAATACAGTACTGGCTTTTAAGGGGCGTCTTGACAAATATATGAATAGGATGGGGATAGAGGGATATGGTTCCTGGAAGGGTAGGGGGTTTTAGTTCAGTTGGGCAGCATGGTCGGTGCAGGCTTGGAGGGCCGAAGGACCTGTTCCTGTGCTGTAATTTTCTTTCACAGTCCAATCCGAGCCTGAACCCAGATCCCATATAGAACAAAGAACAGTGAGGCACTTCCTGTTCCAATGGTTAACTGAGCTTCATTGTCATTCACTGTTGAGGCTTGTACACGTGGACTGACCGCTTGAGTGAGGTGAGAGAGAGTAGCTGGCACTGACCCAACCAGAACTCGGTAAAATAAACAAATAAAGAGTGAGCATCAGGCCATAAAAATAACTTCCCATTTCAGATAGGCTGTCAGTTCTGGAGAGGAAGAACTTGCTTCTACTTCGCTGCTGTCACATACTCAGATGTTCCAAAGCTCAACACGAGTCTCATCACTTCAGAAATGTCATCACTGTTATTTTGTAGACTAATCAGGTAACCAGTTTCAGCACAGCAAGATCCCATTGGGAACAATTGACTTCAAGTAACAGATAATTGATTTCACCAATTTGGTTGAAAGATAAATATTGCCCCAGGATTCAAAGAAGAACTGCCCTGTTCTTCATTCAAAGGATCATTTACGCTCACATGAGGGGACAGACAATGTCTCTGAATACTGACCCTCTGACAGTGCAGCACTCCCTCAGTACTGACCCTCTGATAGTGCAACACTCCCTCAGTACTGACCCTCTGATAGTGCAACACTCCCTCAATACTGACCCACAGACAGTACTTTACTCCTTCAGTACTGACCCTCGTACAGTGCAACATTCCCTCAGTATTGACCCTCTGACAGTGTGGCACTCCCAAAATACTGGCCCTCTGGCAGTGCGGCGCACCCTCAGTACTGATCCTCTAACAGTGCGGCACTCCCTCAATACTGGCCCTCTGACAGTGCGACCCTCCCTCAGTACTGATCCTCTGATAGTGCGGCACTCCCTTAGTACTGACCCACAGACAGTGCTACACTCTTTCAGTACTGACCCTCTGACAGTTTGGCACTCCCTCGGTGCTGATCCTCTGACAATGCGGCACTCCCTCAATACTGACCCTCTGACAGTGCAGCACTCCCTCAGTGCTGATCCTCTAACAGTGCGGCACTCCCTCAGTACTGACCCTCTGACAGTGTGGCACTCCCTCAGTGCTGATCCTCTGACAGTGCGACGCTCCCTCAGTACTGACCCTCTGACAGTGCGACACTCTCTCAGTACTGACCCCCTGACAGTGCGACACTCCCTCAGTACTGACCCACAGACAGTGCTACACTCTTTCAGTACTGACCCTCGGACAGTGCGGCACTCCTTCAGCACTGACCCTCTGACAGTGCGGCACTCCCTCAGTACTGACCCTCGGACAGTGCGGCACTCCCTCAATACTGACCCTCTGACAGTGCAGCACTTCCTCAGTACCAACCCTCTGACAGTGCGGCACTCCATCAGCACTGACCCTCTGACAGTGCAGCAGTCCCTCAGTTCTGACCCTCTGACAGTGCGACACTCCCTCAGCACTGACCCTCTGACAGTGCAGCACTTCCTCAGGACTGACCCTCGGATAGTGCGGCACTCCTTCAGCACTGATCCTCTGACAGTGCGGCACTCCCTCAGTACTGACCCTCTGACAGTGCAGCAGTCCCTCAGTACTGACCCACAGACAGTGCTGTTCCCCTTCAGTACTGACTCTCGGACATTGCAATATTCCCTCAGTACTGACCCTCTGACAGTTTGGCACTCCCTCGGTGCTGATCCTCTGACAATGCGGCACTCCCTCAATACTGACCCTCTGACAGTGCAGCACTCCCTCAGTGCTGATCCTCTGACAATGCGGCACTCCCTCAGTACTGACCCTCTGACAGTGCGGCACTTCCTCAGTACTCAGGTGAACATGGGCTTGTTAATGTGACTGTTGGAGCCGGGCGCACACACAACACTCCGTGTCAGTGATCGTTGATGCTCTGACTCCAAATGTTAATGATTGTTTTCTCTTTCCCACCTCCCCTGTCCCTGAACCAAAGGCAGCAGGTTCTCCGTCAAGAGGTAAACTGACTGCGGCTGCTCAGGCTGTGATGGGAACCCGAGTAGGTAAGGACACTCGTTCCGTCCCTCTGCTGTAATGTCAATAACTGAGCTGAGAACCATTTGGAAGCCTCTTTCTTGTGGAACAGTGGGATGGCGTGATTAGTCCCTGTGGAATGAAGGAAACCGATACGAAAGAGAGAATGTTGCTGCTTGTGGGGCAAGAGCAGAACCACAAACGTGGAAATCATTTAAAAAGACATGGTTAAATAAATCAAGATAGTCACTATTAAGTTCAATAAGTTAGAAAAGAACAAAGCAGCCCTCTTGATTGCTACCCCTTCCACAAACATTCACGCCCTCCACTACCGACACACAGTGGCTGCCGTGTGTACCATCTACAAGATACACTGCAGCAACTCACCAAAGCTACTTAGGCAGCACCTTCCAAACCACAACCGCTACCATCGAGAAGGACAAAGGCAGCAAATACATGGGAACACCACCACCTGCAAGTTCCCCTCCAAGCCACTCACCATCCTGACTTGAAATATATCGGCCGTTCCTTCACTGTCGCCGGGTCAAAATTCTGGAACTACCTCCCTAACAGCACTGTGGGTGTACCTACAAGACAAATCACTATCACCTTCTTGAGGGTAATTAGGGATGGGCAATAAATACTGATCTAGCCAGCGATGCCCACATCCCATGAATGAATTACAAACTATCAGTGATTATTTGACATTGAATGTTGTAATTTGGAACAAGTTTTGCATGCTTAGCACCTGGTTGTAATAAAAACAAAATACTCTGCAGACAATTATGAAACAAAATAATACACCGGGTGGAGATATTAGAGAGGTGGTGATGGTGGGGGGCTAACCGAAAACAGGGCCAAAGCCAAACAGGAAGCTCCTAAAGCAGGTCAGTGAGGTTGAGAGGTGGAAGGGTTTATGGGGCACAGGCGACTGAACGCATGGCCACCAATAATGGAGAAATCCATAGAATCAGAGAGCCATACAGTGCAGAAGAGGCCCTTCGGCCCATCGAGTCTGCACCAACACATTAGAAACACCTGAACTCCCACCTAATCCCATCTGCCAGCACTTGGCCCATAGCCCTGAATGTTATGATGTGCCAAGTGCTCATCCAGGTACTTTTTAAAGGATGTGAGACAACCCGCCTCCACCACCCTCCCAGGCAGCGCATTCCAGACCGTCACCACCTTCTGGGTAAAAGAGTTTTTCCTCTCAACCCCCCTAAACATCTGTCCCTCACCTTGAACCTATGACCCCTCGAGACTGACCTTCAACTAAGGGGAACAGCCGCTCCTTATCCACTCTGTCCATGTCTCTCATAATCTTGTACACTTTGATCAGGTCACCCCTCAGTCTTCTCTGCTCCAATGAAAACAACCCAAGCCTATCCTCTCTTCATAACTTAAATGTTCCATCCCAGGCAGCATCCTAGTAAATCTCCTCTGCACCCCCTCCAGTGCAATCACATCCTTCCGATAATGTGGCAACCAGAACTGCACACGGTGCTCCAGTTGTGGCCTCACCAAAATTCCATATAACTCCAACATGACTTTCCTGCTTTTGTAATCTATGCCTCGATTGGTAAAGGCAAGTGTCCCGTATGCCTTTTTCACCACCCTACTAACATGCCCTTCTGCCTTCAGAGATCTGTGGATAAACATGACAAGGTCTCTTTGTTCCACAGAACGTCCTAGTGTCCTACAATTCATTGAGTACATTCTTGTCAAATGACTCCTTCCAAAGTGTATCACCTCACACTTTTTGGGGTTAAATTCCATCTGCCACTTATCTGCCCACTTGACCATTCTGTCGATATCTTCTTGTAGCCTAAGACCCTCCACCTCACTGTTAACCACCCGTCCAATCTTTGTGTCATCCGCAGACTTACTAATCCTACCCCCCAAATAGTCATCTATATCTTAAAAATCAGAAAATTAAAATCAGGGATGCTCAGGAGGCCGGAATTTGGGGAGTGAACAGCTCTGTGGGATTGTGGGGCTGAAGGAGATAGTGAGGGGGCTGGAGGAGATAGTGAGGGGGCTGGAGGAGATAGTGAGGGGGCTGGAGGAGATAGTGAGGAGGCTGGAGGAGATAGTGAGGGGGCTGGAGGAGATAGTGAGGGGGCTGGAGGAGATAGTGAGGGGTGAGGCGATGGAGGGATTTGTAAACAGGGAAGAAGATGTGAAATTCAAGCCAGTGTAGGTCAGCATACACGAGGGAGTTGGTTGGACAGTTGAACAGCATTTGGTGTGAGACAGCAGATGGTGGGCAGTGTTTTGGATGGAGAGTCGAGTGTGAGAGGTGACAAAAGACACAGATGAGGGTTTCTGTAGATGAGTTGAGGAGGGGTGGAGCCATGGGATAGAATTCCTATGAGAGGCCCATCGAGCCTGCTCCAACTCTCCAAAAGAGCATCATGCTCACCCCTGCATATTTACCATGGCTAATCCACCGGAATGATACACCTTTGGAGTGTGGGAGGAAACTGGAGTACTGGTAGGAAACCCACGCGGACATAGGGAGAACGTGCAAACTTCACATAGACAGTCACCCAAGGCCGCAATTGAACCCAGGTCCCTGGCACTGAGAGGCAGCAGTGCTAACCACTGTGCTACCGTGCCGCCCTCACGGTAGCACAGTGGTTAGCACGGTAGCACAGTGGTTAGCACTGCTGCTTCACAGCTCCAGGGTCCCGGGTTCGATTCCCGGCTCGGGTCACTGTCTGTGTGGAGTTTGCACATTCTCCTCGTGTCTGCGTGGGTTTTCTCCGGGTGCTCCGGTTTCCTCCCACAGTCCAAAGATGTGCGGGTTAGGTTGATTGGCCAGGTTAAAAATTGCCCCTTAGAGTCCTGAGATGCGTAGGTTAGAGGGATTAGCGGGTAAATATGTGGGGGTAGGGCCTGGGTGGGACTGTGGTCGGTGCAGACTCGATGGGCCGAATGGCCTCCTTCTGCACTGTAGGGATTCTATGATTATGGAATGGAATCCGGGAGAAACCTCTTTATCCAGGGAGTGGTGTGAATGTGGAATTGGCTACCACAGGGAGTGGCTCAGGCAAAAATACAATTAAGGAGAAACTGGGCAAACATATGCTCAAGAAAGATCTAGAAGGATGTTATGATTGGATGGGGTGTGAAGGTTCATGTGGAACAGAAATCTATTCGCCTGATTGGTCTATTTCTGCGCTGTAAGTTCTGTGAATTGTAGAAGTATATTTTTTGTGTATTTTCTCTCTTGAAGATTACGATGACCCATCCACCAGTCGGACATCAGCTAACGCAAGAACGTCTAACATACAGCAGTGAGTATGCATAACGCAGAATCCTCCCAAGTAGTAATGTGGCCTTATTACTGCTCTCAGGCTGGGGAAGGGTCGCTGGCTTCATGTCAGTTGGGTACATCCAGCAGTCTGGGAAGGGGAGATGGTGGTAAAATCACTGGACGAGTGATCTCAAAGTGACAGGGGTTCAAATGCCACCACAGTCGATGGAGGAATTTAAATTCAATCCATTCGAATCTGGAAGATAAAAGCTGGATGCTGTACCATGGAACTCTCATTAATCATTGTAAAAAACTGTTCTTTAATGCCCTTTCGGGCAGGAAATCTGCCTGCTGTCGTATTGATCTAAAACCTGGAATGGATAATCCCCATGTTAATTTGCAGTACATCAGGAGGCCATTCAGAGCATTGTACCTGTGCTAGCTCTTTGTTAGATTAATCAAAAGACTAATCCCTCTGCCCCACATCTCTGCATTTTCCTCTGCTCCAACTAGTTATCCAAGTTTTTTTCAGTAAATGTTTCAATATTCCCAGCTGCTCCCTGTGGGGAAATTCCGTGTCAGATGTGCAACCCTTGCCGTGCCAATGTGCACAATGACAACACTCTCCCTCCTGAGGTTCTGAATTCAAACATCAGCTCAGAGTTGTGGATCTATAATGTGAAATAATACTTCAGCGTGTTGCTTAAGAAGCACTGACAGAGAGGGGGAAGGGAGAGAGACAGAGTCAGGCAGAAAGAGAGAGGGAGACAGTGAGAGAGACAGACAGAGATGGAGACAGTCATAGGGGTTTACAGCATGGAAACAGGCCCTTCGGCCCATCTTGTCCATGCCACCCTTTTTATTTTAAAACCCCTAAGCTAATCCCAATTGCCCGCATTTGGCCCATATCCCTCTATACCCATCTTACCCACGTAACTGTCTAAATGCTTTTTAAAGGACAAAATTGTACCCGCCTCTACTACTACCTCTGGCAGTTTGTTCCAGACACTCACCATCCTCTGTGTGAAACAATTGCCCCTCTGGACACTTTTGTATCTCTCCCCTCTCACCTTAAACCTATGCCCTCTAGTTTTAGACTCCCCTACCTTTGGGAAAAGATATTGACTATCTAGCTGATCTATGTCCCTCATTATTTTATAGACCTCTACAAGATCACCCCTCAGCCTTCTATGCTCCAGAGAAAAAAGTCCCAGTCTATCCAGCATCTCCTTATAACTCAAACCATCAAGTCCCGGTAGCATCCTGGTAAATCTTTTCTGCACTCTTTCTAGTTTAATAATACCCTTTCTATAATAGGGTGACCAGAACTGTACACAGTACGCCAAGTGTGGCCTTACCAATGTCTTATACAATTTCAACAAGACATCCCAACTCCTGTATTCAATGTTCTGACCGATGAAACCAAGCATGCCGAATGCCTTCTTCTCCACTCTGTCCACTTGTAACTCCACTTTCAAGGAGCTATGCACATGTACCCCTAGATCTCTTTGTTCTGTAACTCTCCACAACGCCCTACCATTAACTGAGTAAGTCCTGCCTGGTTCAATCTGTCAAAATGCATCACCTCACGTTTATCTAAATTCAACTCCATCTGCCATCGTCAGCCCAGTGGCCCAATTGATCAAGATCCCGTTGCAATTGGAGATAACTTTCTTCACTATCCACTACGCCACCAATCTTGGTGTCATCTGCAAACTTACTAACCATGCCTCCTGTATTCTCATCCAAATCATTAATATAAATGACAAATAACAGTGGATCCAGCACTGATCCCTGAGACACACCGCTGGCCTACAGTTTGAAAAACAACCCTCTACAACCAGCCGCTGGCTTCTGTCAAGAACCAATTTTGTATCCATTTAGATACCTCACCCTGGATCCCATGAGATTTAACCTTATGCAACAAACCTGCCATGCGGTACCTCGTCAAAGGCTTTGCTGAAGTCCATGTAGACAACATCAACTGCACTGCCCTCATCTACCTTCTTGGTTACCCCTTCAAAAAACTCAATCAAATTTGTGAGACATGATTTTCCATTCACAAAGCCATGCTGACTGTCCCTAATCAGTCCTTGCGTTTCTAAATGCCTGTAAATCCTGTCTCTAAAAACACCTTCCAATAGCTCATCCACCACAGATGTGAGGCTCACTGGCCTGTAGTTCCCAGGCTTTTCCCTGCAGCCCTTTTTAAACAAAGGCACAACATTTGCCACCCTCCAATCTTTAGGCACTTCACCCGTGACTATCGATGATTCAAATATCTCTGCTAGGGGACTCGTGAGAGACAGATAGACAGAGAGAAAAAGGGAGATAGAGACAGAGAGACAGAGACAGTCTTTTCATAGGCACCTTATTGAGGTGCCTATGAAAGATCCCACAACAAGTACTCGGGCCTCTGCCAGTGCAGGAGGATAAAGCCAGTGGACAGCAGCTGGAATTTTGGGATGTTCACACTGGAAACCTCTTACCGTAAACAGCCAATGTGGATCAGTGTACATGCATTGGAAAATCAGACTGGAATAGGACAAAGTTCTGAGCAGAGGGTACACCGTCTCGTTGATCTTTTCCAGGGCTCGATATGGTCGGATATGATACAGAGTATGGAGAGTGGGAAGAGTCAGGACGAGTGACAGCAATTGCTGCAATACTGAGACAGCGCTGAATCCTGTGGCCGGATTGCAAGTCCCAGAATCATTTCTTCCTCAAATGTCATCGGCATCAAGTGGTCTGTCACTGCTACCACCATCAGATAGTAGTAAAATTCAATCCAATTGCCTGTCTTTCATTCAGTGGCTGGAAGGGGCAAAGGAGGTGAGGGTGGTGGGGAGTTGGGGGCTGTGTAGGGTAGTGTGTGTGTGTGTGTGCACGCATGGGGGTGAGGGTAGTCTGTGTGGGGTAGTGTGTGTGTGTATTGGCGTGTGTTGTTATCAGGGTTTGCTGTTCCACACTTCACAACAATAAATCTCCCCTAAGCCAGATTCATGCCATATCCCTGACAGTTACCCTGGCCCAAACTCTATGATGCCAGAGGCCAATGTCCTGCCCAGCAGTTAAAATGCCCCTGCCTATTATCCCAGAACAACATTGCCACTATTATCATCAGTGCCATTGTGAATGGCATTTCAGTAAAAGAATGAGCTGGGACTGACACAAGAGACAACATCAACCTGCAGTTCCAAATCATACCGGGAATTTAATGCTTTGTGTACAAAAAGTTCATCATCTCCAAAAATATATTTTTCATTCCGCAACATAAAAATAATCCTCATCACATCCACTGGCCAATAATTATATGGTGATCCGTTTTAATATCAAATGTTTATTGTTCATTCCATCAAAAATATATTTCTGTCTTTTGAAAAGCCAAACCTCAGAGAGAATTGGTGTTAACCACAGTTTATAAAACTCAGCCCCCTAGAATATTGATGAGGGCAAAACAGATAAAAACATGAGGATCAGAGGAACGGAACTGAGAATAACAGCTCCGTTAATTAATAATCTGAGCAGTCTGGGAATTGGTGGGGAATATATATCGAAAAACAGATATCCTGGAAACTAATCGAGGGGTTCGGGGTGGTTTATATATAGAATAACAGATACCCGGGAGTGAGTCACAGACTGGAATCTAATCGAGGCGTTCAGGGTGGTTTATATTCAGAATAATAGATATCTGGGAGTGAGTTACAGACTGGAATCTAATCGAGGGGTTCAGGGTGATTTATTTATAGAGTAACAGGTATCCGAGAGTGAATTACAGACTGGAATCTAATCAAGTGGTTCAGGGTGGTTTAAATATAGAATAACAGATACCTGGGAGTGAAATACAGACTGGAATCTAATTTAGGGGTTCGGGGTGGTTTATATATAGAATGACTGATACCTGGGAGTGAGTTACAGACTGGAATCTAATTTAGGGGTTCAGGGTGGTTTATATATAGAATAACTGATTCCCGGGAGTGAGTTACAGACTGGAATCTAATCGAGGGGTTCGGGGTGGTTTATATATAGAATAACTGATTCCCGGGAGTGAGTTACAGACTGGAATCTAATCGAGGGGTTCGGGGTGGTTTATATATAGAATAACTGATTCCCGGGAGTGAGTTACAGACTGGAATCTAATTGAATGGTTCAGGGTGGTTTACATATAAAATAACCAATACCCAGGAGTGAGTTACAGACCGGAATCTATTCGAGGGGTTCAGATATTTTATGTATGGAATAATGGAAACCCAAGAATAAGTTTCTAATTGATGTGCACAAATGGTTTATATATAAAGTGATAGCTGGGAGTGAGTTACAAACTGGGATTTAGTCAGTGGGAATGTTTCAGTTTTTGTAACCTTCTTCTGGAATGTGTCAATGTTTGCGAACGGTCTATGGACAGGAGGAGGTTATTCAACCTCTTGAGCCTGCTCCACCACTCAATCTTACCAAATAAAAATCCATCAATCTCAGGTGTGAAAGCTCCAGTTGAAAAAGAGTTCCACAACCGATTGTTTGCTAATGTACAGAACATGAGTATTGCTGAAAAAAGACATTTTGTTGAAGCTTTCTTTCTTGCATTCATCAGAACACCCACAAAAAATACCAACATCAGCAGAAACAATACATTTGTACTGTATGAGTGTACTGATTGGTTGACAAGTGGGATCTGATTAGTAGAGGTATTGCCATGGAGAATGCACCAGCAGATGGTGACTGGCAGTTAACTGCCAAGCATTGTTTGAAATTTAAACCAGGCAGCTTGACTCTGATTGGTCAAGGCATTGCCCTGAGGAATGAACCAGAAAATGGCTGTCACTTATTTCATTTCACTGAAACAGATGCAATGTCTGCACATGTTCTTTCAGTCTGCAAAGTTCTTGATGAGTGCAAGATGAAAAGGTTTGACAAAATGTCTCTTTTTTCAGTAATATTCAAGTTCCACATTTGCCCTGAATCACCCTAAGTTTCAAATCCATCAAATTGGATCATTACAAAAAAAGTCGGACTTCAGAAATAAGAACGAACATTTTTGAAAATGGTAATGCTCGAAGTGCTTTTATCCACAGGTGTTGGAGAGTGAATATCCTGAGAGTAATGGAAAACAGTTTATATGAAATATATTTTAAAGAAAGTTTGACAGTTCAACGTATACGACTTGAGTCTTTCAGATTTGATTATCTGTGGGTTCCCAATCCTCTGCGACTACTGCCTGGAGCTCCCTGATTGGGTGAAGGCAGCAATAGATTACTGAAATACCTGATGAAAGCGGGGCAATGGAGTATGTGCCAGGCTGGAGGGGAAGGGTGACGAGACCTGATGAAGCTGGGTCAAGCTCAAGCTGGCCACTGAAGACCCCCCACCCCGCTGCTGCCCCTCCAGGGGGGCCATTCTCTGTCCAGCCTCCCCTTGGCCATACGACAACCCCACATCACCACCTGGAGGCTGGCTGGCACTAGGAGGTGTGGGCATGAGTTCTAGCAAATGGGAGAAGTCCATCGAATTCATGTTGAGGGGCTTGATGTCTTTGTGCACAGTGTCGGTACAGCCTGTGGTGTCCAAGGAAACGCTCAAAGTTTCCAAACCAATATTCACACTTTCCTTACCAGCTGCCGATTGGGATTCATGCCCTGGTATATCTCCCGGTAAATCCAAATTGTAGCCTCTTGTGCTAACCTTCAGAGTCTGCTCCTTGCTGGCCAAGGGGTTATACGAGGTAGTGTTGAGTTGGTATTGGGGGATTTGCATACATCGGTTTGTAGGAGGTGGCGTGGGAGGAAAAAGAATTGGGGGTGGTGTCTCCAAGCAACTCAGCCTCGTCGCCAGTGGGCTGGATACCATGTGGTGGAACCTTCTTGGTTGCTGGCCAGATGACAATGGGTGGGTGTAGAGTTCAGGGCTCAGGTTGGCATTGTCCTTCAGCACCGGCTCACCCAGAGAATCAGGCCATAAGGTGCCAACCTCCTCCTTCAGAGAGATGGGCGAACTGCCATTCAATGGTCCCGCCATCCCGTGAGACACCAAACTCCCTCTGGACATTTCCTGGGCATGGCTTTTTTTGGTGTGCCGTGTCAAGTGATCCTTCCGGCCGAAGCGCTGGGCACAGAATTGGCAGAGGAAGTCTTTGCGCCCCGTGTGAACCACTGTGTGTCGCCTGACGTCCTTGCGTGTGTAGAAGCGCCGCTCGCAGCGATCGCACGCATGCCGCTTCTCCCTGGTGCTGCTAGAGAGTCTACCCGCGTGGCCCTTCAGGTGCTCCAGCAGCTGGTCTGTCTGCCCGAACTCGCGGGCGCACACTCCGCAGGTCAGGTCACCTTTGGCAGCCGCGTGCAATGCCAGGTGCCGCCTGTAGCCCAGTTTTGTGTTGTATCTCTTGCCGCACTCTTCACATCTGAGCAGGGTCTTGTTTGGGTCATGGGTCTGGAGATGGTTCTTAAGGTGATCCTTCCTGTGGAACATCTTCTCACAGTACGAACACCGGTGAGACTTCTGAGGACAGTGAGTGGCCATGTGTCTAAAGGAACATGACATTGAGAAGATTAACAGGGGCAACAAGCTCTCAAATCTCCACTTCAGGGAGATGTTTACTCTGCTAACTGTACTGAAAAGGATCAAAGTCTGTCATGAAGAGCCCGCTGTAGGAGACGTTTCCCATTCTCATGCTGCCAGTGAGGGGCTGTGTTTGCTGCAAATTGGGAACACTATCATCCTGATTATCTTCACCTCATTTCTCGAGCTTGTGGCTGCTGTCCACGTTCAGATAGTGAAAATAGGATTGGGAACACAGGTTCATACTAGAAAATGGCCAATATCAGGAACTTATCCTTAGTACAAGACTGGCCAACATATGGAATAGACTTCCAAATATGTAATGGGGGAAAAAATCTTGGAATCATTTAAGAAGATTGGAAATATGTTCAGGAGTAGGCCATTCAACCCCTTGTGTGTGTGCTGCACCATTCTGGCTGAACACATTAACATTTGGCTTTGACTCCACTTACCACCCCAGATTTTTAAATTAATGTCTAACAATCGATCAATCTCAACCTTGAATGTGCTCAGTGTCTGAGGATGTAACAACCTCAAGGGTTGGAAATTACACAGATTCACCCCCAAAGTGAAGACATTTCTCTTCACGTTAGCCCTAAATGGCGCACCCTTGTTCTTAGACTATGACCCCTAGTTCTAGACTCTCCACATATAGGGACGCAGTGTCTCACCATCCACCCTATCAAACCCTCTAAGTATTTTAGACGTTTCAATGAGATCACCTTTCATTCTTCTAAACTACTGAGGAAATTGGTCAATTCTATTCAATCTCTCCTCAGAGGACAACTTCCTCATTCCAGAAATCAGCCTATTTAAACTATCGTTCTTTACAGAAAATGTTTACCAGGATGTTGCCTGGTATGGAGGGCATTAGCTATGAGGAGAGGTTGGAGAAACTTGGTTTGTTCTCACTGGAACGACGGAGGTTGAGGGGGCGATCTGATAGAAGTCTACAAGATTGTGAGAGGTATGGACAGAGTGGATAGTCAGAAGCTTTTTCCCAGGCTGGAAGAGTCAATTACTAGGGGGCATAGGTTTAAGGTACGAGGGGCAAGATTTAAAGGAGATGTATGATCAACTTTTTTTACACAGAGGGCGGTGGGTGCCTGGAACTCGTTGCCGGGGGAGGTAGTGGAAGCGGATACGGTAGTGACGTTTAAGGGGCATCTTGACAAATACATGAATAGGATGGGAATAGAGGGATAAGGTCCCTGGAAGGGTAGGGGGTTTTAGTTCAATCTGGCAGCATCGTCAGTGCAGGCTTGGAGGGCCAAAGAGCCTGTTCCTGTGCTGTAATTTTGTTTGTTCATTCTATAGTGAGAGACTGCGGGTTAAAGTGAGGCATATGATCTTCCTCATTGTATCAGCTTATGATACAATCGCGATTGGAAATATTAAGACTGAAGACAAGAAGTCTCAAAAACCTGTGGGTCACAGGAAGAGAAGGCCCGGGAGTTGCAGTTTGGAGCTTTTAAATTAGCCCAGAACATACACTTATTGGTGACCCTTTGTAGCTTTTTTGTTACCAAATTGGTGACAATGAAAGTGATTTATCCAAAGGCTAAATTCACAATTAAGGTCTAACTGTTTATCAGAAATCTCAGACATTTCCAATGCCCTGGTCACTACTTATACCTCGCACAGCATCATCAACACATTATCTGTTCATTATCACTGTGCCACTAGTAACAGCTGGCTGTACACTACTGGTTTCAAAGATACTTCAATATCTGTAAAGAACTTTGGGATATTAATCAGTATGTAATTGTGGCTATGCTTGATTGATGTAGTGTCTCTCAAGTTCCTGGTGACAGACTAGTGACCTGTTCCAGGAATAATTAGAAACAGACAAAAATCTGACCTATACACTGTCAGGGTGCGGAAAGGCTGAGAGAGAAACTGTGGGACAAGGTAAGAGTAGGAAATCTGCTAAATAATTGCAAGATCCTTCTTACTTAGAATCCCTACAGTGCAGAAGGAGGCCATTTGGCCCATCAAGTCTGCACCGACCACAATCCCACCCAGGCCTTATCCCCTGAACCCCATCTATTTACCCAATACTAAGGGTCAATTTAGCATGGCCAATCAATCTAATCTGCACATCTTTGGACTGTGGGAGGAAACCGGAGCACCCGGGAGAAACCCACGCAGACACAGGGAGAACATGCAAACTCCACACAGACAGTGACCCAAGGCCAGAATTGAACCCGGGTCCCTGGCACTGTGAGGCAGCAATGCTAACCACTGTGCCACCATGCTGGCCTATTGTTCCCAAAGCTCTCCAGCTCTGGGAGTTCTCATCACCTCTGGACTTGTTATAGACTCATCAATAGAGATTGGTTTGTGACGAGTTAATAACTCCATCATTGTTGTCACGATGGGAGGTGAACCGGGTGGGCTATTGGTCTTATTTCATCCAGTAATTGCAAAGTTTCTAATGTACCAATCTGTCTCAAGACAGCGAGAAAACCAAAAACAAAGATATTCGGGGAGGTGACAAGAAGCTTGGTCAAAGAGATGGGTGAAGAAATGTAGGGATTTAGCAGAGGAATTTCAGAGCCGAGCTCTTTACCTTATCAGTTTGTATTTGGAGACAAATGCTTTGGCGCAGTCACGTTGTGAGCAGATATATGGACGTTCTCCAGTGTGTGAGGAGGAGTGCACTGTCAGCTTGTCTTCAGTGAGGAAGATCTTCTCACACAATGGACACGGGAATGTCTTCCGCGGTTTTGTCTCTTCTCCCTCCCTCCCTGTGTCCACGGTCTGATCCTCTTGCTGCAGGACCTTCAGGCTCACCGCGTGGTCAAACTGACCACCAGGAACAAGGGCGTCTGTCCTCAGGCAGGCAGCAGTGTGCTCGGTGCCCAGGAGCCCAGTCATGGCCAGTCCGCGCACTCTCCCTCGGACCATCGCCTGACCTGGCTGGCTGCAGGGATGTGATTCCAACAAACTAAAGTTACTGAAGACGTTGCAGCAACTGGAGCATTTCCACCGGCTGGCAGTCTCCACCTGCAGGAGAAAGAAGCAACTACACTTTAATCTCGGAGCAGAGAATCTACAGCGCGGAATGAGGGTCATGGTGCCTAAACCCACTCTGAAAGATTCACTCAAATAATCTCACCCCTCTACTCTTTCCCTGGAGCCCTGCAACTTCCTCTCCATCAAGTATTTATCCAATTCCCCATTGAATTCACATACTAACCTCGGCACCTCCCTCTGCGACTGGATCCTGACCTTCCTAACTCACAGACCACAATCAGTAAGGATAGGCAACAACACCTCCTCCACAATCATCCTCAATACCGGTACTCCACAAGGCTGTGTTCTCAGCCCCCTACTATACTCCTTATACACCTATGACTGTGTGGCCAAATTCCCCTCCAACTCAATTTTCAAGTTTGCTGAAGACACACCATAGTGGGTCGGATCTCAAACAATGATGAGACAGTGTACAGGAATGAGATAAAGAATCTGGTGAACTGGTGCGGCAACAATAATCTCTCCCTGAATGTCAACAAAACAAAGGAAATTGTCATCGACTTCAGGAAGCGTAGAGGAGAATATGCCCCTGTCTACATCAATGGGGACGAAGTGTCGAGAGCTTCAAGTTTTTAGGTGTCCAGATCACCAACAACCTGTCCTGGTCTCCCCATGCCGACACTATAGTTAAGAAAGCCCACCTACTTTCTCAGAAGACTAAGAAAATTTGGCATGTCAGCTACAACTCTCACCAACTTTTACAGATGCACCATAGAAAGCATTCTCTCTTGATATGGCTCCTGCTCTGCCCAAGACCGCAAGAAATTACAAAAGGTTGTGAATGTAGCCCAATCCATCACGCAAACTAGCCTCCCATCCACTGACTCTGTTTATACTTCCCGCTGCCTCAGAAAAGCAGCCAGCATAATTAAGGACCCCACGCACCCCAGACATTTTCTCTTCCACCTTCTTCCGACGGGAAAAGATACAAAAGTCTGAGGTCACGTACCAACTGACTCAAGAACAGCTTCTTCCCTGCTGCCATCACACTTTTGAATGGACTTCCCTTGCATTAAGTTGATCTTTCTCTACACCCTAGCTATGACTGTAACACTACATTCTGCACCCTCTCCTTTCCTTCTCTATGAACGTAACGCTTTGTCTGTATAGCGTGCAAGAAACAATACTTTTCAGTGTGTGTTAATACATGTGACAATAATAAATCAAATCAAATCAACCGACATAAAAAGAGCTTCTTCCCTGCTGCTATGAGACTTTTGAATGGACCTACCTGATATTAAGTTGATCTTTCTCTACACCCTAGCTATGACTGTGACACTACATTTTGCACCCTTTCCTTTTCTTCTCCCCTGTGTAGTCTATGAACAGTATGCTTTGTATAGCACAAGAAACAATACTTTACACTGTATCCCAAAACATATGACAATAATAAATCAATCAATCGATGAAAGTTACAACTGAATCCGCTTCCAGATCATAGTGGCACAGAGCTGCTGCCTCACAGGGCCACAGGGACCCGGATTCAATTCCAGCCTTGAGTGACTGTTTGTGTGGAGTTTGCACATTCCGTTTCTGCGGGGGTTTCCTCCGGGTGCTCCGGTTTCCTCCCACAGTCCAAAGATGTGCAGGTTAGGTGGATTGGCCATGCTAAATTGCCCCTTAGCATCTCAAAGATGTGCCAGTTAGGTGGATAGGCCATGATAAATGTGTGGAGTTAGAGGGATAGGGTGGGGGAGAGGGCCAGTGAAAGATGCTCTATCAGAGAGTCGGTGCAGACTCGATGGACCGAATGACCTCTCTACACAGTCGCGATTCTGTGATTCTGTGATCACAACAACTCAGCAGAGGGAAAAAACACTCTCCTCATCTCATTCTCTGCTTCTTTTGCCAATTATCCTATATCCTTGTGCAATATTTTATACACCCTATATATTATATACATATCTAGCTATCCTGTATATTTTCTTTGGTTATCGACCCTCCTGTCATTGGAAAGAAACAAACCAATCCCTGAGTGCTGAAACAAAACTTACGGTCGGAGATGTGTAGAGCCCAGGCTCCTGTTTGATAAACACTGAAGGAGTTTCCATGAACTTGGCGTAATCTGCTGCATACCAGACCTTCAGCTCCATGTGTGGTTGGAGGCTCTACAGAAGATACCATTTTGTTAGCATCTAGATAGTAAACACTTATCAATGATGGGATTTCACATCTGTGTACCCCCCCCCCCCTCTCCCCCCCCTTCCCCCCCCCTCTCCCCCCCCTCCCTCTCCCCCCCATCTCCCCCCCTCTCTCCCCCCCTTCTCTCCCCCACCCCTCTCACCCCCCCCTCTCACCCCCCCCCCCCCCCCCCCCCCCCCCCCCCCACCCATGGCACAACCCACTGGGTGATACCACCTATCAGGTGGCACTTCCCACATTGGTTGACATCTTCCCTGTGGGTGCCACAGTGACAGATCCTCACTCCCATTGGATCCAAGATCTACAGGGCCTACCTTTACCGTTGTGAAGTACACTTCTCCCTGGTGCTGGTATGCTACAAGGGTTTGCTCCTCCAGATTCCTCGCCGGACGTACAAACATCATCCAATTACCCGATTCTTCATCCGGAGTGTTAATGAAATATTTTACCCCATCCTTTAGAACCTGAGGAGACAGATAGTGTGCCTATGGATCAAAGTATACAACAGGCCTCCCTGAAACACAAACTCTCCCTAACTCCCTCACCATTCCCAGAAACAGAGGAACAGGAAGAGGCCATACAGCTCCTCGAGCCTGGTGTACAATTCAGTTCGATGATGGCCAGTCTATATCATCATCATTGCTGGTTCTGGTTCCATTTCCCTTCAGATCCTTTCAATAAAAATTCTATCAATCTCAACCTCGACATTTTCATTTGACCCCCAACACCAGCAGCCTTTTGGGGAGAAATGTTTGAGGATTCCACTCCCCTTTGTGTGAAGAAATGTTTTCTGTTTGAAGTACGCATTGTTGGCATCTCCTTCCACTTAGGGTGCAGATCATTAGTGCCAACAGGGATTTCTACTGCAAGCCTTTGCCTCATCACTGTATGCCAATTGATGCCAATACTCAGTTGCATAACATTGCCTGAGGGATGCCTGAAGACGTGTGCAATTACAAGGCACAAGTCAGGAATATATTGGAACATTCTCCACTTGACTGCATGAGTGCAGCTCCAACAACACTCAAAAGGCTTGACACCATCCAGAACAAAGCACGCCGCTTGACTGACACCCCATCCACCATCTTAAACATTCACTCTCTCCATCACCTCTGCAAAGTGGCAGCAGAGTGTACATAAGAACATAAGAAATAGGAGCAGGAGTAGGCCATCTAGCCCCTCGAGCCTGCCCCGCCATTCAATAAGATCATGGCTGATCTGACGTGGATCAGTACCACTTACCCGCCTGATCCCCATAACCCTTAATTCCCTTACCGATCAGGAATCCATCCATCCGCGCTTTAAACATATTCAGCGAGGTAGCCTCCACCACCTCAGTGGGCAGAGAATTCCAGAGATTCACCACCCTCTGGGAGAAGAAGTTCCTCCTCAACTCTGTCTTAAACCGACCCCCCTTTATTTTGAGGCTGTGTCCTCTAGTTTTAACTTCCTTACTAAGTGGAAAGAATCTCTCCGCCTCCACCCTATCCAGCCCCCGCATTATCTTATAAGTCTCCATAAGATCCCCCCTCATCCTTCTAAACTCCAACGAGTACAAACCCAATCTCCTCAGCCTCTCCTCATAATCCAAACCCCTCATCTCCGGTATCAACCTGGTGAACCTTCTCTGCACTCCCTCCAATGCCAATATATCCTTCCTCATATAAGGGGACCAATACTGCACACAGTATTCCAGCTGCGGCCTCACCAATGCCCTGTACAGGTGCATCAAGACATCCCTGCTTTTATATTCTATCCCCCTCGCAATATAGGCCAACATCCCATTTGCCTTCTTGATCACCTGTTGTACCTGCAGACTGGGCTTTTGCGTCTCATGCACAAGGACCCCCAGGTCCCTTTGCACGGTAGCATGTTTTAATTTGTTTCCATTGAGATAGTAATCCCATTTGTTATTATTTCCTCCAAAGTGTATAACCTCGCATTTATCAACGTTATACTCCATTTGCCATATCCTCGCCCACTCACTCAGCCTGTCCAAATCTCTCTGCAGATCTTCTCCGTCCTCCACACGATTCACTTTTCCACTTATCTTTGTGTCGTCTGCAAACTTCGTTACCCTACACTCCGTCCCCTCCTCCAGATCATCTATATAAATGGTAAACAGTTGCGGCCCGAGTACCGATCCCTGCGGCACGCCACTAGTTACCTTCCTCCAACCGGAAAAACACCCATTTATTCTGACTCTTTGCTTCCTGTCGGATAGCCAGTCCCCAATCCACTTTAACACACTACCCCCAACTCCGTGTGCCCTAATCTTCTTCAGCAGCCTTTTATGGGGCACCTTATCAAACGCCTTTTGGAAATCCAAAAACACCGCATCCACCGGTTCTCCTCCATCAACCGCCCTAGTCACATCTTCATAAAAATCCAACATGTTCGTCAAGCACGACTTTCCCCTCATGAATCCATGCTGCGTCTGATTGATCGAACCATTTCTATCCAGATGCCCTGCTATCTCCTCTTTAATAATGGATTCCAGCATTTTCCCTACTACAGACGTTAAGCTGACCGGCCTATAGTTACCCGCCTTTTGTCTCAAGATGCACTGCAGCAATTCCTTCAACAACACCTTCCAAACCCACACCCTCCACCACCTCGAAGGGCAAGGGCAGCATGGGAACACCACCGCCGAAAGGTTCTCCTCCAATTCACTCATCGTCTTGACTTGGAACTGTATCACCATTCCTTCACTGTTGCTGGGTCAGAATCCTGGACCTCCCTTCCTAACAGCATTGTGGGTGTACTTACACCGCACAGACTGCAGCGATTCTGAAATAAGGTTCACCATCATATAGAACTCAACAATGGTGTCAGAATACTGGTGGGACTGTTACAGTGCACTTGGCGAGCTCTTGGCTGGACCGCCAAGCTCATCAAAATAGAAGGGACTGCTGAAGAAGAGAAGAAGAAAACCTCAGATGAAGGAATGTTGCCGTTTTTCTTTCTTCCAAAAATTTATAGGTTCTGGAAAATTTGAATTTAGTTCTCTCCACAACAGCACAGAGAGTGAGGAGAGTGGACAAATCCAGAAACTATGCTCCCATACCCAGTGGGTGGACACTTGTTGAGAATACAGTGTGATAGAATCCTTACAGTGCAGAAGGAGGCCATTTGGCCCATCGAGTCTGCACCGATTCTCTGGGTAAGAACATCTTACCCAGGCCCACTCTCTTGCCCTATCCCCGTAACCCCAAATATTGACCCCACTAATCCCCCAACTCATACACTTTGGCTCACCAAGGGGAAATTTATTGTGGCCAATCCACCCAATCTGCACATCTTTGGACTGTGGGAGATAATTGGAGCACCCGGAGGAAACCCATGAAGCCACGGGGAGAACGTACAAACTCCACACAGAGAGTGACCCGAGGCCAGAATTGCACCCGGATCCCTGGTGCCGTGAGGCAGCAGTGTTAATCACTGTGCCACCGTGCCGCCCAAGAAATCATGGGAATACGCAGTGATGTAAAGGTCAGCTATGATCTTCCTGAACATGTTTAAAGGACCATATAGCCTACCTACTCCTGCTCCTATTTCTAATGTTACTGCAATCTCATTGCAAGGGAGGCTAATCAACTTGCTTCTCAATCCATACCTGTAACACAAGCCTGCTCTCATCGCTGTTGGTGAGCCTGGTTGTAAGCTGACCCACGTATGGTCCAAACTGTGTCCGCTTCTGAATCGCCTTCTTGGCAAAGACTCCGAGGACTGTAAGAGGGCATCAAATTACATAGGATTACATAGCATTGACAACACAGAAACAGGCCATTCGGCCCGACTGCTCCATGTTGGGGCTTCTGCTTTCCGCCCTAGTTCATGCACCCCATTCAGCACAATCTTTATTCCTTTTTCCTATATGTGTCTCTATTCCTACACCCCTCCCCACCTCCAGCCCCACAAGTGCAAATTACTTTGCTATGTCCACCCTTTCAAATCCTTTCCTAACTTTAAAGATTGCTATCGGGTCAGCAGCTCCAGCCTGTTCAGCTTTACCTGAAGAGTAAAACCTTTCAGATTTGGAATCATAATGGCAAATCGTCTCCAATATTTCTATACATGGTGTTCCCTGTCAAAGCAAGATAGCGGTCAATATCCATCTGCACGTGCATACTTGTCCACATAAGCACAGAAAATCAATGATGTCCCTGGCCAGAGACACAGTGCCAGCAAAAACCCGCTACAGAGCCGCTGCCACAACCTAACCTGATGTGGAGTTGCTGGCGTTGGACTGGGGTGGGCATAGTAAGTAGTCTCACAACACCAGGTTAAAGTCCAACTGGGCTATTTGGAACCATGAGCTTTCGGAGCACTCACCTGAGGAAGGAGCAGCGCTCTGAAAGCGCGTGATTCCAAATAAACCAGTTGGGACTTTAACCTGATGTTGTGAGACTTCTTACTGAACTTAACCTGCTGGCAAAGAGGGGGTGGGCAGCTCGACATGACTCACATCCACTCCCATCAACAGTAAGACCGTATGTCAGTCTGAGGGGGCAGGGTGATGTGTGCCAGCCAATCAGAGCTGCAGGTGGGGGACTGAATGTATCCTGTGTGGTTATAGCAGTTCAGCACCTGCTGAATGAGGACGAAGCTGTTGCCAAGAGTCCCACAGTGAGATCGTGAGCGAGTGAAAGCAACAAATCGGTGCCTGGGACAATGACCCGCTTGCCTCCTTCTGTGACCTCCTGTTGGTTGGGGAGCTGTGGGGCAAACGTCATTGGGCGCAATGTGACGTTTTGTTCACTGGCTGGAGATGGAATCTTGCCTGGTACAGCATCTGTATTTGCTTAAAATATCTTTCACAACACATGGGAGAACATCTTTTGATAAACATCTCTGCTCCTGGCTGCTGCCCGCTCAGTCACAGAGTAAAACAGTATAACTGTGGAGAACAGCCCGTTCTATAAAGCTTTAACAATGTGGAGAACTGAAGCTCACTGTGGCCTGACCGAATCTCAGTTAAAGTTTCAACAATAAATGGTCAGTCAATGTTCGAGTAACAACATGGAATTACAGTGTGTGAGTGTACTTCAGGTATGTGTAACTGGACACTGAGTACTTCAGGTATGTGTAACTGGACCCTGGCCACTGGATGTGGAGTCGCCGGCGTTGGACTGGGATAGGCACTGTAAGAAGTCTCACAGTACCAGATTAAAGTCCAACAGGTTTATTTGGTAGCACAAGCCACAAGCTTTCAGAGCACTGCCCCTTCATCAGGTGAGTGGGAGTTCTGTTCACAAACAGGGCATATAAAGACACAAACTCAATTTACAAGATAATGATTGGAATGCAAGTCTTTACAGGTAATCAAGTCTTAAAGGTACAGACAATGTGAGTGGAGAGAGGGTTAAGCACAGGGTAAAGAGATGTGTATTGTCTCCAGCCAGAACAGTTAGTGAGATTTTGCAAGCCCAGGCAAGTCGTGGGAATTACAGATAGCGTGACATGAACCCAAGATACTGGTTGAGGCCAACCTCATGTGTGCGGAACCGCACCGACCTCCTCAGAAGACAAACACGGGACACGGTGGACAGAGTACCCTTCGTCGTCCAGTACTTCCCCGAAGCGGAGAAGCTACGACATCTCCTCCGGAGCCATCAACATGTCATCGATGAAGATGAACATCTCGCCAAGGCCATCCCCACACTCCCACTTCTTGCCTTCAAACAACCACACAACCTCAAACAGACCATTGTCCGCAGCAAACTACCCAGCTTTCAGGAGAACAGTGACGACACCACACAACCTTGCTACAGCAACCTCTGCAAGACGTGCCGGATCATCGACACGGACGCCATCATCTCATGTGAGAACACCATCCACCAGGTACACGGTACACGGTACATACTCTTGCAACGGGCGGCACGGTAGCACAGTGGTTAGCACTGCTGCTTCACAGCTCCAGGGTCCTGGGTTCGATTCCCGGCTCGGGTCACTGTCTGTGTGGAGTTTGCACATTCTCCTCGTGTCTGCATGGGTTTCCTCCGGGTGCTCCGGTTTCCTCCCACAGTCCAAAGATGTGCGGGTGAGGTTGATTGGCCAGGTTAAAAATTGCCCCTTAGAGTCCTGGGATGTGTAGGTTGGAGGGTTAGCGGGTAAATATGTGGGGGTAGGGCCTGGGTGGGATTGTGGTCGGTGCAGACTCGATGGGCCGAATGGCCTCCTTCTGCACTGTAGGGTTTCTATGAACTCGGCCAACATTGTCTACCTGATACGCTACAGGAAAGGATGTCCCGAGGCATGGTACATTGGGGAGACCATGCAGACGCTATGACAACAGATGAATGAACACTGCTCGACAATCACCAGGAAGAGTGTTCTCTTTGTGTTGGGGAACACTTCAGCAGTCACGGGCATTCAGCCTCTGATCTTCGGGTAAGTGTTCTCCAAGGCGGCCTTCATGACACACGACAATGCAGAATCGCTGAACAGAAACTGATAACCAAGTTCTGCACACATGAGGACTGCCTCAACCGGGATCTTGGGTTCATGTCACACTATCTGTAACCCCCACGACTTGCCTGGACTTGCAAAATCTCACTAACTGTCCTGACTGGAGACAATACACGTCTCTTTAACCTGTGCTTAACCCTCTCTCCACTCACATTATCTGTACCTTTAAGACTTGATTACCTGTAAAGACTCGCATTCCAACCATTATCTTGTAAATTGAGCTTGTGTCTTTATATGCCCTGTTTGTGAACAGAACTCCCACTCACCTGATGAAGGGGCAGCGCTCCGAAAGCTAGTGGCTTGTGCTACCAAATAAACCTGTTGGACTTTAACCTGGTGTTGTGAGACTTCTTACTGTACTCTAACAGGCCCATCATTATTCAACCGGTCTCCTCTTGCTTCTTGGTTGGTAGAAAGTGTCCAAAGGTCTGTGTAAACTAGCCTATGTATCACTGCCTCTCCTCCATCTTGTACACTCGTAGCCGCACAAATACCTCAATATTCAACTGTATACAATACATCCCAATCTCCATTGCCGCCTCTCAAGCCCACTCCCCGCTGGGAGTGTCTCAGGAGGTACACCCACAAAAAAAACATTTGTGTTTTCAAATTGGGATCAGCTTTCTTTCTCTCTCTCAAACCCCCCAACCACCCCCCCCCCCCCCCCCCCCCCCCCCCACCCCACCTTCCGACATTTCCCATTGTTTATCCTCTCAATATTCTGTACTTTGCTTTCTACATCCTTTTTTTCATTCGTTCACGGAGTATTGGTGTCACCCATCATTAATTGCCCTCTAGGAAGGTGGTGGTGATCTGCCTTCTTGAACCGCTATGTGGTGTAGGTACACCCAGAGTGCTGTTAGGGAGAGAGTTCTAGGAATTTGATCCAATGACAGTGAAGGAACGGCAATATATTTCCAAGTCAGGATGGGGAGTGACTTGGAGGGGGAACTTGCAGATGATGGTGTTCCCAAGTGTCGCTGCCCTTGTCATTCTGGATGGTAATAGTCGCGGGTTTCCAAGGGGCTATCGAAGGTGATTTGCTGCAGTGCATCTTGTAGATGGCATACACGGCTGCTATTGTGGACTGGTGTGGAGAGAGTGAATGTTTTTGGATGGGATACCAATCACATGGGCTGCTTTATCCTGGATGGTGTTGAGCTTCTTGAGTGTTGTTGGAGTTGCACCCATCCAGGCAAGTGGGGAGTTTTCTATCACACTCCTGACTTGTGCCTTTCAGATGGTGGACAGGCTTTGGGAGGGGGGTCAGGAGGGGAGTTACTTGCTACAGAATTCACAGTCTCTGACTTGTTCTCATGGCCACAGTATTTATGTGGCTGGTTTAGTTAGGTTTCTAGTTGGCGGTCACCCCCCAGGATGTTTCCTAATTGAGTTGTCTCCGTACCATTTTGTTTCTGTTGCTTTGTCACTGAGTGCAATTATGTCTATTTCTCATTCTCTGGTTTCTATTTATTCACTTCAAACTGGAGGAAATGCCTTTAGCACGCGAGATACTCGTGGCCCAGTCACGACATGGGTACTCACTCTGTTTGCTGACAGCAGGCATCTCCAATACTCGGAGAGCCAGGTAGTGTGGTAGAGTCAGCCGTGCACGGCTGGGAATGGTTCTGTCCTTCACCTTGATTAACGGTCCATGTATCCTGCACTCCCCAGGCAGGCATTTGCCACAGTCCGCACACCCTACAACAACAACAACATGCATTTACATAGCACCGTTAATATAGTAAACATTTCACAGCAGCAAATAAAACAACACCGGGGACTCAGCCACACAAGCAGATATTCAAGAGCCTGGTCACAGAGGTAGGTTTTAAGGAGTGTCTTAAACATGGAGAGAGAGAGAGGTAGAGTGCGGGTGAGATGTCGGGAAGGAATTCCAGAGCTTGGGACCGAGGCATGAAGACATGGCCATTAACAGTGGAGTGATTATAACCTGGAATGCTCAAGGGGCCAGACACTCTTTATAGTCTGCCTGTTTAACCAAGCTACCTGGTTCTTGTATTCCAATCCCTTTGCGATATCCTACATCAGGTAGGAACTGTTAAAAAGACAAATCGCTCTGTAACTAAGCAGGCACATGTGCAGAAGAGTTTAGCAACCAGAGTGCTCATGCATCCTGACAAAGTTCCTCTTCCTGTCAATTTAACTTGCTTATCCATTTATAATGACATTTGGTCATTCTTCACTACTATTCTTGTACGATTTCAACCTTTACATTTCCAGGCTCCATAAGACCGAGCCTTCTCCTCCTCTCCACTTTATCCTTCTCCCCTCCAATGTCTCCTCCCTTCTACTCTTCTGCCCCATATCCAACCTCTACCCAACAGTCTCCTCCATCCTCCTCTCCTTCAACCTCTTCCCCTTCTACTGGCTCCTCCATCCTTTTCCCCTCCAAACCCTCACCCAAATCCTACTTCTCCATCTCACTCCTTAACTCCACCTCTCCACCTACAACTCGGGATGGGCAATAACAAAGCCAACATTCCAAGACTTGAACGAAACACAAACTCAAGACTCCTGCCAGGCCCAATTCCCCACAATGGCGAGTGAATTATCCAATCAAAGTTCACTGGTGTAAACCAATGAGCAGGTTGCATGTGACCAGGTGGTTTCTTGACCTGCAACACTTCAATCATCATCACTCGCCCACTCAGAGCTAGTGGGCCGGGGAGGGGGGGGGGGGCAGGTAGTGGCGTCAGTGGACATTTGGTTTTGAAATAAATAAGGGGTTCAAAAGAAAAAGCAAGGTGGAAAAGTGAGCTCCAACTGAACATGAGTTGAGGAAAACCAAACTTACAGAGCTGATCTGTAGACATGTTCAAGGAGTTTGAGGGGCAGACCTGTGGAGGAATGAATAGTTTAGTAAACGCAGCAACAATCCTTACAGCTTCCCAAATATTCCCAGCACAATTCCTTATCACTTGATTTACTTTCACAATTCCTTCAATCATAGACATCCCTTGTCTTGGTCAGAATACAGAGGTCAATGGACTAAAACTGGATAGATGGGACTATTGGGAAATTTCCCAAGTTCCCATATCAATGGTTCCATAGTGACAAACGCCAACAACAAAACCAATAACTTGCATTTGTACAGCATCTTTAATGTATTGAACTGTCCCAACATGCTTCACAGGAGCGTTATTGGGCAAATTTGAACACATAAGGAAATATCAGGATGGGTGACCAAAAACGTGGCCAAAGAGGTGGGTTCACAGGAACCTATTAACAGTGGAAAGATAGGCGGAGAAGTTTAGGGATGAATCCTAGAGTTTTGGATCACTGGTTGTTATTGGGATCGTGCTTTGTGCCGACGAACTGCTGCATTTCCTCCAATACACCAGTGACTGCACTTCATTGTGTGCAACGCATGCTGGGACGTCCTGAAGTTGCTAAAGGCTTTATATAAAAGCAAGTTCTCCCTTTTGAATTAAACAGATGCATTAATATCTCTTAGACCATTAAGCCTCTTTCTCAGCTGTTGGCAAATGCACTGTATGTAGACTAGTCGTGTCATTCTGACTGGGAGCTGGGGCTGCACTACCGGACGTCAGCAAATCTATCAGATTCATCAGTGAAATTGTGTCCTTCCCCGTTACAAAATTCTTGCAAGAGAAATCCCACTGTTTCTTTTCATTCATGTCCAGGATAAAAGAGAGATGGTGGTATCGTCACTGGATTAGTAATCCAGACACCCAGGGCAAAGCCTTGATAAGACAGCACCTGGAGTATTGTGCACAGTTCTGCTCTCTTTATACAAGGAGAGATATTGTTGCCATAGAGGGTGTGCAATGTAGGTTTACCAGACTAATCCCCAGGATAGCAGGATTGTTGTATGAAGCGAGGTTGGAAAGTCTGTGGCTGTATTTCCCCAAGTGTTTCAAAAAAACGCAGTGACCTCACTAAAACTTGAAAAGTTCTGAAAGTGCATGACAGGGTGGATTTAGATCGGATGTTTGTCTTGGCTGGTCAGTCTAAAACCAGGGGTCATAATCTCAGTATAAGGGCCGGAATCTTATTACCATTCACGCCAGCGGGATTTTCCCGTCCCGCCGCAATGAATGGAGATTGGACTGGCCACCAAATTCTCCAACCTCGCTGCAGTGGGAGCATGGCGTGAACAGGCGATAAGATTGCGCCCAAGGAGTTGGCCATTTATAGAGATGAGTAGGAATTTCTTCAGTCAGAAGGTGGTGAATCTACCACAGAGGCCTGTGGAAGCTCAACACTGAGTATGCATAAAACACAAATCCACTGATTTCAGGAGACGAATGACATTGAGAGATATAGAGATAGTGCGGGAAGGTGTTGTTGAAGTGGATGATCAGCCATGATCTAGCTGAGTGACTGAACAAGCTCGATGGGCTGCATGTCTTACTCCTGTGTCTATGTTCATACATCCACCATACATACACTCACACACTTAAACATAGTAAGTAGCCTCACAACATCGAAGACAGAGGGTGGTGGTGGATGGAAAATTTTCGGACTGGAGGCAGGTTGCTAGCGGAGTGCCACAGGGATCAGTGCTTGGTCCTCTGCTCTTTGTGATTTTTATTAATGACTTAGAGGAGGGGGCTGAAGGGTGGATCAGTAAATTTGCTGATGACACCAAGATTGGTGGAGTAGTGGATGAGGTGGAGGGCTGTTGTAGGCTGCAAAGAGACATAGATAGGATGCAAAGCTGGGCTGAAAAATGGCAAATGGAGTTTAACCCTGATAAATGTGAGGTGATTCATTTTGGTAGGACTAATTTAAATGTGGATTACAGGGTCAAAGGTAGGGTTCTGAAGACTGTGGAGGAACAGAGAGATCTTGGGGTCCATATCCACAGATCTCTAAAGGTTGCCACTCAAGTGGATAGAGCTGTGAAGAAGGCCTATACTGTGTTAGCTTTTATTAACAGGGGGTTGGAGTTTAAGAGCCGTGGGGTTATGCTGCAACTGTACAGGACCTTGGTGAGACCACATTTGGAATATTGTGTGCAGTTCTGGTCACCTCACTAAAAGAAGGATGTGGAAGCGCTGGAAAGAGTGCAGAGGAGATTTCCCAGGATGCTGCCTGGTTTGGAGGGTAGGTCTTATGAGGAAAAGTTGAGGGAGCTAGGGCTGTTCTCTCTGGAGCGGAGGAGGCTGAGGGGAGACTTAATAGAGGTTTATAAAATGATGAAGGGGATAGATAGGGTGAACGTTCAAAGACTATTTCCTCAGGTGGATGGAGCTATTACAAGGGGGCATAACTATAGGGTTCATGGTGGGAGATATAGGAAGGATATCAGAGGTAGATTCTTTACGCAGAGAGTGGTTGGGGTGTGGAATGGACTGCCTGCAGTGATAGTGGAGTCAGACACTTTTGGAACATTTAAGTGGTTATTGGATAGGCACATGGAGCACACCAGGATGATAGGGAGTGGGATAGCTTGATCTTGGTTTCAGATAAAGCTCGGCACAACATCGTGGGCCGAAGGGCCTGTTCTGTGCTGTACTGTTCTATGTTCTAACACTCGGTTAAAGTCCAACAGGTTTATTTAGTGTGCCTACCCCAGTCCAACTCCACATCACATTTAAACATACCACACTCATACACACCACACACAAACATACCACACACACAAACATACCACACACACAAACATACCACACACACACAAACATACCACATTCATACACACCACACACACACACACACACAAACATACCACACACACAGAGTAATTATTGACTTATTGGTAGTTTCCACTTGGTGGGAGGGTGTAGTGGCAGTAAAACGGTTTAAAGAAAAAGTATAAAATTTAAGTTTAAATTATAGCGTCCCTTAAATTGAGAACAGATTGAAGCTTCTAAGCATGGTGCTGAATGTTAAAGGACTGTGGAGGAGGTAGAGTATTTCCTCCAGTTAGTCAAAATATTTTGAATGAACAAATTCAAATTGCATGAGAAGGAACAAAGCCTTTTCTCCACTCTGTTGCTAATTAATAACGAGGAAAACCAACATCTGCATTCGTATCTCGTTTGACTAGACCAGTCGTGTCCATTATCCACATGTAGGCAATTGAGAGTCCAGATGTACTACAGATTGGATTTCTAATTATAATAGACACCATTATTGGCCTAATCTCCTATACACTAATATTCACATGGTATGTGTGTGAACTTTAACCTCTCTGTCTGTCTGTTGGTAAAACAAAGTAAGAAAATAAGCAGAGTGATTTTTGATCATTCTCTCACTGTTGTATATAAACCACCTGAATTCCACAATCAGATCCCAGTGTGTGACCCATTTCTCTGTGTTTTTAGTTTAATTGGCAGAGTTGATGTAACCAGAGCCTCTTAATTCTTAAATAAGAACATAAGAACATAAGAAATAGGAGCAGGAGTAGGCCATCTAGCCCCTCGAGCCTGCCCCGCCATTCAATAAGATCATGGCTGATCTGACGTGGATCAGTACCACTTACCCGCCTGATCCCCATAACCCTTAATTCCCTTACCGATCAGGAATCCATCCATCCGCGCTTTAAACATATTCAGCGAGGTAGCCTCCACCACCTCAGTGGGCAGAGAATTCCAGAGATTCACCACCCTCTGGGAGAAGAAGTTCCTCCTCAACTCTGTCTTAAACCGACCCCCCTTTATTTTGAGGCTGTGTCCTCTAGTTTTAACTTCCTTACTAAGTGGAAAGAATCTCTCCGCCTCCACCCTATCCAGCCCCCGCATTATCTTATAAGTCTCCATAAGATCCCCCCTCATCCTTCTAAACTCCAACGAGTACAAACCCAATCTCCTCAGCCTCTCCTCATAATCCAAACCCCTCATCTCCGGTATCAACCTGGTGAACCTTCTCTGCACTCCCTCCAATGCCAATATATCCTTCCTCATATAAGGGGACCAATACTGCACACAGTATTCCAGCTGCGGCCTCACCAATGCCCTGTACAGGTGCATCAAGACATCCCTGCTTTTATATTCTATCCCCCTCGCAATATAGGCCAACATCCCATTTGCCTTCTTGATCACCTGTTGTACCTGCAGACTGGGCTTTTGCGTCTCATGCACAAGGACCCCCAGGTCCCTTTGCACGGTAGCATGTTTTAATTTGTTTCCATTGAGATAGTAATCCCATTTGTTATTATTTCCTCCAAAGTGTATAACCTCGCATTTATCAACGTTATACTCCATTTGCCATATCCTCGCCCACTCACTCAGCCTGTCCAAATCTCTCTGCAGATCTTCTCCGTCCTCCACACGATTCACTTTTCCACTTATCTTTGTGTCGTCTGCAAACTTCGTTACCCTACACTCCGTCCCCTCCTCCAGATCATCTATATAAATGGTAAACAGTTGCGGCCCGAGTACCGATCCCTGCGGCACGCCACTAGTTACCTTCCTCCAACCGGAAAAACACCCATTTATTCTGACTCTTTGCTTCCTGTCGGATAGCCAGTCCCCAATCCACTTTAACACACTACCCCAACTCCGTGTGCCCTAATCTTCTTCAGCAGCCTTTTATGGGGCACCTTATCAAACGCCTTTTGGAAATCCAAAAACACCGCATCCACCGGTTCTCCTCCATCAACCGCCCTAGTCACATCTTCATAAAAATCCAACATGTTCGTCAAGCACGACTTTCCCCTCATGAATCCATGCTGCGTCTGATTGATCGAACCATTTCTATCCAGATGCCCTGCTATCTCCTCTTTAATAATGGATTCCAGCATTTTCCCTACTACAGACGTTAAGCTGACCGGCCTATAGTTACCCGCCTTTTGTCTCCTTCCTTTTTTAAACAGCGGCGTAACATTAGCCGTTTTCCAATCAGCCGGCACTACCCCAGAATGCAACGAGTTTTGATAAATAATCACTAACGCATCCACTATTACCTCTGACATTTCTTTCAATACCCTGGGATGCATTCCATCCGGACCCGGGGACTTGTCCACCTTCAGTCCCATTAGTCTACCCAGCACTGCCTCTCTGGTAACATTAATCGTATTAAGTATTTCTCCTGCTGCCAACCCTCTATCGTTAATATTTGGCAAACTATTTGTGTCCTCCACCGTGAAGACCGACACAAAAAACTTATTTAAAGACTCAGCCATATCCTCATTTCCCACTATTAACTCCCCCCTCTCGTCCTCCAAGGGTCCAACATTCACTCTAGGCACTCTATTCCTTTTTATATATTTATAAAAACTTTTACTATCATTTTTTATATTAATTGCTAGCCTAGCTTCATAGTCTATCCTTCCTTTCTTTATCGCTTTCTTAGTCTCTCTTTGTTGTTTCTTAAATTTTTCCCAATCACTTGTTTCTCCACTATTTTTGGCCACTCTGTACGCAGCTGTTTTTATTTTAATACTCTCCTTTATTTCCTTCGTTATCCACGGCTGGTTCTCCCTTTTCTTACAATCCTTGTTTTTTGCTGGAATATATTTTTGCTGAGAACTGAAAAGGATCTCCTTAAAAATCCTCCACTGTTCCTCAGCTATCCTACCTGCCAGCCTGCTCTCCCAGTCTACCTTAGCCAATTCATCCCTCATCCTATCATATTTCCCTCTGTTCAAACAGAGGACACTGGTTTGAGACCAAACTTTCTCCTCTTCCATCTGAATCAGAAATTCGACCATATTGTGGTCACTAGACCCAAGAGGGTCCTTCACAATAGGATCCTTAATTCTACCTACCTCGTTGCACAATACCAGATCCAAAATAGCTCGTTCCCTCGTCGGTTCCGTAACATGCTGTTCAAGGAAACTATCCCGACAGCATTCTAAGAACTCTTCCTCCATTCCACCCTTACCGACTTGGGTCTGCCAGTCAATGTGCATGTTGAAGTCCCCCATGATTATTGCCGTTCCGTTTTTACACGCATCCCTTATCTGCTTGTTTATAGCCCTCCCTACCTCAACATTATTATTTGGGGGCCTATATACCACACCTACTAGTGTCTTTCTCCCTCTACTATTCCTCATCTCTACCCATAACGATTCCACGTTTTGTTCCTCAGAGCCTATGTCATCCCTCAGTACTACCCTGATATTATCTCTTATTAATAGCGCGACCCCACCACCTTTTCCTTCCTGTCTATTCTTCCTAAACGCCTGATACCCCTGGATATTCATCTCCCAGTCCTGGTCACCTTTCAGCCACGTTTCTGTAATGGCCACTAGATCGTACCCACTTGTGCTGATTTGCACCATCAACTCATTCACCTTGTTCCGAATGCTTCGTGCATTCAGGCAAAGTGTCCTTATTCCAGCTTTTATCTGGACCCGCTTTGATGAGTCGCGAACACCCTCTCCCTCTACTCCCTTATCTAAATTACCGCCTTCATTCACTTGCACCCTCTCCTCTACCATTAATTTTGTAATTCCCCTTACCCCTGCATCCTCCCCCCCATCAATTAGTTCCTTGATCCTAGTCAACTCTTCTAGCTCCCTTCCCCCCAACCTATCTAGTTTAAATTCTCCCCAGTAGCCTTAGCCAACCTACCGGCCAGGATATTGGTCCCCGTGTGATTCATGTTCCACCCGTTTTTTGTATACAGATCACCCCTGCCCCTAAAGAGGTCCCAATGGTCCAGGAACCTGAATCCCTGCCCCCTGCACCAGTCCCTCAGCCACACATTCATCCTCCACCTCACTCCATTCCTGCCCTCACCTTCCCGTGGCACAGGCAGTAATCCTGAGATTACTACCTTTGCTTTCCTCTTTCTCAGCTGTCTCCCTAATTCCCTGTACTCCCTTTTCATGACCCCTTCTCCCTTCCTACCCACATCAGCGTGACAATGTAGCGCCTTCCACAGGCGAAACAAAATTGACTTGAAAAATATGGGGCAAATCATTTGTCAATAAAATACACACTTAATCTCCAAACCAGCTGCTGTGACTCCAAGACCCATCAACATAACAGCAATGTCACGTTCAATTGATGGGCTGTGCTCCAATATTTACGGAACACTGAATCAACAGGGCCTTTTAAACCAGCGGTGTGCAAGATGTTAGCCACATGTGGCTAATTGAGAATCCACATCTGGAGCATTGCGCTTCTGATTAGTAAATTAAGAAAACTCCATCACTGGTCATGGGATCACGTTACTCATAACACCACAAACTGTGCTTGTGAACTTTAACCTTTGCGAATGTTTGTGTCATGGTAAGAGGAAGGACAGTGAGAGCAAATGTTTCTTGCTCAATGAGGCCACTTTATTTCCTTGGTTACTGAGTCACAGTAAATATTCACGATAGGACTCATCACAGAATTGTTACAGCACAAAAGGAGGCCATTTGGCCCATTGTATCCATGTTAGCTCTGAGTGAACAATGCTTGGTTTGTGTGCTGTTGACTGAGGGGTACCTAGTGTCTTTCCCCTGCCTTCTCCTGTAGGCCTGCACATTTTTCATTTTCAGATAATAATCCAATTCTCTCTTGAATGCCTTGATTGAACCTGTCTCCACTACACACTCAGGCAGCGTATTCTGAATCATAACCACTCGCTCACTGTGTGAAAAAGTTTCTCCTCGTGTCTCCATTTCTTCTTTTGCCAATTGTTTTAAAACTGTTCTCATTCGATAGAATCCCTATAGTGCAGGAGAAGGCCATTCGGCCCGTTGAGCCAGCACCGACAACAATCCCACCCAGGCCCTATCCCCATAACACTCATTCTTGAACCTTCCATGAGTGGGAACAGTTTCTCCCTATCTACTCTGTCCAGACCCCTCATGGTTTGAATTTCTCTGTCAAATCTCCTCTCAGCCTTCCCTTCTCCAAGGAGAACAATCCCAACATCTGCAAGCTCTGACAAAGGGTCATCCAGACTAGAAACATTGGCTCTATTCTCTCCCCACAGATGCTGTGAGACCTGCTGAGATTTTCCAACATTTTTTGATTTGTTTCGGATTCCAGCATTCACAGTATTTTACTTTCTTCCTTTCGATCCATGTAAGTCCTGGATCCATTCTCGTGAATCCTTTCTGCCCTCTCTTTAACACCTTCACATTTTTGCTAAAAGGCGGTGCTCAGAACTAAACACAGTTCTCCACCTGAAGCATATATATCTAGATTGTGCATCAGGCATTTTAAAATAAAATTAATGTGACTGGGTCAGAGATTTGCCCTTGGAACTCTGCTTTGGATATACTGAACCATACTGTCAGCCTTATTGATCAATGCATCCTTGTTGCTGGACAATGAGGCAGGGAACACGACTGGACAGCACAGGACCTAACCTGCATTAGGAGGTCAGTTTATAGGGGAAACCTGTTTCACTTCAATCCAAGGGTAAGTATAGAGTCAGAGGCCAGAGTGAGAACCTAATAGACTATGAAAGGGAACAGGAAATTCCAGAGCAGAGGAGGCGAGAGAGAAATATTCTGACACAACTCAATCCTAATCTTCATAATCAAGACACTGGGCTTTCGTTATAAAAGCAGAAAATGCTGGATAAACTCAGCAGGTCTGGCAGCATCTGTGCAGAGAAACATAGAACATTACAGCGCAGTACAGGCCCTTCAGCCCTCGATGTTGCACCGACCAGTGAAACCAATCTAAAGCCCATCTAACCTACACTATTCCAATATCATCCATATGTTGATCCAATAACCATTTGAATGCTCTTAATGTTGACGAGTCCACTACTGCTGCAGGCAGGGCATTCCACGCCCTTACTACTCTCTGAGTAAAGAACCTACCCCTAACATCTGTCCTATATCTATCACCCCTCAATTTAAAGCTATGTCCCCTAGTGTTAGCCATCACCATCCGAGGAAAAAGGCTCTCACTATCCACCCTATCTAATCCTCTGATCATCTTGTATGCCTCTCTTAAGTCACCTCTTAACCTTCTTCTCTCTAATGAAAACAACCTCAAGCCCCTCAGCCTTTCCTCATACGATTTTCCCACCATACCAGGCAACATCCTGGTAAATCTCCTCTGCACCCTTTCCAACACTTCCACATCCTTCCTATAATGCGGCGACCAGAACTGTAAGCAACACTCCAAGTGTGGCCGCACCAGAGTTTTGTACAGTTGCAACATGACCTCCTGGCTCCGAAACTCAATCCCTCTACCAATAAAAGCTAACACACCGTACGCCTTCTTAACAACCCTATCAACCTGGGTGCCAACTTTCAGGGATCTATGCACATGGACACCCAGATCCCTCTGTTCATCCACACTACCAAGTATCTTACCATTAGCCCAGTACTCTGTATTCCTGTTACTCCTTCCAAAGTGAATCACTTCGCACTTTTCCGCATTAAACTCCATTTGTCACCTCTCAGCCCAGCTCTGCAGCTTACCTATGTCCCTCTGTAACCTGCCACTTCCCTCCGCACTGTCTACAACTCCACCGACTTTAGTGTCATCCGCAAATTTACTAATCCATCCTTCTACACCCTCATCCAGGTCATTAATAAAAATGACAAACAGCAGTGGCCCTAAAACAGATCCTTGCGTTACACCACTAGTAACTGAACTCCAGGATGAATATTTCCCATCAACCACCACCCTCTGTTTTCTTCCAGCTAGCCAATTCCTGATCCAAACCACTAAATCACCCTCAATCCCATGTGTCCGTATTTTCTGCAAAAGCTTACCATGGGGAACCTTATCAAATGCTTTGCAGAAATCCATATACACCACATCAACCGCTTTACCCCCACAGAGTTAATGGCCCTGATTTTACCAGCATGAGGCTCACAGAACAGCATTCCCCGCTGGCTTCAGACGCGCTCTTACAAGCCTTGGGCGGGCGTGCCGGTAAAATTCCGGCCAATGTTTTGGATCTAAATGACTCTCCTGCAGACCTCTGGGCTTTCAGTTGCTCTACTAAATTCCTTTCTGCTCTATTTTAACACAGCTATTAGCATGCTTTTAATAAGTGGCACATACCTGAACCATTGTCCGTTTCTGGGGTGCACAGCCCTCACCTCTCATCAGGAAGTTCCGGATTCCTCTCCCACTCCAGCTTCTGGAGTCTGAACTCCAGCTTGACACATCCAGTGCAGCATGGAGGGACTGCTGCACTGTCCCAGATGCGCTCTCTCAGAACTGGCATTAAACCAAGGCCCCATCACCCTCTTGGGTCAATGCCAAGGATTCCATGATGGTGAAAATCAGGATATTTCTTCCCCAGTGTTACAGCCAAAATGTATCCTTCAATTAACATCACACAAACCAAGAGGCGATGGCCTAGAGGTATTATCGCTCGGCTATTAATCCAGAAACTCAGCTAATGTTCTGGGGACCCAGGTTTGAATCCTGCCATGGCAGAGGGTGGAATTTGAATTCAATAAAAAAAAGCATCTGGAATTAAGAATCTACTGATGACCATGAAACCATTGTCGATTGTCAGAAAAAACCCATCTGGTTGATTAATGTCCTTTAGGGAAATCTGCCGTCCTTACCTGGTCTAGCCTATATGTGACTCCAGAGCCACAGCATTGTGGTTGACTCTCAACTGCCCTCTGAAATGGCCTAGCAAGCAACTCAATAAGGGCAACTAGGAATGGGCAATGGCTAGTGACTCCCATGCCCCACGAATGGGTCAATTGGCAGTTTGCTGTCTGTTGGAGCTTGCTACGCTAACTACATTTTATTAGTGACTGCACTTCAAAAGTACTTAATTGATTGCAAAGCACCATGGAACTGTGGTGTTGGTAAATGCTACATAATGCAAGTCTTTGACAATAAATTATAATTTCCCAACTGTTATTTCAGAATATCATTTCGCTCAATAATAGATATTGCACTATTTACCATGTATGAAATGCCAATGTGTGGTGGTATTTTACTAATTTTAAATTTACATTTTCCTCTCAATATTCTGCTTACATCTAATATTATCGACAGTATTTCTTGCTGCATTTTAAAAGCCTGGATCATGTCCTCTCTCCACTTTACTCTCTGAACTGAAAATCAACTCACTCCACTCAGGGCGACACTTGTTCTTTATCATCCCAACTACCCCCGAAATTAATCGCAGCAATGGTGAAATCACAAGGAAGTCCAATTTCCTCAGTAGAATGGTGGCTCTCATCACCATCTGACAATGGGCTGCTGCTAAAAGTGGTTCCAGAGTTCTGGTGGTCAGTGCTGGGGAAAGAACAACTCCCAGCTTAATCTCTATTCGCAACATCAAATGCACGCATTCCACAGCATGTGAGTGTTAGCGAGGATCAATCCTCCTCTAAACTTCCCCTGTCTGTACATGTGTGTGTGTTTGCGTGTATCTGATATGTGTAGATATAAGTCTGTGTGTGAGTGTATCTGATTTTGTGTGTGTAAGACTATGTGTACATGTGTCTGCATGTGTTATCTATGTACCAGTGTGTGTGTGTGTGTGTGTGTGTGTATATATATATAAACCTGTGTGTATACATTTATCTGTGTATGGGTGTAAATCTATGTGTGTACAAGTATCTGTGTGTATATAAAGTCTCTGCGTGACTTTATCTGTGTATATGTGTGTGTATAAGCGTGTGTGTGGGCATGTACCTGTGTATTGTTTATATAAGTCTGTATGAGTATGTCGATGTATCTGTGCAAATGGAAGTTTGTCCTTCATTGCTAGAGGGATGGAGTTTAAAAACAGCGAGGTTATGTTGCAGCTGTATGAGGTGCTGGTGAGGCCACACCTGGAGTACTGTGTACAGTTTTGGTCTCCTTACTTGAGAAAGGATATACTGGCACTGGAGGGAGTGCAGAGGAGATTCACTAGGTTGATTCCGGAGTTAAGAGGGTTGGCTTATGAGGAGAGACTGAGTAGACTGGGGTGATACTCATTGGAATTCAGAAGAATGAGGGGAGATCTTATAGAAACATATACGATTATGAACAGAATAGATAAGATAGAAGCAGGGAAGTTGTTTCCACTGGCAAGTGAAACTAGAACTAGGGGGCATGGCCTCAAAATAAGGAGAAGCAGATATAGGACTGAGTTGAGGAGGAACTTCTTCACACAAAGGGTTGTGAATCTGTGGAATTCCCTGCCCAGTGAAGCAGTTGAGGCCTCATTGAATGTTTTTAAGGCAAGGATAGATAAATTTTTGAACAGTGAAGGAATTAAGGGTTAGGGTGAGCAGGCGGTTAAGTGGAGCTGAGTCCACAAAAAGATCAGCCATGATCTTATTGAATGATGGAGCAGGCTCGAGAGGCCAGCTGGCCTACTCCTGCTCCTAGTTCTTATGTTCTTACGTATGTGTATAAGTGTGTGTGCGTCTGCACGTATCTGTGTAAGTGTGTGTGTGTATAAGTATGTATGTGCATGTATCTGTGTTTGTGTCTCTGTGTGTGCATGTGTGTGTCCATTTATCAGTGTTCACAGATGTGTGTACATCTACATAAATAGTATTTGTATACTGCTATGTTTGAGGGAGTCACACAGTTTTTATCCTGGGCAACTTCTGCCTTCACGAAACAGCAATGGCTGAATATTAGAAAATCTCCTTTCTGGAGAATTTCATTTTAAAATTTATTTTGCAATCTGCATCACACTTTACACTCAATGACTGAAGATAGTTGAATGATCTTCGTAAGACTAAAGTATTATTCCAGCAATCAGCTTACAGCAGCCACATCATGAGAAAAGCAGTGAGTTTTCTTGATGTCCTGGTCAACATTCCTCCTTCAATTATCATCATCAAAACAGTCTTCACCGTTTGTGGGACATTGTGGCAGGCCTCAAATTTAAAACTTCCATCATGCTTTCAAACGCCCCCATGGCCTCGCTCCTCCCTATCTCGGTAACCTCTACCACCCCACAACCATCGGAGATAAATACTCTTCTCCAATTCTGGCCTTTTGCCCATTCCCAATTTTAATCATTCATTCACTATGCATGGCTGTGCCTTCAAATGCCCAGACCCTGCGGGGTAATGGGGATAGGGCAGGGGAGGTGGGCCTGGGTAAGATGCTGAGTTGGTGAAGACTCAATGGGCCAAATGTCCTCTTTCTGCACTGTCGAAATTCTATGATTCTAAGTTCTGGAACTCCCTCCCTAAATCTCTCCAATTCTCCCTCTTCCTTTAAGACACTCCTTAAAATCTCCTAAACATATCCCAATATCTACTGCTTTAGCAAGCCTTCAACTTCTGTGCAATAATACTCCTCCTAGGATCCTTGATTTGATATATGACATTGAAGGCACTATATAAATACAAGTTGTTGCTGTGTGCAAATTGGCCACCACATACACCTGTAATAAGTTCATGAGATATAGGAGCAAAATTAGGCCATTTGGCCCATCCAGTCCGCTCCGCCATTCGATCATGGCTGATATGCTCCTCATCCCCATTTTCCTGCATTCTCCCCATAACCCTCCAACCCATTACCAATTAAAAATCTGTCTAACTCCTCCTTAAATTTACTCACTGTCCCAGCATCCACCGCACTTTGGGGTAGCGAATTCCACAGATTCACAACCCTTTGGGAGAGGTAGCTTAGAGTCATAGAGTCATAGAGAGTTACAGCATGGAAACCGGCTCTTTGGCCCAACCTGCCCATGCCGCCCATATTTAAACCCCTCAGCTAATCCCAAATGCCCGCATTTGGCCCATATCCCTCTATACCCACCTTACCCATAGAACATAGAACAGTACAGCACAGTACAGGCCCTTCGGCCCTCGATGTTGTGCCGAGCTTTGTCTGAAACCAAGATCAAGCTATCCCACTCCCTATCATTCTGGTGCGCTCCATGTGCCTATCCAATAATCGCTTGAAAGTTCCTAAAGTGTCCAACTCCACTAGCACAACAGGCAGTCCATTCCACACCCCAACCACTCTCTGAGTAAAGAACCTACCTTGGACATCCCTCCTATATCTCCCACCATGAACCTTATAGTTATGCCCCCTAGTAACAGCTACATTCACCCAAGGAAATAGTCTCTGAACGCCCACTCTATCCATCCCCCCCACCATTTTATAAACCTCCATTAAGTCATAACTGTCATGTAACTGTCTAAATGCTTTTTAAAAGACAAAATTGTACCCACCTCTACTACTACCTCTGGCAGCTTGTTCCAGACACTCACCATCCTCTGTGTGAAAAAATTGCCCCTCTGGACACTTTTGTATCTCTCCCCTCTCACCTTAAACCTATGCCCTCTAGTTTTAGACTCCCCTGCCTTTGGGAAAATATATTGACTATCTAGTTGATCTGTGCCCCTCATTATTTTATAGGCCTCTATAAGATCACCCCTCAGCTTCCTACGCTCCAGAGTAAAAAGCCCCAGTCTGTCCAGCCTTTCCTTATAACTCAAACCATCAAGTCTCGTTAGCATCCTAGTAAATCTTTTCTGCACTCTTTCTAGTTTAATAATACCCTTTCTATAATAGGGTGACCAGAACCGTACACAGTACACAGTGTGGCCTTACCAATGTCTTGTACAACTTCAACAAGACATCCCAACTCCTGTATTCAATGTTCTGACCAATGAAACCAAGCATGCCAAATGCCTTCTTCACCACTCTGTCCACTTGTGACTCCACTTTCAAGGAGCTATGAACATGTACCCCTCGATCTCTTTGTTCTGTAACTCTCCCCAATGCCCTACCATTAACTGAGCTTCTCCTCAACTCTGTTTTAAATTTGCTACCCCTTATCCTAAGACTATGACCTCTCGTCCTAGAATGCCCCACAAAAGGAAGCATCCACTCCACGTCTACTTTATCCATACCTTTTTCATCTTGTATACCTCAATTTGATCTCCCCTCATTCTTCTAAATTCCAGAGAGTATCGGCCTCAACTGTTCGATCTCTCTTCATATGACAAACCCCTCATCTCTGGAATCAATCTAGTGAACCTCCTCTGAACTGCCTCCAATGCCACTACATCTTTCCTCAAATAAGGGGACCAAAACTGTAATAATAGTGATAGTGACTACACGTCCAAAAGTGAAGTAAACCATTGGCTGGGAAATATTTGTGACATTTCTTTGTCAGCATTGCTTAGTAAACAACACACTGGGTCAATCCCAGGGGTTGGCATTGGCCAGAAACGGAACTGGACCAGCCTCATAGATACTGTGGCACAAGAGCAGGCCAGGGGCTAGGAATTTTACACTGAGTAGCTCACCTCCTGACTCTCCAACTGCCTATCCACCATCTACATGGCACAAGTCCAGATTGTGATGGAATGCTCTCCACTTGCCTGGATGAGTGCAGCTCCAACAACACTCAAGAAGCTCAACACCATCCAGGACAAAGCATTGGGCTATAAGACCACAAAAAATAGGAACAGGAGGAAGCTAATCAGCCCTTCGAACCTGCTCCACCATTTAATAAGATCGTGGCTGATTTAACACTCGCTAAGTTCACTTTCCTGCCTTCTCTCTGTAACCCTTAATTCCCCGACTGATTAAAAACCTATCGATCTCAGCCTTCAAAATGTTCAAGGACTCAACCTCCACAGCTTCCTGGGTTAAAGAATTCCAAAGATTCACCATTCTGAGAGAAAATAAATTCTTCCTCAAATCTGTCTTAAATGAATATTCTCTTATCCTGCAACTATGTCCCCTGGTCAGGCAACTCATTTGATTGGGACTCCACCACCTTAAAGATTCACGGCTTCCAACACCGACGCACAGTGGCAATTGTGTGCACCATCTACAAGATGCACTGCATCAACCAAGTCTCCTTAGACAACACCTTCCAAACTAACAACCTCGACTACCCAGAAGGACAAGGGCAGCAGATACACGGGAACACCGCCACCTGCAAATTCCCCATCCTGACTTGGAAATATATCGACAATTCCTTCACTGCTACTGGGTCGAACCCTGGAACTCTCACCCTAACAGCACTGTGGGTGACCTTACAACATATGGACTGTAGCGGTTCGGGAAGGTAGCTCACCACCACCTTCTCAAGGCAATTAGGGACAGCAATAAATGCTGGCCTAGCCAATGACACCCACATCTCATGAAATAATTATGCAATAAAGCTCATGTACAAAGAAAGACCTTTCACAATCTCAGGACATTGTTACTGCTCAGTAAGTGTAGTCACTATTGTAACATGGGAAATGGCGGGGACACTATTGTAACACAAGAGACAGATAATCAGTGTTGGTTTTGGTTGAGGGACATCTATCAGCTTTGACATTGGGGAAAACTATAATGTTCTTCTTTTAATACCTTAGATACTTTGATGTCCCACTGACAGGGCAGATGGGACAACTATTTACATCTTACATCTTAAGTGCCGCACAAGTGCCAGCCTGGACTATGTCTCCAGTTTCTAGTCTGAAACTTGAACCCACAACCAAGGGTTAGCGATTGCCCGCTGGACCATAGTGAAATTCTGCTGAAGAAAGAGCCAAGTTGTCGAAGCTTTTCATCTTGCACTCATTTGGACAGATGCAAGAATACCAAATTTCAAAGGGACCAACAATTTATACTGCACAGATTGGTTGGCAAGTTTATTCTGATTGGGTGGGGCATTCCGCACAAAATGCACCAGGCAACAATTGTCCCCCTCAATTTTGTTTAATGCACAAAAAGGCTTAATGCTTGGACATGTTGCTTTTGCCTGCAGAAGACATATAGCCTGTAATGAGTGTAAAACGATCCAAGGAGTCACATGGGGACAGCACCGTGGCACAATGTTTAGCACTACTGCCTCACAGCGCCAGGGACCCAGGTTTAATTCCCAGCTTGGGTCATTGTCTGTGTGGAGTTTGCAAGTTCTCCCCTTGTCTGCATGGGTTTCCTCCAGGTGCTCCGGTTTCCTCCCACAATCCGGAAAATGTGCTGGTTAGGTGCATTGGCCATGCTAAATTCTCCCTCAGTGTACCTGAACAGGCGCTGGAGTGTGGCGACTAGGGGATTCTCACAGTAACTTCATTGCAATGTTAATGTAAGCCTACTTGTGACTAATAAACAAACTTTAACTTTAAGTTATGAGCCCAACTGATAAGCTTAAATTGGTTGTAATGTAATTCTTATCACACTCAGAATTGTTCAGCAAGTGCTGTCCAAACATGAAATCACATCTAACATTAGACATTATGTTCTGAATTCTGCAGGTACGGCTTATTGAGTACAATCCATACTCTGCTTATTGCAAACAGCCGAAGGGACTTGCTGTTTGATACGATCTGCCATTGGGATGTACGGCCTATATTCCTAGCCTCACACCAACACTGAAATTCATATACCATATTCCTCATTTGTGTGATAGACAGAACATGGTTGTGGTTTGATGGAAAATACCACTCGTGTTGTTACTTCATAAGGTGGCACAGTGGTTAGCATTGCTGCCTCACAGCACCAGCGACCCGGGTTCAATTCCGGCCTTGGGTCACTGTCTGTGTGGAGTCTGCATGTTCTCCCCGCATCTGCGTGGGTTTCCTCCGGGTGCTCCGGTTTCCTCCAACAGTCCAAAGATGTGTGGTTATGTTGATTGGCCATGCTAAATTGACTCTCGTGCAAGGGTGGTTAGCAGGGTAAATATGTTAGGTTACGGGAATAGGGCCTGGGTGGGATTGCGGTTGGTACAGGCTTGATGGGCCGAATGGCCTCCTTCTGCACTGAAGGGATTCTATGATTCATAGCAGCATTGTGAAATGGCTAACTGCACCTGTTGATCAATTTTTTGATCAGCATCATCTTCTTAAGCAGTTTAAATTGTTGTTCTCTTTGAAATTTTGCATTCTTGTCTCTGTCCAGATGAATGCAAGGCAAAAGTTTCAGCAGCATGTTTATTTTTCCAGTAATTTTCGTATTGGCAAGTTGCCTATGGCCAGTTGATGTGTGAATTGTTTTGATGTATGAGAACTGGCAAAAACATTGAGGAATTTTAGAAACTCGCTCCACAGAGTCACCCAATGGTTAGAGCCTGCAACTACATTGTGACTTTTGACATGAAGCAAAACTCGGGAAATGTTGATCAACAGTTTGCAACAGAGAAGGTTGCATGAGAAGTCTAAACTAAAACGTCAAACAAGGAGAATGATGGTTCAAAATGGACAGTGTGTATTTATATAGATGATTCAAATTAACTGTTGATTTACCAGTCATTCACTCCCCCTCCTCAGTCACTCCAGCCCACCCATTTCACAGAAGTGATGATGGACTTTACTCGCCAGCCTGATTTAGAAACACAAAGCTTGGCACCGTCTCCGCCCCATTGCAAATTTAACACATTTGTTAATATTAAACGCATGCGTTAGAGCAAACGGCAAGGGCATTTCGCACCAATGGCAAGGATTGCACACTGGAATTCCTTCCTTCAACCTTGCACCAACTTCTAAGTGTTATTGCTCACTGGAATCGTAAGAATTTAATTGATTTTACCTCCCAAAAAATGGTTAAAATGATCAGTAACCATAGATGGATTAAGTTTATATTGTTTAAAAAAGCATTAAGAAGTCTCACAACACCAGGTTAAAGTCCAACAGGTTTATTTGGAATCACGAGCTTTTGGAGCGTTGCTCCTTCATCACCTGATGAAGGAGCAGCGCTCCGAAAGCTCGTGATTTCAAATAAACCTGTTGGACTCCAACTGGTGTTGTGAGACTTCTTACTGTGCCCACCCCAGTCCAACGCTGGCATCTCCACATCACAAAAAAAAGATAAACACCTAAGTAGCTTGGATGACAGGAGACTGTTTTGGAGGGTTCTATAGCTATGTGCACATTTTTTATATGTTTGTGTATATTTTATATGTGTGTGTATGTTTTATACATGTGTGTATGTTTGATATGAGTGTATGTTTGATGTGTGTCTGTTTTATATGTGTATATTTTATGTTGTGTGCATGTTTTATATGTGTACATGTTTGATATTCATGTGTATGTTTCATATGTGTGTATTTGTGTGTTTTATATGTTTGTGTGTATGTTTTATACACGTGTGTGTATGTTGGGCAGCATGGTGGCTCAGCGGTTCGCACTGCTGCCTCACAGCGCCAGGGACCCGGGTTCGATGCCCGGTTTGGGTCACTGTCTGTGTGGAGTCTGCATGTTCTCCCCGTGTCTGCGTGGGTTTCCTCCGGGTGCTCCAGTTTCCTCCCACAGCCCAAAGATGTGCAGGTTAGGTGCATTGGCTATGCTAAATTACCTGGGGCTACGGGGATAGGGCCTGGGTGGGATTGTTGTCGGTGCAGATTCGATGGGCCAAATGGCCTCCTTCTGTACTGTGTGTGTGTGTGTAAAGAGGCAGTACAATACTAGAGTGTCTCAGAGGAAATGACAAGCTTGTCAGAGCGAGAGGGTGGAAAACGACATCCGCTATAGTTACTCTGAGTTGTGTTGCAATGCGGTTTATAAAGCACAAATTCAGAGTTTAAAACATTTTGTACTCAATCCCAGCCACAACAGCGGAGAATCCTGCAGTAGCAGTGTTATTGGAGCAGCGCTGAATGTTGGCTACATAATATTTTACAATGTCTACTTACAAAGGCCAGCCTGAATGATTCCCGCCCCCATTCCTCCAGGGCCATTCATAAAATTCTGGTTGCGAAGTAGTGCCAGAGGTCAGAGCGGTATCTGCGATTGCATCTGAAACACTCGCCAGGGAGAGAGAGAAACTGTGAATTAGAAATGACTTTCCAAAACAAACCTACTCCAGGAATAGCCCCTCCCTCCAACCTAGACCATAAGCCACCCAGGAGGGGGTGTAAAAAGTGCAGGAGGGGGGCGAATACAAATTTTCTCCGTGGATTTTTCTTATTAAACATTACAAAGACATCAGCAAATCCCAATGCATCTTATTAATGCATTCCAGAAAAGTCCCCAGTAGAAGGGAAAGCAATTCTGTTTTCTCTCCCACTCTCTGATATGCTGCAGGCAGCAGCTGGTATGTATCATATCTACAGAATTGCACTGGTCTCTGGGTGTCCAGGGTGGGGGGAGAGCGAGAGAAAATAAATCTCAAAACCTCCAACTCTGGCTCCTACTTTGCTGTGCAGTATTGTCAGCAAGCACGCGGCAGAGGGGTGAACTCACCTCGATCCACCAAGCATCACTCCCCCTCATTCACCCCGCATCCGGCCGCCCCCTCTCCGCTGCTCAATGTCTGTCCCTCCCCGTCCAACGGGAGCACAAGCCAAGGGCTTCCAAACTCCACAAAGTCAGCCCCGGCTTCTCGGGGCGGGATTCACAAAGGAAGTTACAGAACACACATCACTCAGTCCCTGCCATCTGCTGGGGGCTGGGGAGCGGGGCTGGAGAGAGGAGGGGCTCCCTGCCATTGGAAAACACACAATACTCAGTTGCACACAGACGCTGACTGAGATGCACATCAACTCAAATGCGCACCAACCCAGACTTACACCAACTCAGACTCACACCAACACAGACTCACACCAACTCACACTTACACCAGTTAAGACTCACACTAACTGAGACTCACACTAAAACATGAACAAGGCTCTTAGACTTCTGAGGATGAATCTTTGGTGTTGCAACAAAAATATCAGAGCTGTAGGTCATCAAACATGTGTTTGTCCAATCCAGCACTTTGCAAGTTGTGAGTTGAATCCTCACACGATGAGAGGTATAAATAAGATTGAAGTTTCCCAAAGACATGCTAAACCATAATGACACCTCCTCCATGATTATCCGCAACATTGGTGCTTCGCAAGGCTGTGTCCTCAGCCCCTTACTGTATTCCTTACACACCTATGACTATGTGGCCAAATTCCGCTCCAACTCGATTTTCAAGTTTGCGGATGACACCACCGTAGTTGTTCGGATCTCAAACAATGACAAGACGGAGTACAGGAATGAGATAGAGAATCTGGTGAATTGGTGTGATGACAATAATCTCGCCTTCAATGTCAACCAAACGAAGGAGATAGTCATTGACTTCAGGAAGCGTAATGGAGGACATGCCCCTGTCTACATCAATGGCGATGAAGTGGAAATGGTCGAGAGCTTCAAGTTTCTAGGTGTCCAGATCACCAACAACCTGTCCTAGTCCCTCCATGCCAATGCTACAGTTAAGAAAGCCCACCATCACCTCTACTTTCACAGAAGGCTAAGGAAATTCGACATGTCCGCTACAACTCTCACCAGTTTTTACAGATGCACCATATATAGCATCCTTTCCTGATGTATCATAGTTTGGTATGGCTCCTGCTCTGCCCAAGACCACAGGAAATTACAAAAGGCCGTGAATGTAGCCCAATCCATCATGAAAACCAGCCTCCCATCCATTGACTTGAAAAAGCAGCCAGCATAATGAAGAAACCTCTGCACCCCGGACATACTTTCTTCCACCTTCCGTCAGGAAAAAGATACAAAGTCTGAGGTCATGTACCAACCGACTCAAGAACAGCTTCCTCCCTGCTGCCATCGGACTGTTGAATGGACTTACCTTATATTAAGCTAATCTTTCTCTACACCCTAGCTATGACCGTAACATTATGTTCTGCACCCTATCCTTTCCTTCTCCCCTATGTACTCTATGAACGGTATGCTTTGTCTGTATAGCATTCAAGAAACAATACTTTTCACTGTATCCCAATACAATCTGACAATAATAAATCAAATCAAATCATTCTGCATGAATCAGTGTGGGGAATACACCAGTATCACATCCTGGAACAAAGAGAATGGCAATCATTACACAGGAGGGAGAAAATCGACTGAACATGTTCTATAAAATCTGGAATGGACTGGTGGGGATTGACAGAAACAAGGACCTGTTGCCCTCGGCAATGACCGAACACGAGGTAGCCCTCCACACAAACTAGAAAGTCCATTGGTTTCCAAGACAGTGTGTCAACAAACTGTCTTCCCAAGGAACATCTCAATGGAACAATAGATTATTTCCATGAATAAGTTTTCATTAGCTCAGTGGCTCATACCTGGTTAGCTACTGCTACCCATAGAGCTGTTGGTGCAATACGGACATTGATGTCTGTGATGTTGGCACAACTAAAACAGAAACAGAAATAGACATTAACTTAAGATACACTGAGAATATCACCAACTCAGACACAGACAGACACACAGACACACACACAGACACACATACAACACTCATTACAACTTACACTTAACTAGAATCCTTTCTTTATGGAATATGGGCATTGCTGGAAAGGTCAGCATTTATTGCCCATTCCTAACTGCCCTTGATAAGGTCATGGTGTTCCAACGTCTTGAACCACTGTTGGCTGTGACGTTGTAGCTAGTGATGTTGGCAAGGGGATTCGAGGATTTTGACTCAGAAACAGTGAAGGAATGCCTATATACTACCAAATCATGATGATGAGTGGCTTGGAGAGGAACTTGCAGGTGGTGGTGTTCCCGTGCATCTGCTGCCCCTGTCCTTCCAGTTTACAGATGTCATGTGTTTGGAAGGTGCTGTCAAAGGAGCCGGGATAACTTGCTGCAGTGTATCTTTTGGATTGTGCTCACTGCTACAACTGTGCATCAGTGGTGGAGAAAGTGCTTGTGCTCTGTAGATGGTAGACAGGCTTTGGGGAGTCAGGAGATGAGTTACTCTCCTGCAAAATACCCAACATCTAACTTGCTCATGAGCAGAGTATTTATATGGCTCATGTTAGGGACTAGATTAGAAACTCTAAGGTATATTACGAAGTTAGCCTAGATCCCAACTTTATTTGATTTTGGCATTAGTGTGAGCATAAGGTGTTTCACTCCAGGTGTGATAGGTGACACGGTGGCACAATGGTTAGCACTGCTGCCTCACAACACCAGGGACCCAGGTTCAATTCCCAACTTGAGTCACTGTCTATGTGGAGTCTTCACGTTCTCCCCGTGTCTGCGTGGGTTTCCTCCGGGTGCTCCGGTTTCCTCCCACAATCCAAACTATGTGCTTTGGCCATGCTAAATTCTCCCTCATTGTACCCAAACAAATGCCAGAGTGTGCGACTAGGGGATTTTCACAGTAACTTCATTGTAGTGTTAATGTAAGCCTACTTGTGACCATAACAAAATAAGCTTTAAATTCTATTAATCCTACCAAGTTGTTTTTAATAAAACAAACTTTATTTAACAATACGGTTGAACTATAACAAAAAGTAGCATAACTTTTAACAATTGAAATGCTTAAACGTGACAAGGTATAATTTGTTAGCAGCTCATCTATATCTATTAGTTCCAATTTAAGCAATATTCCACATAGACATGAACACCTCTTCAAAAGCAGTTAGCAAAACACACAGGCTTATGTGGGTTGCTAGTTCTCCAGTCTTTTAGACCTTTGGAGAAAGAGAGACACATGTCTTCCTACACTTCAGAGAAAGACCTGTCTTTACGCAGCAGAACTCCAGAGAGGAGGGGATGGGAGGGCAGGGTGGGGGGGGGGGGGGGGGAGTGGGAAGAAAACACCTCTTGCCTTTTGTAGACTTCTGGAGAGAGATACCTCTTTTCTAGCAGGTTCCCAGAGTCAGTCTCCAGACAGAGAGAGAGAGCTGCTCCTTTCTCTTTCACATTCAAATAGCAACTGCCTGCTTGTATCTCTGTAAGCCTAGCTCCGCCCATTCACATGATTTTCTTCTTGTCAATCAACCTAATTAAACCCTACTCTGCAAACTCCAGGGGACAACTCAAAAAATAACAAAACTGCATTAACTCAGATTAAAACAAACACGCCAATAATTAGGAGCAATCATTCTTCTGCATTATCAGCATGTGGGCTGCTGGTTGCAGGCAATCGGCACCGTGATCAGAGCTGAAGTATAAAACAGGCCGTGCCGAAGAAACATGACACAAATATAGAATCCCTACAGTGCAGATGGAGGCCATTCAGCCCATCGAATATGCACCAACCACAGGCCCACCCAGGCCCTATTCCCACAACCCTGCACATCTACCCTACTAATCCTCCTGACACTAGGATCAATTTAGCATGGCCAATCAACCTAACCCGCATATCTTTGAACTGTGGGAGGAAACCAGAACACCCAGAGGAAACCCAAACAGACACGGGGAGAATATGCAAACTCCACACAGACAGTGACCCAAGGCCGGAATTGAAGCCAGGTCCCTGGCGCTGTGTGGCAGCCGTGATCATTGCCTGGCACTGCGTTGGCACAAATGTTACTTGCCATTTGTCAACACAAGCCTGCAGATTGTCCAAGACTTGATGTACATGAACATGGGCTGGTTCAGTATCTGAGAATTTGCAAATGAACACTGCAATCAGGAGCGAACATCCCTGTTTCTAACCTTATGATGAACAGTAGATCATTGATGAAGCAACTGAGGATGGTTGAGTGCAAGACACTACCCTGAAGAAGCCCTGCAGCAATGCCCTGGAGCTGAGACGATTGGCATTCAACAGCCACAACCGTGCATTTCATGCATTTTCCTCTGATTTCACATTGACTTCATTTTCGTTTGGGCTCCTTGATGCCACACTTGGTCAAATGCTACCATGATGTCAAGGGCAGCCACCCACATCTCAGTTCTGGAATTCAGTTATTTTGTCCATCTTTGAACCAAGGCTGTCATGAGTGCCTTTGGTGAAACCTAGGATTTATTGGTGCAGTAATTAATGACTTTGGACAGACAATTCCGAGTTGATGATTTATATTCCACCATGGCAGTTTAAGAATTTGAAATCAATATAAAAATCTTGAAGTTAAAGAACCAGTAATGGTAAAAATGACCATAAAGTTGTCGGACTGTTACGGTGCTAATGGAGATAAAAAGCAGGAAGGCTGAAAAATGGGCTGTCAATTCACTATGACCATTTTCCACTATTACACAAATTGAAGATCTACCTCATTGATGTGGCAGCATGAAGTATACAAAAAACAGGAAGAAATTGTAACATGCCAGGTTTCAATCAAGGTTTCTATGATCATTTACAATAAGATTGGGGTTGAGTAGAACTTAAAGCCTTGATATCAACCACATAGCCATGCTCTTCTCCTGCTTCCTGTCTGGTTTGGGTGGCACGGTGGCACAGTGGTTAGCACTGCTGCCTCACAGTACCATGGACCCGGGCTTTGCTTCCTGGCCTGGGTCACTGTCTGTGTAGAGTTTGGACGTTCTCCCATGTCTGCGTGAGTTTGCTCTGGGTGCTCCTGTTTCCTCCCACAGCCCAAAGATGTGCGGGTCAGGTGGATTGGACATGCTAAATTGCTTCTTAGTGTCAGGGGAACTAGCTAGGGTAAATGCATGGGGTTAGGGCTATAGGGCCTGGGTGGGATTATGGTCGATGCAGACACGATGGGCCGAATGGTCTCCTTCTGCACTGTAGGATTCTATGATTCTATGATTCTTTTCAGCAACCAAGAATCCTGGAAGGTGATGAACAGTATTTGTTTGCATAAATTATTGATAACACTGTGGAGAATCTGTGGCTCTGAATAACATCCTGTCACTTGCTGGTGAAAGTAAGGAAGAACTTAGATTTATGTGGCACATTTTGGTGGCACAGTGGTTAACACTGCTGCCTCACGGTGTCAGGGACCCGGGTTCAATTCCCTGCTTGGGTCACTGTCTGTGCGGAGTCTGCATGTTCTCCCTGTGTTTGCGTGGGTTTCCCCCAGGTGCTCCGGTTTCCTCCCACAGTCTGAAACATGTGCTAGTTAGGCACATGGGCCATGCTAAATTCTCCCTCAGTGTATCCGAACAGGCGCCGGAGTGTGGCGACTAGGGGATTTTCACAGTAACTTCATTGCAGTGTTAATGTAAGCCTACTTGTGACGTTAATAAATAAACTTTAAAACGAAACATTTCATGACCTCTGGATGTCTTAGAACATTGTAGAGTTTTTTGAAGCATAGTTAATGTTGCAAAGTAGAGAATGTGATAGCCAGTTGCACACAGCAAGAACCCTTCCTCCCCCGCCCCGCCAGCTCTTCTGAATAAAACCATGGGATCTTTTATATCCAACTGATTAATATCTCTTCTGAAAAACAGCACTGCCAACAATGCAGCACTCCCTCAATAGAATGAGATGTTCAGAATGAGGGGGCTGGACAGAGTATATAAGGAGAAACTGTTCCAGCTTCTAAAAGGCTCAAGAATGAGAGAGCACAGCTTTAAAGTGATTTGTAAAAGAAGCAAATGTGATGCAAGAAAAAACATTTTCACACAGCGAGTGGTTGGGGTCTGGAATGCTCTGCCTGTGTGTGTGGTGGAGGCAGGTTCAATCGAGGCATTCAAGAGGACTTTAGATGTTTATATGAATAGAAACATTGGCAGGATTTGATTTGATTTGATTTGATTTGATTTATTGTCACGTGTATTAGTATACAGTGAAAAGTATTGTTTCTTGGGCACTATACAGACAAAGCATATGAACATAGAGAAGGAAACGAGAGTGCAGAATGTAGTGTTACAGTCATAACTCGGGTATAGAGAAAGATCAACTTAATGCAAGGTAGGTCCATTCAAAATTCTGATGGCAGCAGGAAAGAAGCTGTTCTTGAATCGGTTGGTATGTGACCTCAGACTTTTGTATCTTTTCCCAGCAGAAGAAGGTGGAAGAGAGAATGTCCAGGGTGCGTGGGGTCCTTAATTATGCTGGCTGCTTTGCCGAGGCAGCGGGAAGTATAGACAGAGTTCATAGATGGGAGGCTGGTTTGCGTGATGGATTGGGCTACATTCACAATCTTTTGTAGTTTCTTGTGGTATTGGGCAGAGCAGGAGCCACACCAAGCTGTGATACAACCGGAAAGAATGCTTTCTATGGTGCATCTGCAAATTTCCTTAAGTCTTCTGAGAAAGTAGAGGCATTGGTGGGCTTTCTTAACTATAGTGTTGGCATGGGGGGGCCAAGACAGGTGATGGTGATCTGGACACCTAAAACCTTGAAGCTCTCGACCCTTTCTACTTCGTCCCCATTAATGTAGGCAGGGGCATGTTCTCCACTATGCTTCCTGAAATCGATGACAATCTCCTACGTTTTGTTGACATTGAGGGAGAGATTATTGTCGCTGCACCAGTTCACCAGTTTCTCTATCTCATTCCTGTACTCTGTCTCGTCAGTGTTTGAGATCCGACCCACTACGATGGTGTCGTCAGCAAATTTGAAAATCGAGTTGGAGGGGAATTTGGCCACACAGTCATAGGTGTATAAGGAGTATAGTAGGGGGCTGAGAACACAGCCTTATGGAGCATCGGTGTTGAGGATGATCGTGGAGGAGGTGCTGTTGCCTATCCTTACTGATTGTGGTCTGTGGGTTAAGAAGTTCATAATCCAGTCACAGAGAGAACAGCCGAGGCCCGGGCCACAGAGTTTAGAGATGAATTTCATAGGAATAATGGTGTTGAAGGCTGAGCTGTAGTCAATAAATAGGTGTCTTTGTTACCTAGATGTTCCAGGGTTGAGTGCAGGGCCAGGGAGATGGCGTCTGCTGTGGACATGTTTCGGCGGTGGGCAAACTAGTGGATCTAGGCAGTCCAGGAGGCTGGAATTAATTCGTGCCATGACTAGCTTTTCAAAGCACTTCTGTTCTGGGACCCTTGCTGTTTGTCATTTTCATAAATGACCTGGATGAGGAAGTGGAGGGATGGGTTGGTAAGTTTGCTGACGACACCAAGGTAGGTGGTGTTGTGGATAGTTTGGAGGGATGTCAGAAGTTGCAGCGAGACATAGATAGAATGCAAGACTGGGCGGAGAAGTGGCAGATGGACTTCAACCCGGATAAGTGTGTAGTGATCCATTTTGGCAGATCCAATGGGATGAAGCAGCAGTATAATATGAAGGGTACCATTCTTAGCAGTGTAGAGGATCAGAAGGACCTTGGGGTCCGGGTCCATAGGACTCTTAAATCGGCCTCGCAGGTGGAGGATGCGGTCAAGAAGGCGTACGGCGTACTAGCCTTCATTAATCGAGGGATTGAGTTTAGGAGTCGGGAGATAATGCTGCAGCTTTATAGGACCCTGGTTAGACCCCACTTGGAGTACTGCGCGCAGTTCTGGTCACCTCATTACAGGAAAGATGTTGAAGCCATTGAAAGGGTGCAGGGGAGATTTACAAGGATGTTGCCTGGATTGGGGGGCATGCCTTATGAGGATAGGTTGAGGGAGCTTGGTCTCTTCTCCCTGGAGAGACGAAGGATGAGAGGTGACCTGATAGAGGTTTACAAGATGTTGAGAGGTCTGGATAGGGTAGACTCTCAGAGGCTATTTCCAAGGGCTGAAATGGTTGCTACGAGAGGACACAGGTTTAAGGTGCTGGGGGGTAGGTACAGAGGAGATGTCAGGGGTAAGTTTTTCACTCAGAGGGTGGTGGGTGAGTGGAATCGGCTGACGTCGGTGGTGGTGGAGGCAAACTCGTTGGGGTCTTTTAAGAGACTTCTGGATGAGTACATGGGATTTAATGGGATTGAGGGCTATAGATAGGCCTAGAGGTAGGGATATGATCAGCGCAACTTGTGGGCCGAAGGGCCTGTTTGTGCTGTGGCTTTCTATGTTCTATAATGATGGGTGTCAGAGCCACCGGACGATAGTCATTAAGGCACGCTGCTTGGTTTTTCTTTGGTACTGGGATGATAATCGTCTTCTTGAAGCAGATAGGGACTTTGGATTGTTGTAAAGAGAGGTTGAAGATGCCCCCTGCCAGCTGATCCACGCAGGATCTGAATGCTTGTCCAGGTACCCAATCCGGGCCAGTCACTTTCTGTGGGTTGACCTTCAAGAAAGCTGCTCTGACATCTGCAATGGTGACCTCAAATATAGGTTCATCCAGAGCTTCCAGGGTGGAGGGCATGCTCTCGCTGACCTCTTATTCAAAACGGGCATAGAATGCATTGAGCACATCAGGGAGGGGCGCGTTGGAGCCGGCGATTTAAGTGCCTTCATCTTGTAGACTGTTATGTCTTGCAGGCCTTGCCATAGTCGGCGGGAATCTGTGTGGCTAGCCTGGGGCTCCAGCTTGGTCTGGTACTGTCTTTTGCCATCTTTGATGGATCTCCTTAGATTGTATCTGGCTTTCTTGTCTAGGTCAGGGTCACCTGACTTGGACGCCTCAGACCTGGACATTGTAGGAGGCTAGGGAGGAAATTGCAGGTCCCCTAGCAGACATATTTGAATCATCGATAGTCACAGGTGAAGTGCCTGAAGATTGGAGGCTGGCAAATGTTGTACCTTTGTTTAAAAAGGACTGCAGGGAAAAGCCTGGGAATATAGGCCAGTGAGCCTCACATCTGTGGTGGGTAAGTTGTTGGAAGGTATTTTGAGAGACAGGATCTACAGGCATTTAGAGAGGCAAGCACTGATTCGGGACAATCAGCATGGCTTTGTGAGTGGAAAATCATGTCTCACAAATTTGATTGAGTTTTTTGAAGGGGTAACCAAGAAGGTAGATGAGGGCAGTGCAGTTGATGTTGTCTACATGGACTTTAGCAAGGCCTTTGACAAGGTACCACATGGTAGATTGTTGCATAAGGTTAAATCTCACGGGATCCGGGGTGAGGTATCTAAATAGATACAAAATTGGCTTGATCACAGAAGCCAGAGGGTGGTTGTGGAGGGTTGTTTTTCACACTGGAGGCCTGTGACCAGTGGTGTGCCTCAGGGATCAGTGCTGGGTCCACTGTTGTTTGTCATTTATATTAATGATTTGGATGAGAATATAGGAGGCATGGTTAGTAATATTGCAGATGACACCAAGTTTGGTGGCATAGTGGACAGTGAAGAAGGTTATCCCAGATTGCAACGGGATCTTAATCAATTGGGCCAGTGGGCTGACGAATAGCAGATGGAGTTTAATTTAGATAAATGCGAGGTGATGCATTTTGGTCGATCGAACCAGTGCAAGACTTACTCAGTTAATGGCAAGGTGTTGGGGAGAGTTACAAAGGAAAGAGATCCAGGGGTACAGGTTCATAGCTCCTTAAAAGTGGAGTCACAGGTGGACAGAGTGGTGAAGAAGGCATTCGGCATGCTTGGTTTCGTTGGTCAGAACATTGAATACAGGAGTTGGGATGTCTTGCTGAAGTTGTACAAGACATTGGTAAGGCCATACTTGGAATATTGTATACAGTTCTGGTTACCCTATTATAGAAAGGCTCTTATTAAACTAGAAAGAGTGCAGAAAATATTTACGAGGATGCTCCCGGCACTTGATGGTTTGAGTTATAAGGAGAGGCTGGATAGACTGGGACTTTTTTCTCTGGAGCGTAGAAAGCTGAGGGGTGACGTTATCGAGGTCTATAAAATAATGAAGGGCATAGATCAGCTAGATAGTCAATATCCTTTCCCAAATGTAAGGAAGTCTAAAACTAGAGGGCATAGGTTTAAGGTGAGAGTAGAGAGATACAAAAGTGTCCAGAGGGGCAATTTTTTCACACAGAGGGTGGTGAGTGTCTGGAACAAGCTGCCAGAGGTAGTAGTAGAGGCGGGTACAATTTTGTCTTTTAAAAAGCATTTAGATAGTTACATGAGTAAGATGGGGTATCGTGGGATATGGGCCAAATGCCGGCAATTGGGACTAGCTGAGGGGTTTTAAAAAATGGGCAGCATGGACAAGTTGGGCTGAAGGGCCTGTTTCCATGCTGTAAACCTCTATGACTCTCTGACTCCAAGACCTAGACTTCAGCAAGCAGTGGATATCCCTGTTCATCCGTGATTTCCGGTTAGGAAAAATGCGGATTTGCTTCTTTGGGGAAAAGCAGGGGAATGGCACGAGGTCATGATGCTCAATTGGAGGGCTGATGCCAACATGATGGGCCAAATAGCCTCTTTGCGCACCGTAACAATTCTGTGATTCTGTGACACTGTAGTGGATGCAGCTTTGATTCACAGTTAAGGAAGGAAGAAGGATCAAGAGTCTTTGGGTATGACTGAGTGCATACAGTGAAAATACATCAAATATCAGAGCTTATTTATCAGAGCTTGTTTTAATTTAAAGGTGTTTGATCATCCCTGGTGAATAATACATCTTACAAGATGCAGGATAAATAATTATAATTATACACTTACCTTCTGCATATATTGGAATAAGTGGTTAATGCATTTTTCTTAACAAATGGCTGACCTTCGATTGAAAGGTTACTGGTCAGGACCTCAAAACATAGACTACCGGGTGAGTTGTTTATAAGGAGACTGGGAAGTGGAGCCCAGGTCAGCTGCACTGTTAATGCTGCATTTGTATAGTGTCTTGTTTCTGATGGAATATTCATGCTGTTGCTTTGTTTATTAGCTCAGCCATTAACAATCCTCATTGAATTGAGAATGTAACACCTTTATTTGAAAAACCAATCTTCATTCTTGCATCCATCATCCCCCAAACCATACATCTGTTCTCTTAATACTTTAGAAATGAAAGCTCCAATGCAGCTTCAGTGGGAACAGTTTCCAGAATTTCTCTGAAATTACTGTTATGATTCCAGAGACAGCTGGTCCTCATTTCCAAAAGAAGACTTTTGTGTTGCCTTTCTTCTTTCACACCTGGATGAGCACAATGTCTTCATTATTACTCATTCCTCATTGTCCTGAGAAAGTGCTGGTGAGGTTTCCTCATGATTGTCATCGTCTATACATCCTGGTGACTTCCTCGGCCACTTCAGATGGCATTGGAAAATAACTTGCAATTATAAAGCACGTTTCCTAACTTCAGGTCATCTCAGAGTCAACTGCATCAGATAGGGCTGGAGCTACATATTGCCCAGACTGGAGAAGGTTGGCATGTTTTCCTGTTCCAAAGTTGGTGAACTATTTGACATTTTAGAGCATACTGACACCACTTTCATTATATTTTTGGGATTTGAACCCATAACTTCTTTGCGAAACATTGACCCAATACCAATTTAGGGTGGCACTATGGCACAGTGGTTAGTACAGCTGTCTCACAGCTCCAGGGACCCGGGTTCAATTCCGATTTGGATGACTGTCTGTGTGGAGTTTGCACGTTCTCCCTGTGTCTATGGGTTTCCTCCAGGTGCTCTGGTTTTCTCCCACACTCCAAAGATGTGCTGGAGATGGCTTGGCTCAGTCTTGAGCTCAGTGGTCATTAACTGCCATAATGAATAACAGCATTCCAACATAAAAATGTGTCAATATTTACCAAAATACATGGTAGCTGTCTCTATCCAATTCTTGGTAAGATGCTGTATCCTGAGTGTAATTCTCACATCGGTGTTTGGGCAGTAATCGAGTGAAGGAGATGGTTCATCTGCAATGTGGAATTCTCCTGATTTTAATGGGATAAAACATGAATGGTTCTACAAGGAATACGTAACCTATTCTACCAGGTTAGCACTCAAGTGATGAAAACACAAATGCTCCACCTTTGCTTCTCATTAACATCGTTAAATGGTGCAATGGGAATTTGGTAAAGTTGATGTTCAGGAAAGTTAAATAGGTTGGTGAGACTTTTTTATCAGAACTGATCAGGTGTGATCGCTTGTGTGTGTGACTTTCTGCCCACATGGTAACATCTTTTGTACCAACATCACTTTGTGCAATGAGCCACTGTATTTCATAGAGGTAGATGGATGGTACAAGTGACAGTAATTGCATCAATAGTCAATTTCTGACAACATTCTATCCCTGGCTGACCGGTTACTCAATTCCATTTAACCTCCTTTCATACAAGGACAAGGGCAGTAGATACATGGGAACAGCACCACCTGGAAGTTCCTCTCCAAGTCACTCACTGTCTGGACTTGGAAAGATATCACCATCTCTTCATTGTCGCTGGGGTCAAAATACTGGAACTCCCTCCCCAACAGCACTGTAGGTGCATCTACACATGACTCTACTTCAGAGCTGAAAAGGGTAGAAATGTGTGTGATGGATTGGATAGTTGAAGGTGGTAGGTGAGGGAGGGTTTCTGAGGTGGGGGTGGGGGGGGGGGGGCGGATGGGTGTGTGAGGGGGGGGGGGGTGAGTGGGCCGGGGTGGTGGGGGCGGGAGAGAGATGTTGCCGGACCTGCTGAGTTTGGGTGGCATGGTGGCGCAGTGGTTAGCACTGCTGCTTCACAGCACCAGGGACCTGGGTTCCATTCCTGGCTTGGGTCATTGTCTGTGTGGAGTTTGCACGTTTTCCCCATGTCTGCGTGGGTTTCCTGCAGGTGCTCCAGTTTCCTCCCAAATTCTAAAAGACGTGCTGGTTAGGTGCATTGACCCGAACAGGTGCCGAAGTGTAGTGACTCGGGGAATTTCACAGTAACTTCATTGCAGTGTTAATGTAAGCCTATTTGTGACTAATAAATAAGCTTTACTTTTACTTTATTTTTTATCCAGCTTTTTGTGTTTTTATTTACTCAGCCGCTGAGGTCAGCGCTAATGTAATCACAAATCTCAAACAGCCGTAAGTTTCAGCGTGTATTGCTCACAGACAAGTGAACGACTGATTCATATATCCTCTCCTTTTCTTATTTTTGTACTCACTCCTCATTTCTGATCTGTGTGAATATATGTGCGTGTGTTTCATTATATTTCTCGCATTTAGGGGCTAATAAATTCATTTTTTTCTTTAACTCAAAAATTCCAAGTTAAATTGATTTCTGGGAAAAGCGAAGGGATCCCTTTTGAAGTAATCTTGTTGCGACCAACTGAGGAACTTGAATAAGCAAATGCAGCCAGTTCATCCCTCCCTCCTGACCCGGGGGCATAACAGTTTGGAGATACCCCATTCATAAATTAACAATTGGAGATCATACCAACATAGTTCCCACAGAAGGGATGAGGCGTGGAGGGGGGAAGTGGTGGGTGGGGGAGGGGCACAAATTTGGGGACCTCACCTGGGTTCAGGTCATAACAGGTTCAAAACTCACGACTACATTCTCAAGGGCAATTAAGGACAGGCGGTAAATGCTGGCCTATCCAGCAATGATCACATCCCATGAATGAATAAAAAAACTCCCTGCCCAAGAAAATTGTACCAGTGTTTGTTTTAAAAATATCACCTGTCCTTCAGTGTTCACAACCCTTTGACAGAGACAGTTCCAGATTTCTATTGCTCTGTGTGGTACCCTAGTTTTAAGGTTATGTCTCCTTATTCTTCCACTGAATCTATCTATGAAATCTCTTCATTATTTTAATCTCAATTAGATCACCCCCTTAACTTTCTAACCTGAAGACAATCACACAGCAACTCCATGCAACCTTGTTTTAATTATTTACATCCATTTATCATTCCAACAAATCTGTCCTGTTCCAAAACCAATATTTATGTCCTTGGTGTTAAGGTCTTGGACCAGAATCCCAAGTTACATCAGGAAGTCAGACTAGGCCCAAGCAATTTTTCTATTTTGACATAAATGCGAGGATAGGATGTTTCACTCCTGGAGTAATTCCAAAATTCCTTAGATTCTGGTGATTCCCAGTGGATTGGAAAATGGCAACAGCAACACCTTTATTCAAGAAAGGAAGGAGACAGAAAGCAGGAAATTATAGGCCAGTTAGACTATAACATCTGTCATGGGGAAATCTTCTAGTCCTTTTGCTCCTCCACAACACCTGGTCCCTCCCCATTAAGAAAATATACTTTCTCAGAAATAAACTGGATGATCTCACATCGAACTATCTGCCATAACTTTGCCCACTCATTTGAGCTGTACACGTCACTTTGTATCTTCCCGTTCCCATCCACACAATTTACTGTGCCTCCTAACTTTGTATAGTCTACTAACTCTGATATACAGCTCTCTATTCCCTCAGCCAAGACATTTTTTTATATCTGAGGAAAAGCTGATTTTGCAGCATAAATCCCTGGGGGAACATTGTTGTTACATCCTCCTAAACAGATATGGTAATTGGAATGTACTGAAAGTGTGTAAAGGTTGAATTTTTTGGACCAATTCTTTAGACGTATCTTTTTTAGACTTCTGTTTTTTTTTAGACTTATGAGTCATGTTTTTGAGGGATTTGATATTGGCCCAATTTAATGAAATCTAAAAAAGACCATCGCAATGTTAAAAAAACAGTAAAGAATTCATTTTTTTATTCAATCATGGGATGTGGGCTTCATTGTCTAGGGCAGCATTTATTTCCCATCCTAATTGTCCTTGAGAAGGTGGTGCTGAGCTGCCTCCTTGAACCACAGCGGTCCATGTGGTGTAGGTACACCCACAGTGCTGTTAGGGAAGGAGTTCAAGGGTTTTGTTTCAGCAACAGTGAAGGATCAGCGATATCATTCCAAGTCAGGATTTGGAGTCGCTTGAAGAGAAATGTGCAGGGGGTGGTATTCCCAGGTATCTGCTGCACTTGTTGTTTAGATGGTAATGGTCGTGGGTTTGGAAGGTGCTGTTTAAGGAGCCTTGGTGAGTTCCTACAGTGCATCTTGTAGATGGTGCACGCTGCTGTTACTGTGCTCTGGTGGTGGAGGGAGTGAATGCTTGTGGAAGGAGTCCCAATCAAGTAGGCTGCTTTTTTATGGATGGGGTCAAACCTCTTGAATGTTGTTGGTGCTACACTCATCTAGACAAGTGGAGAACATTCCATCACACTCTTGAATTGTGCCTCGTAGATGGTGGACAAGCTTTGGGGAGTCAGGAGGTGAGTTACGCGCCATAGGATTCTGAGCCCTGGTAGCCACAGTTTGTATAGCTAGTCCAGTTCAGTTTCTGGTCAATGGTAATCCCCAGGATGTTGATAGTAGGGGATTCAGCAATGGGAATGCCATTGAATGTCAAGGAACAATGGATAGATCCTTTCTTGTTGGAGACGGTTTTTGACTGACTGGCACTTGTATGGCACAAATGTTACTTGCCACTTGTCAGCCCAAGCCTGGATATTGTCCAGGTCTTGCTGCATTTGGACATGGATGCTTCAGTATCTGAGGAGTCGCGAATGGTGCTGAACATTGTGCAATCATCGACGAACATAGAAATCATAGAAATCATAGAAACCCTACAGTGCAGAAGGAGGTCATTTGGCCCATCGAGTCTGCACCGACCACAATCCCACCCAGGCCCTACCCCCACATATTTTACCCGCTAATCCCACTAACCTACGCATCTCAGGACTCTAAGGGGCAATTTTTAACCTGGCCAATCAACCTAACCCGCACATCCCCACTTCTGACCTTACGATGGAAGACACTGACAAAGCAGCTGAAGATGGTTGGGCCTAGGACACTACCCTGAGGAACTCCTGCGGTGATGTCCTGGGACTGAGCTGATTGACCTCCAACCACCACAACCATCTTCCTTTGTGCCAGGTGTGACTCCAACCAGCGGAGAGTTTTCCCCCTGATTCCCATTGACCCCAGTTTTGCCAGGGTTCCTTGATTCCACACTCAGTCAAATACTGCCTTGATGTTAAGGGCAGTCACTCTCACCTCACATCTGGAGTTCAGCACTTTTGTCCATGTTTGATCTAAGGCTGTAATGAGGTCAGGAGCTGAGCGACCCTGGCAGAACCCAAACTGAGCGTCCATGAGTAGGTTATTGCTGAGCAAGTGCTGCTTGGTAGCGTTGTTGATGAACTGCAGCAGTAGTGGACTCGTCAACATTAAGGGCATTTAAATGGTCATTGGACAAACATATGGATGATATTGGAATAGTGTAGGTTAGATGGGCTTCAGATTGGTTTCACTGGTTGGCGCAACATCGAGGGCCGAAGGGCCTGTACTGCGCTGTAATGTTCTATGTTCTATATTTAACCCTTCCATCAATTTACCGATGATCAAGTGTAGCCTGATGGAGTGGTAATTGGTTGGGTTGGATTTGTCCTGATTTTTATGGACAGGACATACCTGCACAATTTTCTGCACAGTTGGGTAAATGCCAGTGTTGTGGTTGCCTTGGAACAGCTTGGAAAAATGCATGGCAAGCTCTGGCACATGGGGAGGCAGTGGTGTAGTGGTATTGTTTCTGGACTAGTAATCCAGAGACCCCAGGTTAAAGGTCTGAGGATCTGGGTTCAAATCCCACCACGGCAGGTTGTGGAATTTGAATACAGCAACAATTGAAAGTCTAATATGTCATTAAAAACCCATCTGCTTCACTGTTGAAATGTTCAGTCAATCTCTCCCTGATGATCGATTCCAATAACTTCAAAACAAATGATAAAGTTAATGTTTATTTATTAGTGTCACAAGTAGGCTTACATTAACACTGCAATGAAGTTACTGTGAAAATCCCCCAGTCGCCACACTCCACTGCCTGTTCGGGTACACAAAGGGAGAATTTAGCATAGCCAATGCACCTAACCAGCACATCTTTCAGACTGTGGGAGGAAACTGGAGCATCCGGAGGAAACCCACGTGGACATAGGGAGAAGGTGCAAACTCCGCACAGTAACCGAAGCCAGAAATCAAACCTGGGTCCCTGGCACTGTGAGGCAGCAGTGCTAACCACTGTGCCACCATGCTGCCAGTTGATATTAGACTGACAGCTTTCTACTTACATGTTGGGTTTTCTTGCCACCTTCTTTAATAGTGGAGTGACATCTGTAAACTTCCAATGCAAAAGTGGAATTCTTGAATTTAGAAAGCTTTGGAAAATTGTGATCAACACGTAAGCAAACTGATGCACGTATATTAAACAGAAAAGACCTGAACTGATTCAAAACTGGCCAGGATGTCACAAATTACTCTACAGCCAATTAAATACTCTGGAAGTGTATTTATACTTTTAATGTGGGAAGCGTGGCAACCATAGAACCATAGAACCATAGAAAATTACAGCTCAGAAACAGGCCTTTTGGCCCTTCTTGTCTGTGCCGAACCATTTTATGCCTAGTCCCACTGACCTGCACTTGGACCATATCCCTCCACACCCCTCTCATCCATGAACCCGTCCAAGTTTTTCTTAAATGTTAAAAGTGACCCCGCATTTACCACTTTATCCGGCAGCTCATTCCACACTCCCACCACTCTCTGCGTGAAGAAGCCCCCCCTAATATTCCCTTTAAACTTTTCTCCTTTCACCCTTAACCCATGCCCTCTGGTTTTTTTCTCCCCTAGCCTCAGCGGAAAAAGCCTGCTCGCATTCACTCTATCTATATCCATCAAAATCTTATGCACCTCTATCAAATCTCCCCTCAATCTTCTACGCTCCAGGGAATAAAGTCCCAACCTATTCAATCTCTCTCTGTAACTCAGCTTCTCAAGTCCCGGCAACATCCTTGTGAACCTTCTCTGCACTCTTTCAATCTTATTTACATCCTTCCTGTAACTAGGTGACCAAAACTGTACACAATACTCCAAATTCGGCCTCACCAATGCCTTATATAACCTTACCATAACACTCCAACTTTTATACTCGATACTCCGATTTATAAAGGCCAATGTACCAAAGGCACTCTTTACGACCCTATCCACCTGTGACGTCACTTTTAGGGAATTCTGTACCTGTATTCCCAGATCCCTCTGTTCAACTGCACTCTTCAGAGTCCTACCATTTACCCTGTACGTTCTACTTTGATTTGTCCTTCCAAAGTGCAATATCTCACACTTGTCTGCGTTAAATTCCATTTGCCATTTTTCAGCCCATTTTTCTAGTTGGTTCAAATCCCTCTGCAAGCTTTGAAAACCTTCCTCACTGTCCACTACACCTCCAATCTTTGTATCATCAGCAAACTTGCTGATCCAATTGACCACATTATCATCCAGATCATTGATATAGATGACAAACAACAATGGACCCAACACCGATCCCTGCGGCACACCACTAGTCACAGGCCTCCACTCAGAGAAGCAATCCTCCACAACCACTCTCTGGCTTCTTCCATTGAGCCAGTGTCTTATCCAATTTACTACCTCCCCAACTTGTGCAGAGCAAGATCCCACAATCAGGAATGTGATCATGGCCAGATAATTATTTCTGTGATGGCGATTGAGGCAACAAATATTGTCCTGGACGCCAGGGATAACTTCCCAGCTCTTCAAAACATCCATTTTTTAAAAAAAGTTTATTTGTTAGTCACAGGCAAGGCTTACATTAACACTGCAATGAAGTTACTGTGAAATTCCCCTCGTCGCCCCACTTCGGCACCTGTTCGGGTCAATGCACCTAACCAGCACGTCTTTCAGAATGTGGGAGGAAACCCACACAGACACGGGGAGAATATGCAGACTCCGCACAGACAATGACCCAAGCTGGGAATTGAACCCAGGTCCCTGGTGCTGTGAGGCAGCAGTGCTAACCACTGAGTCACCGTGCCTCCCACCTGAGAGAGCAGATTGCATCTCCAATTATTCCATTCCAATTACAACACCTCCAACAGATCTACAATGGAATGTCCTCTTTGGTTTCTGCTTTGGTTCTGCAACAGGACTTGAGTCTATAATGTTCTGACTCGGAGTGTTGCTAACTGAGCCATGGATCACACATCTGTAAGTTAGTGAAGTCTGTATTAAATCATCCACTCTTCTTCAATTTCATTACAGCATCCCACCTCCCTGCTATCTCAGTGTGACATTTCCAATTGTTACTCCACTCCGCATCTGGTTGCAGCTCCTGGGGAAGATTGTTAATATAAGACATGTTTGTACAGTGTATGCAATAGTTCCCTATTAGAGCAACTTCCTCTCTTCCTATTTCCCTGCACTTTCCCAGGATACTTTCATATTTTTGGAAGTATTTCTGCTATTCACTGTTAATGCCGCAATTAACTGAGTCTCAACAGTGAAATGACATAATCTCGATCACCTTTTTCAGTTAATTTGAACCAACACGGATTTCAATACAGTGCTGTGGGAATGGGCAATAAAAGGGTTTAACTAGCGAAGCGATCCCTGAGTATTGTAAAATATATTGGTGCAATTTATGTAATGATGTTGAGGAATGTTGTGTCAGCGTTTAGTGGGCATTGCATATCAATCAATGTGGGGGTTAGGCAATTAAAAACAAACATGTCTCTGGAATTTTCTTTAAGTGGCATCTGGAAGCACTTAAAGAGAACCTGATCTCTCAAATGGCAATTGATAACTTGTGGGTGCCGTGCTGATTGGCATTTTGTGCTGTGGCCAATCAGTGGTGTCTCCCTGTACCTTGTTAAATTGGGGGTGGAAAGGTCACAGGTCCCCAGGCTACAAGAGCTGCATCAAATTGAAAGGCCGACTGAGGGACAGAGCAACAAATCCTTGACTGAGAATGCAGAAAGATGAAAATAATGGCCGACTCTTCTGAAATTCATCTGTTTTCGGACATGCTGACTTCTTAGTTTTGGCTGTCCGTGCTAGAGGGAATGCGAAGGTGAGGAAGTGTTCATGGAGTTTAAATGTTTCAAACAGCTACTGGGTAGAGTAGAAGGGAGGGGGCCTCACAGAGAGGCACTGACCAGGGGTTAAAGGAAGCACGAGGAGTTACATAAACACTCACTCCCCTCCCCCACTGAAGCACAGTGGCAACTGTGTGTACCATCCACAAGATGCACTGCGGCAACTTACCAAGACTCCGCTCGCAGCATCTTCCAAACTTGTGACCTCTACCACCCAGAAGGACAAGGGCAGCAGCAGACGCATGGGAACACCACCACCTGCAAATTCCCTTCCGAGAAACACGCCATCTCTTTGCCGTTCCTCCACTGTCACTGGGTCAAAGTCCTAGAACTCCCTTCCAATAGCACAGTGAGTGTACTGAGTACAGTACAATGGTTCAAGAAGGTGGCTCACCACCATATTCTCAAGAGCAATTAAGGTTGGGAAATAAAGGCTGGCTTTGACAGCAATACTCACATCCCATTAACAAATAATTAAAAAAGAAGGGGCACTGGATAAAGGTTAGAGATTTCAGAAGGAAATGAATATTAGGTACTGGGAATTCAGAGACATGGATTGCCAAACAGGGCTTGAGAGAATGAACCAGCAACGCCAGAATAAGGCAAATGTTTGAATCGGGACTGATTGGAGGAGAGTGGCTTCAGAAGGTGGTAGCTATTGGATCATAGAGAGGCATGAGGGGTGGAAGGATTGTTTTAGAATAGTTGTTTCTCTTTCTGCACCTAATGATGCACAAGGCAGACTATCTCCTGTTCCCATAGTTAGTTTTTTCCTGGAACAGGTCGCTAGTCTCTTGCCGGAGGCTTATAGTTTGAGAGGCGCCACTGCATATCAAGTATGACTGAACCAGGAATCTCTCTCGCTCTTCCCGCCTGCCATGGTGAGTTGGAAGGATTTTTGCAGGTTGGTACGCAGCCTGTTTGGCCGCAGTATGGGTGAACCTTCCTTGGCCATCAAGTTGGGACTCAAACCTGGAGCTTCTGGCTTAGAGACAGGAAAGCTACCCACTGCACCCCAAGGCCTGCTTCTATAGGAATTGCCACGTGTAAAAATTATTAAAGAAATGTGGAGGGAAATAAGTAGATAATGGAATTTTGAGGGATTTGCAAAAGCTCCTGGATTTAAAACATTACACAAATCTGGCTGATTTTCTGAAATCTTTCCTAACGTCTCTCTATTCATTGGCTCGCATTGTGTACTGCAATATTACTGTGCATTTGCTCCATCTTGCTATGTGTTCACAACATTTATCCTGTAACAATACATTGCAATGTAATGAATGCCAGATTTTGACTAAAGTATTAATAAGGGTCAGTTCTCACTAAAATAAACCAAACCCGATTAAATAACTTCAAACTGAACCTGGAATTTTCACTTTAATTGAAAACAGTTTGACGATTATGGCCAGATTCTAAGTGCCTTACAATGTTGCAAGTTCAGGAGTTTCTTGAGGAAGTTGTTTGGTCTGTTTTTTAACAACATGACAGACTGGAGGAACAGGAGATTCTGGAGGGACCATTCTCGACAGGATTTGCACAGACTGCAATCACTGGATCCATTCATTCCGATGGGAGATATGCTCAGCACATGCTACAAGAATGGCCTCAAATACCTTGCAACCAATGAAGTACTTTTGGGAGTTTAATCACTGTTACAGTGCAGGCAACCAATTTGTACACAGTAAGTTCTAATAGAAATGAGATAATGATCAGATCATCTGTTAGAATGATGACTCTCAGCTGTCCTCCAAGGGCAACTAGGGATGAGCCAGCCAGCGACGGCTGTCCCACAAATGAATTTTTAAAAATGTACTTCACTACAGTTAGGTACAACATTTATGTAGCATGTTTAATCTGAGGTAAGGTTCTTGTGCACGTTACAGCGGACTATAAAGCAGATACCAAACAGGAGAGTTAGCTGAAAGCTTGGTCAGTGAGATGAGGTTAATGATGGACAAGAATCTGGGAAGTGGAAGGGTCCAGATGCTCTTGAACGAGTGTGCAAACACAACACCATAGAATCATCATAGAAACCCTACAGTGCAGAAGGAGGCCATTCGGCCCATCGAGTCTGCACCGACCACAATCCCACCCAGGCCCTACCCCCACATATTTACTTGCTAATCCTTCTAACCTACGCATCTCAGGACTCTAAGGGGCAATTTTTAACCTGGCCAATCAACCTAACCCGCACATCTTTGGACTGTGGGAGGAAACTGGAGCACCCGGAGGAAACCCACGCAGACACGAGGAGAATGTGCAAACTCCACACAGACAGTGACCCGAGCTGGGAATCGAACCTGGGACCCTGGAGCTGTGAAGCAGCAGTGCTAACCACTGTGCTATCGTGCCGTCCCAGTTACAAAGCTCCCCCCACACACCAGTTACAAAGCTTCCAAATCAAACCACTGACAACACCAGCACACACATAGAACCTCTGTGTGCCTGAAAAACCTTGGCCTCTGGTTAGCAGACTGGACTACCTTTTACTGGGAAAGAATCATAGAGAATCATAGAATCCTGCAATGCAGAAGGAGGCCATTCAGTCCATCGAGTCTGCACCAACCACAATCCCACCCAGGCCCTATTCCCATACATTTGCCCTACCTACTCCCCGTAACACTAAGGGGCAATTTACCATGGCCAATCCACCTAACCCACACATCCTTGGACTGTGGGAGGAAACCGGAACACTTAGAGGAAATCCACGCAGACACGGGGAGAACGTGCAAACTCCACACAGACAGTGACCCAAGCCAGGAATCTAACCCGGGTCCCTGGCGCTATGAGACAGCAGTGCTAATCACTGTGCCACCATGCCGCCCCAAATCCTACATGCAATATCAGGCATAAGGTTTTCCCTGCATTCAGACTGGGCAGCTCGGTAGCACAGTGGTTAGCACTGAGGGACTAAGGGGTAACTTGAGAGAGGTCATTAAGATTGTGAAAGGACTTGATAGAACAGAGATGTTTCCACTTGCAGGCGCAATCAGAACTAGGAGCCATAATTATAAGATAGTCACTGATACATCCAGTAGAGAACTCAGGAGAAACGTGACAGTCTGGAACTTTCTAGAAGATATTGTTGAGATGAATATCATAGATGGGGAAGCTGGATAAACACATGGGAAAAAGGAATAGCACAGTATTGATGGGGTTTGATAGGGTGAGGTGGGAAGATGTTAGCATGAAACATAAACACCATCCTGGACCTGTCACTCTGAAGAGTCTGTGTGCTTTGCAAATACTATATAACCATGTTACCAAATTCCCAGACATTCATGTATCCTCAGGATGCACAGATCTGCTGTCACATTGTAAGTGGTAAAATCTGAGCAGACCCAACCAAGGCTGCACTGTCCCAAGTCAGCATTAGCCTGTAGCAGCATTCAGGAACTGAGCATCTGGCATCATAGGTGGTTCACTTGGTAACACTCTCTTCCCTAAGTCAGAATGTTTTAACTTTTGTACGCATTCCAGAAACTGGAACCCATATCTATATTGGCCAGATTTCTGGTTCTGTGCCGGACAGTCTGGTCTTTAGCCAATCTGACCACTGTCTGGTATTCTGACTCTTGGCCCACTTACCTCGATGAGCGTGGCAGGGGCCTGTGTTTGCTCCTTTCCCCGTCTGCAACAGCCTCAAAGCAATTGCAACACAGAACACGCGTTCATATTCTCCCCCCACACACCCTGCCCGGCCCCTCATCACCCCCCCCCCCCCAACCCCCCCATATCCCCCATATCCCCTCCACCCCCCAACCCCCACTCCCTGCTCCATTGTCTCTCAAACCTTGATGAATCTCCGTATATGATGACATCATCTCCATGCGTCACAATGGTCTCTGGTATTAATGGTTTCTGACATGGCCACCCTAAGGCTGGCACCTCCAATGCAGTACTGAGGGCGTGCTGCACTGTTGGAGGTGCTGTCCATCAGATGAAATGTGAACTGAGACTGTCTGCCCTCTCTTGTGAATATCAAAGACCCTGCGGCACTAATTTGGAGAAGAGTAGGGTTCTGGGGTCAGGGAGATAGGCCGGCTACTTATACTTACAGTGCTTTTTAGACTATAGAACACACTTCACAGGACAAAAAGAATTTGAATATGTAGTCACTGTTATAATGCAGAAAAACATGGCAAACCAATTTACACACAGCAAGTTTCCGCAAACACCAATGAGATAAATAGTCAGATAGCATAGGGGTACAGGAGCATATATGGTTGATGCCGCACTAATAATCCAGAACTTTTGTTAATGATCTGTAGTCATGGGTTCAAATCCTACCAGGGAAACTGAGGAATTTAAATTGAATTGGAATTAAAAAGCAGCAATAATGACCATGAAACCACTAGATTATTGTAAAACCTTAGGGAAGGAAACCTATTGCCTCAACCTGGTCTGGGTTATACAGAGAGCCAAAGGGCCTATTCCTGTGCTGGACAGTTCAATTTGACTCCAAGCCCTGCAGAAATGTGATGGGTGAACCACCCTTTGAAATGTCCATGCAAGTCATTCAGGAATGTTCAAGAAGGTGGCTCCACGCAGGTAATTAGGGATGGGCAACAAAAGTGGCTGAGTTCAGATCATAAACCAGCTGGTTGCTGCTATGCTGTGGTTCTGGCTGGTGACCCTTCCCCCTGATTTTGTCACAGAATTCCAGAGAACGCTCGCTGGATTCTTCTGGGACAAGATTGTTGTTGAGGTTCTGAGTGTCATCCTTAGGGAGGGCTGTCTGGGTGCCTTCGCACTCAGGTGGTGATCTTTCAGCTTCAGACTCTGCCACAATACGTCGATGCAGCCCCCCTCCTTGATGCTGTTCCCTGGCGACATTTTTCTTCCACCAGGTGCACGGCCTGAATTAGTGCAGCTCCTGTTCCTAGACCTGAAGGTCTTTGTTGCTCCTTACAGGTGTTGCTGTCTTTTACCAAGACCTGACCAAGGTCTGGAACATGGTTGCCTCGCCCTACAGTTCTCCGCTGTCTGGGAAAGTGACTGTCATCAGAGAACTGCTGTTCAGGAATACATACTTCGAGCAATACCATCACTGGGTGGCCGGCAGGGGGATGGGCTGTGGCCGCTGAAGTGACCAGGATCGGGAAGACATTGGATGGCGGAGGAGTGGGCTGAACAGATGCATCAGACCTCAGTGGATGTGTAGCTCATGGCCAATGCCATCCTTGACCTTAAAACGGGCATGGCACACGTAGGCTTGAAGAGATGCGTGTGTGCAGTGGACAACCATCTCAGCTCACACCTGCTCGGACGGAATTTCACATTGACATCAAGCAGAAATATCCACCATGACCTTTCATACTGCATGGAGGGATTTTCTGTATGGGATGTTGCTACACACTCTTCACTTCCTTGTCTTCGCCCCTGGTCCGGATGCACTTGACGTGCTTGGTTGCCGTCTGAGGGTGAAGGTCTCCAGTTGAGGTCTCTCTATGGTGGAGTCCTCCCTATTACCGAAGGTAAAGGGTGTTACAATGTGGCAGTCCCATACAACCGTAGGATGTGTTGGTTCCTGGACTCCCAAGGTGCCGGCCTTTTTTGCAGCCTTGTGGAGTTTGTGGGCCATATGTATGTTAAATGTTATAGGCTGCACCCTCCTTTTTGGTTTCCTGAAAAACCTTTTACTTAAGTTTTGTTTGCACTTCAGTCCCATGCTCCTGATCTTTGGGCACCCAATGAGGAGAGGGGCAGGGAGGAAGGAGGGTCTCCTTGTAAACTCCTGGGCCTGGCTAAGTTGGTCATTAACAGATCCAGGAAGGAGGCAATCATCCAGCCCAACTGTCTGCCTAACTTCCATGGCTATGTTTGCCACCAGGTGTCCTTGGAGAAGAGCACATGGTGTTGACCGGCTCAATCACAGTCCACCACACCCGCTGGGCACCGCGGGGGCTGCGGTGTTTTATTGACCCTTTAATCATCTTTTGTTTTAATGTTTGAAGTTTCCTTTGGAATTTATTTGTTTGATACAATATCCTTTTAAGGGTGTAATATCTTGGAACGATTGGCGATCTCCAAGTGGAGTAACAAAGGAACTATTTATTAAAAGTATAAAGCGATGTACAGAGAGTGAGATAGATGCTATCAATTACTTTGACTCCGGCTCCCAGACTGCTTGGGAAAGCCTACTCTCAACGTCAGGATTCACACCCGTTGGCCCAATTGGCCAAATGGGTCACACGACCCTCGGAAACCTCACCCCTGAAAGGGGCTCACTACTATAAATTTTCATTTTGTCTCTTAATTTGCGAATTTAATTTTACTGATGTACCAAAACTAGGATTACAGACTGGTTGGTGAAGGGTTTATTAACTTGCCAACCAGTTTCTGGATGGATTGCTCACCATTTATCTGATTATTTTTCTTTATTAAGGAGAATCCCACCTCTCCCCCCGCCTCGAGTTTAAATGAATTATTTTGCATTGCTTTGTTACAAATTCTATTTTGTCCATTCCCTAACTGTTCGTATGCTGTTCTGCAACTCGTCAGTCTTCCCCTGGGATTTTGCTGAAGTGACCTTCCCTAACCTAGTGGCTAATGCTATCTAGAGATTTGAATGAATCATATGGGATGGGCAGTAAATTAGGGATGGACAATAAATGCTGCCCAGCCAGCGACGCTCATGTCCCACGAATGCATAAAAAGAAATAGAATTGTGCAGTAGGATGCGTGCATTGTTGTGGCAGCTCTATCATAAGACCATAAGACCATAAGACATAGGAGCGGAAGTAAGGCCATTCGGCCCATCGAGTCCACTCCACCATTCAATCATGGTTGATTTCAACTCCATTTACCCGCTCTCTCCCCATAGCCCTTAATTCCTCGAGAAATCAAGAATTTATCAATTTCTGTCTTGAAGACGCTCAACGTCTCGGCCTCCACAGCCCTCTGTGGTAATGAATTCCACAGACCTACCACTCTCTGGCTGAAGAAATTTCTCCTCATCTCTGTTCTAAAGTGACTCCCTTTTATTCTAAGGCTGTGCCCCCGCGTCCTAGTCTCCCCTGCTAATGGAAACAACTTCCCTACGTCCATCCTATCTAAGCCGTTCATTATCTTGTAAGTTTCTAATAGATCTCCCCTCAACCTCCTAAACTCCAATGAATATAATCCCACGATCCTCAGACGTTCATCGTATGTCAGGCCTACCATTCCTGGGATCATCCGTGTGAATCTCCGCTGGACCCGCTCCAGTGCCAGTATGTCCTTCCTGAGGTGTGGGGCCCAAAATTGCTCACAGTATTCCACATGTACTATCAAGCACATGTGGTCCGAAAACATACCAAATCTATGTCCGCATTCACATCTGAAATTCATTCCAGGTCATCTACTATCTATACTCTGCACTCACATTGAATTCCACAGTGGATCAAAGCATTTACAATGTAATTATGCCCTCAACTCCTAGCTGAAAACTCCTGAAATTAACTTGAGTGAGATTATTGGGGAAATTCAAACCGATCCCTCGTTTCCATTTGCCGTCCCATTATCATTTCATGAATGATGTCTGATATGTAAGGGCAGCACGGTGGCACAGTGGTTAGCATTGCTGCCTCACAGCACCAGGGACACAGGTTCAATTCTGGCCTCGGGTCAGTGTGTGTGTGGAATTTGCACATTTTCCCCATGTGGTTATCGAGGGTTGTTTTTCAAACTGGAGGCCTGTGACCAGCGGTGTGCCTCAGAGATCAGTGCTGGATCCATTGTTATTTGTCATTTATATTAATGATTTGGATGAGAATATAGGAGGCATGGTTAGTAAGTTTGCAGATGAGACCAAGATTGGTGGCATAGTGGACAGTGAAGAAAGTTATCTCCAATTGCAATGGGATCTTGATCAATTCGGCCAGTGGGCTGACGAATGGCAGATGGAGTTTAATTTAGACAAATGCAAGGTGATGCATTTTGGTAGATTCAACCAGGGCAGGACTTACTCAGTTAATGGTCGGGCGTTGGGGAGAGTTACAGAACAAAGAGATCTAGGGGTACATGCTCATAGCTCCTTGAAAGTGAAGCCACAAGTGGACAGAGTAGTGAAGAAGGCATCCGGCATGCTTGGTTTCATCAGTCAGAACATTGAATACAGGCGTTGGGACGTCTTGTTGAAGTTGTACAAGATATTGGTAAGGCCACACTTGGAATAGTGTGTGCAGTTCTGGTCACCCTATTATAGAAAGGATATTATTAAACTAGAAAGAGTGCAGAAAAGATTTACTAGGATGCTACCAGGACTTGATGGATTGAATTATAAGGAGAGGCTGGATAGATTGTTACTTTTTTCTCTGGAGTGTAGGAGGCTGAGGGGTGACCTTATAGAGGTCTATAAAATAATGAGGGGTATAGATAAGGTAGATAGTCAATATCCTTTCCCAAAGGTAGGGGAGTCTAAAACTAGAGGGCATAGGTTTAAGGTGAGAGGGGAGATACACAAAAGTGTCCAGAGGGGCAATTTTTTCACACAGATGGTGATGAGTGTCTGGAACAAGCTGCCAGAGGTAGTAGTAGAGGCGGGTACAATTTTGTCTTTTAAAAAGCATTTAGATAGTTACATGGGTAAGATGGGTATAGTGGGATATGGGCCAAATGCGGGCAATTGGGATTAGCTTTGGGGTTTAAAAAAAAAGGGCGGCATGGACAAGTTGGGCCGAAGGGCCTGTTTCCATGCTTTAAACCTCAATGACTATGTCTGCGTGGGTTTCCTCCGGGTGCTCCGGTTTCCTCCCACAGTCCAAAGATGTGTGGGATAGGTTGATTGGCTATGCTAAATTGACCCTAGTGTTAGGGGGAATTAGCAGGATAAATACGTGGGGTTACGGGTATAGGATCTGGGTGAGATTGTGGTCAGTGTAGACTCGATAGGCCGAATGGCCTCCTGTGCTGTGGGGATTCTATGGTTCTAAAAAGAATAGAGATTACGAGTATTCAGTGTTGTTTTCTGATCCGCTGATTTAAGATTTAGAGGGAACTCCTCCTTCTGTTGTTTCAGGAATGTAGAATTGGCTCCCAGTTAAAAGTGGTTAACATTGCATCGTTCAACACTTTTAGCATAATGATACATGAGTTTCAGATTTGGAGAAGCAATTGATAAGGGAAGGTGGAGATTTTATTTTTTTCTAAGAAAATATGAGTGTAAATAAGGACTGAGTGTGAAGCAAGAAACACTGAACCAAAAAAGCACCCAAACCAAACTGCCAGTGGAAATTGGTTAGGGATTGGCCCAAACACCAGAAGACCTCCCCCTCTCTTCTTCAGAATAACGTAATGGGATCTTGAATGCTTGCCTGAGAGGGGAAATGCAGCATAAGTTTTATATCTCAATAGAGGCCATGTCTGACAGTACAGCATTCCCCCAGTGCTGCACTGGGAGCGTAAGCTTCGCTTTTCTGCTCAGCTCGCTGGAGTTGAGCTTGGATCCACAATCTATGTGATTGAGAGGTAAGACTGCTATCCCCTGAACCAAGGAATAATCATTATCAATCCTATGTTAAATAATCACTGGAGATGAGTGACCAAAGACAAAAAGGTCTGAAATTGTTTCTGAATCATGTACATGTTACGGCAAAAAGCGACAAAGTCACTGTCGTGAAGAGCTCAAAAATTACAAAGTAAAATGCAAACGTTTCAAGTCCACTTCAGATGAGTGAAATATTAGACTTCATGTGGGTAGAAACATCAGTTATCTCTTTATCTTCTATTACTGTCAAAACTGTCAAGACCAAATCCAATGGGGAGATGGTGCTGCAGCGGTAATGTCACTGGACTAATAATCCAGAGGCCCAGACTAACGCTCTGGGGTCCTATGTTCAAATCCCACATTAGCAGCTGGTGGAACTTGAGTTTAATTCATAAAGAAAAAAACTGAAATATAAAGCTAGTCTCAGTAATGGTGATCATGAAACTATCATTGATTGTTGTAAAAACCCATCTGACTTTTAAGGAAGGAAATCTGCCTTCCTTAACAAGTCTGAATCCAGATCCACAGCAATGTGGTTGACTCTTACTTGCTTTCTGAAATGGCCTAGCAAACCGCTCAGTCCAAGAGTAATTAGGGATGGGCAACAAATGCTGGCTTTGCCAGTGGGACACCCACATCCCATGAGAGAATAAAGAGAAATATCACCAATTTGTGAATATTTCAGCTTTCCATGTTGTTAGTACACAAAATACAGGATGCAGTCCAAATAAATGATCAAACAGGATTGTACTGGATTATGTACACCATAGGCAGAGAAACTCCAGTAAGGGGGAAAAGGTGTCACCATCCATGAACTGAGGTTGCCTTCTGAGGAATCTCTGTTCATCACATATGAAGATAAGGTGATTCAGTCTGTCATTCAAAGCAGTTAGCACGAGGACTAATCTTCCTTAGTTTCTTTGTAGTTTCTCTCACATTTGGATTCTAAATACAATTTCCAAAAATAACTAAAATCTAATGAAACAGAAATCAAATGGGCATAACTTATGAAAGTTAGCAGCAGCCCAATTGAATTTGATTTGTCACATGTATTGGTATACAGTGAAAAGTATTGTTTTGCACACACTTTACAAAGCATGCTGTTGATAGAGAAGGAAAGGATAGGGTGCAGAATGTAGTGTTACAGTCATAGCTAGAGTATAAAGAAAGATCAACTTAATGCAAGGTATGTCCATTCAAAAGTCTGATGGCAGCAGGGAAGAAGCTGTTCTTGAGTCAGTTGGTACATGACTTCAGACTTTTGTATCTTTTTCCCGACGGGAGGTAGAAGAGAGAATGTCCGGGGTGCGTGGGATCCTTGATTATGCCGGCTGCTAGAAATTTGAAGCTCTCCACCATTTCCACTTCATCCCCATTGACGGAGACAGGGGCATGTCCTCCACTGTACTTCCTGAAGTGGATTATCTCCTCATTTTACTGACATTGAGGGAGAGATTATTGTCATTGCACCAGTTCACCAGATTCTCTATCTTCTACATTTTGAGCATTTCTCTTCTCATTTCCCATAGCCTCCACACTCTACCACCACCACAGGTTGATTTACTTAAAAGGTAGCCATCAAGATCCCAACGGCTTAGGAACTACCCACTCATCTCACAAGTCAGGAAGTTCCCAGCTTCTCTGCTGAATTGATTGATTCTGTGAACTGTGCTGTAGACAAGATCCAACACATTGAAGTGTCAGTTTGATGTGACACTGTGGGAATGAAGATTCCCAATATTGTCCAATGGTACAGAATCTCACAATTTAAATTATCACCAGGCCCATTACTGATCTATGTTCAAAAGATGGTGCATAGGATCCCTTTTAATTGAGAGAAGGGTCTCTAAGTATTACTATGATCATCCCAGGCCAGGTTACCACCCTCACAGAGAATCTTAAACATCTGAGCAACGACTGGCCAGGTACAGAAGCCAACTCCTTACAGACCCCCAATCTCACGCAGTACACACGCCATCCTACTCTGTCAGCAGTTTGTGGCCTTTTACTAAATGCTGCATTTTATATAGTGTGTTAATGTTGATTCCTTTTCTAGGGAAATTAAACCCCCAGCTACATTCACATATTGATACACTAAGACACTTTTGAAAACAGAAAAAAGTTTTACTCACCGGCCCCCTGCCTGTTTCTGTCCACAGCCCAAGGTTTGGAGATTGAAGCTGAGCACACACACTCACCCTCCGCCAGGCTTTTTATAACCCCCTCCTCTGCCCAATATTTCAGAGCCACAGTCCAGAAGGAACAAACCTCTCCACTGGCTGCTGCCCATATTCTGTAAATTCAAGGCTCTTTGACCATGATCATTAGAAGTGGGGATGTTCGCCAATGATTGCACAATGTTCAGCACTATTCGCGACTCCTCAGATACTGAAGCAGTCCATGTTCAAATGCAACAAGATCTGCACAATATCCCAAGTGGCAAGCAACATTCGCGCCACACAAATTCTAGGCAGAACCATCACCAATAAGGCACTCTAACCGCGTCTTGATATTCAATTATGTTACTATCACTGACTCCCCCAGTGTCCAACATCCTTGACCAGAAACTCAATTGCACTCGCTACATAAACACAGTGGCTACAAGAGCAGATCAGAGGCTGGGAATACTATGGCAAGTAACTCACCTCCTGAGTCCCCAAAGCACAAGCCAGGAATGTGATGAAATACTCCCAATTTGCCTGGATGGGTGCAGCTCCAAGTTCACAAGAAGCTCGACACCATCCAGGACAAAGCAGCCCACTTGATTGGCACAAACATCCACTTGCTCCACTACCGATGCTCAGTAGCAGCAGTGTGTACCATCTTCAAGACGCACTGCAGGAACTCACCAAAGATCGTCTGACAGCACCTTCCAAACCCAAAACCACTTACATCTAGGATGACAAGGACAAGCCGCTCACCATCCTGACTTGGAAATATATCGCCGTTCCTTCGCAGTCACTGGGTCAAAATCCTGGAATTCCCTTCCTAACGGCATTGTGGGTCAACCCACAGCATGCAGACTGCAGCGTTAAGGCAGCAGCTCACCACCACCTTCTCAAAGGCAACTAGGGATGGGTAATAAATGCTGGGCAGCCAACGACACCCATGTCCCATGAATGAATAATAAAAATCTAGTTAACTAGGCGTTTGCTGTTGTATTTCAGAGTAACAAAAACAATCTTGAAATAACCAAGGCATTAAAAACTCCCATTTATTGAGTCACAAATCAGTGCAGTGATATACATTTGAGTGAAACACAGTTCACAAGTTTGTCCAGTTTAAGCCCAATCTTTCACAAAATACAATTTGTAGAATCGCAATGAAAACCAATGCTTGAATTTGCCAGAAACAGACTCAACACATTGCAAATTAGCAAATAGGCCCAAAGTCCCCACTTATGTTTGATAAAATGAGATTTTCCCAACATCCTGATCAGCGTTGCGAAATATAACTCACTTTACACACAAAATTCATTGAAGATCTGTTAAAACACCAATCGTTAGAGGGAAGAATGGAAAGTTCACTCGGTAAGTTGATCTTCATTTCCAAAAGTTATTTCATTTTAAACCAGATCAACGTTCCACATGAATTCTCTTTGAATAAAAACACAAGTGACATGGCATGCTTGCAGCCTGTTTTGCTTTGAGGATATTGCCAAGGTTTGTGGTTTTGAAGGCACTTTTCTGATCCTGCTTCCTTCATTCAACAAACAGTTGCCAACTTAAAGGGCCTTTGTAAAGTTCACTTGCTGGAGAGTTCAGTAGGTTCTCTGTAGATCTGTGTAGTTTTCCCATATGGGACAAGCCCTCTTTCTTGCCTTACACCATTTATCAGGCAATTCACTCATGGATGCCTTTTTGGGCTGGAACCAGGTATTTTTGGAATTCCCCTCGAGGGTTCTTTTGAGATCTTCACAGCAACACGGGCCCAGGTTTCAGTATTAGAAATCTCCCAATGGTCAAAGCCAGCAAGAAAGCTTCTCACTAATCAGCTGATGTGGAAACCTTTCCTTCATACTGGGCGGCAGAACATTTAGTAATATTTCCTTCCCTGGCTGTTGTTTTGAGGTTATGTTGCTGAAGTGAGTGCAAATCACAATTCACTGGATGTGAGGAATTTTGGATCATCTTGAGATGGTACAATTTATGCTCTGCAAACAGGCTGACAAAGATGCCACTTGTGAAGTCAACTGGCCACTTTTGCAATGGGCTTGGCTGCTGCTTGTGATCATTTACCTACAAAATTCACTGCACCGTACAGAAAAGTCATCTGCTATTGTGAAGTACAGAAAAGTCATCTGCTATTGTGAAGCTTCAAAGTATCTGAGGAGTAATAATTCTGTATATCATTTACAAGTCCTTGTGATGGCAGAACTCTTGAGGCAAGTGGAGACTCCGAAACTGCAGGTGGACAGATTCCCTCGCTGGTTGTGGCACGATCGAGGATGGAGACATTTGTGACTGAAATATCACCCGACTAACTGGGGAGGGAGAGCAGAAGTGGATCACCTTGTCGTCTGGAGTGGGCAGGGTACACCACCTGGCTGGAAATATAGGAACCCACTGGTTGAGGTGGGGTTGGTTGTTGGTAAGGAGCTAGATTAAACTGATGGAGAAATTCCTTTGTGTCACAAGTTGGGGGAGGGGTGGGGGATTGCGATCCATAAGACACCCTTCCTCCAATCAACTCTATCTGCCTATACCTGCATCATTCCCCCTTATATCAATGCGATTACTCTATGTACCCATATAATTCTCATGTCCCTATCCTTCACCCAAATACCCCTCATATCCCCTGTCCTTTATTCATACCCCAATCTCTACCCATATACCCAATCCTTCACCCATATATCCCTATCCTCTACTCATATACCACGCATACCTATCCTCACTCATATACCCCAACCCTTCACCCATATTCCACCATCCTTCACAAATATACCCCTTCCTTCACCCATATCCCACCCACCCATATCCCCGGGCCGGGCTGGGCCCTCTCAGGCCTCCTCGGGCTTGTCTGGCGGGGGCCCGCACGGCTGCAGCATCTTCTCCATGAGGTTGAAGCGGACGCGGGCCTTGGTCTCATTCTCGGCCACGGCGAAGTAGTTGAGGAGGTCGAAGTGGCCCATGTAGGAGGCGTACGAGTCGCGGTGCTGGTTCACCAGCCATTCCCACTTGGTGGTGTCGGCGTGCCCGGTGCCGATGTATTTGGACTGGAGATGTTCCAGCTGGCTGTGGATGTTGTAACGGTCCGTCATCCCGGTTCAAATTCAAACTCCAACCGTTAACCGTCTCCGGGCCCGCGCGGAACACCCAACATGGCCGCCGTCACCATGGTTACAGCCACTTTTAAAATTAGAAATTACAGGTAATCTTACCCCCAAACCCGCCACAATGCCACTGATTCATCAGAAAACAATAATATTTGGCGAATGAGAGAATTTTATAATTTTAACTAAATTATATTCATGCGCAGGCGCATTAGGAAATTGCTGGATTGAAGCCCCGCCCTCTCTGCTGCCCCCTAGGCTGGAGGACTAATGTTCTGAGGAACTGCAACATAATGCCTTTTCCCTCTACACAACTACCCCTATCTAAAGTAAAGTTTTTTTAAAGTTTAAAGTTTTTTAGTGTCACAAGTAGGCTTACATTAACACTGCAATGAAGTTACTGTGAACATCCCCTAGTTGCCACACTCCGGCGCCTGTTCGGTTACACTCAGGGAGAATTCACCATGGCCAATGCATCTAACCAGCGTGTCTTTCAGACTGTATGAGGAAACTGGAGCACCCGGAGGAAATCCACGCAGACACGGAGAACGTGCACACTCCACACAGACCATGCCATCTACATCACTCTGCTGGCAAGAACTTCAGACTGTGCTTCATCAGTATCTTGAATTGTCAGATTTAGATTGGGATTCTGAAACGATTTCTACAGGTCTGCAGTGTAATCTGATATTTTCTTCTTCTTATGCAATGTGAGGATCACTGGCAAGGCCATCATTTGTTGTCCACCTCTAATTGTAGTATGTAGATAGCCCAACTAGAGAGGGGGCTACACTGGATCTAGTTCTGGGAAATGAGCCTGGTCAGGTCGTCAAAGTTTCGGTAGGGGAACATGTGGCAAATGGTGACCACAACTCTGTTAACTTTAGGATAGTAATGGACAAGGATGAGTGTTGTCCTAAGGGTAGGGTGCTAAATTGGGGGAAGGCTAACTATAGCCGGATTAGGCAGGAATTGGTGGCCGTTGATTGGGAGAGGCTGTTCGGGGGTAAGTCCACGTCTGGCTTGTGGGAGTCTTTTAAGGAACAGTTGATAAGGCTGCAGGACAGGCATGTGCCTGTAAAAAGGAAAGATAGGAAAGGTAGGATTCGAGAGCCGTGGATAACCAGGGAAATTGAGGATCTGATCAAAATGAAAAGGGAGGCGTACGTTAGGTCCAGGCAACTGAAAACAGATGGAGCTCTGGAGGAATACAGAGTAGGAAAGAACTCAAACAGGGAGTTAGAAGGGCAAAAAGAGGTCACGAAATGTTCTTGGCAGACAGGATTAAGGAGAATCCTAAGGCATTTTATTCATATGTTAGGAACAAAAGAGTTGTCAGGGAAAAAGTCGGACCTCTCAGGGACAAAGGAGGGGAATTATGCTTAGAACCCAAGGGAATAGGGGAGATCCTAAATGAATACTTTGCATCGGTATTCACAAAGGAGAGGGACTTGTTGACTGGGAGTGTCTCAGAGGGAGGTGTTGACCCATTAGGGAGAATCTCCATTACAAGGCAGGAAGTGTTAGGTTTTTTAGGTAACATTAAAACTGACAAATCCCCAGGGCCTGATGGCATCTATCCTAGACTGCTCAGGGAGACAAGAGATGTAATTGCTGGGCCTCTGATGGAAATCTTTGTCTCTTCATTGGACACAGGTGAGGTCCCTGAGGATTGGAGGATAGCGAATGTGGTACCGTTATTTAAGAAGGGTAGCAGGGATAACCCGAGTAATTATAGACCAGTGAGCTTGACGTCCGTGGGAGGGAAGTTGTTGGAGAGGATTCTTAGAGACTGGATGTATACGCATTTAGAACGGAACAATCTCATTAGTTACAGACAGCATGGTTTTGTTAGAGAGAGGTCATGCCTTACAAATTTGGTGGAGTTTTTTGAGGAAGTGACAAAAACGGTTGACGAAGGAAAGGCCGTGGATGTCGTCTATATGGATTTCAGTAAGGCATTTGACAAAGTCCGTCATGGCAGGTTGGTTCAGAAGGTTAAGGCTCATGGGATACAAGGAGAGGTGGCTAGATGGGTAGAAAACTGGCTTGGCCACAGGAGACAGAAGGTAACAGTCGAAGGGTCTTTTTCCGGCTGGAGGTCTGTGACCAGTGGTGTTCCGCAGGGCTCTGTACTGGGATCTCTGCTATTTGTGATATATATAAATGATTTGGAAGAAGGTGTAACTGGTGTTATCAAAGAACAAAGAACAAAGAACAATACAGCACAGGAACAGGCCCTTCGGCCCTCCAAGCCCGCGCCGCTCCCTGGTCCAAACTAGACCATTCTTTTGTACCCCTCCATTCCCACTCCGTTCATATGGCTGTCTAGATAAGTCTTAAACGTTCCCAGTGTATCCGCCTCCACCACCTTGCCTGGCAGCGCAGTCCAGGCCCCCACCACCCTCTGTGTAAAATATGTCTGCCTGATATCTGTGTTAAACCTCCCCCCCTTCACCTTGAACCTATGACCCCTCGTGAACGTCACCACCGACCTGGGGAAAAGCTTCCCACCGTTCACCCTATCTATGCCTTTCATAATTTTATACACCTCTATTAAGTCTCCCCTCATCCTCCGTCTTTCAGCAAGTTTGCGGATGACATGAAGATGGCTGGACTTGCGGATAGCGATGAACATTGTCGAACAATACAGCAGGATATAGATAGGCTGGAAAATTGGGCGGAGAGGTGGCAGATGGAATTTAATCCAGATAAATGCGAAGTGATGCATTTTGGAAGAACTAATGTAGGGGGGAGTTATACAATAAATGGCAGAGCCATCAAGAGTATAGAAACACAGAGGGACCTAGGTGTGCAAGTCCACAAATCCTTGAAGGTGGCAGCACAGTGGAGAAGGTGGTGAAGAAGGCATATGGTATGCTTGCCTCTATAGGACGGGGTATAGAGTATAAAAGCTGGAGTCTGATGTTGCAGCTGTATAGAACGCTGATTAGGCCACATTTGGAGTACTGCGTCCAGTTCTGGTCACCGCACTACCAGAAGGATGTGGAGACTTTGGAGAGAGTGCAGAGAAGGTTTACCAGGATGTTGCCTGGTATGGAGGGTCTTAGCTATGAGGAGAGATTGGGTAAACTGGGCTTGTTCTCCCTGGAAAGACGGAGAATGAGGGGAGACCTAATAGAGGTGTACAAAATTATGAAGGGTATAGATAGGGTGAACAGTGGGAAGCTTTTTCCCAGGTCGGAGGTGACGGTCACGAGGGGTCATGGGCTCTAGGTGAGAGGGGCGAGGTAGAACTCAGATATCAGAGGGACGTTTTTTACACAGAGAGTGGTGGGGGCCTGGAATGCGCTGCCAAGTAGGGTGGTGGAGGTAGACACGCTGGCATCGTTTAAGACTTACCTGGATAATCACATGAGCAGTCTGGGAATGGAGGGATACAAACGAATGGTCTAGTTGGACCAATGAGCGGCACAGGCTTGGAGGGCCGAAGGGCCTGTTTCCTGTGTTGTACTGTTCTTTGTTCTTTAATTGCCCGTGAGGTGAGAATGAACCAAAAAAGTGACCTGTCTTTTCATAGTTGAATTAAAGCAGAGGAATAGGCCATTCGGCCCACCAAATCCACGTACATGTTTATGCTCCAAACAGGTCTCCAGCCACCTATCTTCATCTCACATAACCAATTCTCCTCATAAATTATCTTTACTGTTTTTCTCAACTACACCTAGTGATCTGAGTGATATCTCATCACTCTCTGAGTACATAGGAATAAGCCATTCAGCCTCTCGAGCCTGCTCTGCCATCATGCCAGATCACGATCTTCTACCCCATTGCCATTTTCCCATGCTATCTCCATATCCTTTGATGTCATTAGTATCCAGAAATTGAACCATTTCTGTCATGAACAAATACTGAGCTTCCATAGCTCTCTGGGGTAGAGAATTCCAAAGATTCACAACCCTCAGAGTGAAGAAATCTCCCCTCACTTCAGTCCAAAATGGCTTGCTCCTTATCCTGAGAGTGTGTCCCCTGGTTCCAGCCCCATCCCCAGTTAGGGTAAGTGTACTTTCTGCATCAACCCTTCAAAACTTTGTCAGTTTCGATGAGATCACCTCTGATTTTTCTGAACTCAGAGAATACAGGCCAACTTTCTTCAATCTCTCCTCATAAGACAATCTTGTCATCCCAGGAATTGGTCTGGTTAACCTCTGCTGTATTTCCTCTGTGACAAGTAAATCCTTCCTTAGGTAAGGAGGCCAGAATAAAACTGTTTCTCCTAAATTCCCTGTTAGATCATCCTTCACAATCATCCTCAACACTGGTGCCCCACAAGGCTGTGTTCTCAGCCCCCTACTGTAGTCCATTTACACCTGTGACTGTGTGGCCAAATTCTGCTCCAATTCGATTTTCAAGTTTTCTGCCAACACCATCGTAGTGCGTCGGACCTCAAACAATGATGAGACAGAGTACAGGAATGAGATGGAGAATCTGGTGAACTGGTGCAGCAACAATAATCTCTCCCTCAATGTCAACAAAAAGAAGGAAATTGTCATCAACTTCAGGAAGTGTAAAGGAGAACATGCCCCTATCTACATCAATGAGGACGAAGTAGAAAGGGTTGAGAGCTTCAAGTTTTTAGGTGTCCAGATCACCAACAACCTGTCCTGGTCCCCCCATGCCAACACTATAATTAAGAAAGCCCACCAACGCCTCTACTTTCTCAGAAGACTACGGAAATTTGGCATGTCAGCTACAACCCTCACCAACTTTTACAGATGCACCATAGAAAGCATTCTTTCTGGTTGTATCACAGCTTGGTATGGCTCCTGCTCTGCCCAAGACCGCAAGGAATTACAAAAGGTCATAAATGTAGCCCAATCCATCACGCAAACCAGCCTCCCATCCATTAACTCTGCCTACACTTCCCGCTGCCTCGGCAAAGCAGCCAGCATAATTAAATACCTCACGCACTCCGGACATTCTCTTTTCCACCTTCTTCCTTTGGGAAAAAGATACAGAAGTCTGAGGTCACATATCAACCAACTTAAGAACAGCTTCTTCCCTGCTGCTGTCAGACTTTTGAATGGACTTACGTTGCATTAAGTTGATCTTTCTCTACAGCCTAGCTACAACTGTAACACTACATTCTGCACTCTCTCGTTTCCTTCTCTATGAACGGTATGTTGTCTGTATAGCGCGCAAGAAACAATACTTTTCACTGTATGTTAATACATGTGACAATAATAAATCAAACCAAATCAAATCAAAATAGATTTATTCGTGACTATATTATATTATGTCCCTTAGTTTTGGATTCCCTCATAAATGGAAACATCTTCTCTTGCTGACACTTAACTAAGTCAAGAGATTGGCTGCAGCATTCTTACAGTTTGCAGGAGGGTTTACATTAATTAGCAAAAGTAACTTCGATGTAATTGCGAGCTGCTAACTCCTTTTTACAGCTATTCGTGAGTAGTATACATTCTGGTTCTGTTGTCAGCTGTTATTTCTGAGTCAGAATGTTCAGATGTCCCAGTGTGAAAAACATTGCCTTGTGGAAGATGCCATCTTTTGGATGAAACATTGAACTGAGGCCTGGTCAGATAAAAACCTGACAGGAAATATCATACAAACTGCAGCGAACGGGCTTGTTGATTCACATAGCCCTTTACCCATTTCACTGATTCACAAACTAATAATTATATCATAGAATCCCTACAGTGCAAAGGGAGGCCATTCGGCCCATCGAACCTGCACCAACAACAATCCCACCCAAGCCCGATCCCCATAACCCCACATATTTACCCTCCTAATCCCCTTGACACTTTAGGGCAATTTAGCATGGCCAATCAACCTAAACTGCACAACAATGGATAACAATAATATCACTTGAATTTATTCTGTGCCTCACCAGTGGGAGATGCCAAAGTTATGTCGCCCCAATACCATTTAAAACAGATTACCTACTAAATTCTTACATTGCTGTTTGTAGGAGCTTGCTATGTGTAAATCGGCTGCTGCATTTCCCACATTATAATACTATCTTCAATAGCAGTTCATTAAGTTTGAGCTGTTTTGGGATGTTATAAAAGTTTCTGTATTCATACAATTTTTTATTTAGTGCAATTGTATTTATTGCCATCACTAATTGCCCTTGAGAAGGTGGTGGTGAGCTGCCTTCTTGAACTGCTGCAGTCCATTTGGTGTAGGTACACCCACAGTGCTGTTAGGGATTTAGTTCTGGCATTTCGGCCCAGCGACAGTGAAGGGACGGCCGATATTTTCCCAAGTCCGGATGATGTGTGACCCAGACATTGCTGTTCTTGCCCTTCTTGAAGAACAAAGGTGCTCCCTAATTTATCTTGGTGAGTAGCTGCATTGCGTTCTATAGGCTGTCTTGATTCTCTACACCCTAGCTATGACTGTAACACTACATTCTGCACACTCTCCATTCCTTGTCTATGAACGGTATGCTTTGTCTGTACAGCATGTAAGAAGAAATACTTTTCACTATAATAATACATGTGACAATAATAAATCAAATCAAATCAAATTAAGGGAAAGTGAAGTGAGGTGCGTGCTGATTGCTCACAACATTGACTGTGAGAGCCGTGCACTCCCTCTGTGTCCAATCAAAATGCATTGAGTGTGATGTAAGTAAGGTATTCATATTTTATCATTTGAAATTATGGCAGTTCTCTTAATATATGAACAATCAAACATTTTCTAGAACTCATTTTGAGGTATTAATCAGGTATTATTCATGGGGTCATGGTTAGTGAACAAGGCTGATTTCAATCTTGTGACACATTGAGATGAAGGAGAGCCACTCACACGGCCCACCCACTCGCTGAGGTTGTCCATCACTGAGTTAAAGGGATGAGGTAGCATGGATGACAGACACTCTTATAATGTTTTAATACTACTTTAATATCACTGTAAAGAAAACCAAAACAGTTGAGCATGCATCAAATTGTGAAAAGTACGGTTATTAATGTACAAAATCATCAAATCTGGTGCTACTATTCATATAGATCTCTTACAAATCAGAACACATCACCAAGAAAATGGAGAATCCATTTAGGCATCTCGCAGTCCTGGATTTTAGTCTGAAGAAATGTTACACAGCCAAAATCAAACATCAGAAACTCTTTTTGTTATCGTTCTTCAGGGATTTTATCAGACTCTCTGTCATCGGTGATCTTGTTCAAAAACAAGTAGGGAAAAAATATCCGGCTGTCGCTGGCTAGGCCAGTATGTATTGTCCATCCCTTACTGCCCTTCAGATGGTGGTGGTGAGCTCCCTTCTTGAACTGCTGTGGTTCCTGAGGTGTAGGTACACCCACAGTGCTGTTTGGGAGAGAGTTCCTGGATTTTGACCCAGTGACAGTGAAGGGATGTGCAAGATATTTCCAGATGGGATGGTGTTGTGACAGTTTCTATCCCAAATGTTAACGTGTCTTTTCTCGTTTCCAACACTGACAGACCTGCTTTCTAGAATGTTCTTTCTTTTTCGTTTTTTTTCCAAAAAAAGTCAGGATTCCGCAGTGATGTAATGTGGACTATTAAAAATGTAAACAATGTTACCGCTGAATCTGTAACTTGTGAAGTGAAAATGTATGAACGTTATTTAACTATCAGCTGATATAACATGAACACATAGGAAATAGGAGCAGGAGTAGGCCACTCAGCCCCTCAAACCTGTTCCGTCATTCAATATGACCATGGGTGATATAGGCTTCAACTCCACATTCCCATAACTCTCTCGCTTAGTGTCCAAAAACCTCTCAATCACAGACTTTAATATACTCAATGACTGACAACTCAACAGTCCTCTGGCGTAGAGAATTTCAAAGACCCTCACAACCCTCTGAGTGAAGAACCTTCTCCTCATCTCAGTCCTAAATAACAGATCCCTTATCTGAGACTAAGCTCCCGAGTTCTAGTCTCTCCAGCCAGGGGAGACAGCCTCTCATCACTTACCCTGTCAATCCCTCTCAGAGTGCAATAAGTTTCAATGAGATCAGCTCTCATTCTTCTGAACTCCAGTGAGTGGCGGCCCATTCTACTCAATTTCTCATAGGATAGACATCTTATCTCAGCAATCAACCGAGTCAACTTTCAGGCAAAGGTATCATTATTTAGGTAAACTGTCCCCCAGTGGAAAGCAAAATCCAAGCACAGTGCCAACCGATGACTGATCCCATCTCCTTATTTTCTTGCCAAGTGAGTTGGGTTAAAATGATCTCCAACTGCATTTATCGATTTATCGATTGTGATTGATTTGTAGAACAAGCTCCGTAGGGAAATGGTGGAAGCAGAGATTAATTCAAATTCAAATTGGATTAATTTCTGTCAGAAAATTACACTTTGGGTCACAGTGAATGAGTAATGTCAGATACAATGTGCAGTGATTGTAGTGCAGCTTGGGAAGGGCAGATGATTTGGAATAGTTTTCCCAAAGCTCTCCATCAGAGGGGGTTTTCTTCACTTTATGGGTGGAATTTTCCAGTCGTGCTTGTCCCATAACTGGAAAATCCTGCCCGAGGTCAATGGACCTTTCCATGGTCGCCCCTCGCCCGCTCCAATTCCTGTGGCAGCCGGGACGGTAAAATTCACCCCTATGTCTGGATCTGCTGTAGGCTCATTGAGAGATTGCAATAATCAGAAAAAACTCCCATTCTCACTGAATCATGAATCATAAACCAGGATATGGAAGGTAAATGAGACAGACTCAGTCTTTCATTGTCTGAATTTTCAATCAGCTTTATGGACAGGATTGGAAAGCTCTCTTCTTCTCAGTGGGAGATTTACTGTCCCGCCAAACTGAACGGAGATTTAAATGGCTCATCACATCTGCCAAAGGGAACCAGCCCATGGTGAGTCAATAAAATCCTGGCTCATGAACATCTTTCAAATCTGTGTTGACTTTTCTTGTAAATCCGTATTTATCTCCATCTGAATCACTTTGGTGCTGCTTTCTTCCTGTCCCCCACACCAACCCCAAATGAAGGAGTACTCTTGTCCAGCCACAACTCTTCCCCAAACCTTTCCATTCTCTCCCAGTGGAGTTGTTTGTGAAGGAGGGGGAAAGGGAATTTCTAGAGTGAGAATCAACTTGGATCCCATTAGTGAGGCCACAGAGATTATGAACTGAAGTGGATAATCTGACCTTCAACATTTTGTCAACATTGACAGAGTGATTCTAGGCTGACTGTCAGAGTGGAGGGGGTGGGGGAGGGAGGCAGGTGGATTCAATTCAGATTCACCTCAACAGACTGAAGCTGGGCGGGTTATAAAATGGGTATATGAATCCCAGCAGTTACTGGTTGTGTGGGAAAGTCTGCAGACGGATGTGTGGGTGGGAGAGCAGGGCAATTGGAGGTTGGAGGTTTCATGCATTGAAACCTCCAAGAATATATCCAGTCAGAGTCAGCGACTTTAGGTATCAGCCAAACCACGCTCCTCAATCCGCTATGCCAACCTGTTTCATTAACAGCTTTCCTTTAAACTCTCCTCACATGGACTGTCATCCAACCAAAACCAGCAGAACTCAACCTGTACCAAATGAACACATTAAAGAATAATCCACTTTATTCATTGCAGACTGTTGCCAGAGAGACACCACAGAGAGGCAGTCACAATAAATCACAAACTAGAATCATAGAATAGAAGCACAGAATGAGGCAATTTGGCTTCTTGAGTCTATTCCAAATCTGTGAAACAGCAACACAGCTGGTCCCACTTTTCTGTCTTAGCTGAACCATAGCTGAACATCTTTCCTCTTCAGATAATGATGCAATTCTCTTTTAAAAACTGCAATTGAACCTGCCTCCTCCACACTCTTAAGCAGTGCATTCTAGATCCTTTGCACTCACTGCATAAAAAGCTTTCCCTCATGTTGCCTTTTAGTTCTTTTGGAAATCATCTTAAATCTGTGAACTCTGGTTCTCAATCTTTCCACCAATGGGAACAGTTTCTCCCCATTCAGACTGTCCAGACTCCTCATGATTTTGAACACTTTAACAAAGTCTCCTCTCAATCTTCCCTTCTTCAAGGACGTGGAGTTGCCGGCGTTGGACTGGGGTAGGCACAGTAAATAATCTCACAACACCAGGTTAAACAGGTTTATTGGAAGCACGAGCTTTCGGAACGCTGCTCCTTCTTCAGGTGAGTGCCCAAGGAGCACAGCCCCAGCTTCTCCAAGTAACTTTGTAATTCAAGTTCCTCAACCCTGCAACCATTCCCATGGATCTTTTCTGCATCCTCTCTGAAGTCTACAGATCCTTCATAAAGTGTGAATTGAACACAATATTCGTACTGGGGTTGAAACAGTGTTTTCTAAAGATTCAGCACAACTGTATTGCTTTACACAAAATCACACAATTGTTATGGTGCAGAAGGAGGCCACTTGGCCCATCATGTCTGCACCAGCTTTTTGAATGAGCACATGGCTTAGTGCCATTCCCCTGCCTTTTCCCCATACCCCTACATATTGTTTCTGTTCAAATAATCATCCACTGTCCCTTTAAAAGCCTCCATTGAACCTGCTTCCACCATACTTCCAGGCAGCGCATTCCAGACTCCAACTATTTTGTGTGGAAAAGTTTTTTTCTCACATCACATTTGCTTCTTTTACAAATCACTTTAAATCTGTTCTCTCTCTTTCATGATCCTTTTACAAGTGGAAGCAGTTTCTCCCTATCTATTCTGTCCAGCGTACCTCATGATTTTGAACATCTCCATCAAATCTCCTCTTGGCTTTCACCACTCTGAGGAAACCAGCCCCAACCTCTCCAATCTATCCTCAGAACCAAACTTTTTCATCCCTGCAACCATTCTTGTAAACCTCTTCTGCACCCTCTCCAATAGTGCCTTCCTATAGTGTGGTGCCAAGAACTGTACACAATATTCTAACTGAGGCCCTACTCATGTCTTAAACAAGGTCAACATAACCTCCTTGCTCTTGTACTTTATATCCCTATTAATCAAGCCGAGGATACAATATGCTTTAACAGCTGTTCTCTCCATCTAACCTGCTCCATTTAATGACTTATGCACATACTCCCAGGTCCTGCTCTGCATACCTAGTTTTACATTTTTTCTCCATGTTCTTCCTACCAAAGTGAATCACCTCACTTTTTCCACATTGGACTTCGTCCATCATCTCTCTGCCCACTCCACCAACTTGTCTATGTCTTTTTGAAGTTCTATGTCCTCCTAACAATTTATAATACTTCCAAATTTTGTATCATCCACAAACTTTCAAATTATCTTCTGCACACCAAGATGTAGATCATTAATATATATCAGGAAAAGCAATGGTCCCAATACTGATTCCTGGAGAACTGCATTACAAACCTTCCTCCAGCCTGAAAAATATCCACTGACCATTACTCTCTGCTTCCTATCACTCATCCAGTTTTGTATCCATAAGACCATAAGACATAGAAGCAGAATTAGGCCACTTGGCCCATCGAGTCTGTTCCACCATTCAGTCATTGCTGATTTTCTTCTCATCCCCATTCTCCTATAAGACCATAAGACATAGGAGCAGAATTAATCCATGTTGCTACTGTCCCTTTTATTCCATGAGCTATAACTTTGCTCACAAGTCTATTGTATGGCACTGTATCGAATGCCTTCTGAAAGTCCAAATAAACCACATCAACACCATTATCCTCATCAACCCTCTTTGTCACCTCTTCAAAAAACTCCAGCAAGTTAGTTAAACATGATTTTCCCTTAAGAAATCCAGGCTGGCTCTTCCTAATCGACCCACATTTTTCCATGTAATTATTAATTTGGTCCTGCGTAACTGATTCTAGAAGCTTCCCCATAACTGAAATTAAACTGACTGGCCTGTAATTGCTGGGGTTTATCCTTACAGCCTTTTTGAACAAGGACGTAATGTTTGCAATTCTCCAGCAATCAGGCACCTCCCCTGAGTCGAGGGAAGACTGAGAGATTATGGTCAGATTCCATTCTCACTTCCTTCAATATCCTTGGATGCATCTCATCCAGTCCCAGTGCTTTGTTCAACTTTACGTACTGACAGTTTATCCCATGCTTCCTCCTCATCAATTTTCTACCCTTCTAGCGACAGAGTTCCCTCCTCTGTCACCATGGCCTGGGTGGCATCTGCTTACTTGGTGAAGACAGATACACTTTTGTACTCTGCCATTCAATCTGAACATACGAATTAGGAGCTGGAGCAGGTCATTTGGCCCCTCAAATAGGCTCCACCATTCAATAAGATCATGGCTGTTCTGATTTTAATTTCAATTCCACATTCACACCTACCCCTGATAAATGCTCATCCACTTGATTATCAAGAACCTATCTAGCTCTGCCTTAAAAATATTCAAAAATTCTGCTTCCACTGTCTTTTGAGGAAGAGATTTGCAAAGGGAGGAAATATTTCTCCTAATCTCTGTCTTAAAGGGACGACCTCTTATTTTTCAACAGTAACCTAGATTTTCCAACCAGAAGAACCATCCTCTCCACATCCACCCTGTCAAGACCCCACAGAGTCTGATCTATTTCAATCAAGTCATCTCTTACTCCAGTGGACACAAGCCTAACTTGTCCAAACTTTCCCCTTGGACAACCCACCCATTCCAGGTATTAGCCTGGTAAACCTTCTCTGAGCTGCTTCTAATGCATTTACTTCCTTCTTTAGATAAGGAGACCAATACTGTACACAATATTCCAGATGTGGTCTCACCAATGCATTGTCGAACTGAAGCATAACTTCCTTGCTTTTGTATTAAACTCCCTTCGCAATTAACAATAACATTCTATTAACTTTCCTAATTACTTGCTGTACTTGCATGCTAACTTTTTCCGATTCATGCACGAGGACAACCAGATCCCTCTGCACCTCCAAGCCCTGCAATTTCTCACTATTTACATAAAATGTTTCTTTTTTATTCTTCCTTCCAAAATTTCACATTTTGCCATGTTATACTCCATTTACCAGATCTTTGCCCACTGACCTAACCTCTCAGTATCCTTTTGGAGATACTTTGCCCGACTCTGAAGGAAGGTAAAGTTAATAATTTGAGAAAGACAATCTGTTATCAGAATTGGAGCCTTTTGATTGGATTTTTGTCGCTATCTATCATCTCTCCTGTGTTCACTAGAACTCGCTTTCAAAACCCGTATTTCTTTTTTAGGCCATGGTCTCCTGCTCCCTTTTATTCAAGATCTATGATATTTCCTATTTGGAAACCTGAAGTACTGCCACCATTTCTCTCAGTGTTTCCAGAACTTCCTGTTTTTAGTTCTGATTTCTAATATCTATTTCATTTTAAGATTTCCATCCCCTATGAGCTCTATTTTCTTACATTACCAAGTTAAAATTAATTTATTGTGATTCTGTGTCCTCTGATTTCATGATAAGGCACTGCTATTGTTAGGGAATGGTGTTGGTTTCAAGGACACCAGTCTGGCAATAGTGAAGTCTGTCAAATGGACCTTAAGGACCACACAGTTGCTGAGCAATGGAACATCTTCAAGGTACAAGAGCCTTTCCACAATCCTTTGCAGTCAATTATCCTTGTTACATATGAATGCGATGCAATGTCGCCTCAGCTGTGACAGAGGGAAACGAAACAACAGTGGTGACCAGGTGACATCAACAATGGAGTGGTTGATCACAGGCGAGGGTTTCCAAAGAGTGAGGCTTATGGGTGGGATTGCAAGAGACTGGAATATTCAGAGAAAAGATGGTCGATGGCAGCATTAAGAGACTGGACTGCGATAGGTACATAAGAACATAAGAACTAGGAACAGGAGTCGGCCATCTGGCCCCTCGAGCCTGCTCCACCATTCAATAAGCTCAATGCTGATCTTTTTGTGGATTCAGCTCCATTTACCTGTCCACTCACCATAACCCTTAATTTCTTTACTGTTCAAAAATTTATCTATCCTTGCCTTAAAAACATTCAATGAGGTAGCCTCAACTGCTTCACTGGGCAGGGAATTCCACAGATTCACAACCCTTTGTTTGAAGAAGTTCCACCTCAACTCAGTCCTAAATCTGCTCCCCCTTATTTTGAGGCCATGCCCTCTAGTTCTAGTTTCACTTGCCAGTGGAAACAATTTCCCTGCTTCTATCTTATCTATTCCCTTCATAATCTTATATGTTTCTACAAGATCTCCCCTCATTCTTCTGAATTCCAATGAGTATAGCCCCAGTCTACTCAGTCTCTCCTCATAAGCCAACCCTCTCAACTCTGGAATCAACCTAGTGAATCTCCTCTGCACCCCTTCCAGTGCCAGTATATCCTTTCTCAAGTAAGGAGTCCAAAACTGTACACAGTACTCCAGGTGTGGCCTCACCAGCACCCTATACAGCTGCAACATAACCTCACTGTTTTTAAACTCCATCCTGGGCGGCACGGTAGCACAGTGGTTAGCACTGCTGCTTCACAGCTCTAGGGTCCCGGGTTCGATTCCCGGCTCGGGTCACTGTCTGTGTGGAGTTTGCACATTCTCCTCGTGTCTGCGTGGGTTTCCTCCGGGTGCTCCGGTTTCCTCCCACAGTCCAAAGATGTGCGGGTTAGGTTGATTGGCCAGGTTAAAAAAAAAATGCCCTTTAGAGTCCTGGGATGTGTAGGTTAGAGGGATTAGTGGGTAAAAATATGTGGGGGTAGGGCCTGGGTGGGATTGTGGTCGGTGCAGACTCGATGGGCCGAATGGCCTCCTTCTGCACTGTAGGGTTTCTATGATTCTATCCCTCTAGCAACAAAGGACAAAATTCCATTTACCTTCTTAATTACCTGCAAACCAACTTCTTGTGATTCTTGCAAAAGGACACTCAAGTCCCTTTGCACAGCAGCATGCTGCAATTTTTTACCATTTATACAATCGTCCATTTTGCTCTTATTCCTACCAAAATGGATGACCTCACATTTACCAACATTGTACTCCATCTGCCAGACCCTCGCCCACTCACCTAGACTATCTATATCCCTTTGCAGACTTTCAGCGTCCTCTGCACATTTTGCTCTGCCATTCATCTTAGTGTCATCTGTGAATTTTGACACACTCGGTCCCCAACTTCAAATCATCTATGTAAATTGTAAACAATTGCGGTCTCAGCACTGATCCCTGAGGCACACCACTAGACACTGATCGCCAACCAGAAAAAGACCTATTTACCCCACTATTAAGCAGGAACAATGCAGACAACAGTATTAAACAAAAGGCATTATCCTCTAAAGTGATAGCGAGGGACAATTGGAGAGAAATAAATTAAAGCCGGTGTTCTGGATGTGTTGGGATTGAATTGCAGAATAAAGATGAATGAAATTTAATAATGAACAAAACAAACAATATAATGATATTGTTTAATGCAATATATCCAATATAACAACCTCTATCCTCCCATGAAATTCCTTTAATTTCCTTAATGAGTTTCAGTAATAACTTCTTGTGCAATGTTTGAATGCAGTCACTGGCCTATTTATTTTACATTGGTAAGTGCCAGTAATGAACGTCTCGAAGGAGAAAGCAGTAATGTGCAACCCCACTCGGAGTCATGAAGAGTTAAGCTCTATTGCACATGAGGCACCAGATGATGTACAATAACAGTTACCAGCCTCTATCTTACCGAACGCCCTCTCCTTTCCTGGAGGCGTGGAACACTTGCTGTGGTTCATTTTCATTCAGTCTCATCCTCATGTGATTTATGGGTAGACCATGACAGTGAGCACTGGGAAACTGTGCAGGCAGCAGTTGCGGGGGGGGGGGGGGGGGGGGGGTGCAATCATCCCACCTTCAAACATTTCCCATTGAGAATACCAAGCCTCTCTTTTCCATCCAAACCTTGGGGCACTGAGGCCAACTCTGATGCCTCTACACTTACCATAGAGGAGGTCAGTTAACTCTGCCTGGACAAGGGATTAAACCTGTTGCAGTCACTTGTGTCACTCATTGGATACAGAGATTATAACAGTGGGAAAGCTGCAATGACATATTTAAACAGGTGACCTCGCAGCCCCCAGGTAAATGCTGAGGCTAAATGTCTTTCAGTATTATTAAGGGAACATTGTACACTATTAGTTTTCAGGACTTTACCTATGTTCTGTTAAATTTCACTGAGTCCAAATATTTAGTTAGCACAGCATGCTAAAAATCACAGATAAATATTATCCCTGAAGACTTGCACTTTCGTCCCTTAATCCGTGGGGTCCATCTGAAAGATGATGAGAAAACGTCCTGCCAAGTGAGAGTCCAAACTAAGAGAGCAAACAATCCTGGAGTTTCTCAAACAGAGAGAGATAAAGGGCCCAGTTGTTAAACACTGGTGGCCTTTCTGCTTGTCCGGTCACATGGAAAAGAAGATCATGCGTGCTGTGGTACTCAGCTCATCACAAGGTTGGAAAAATCTCTTGGATGTTTGTCCCATGCCCTGTACTGAGTCAACCAAGCTCAAGTGGGGAGTTATAATGGGAATTCCATCGCTTATCTCAGACTCTTTGACAGAGGAGGTGAAAAGACTGGGGTATCAACCAGGGTTTATGTTTCTGATGGATATCCAGTAGACAAACTGCCATCTCTTTCGTGGAAATTTTCGCATGAGTACAACCCACAAGGTCGAATAGTTTGATACATGCGGACATACAAACGTCAGACACTTGGGTGAGGTACAGGGAAGGGACTCCCACTGGGTGTGGATTCACACCCCAGGGTGAATAGCCACCAGCAGAGGAAAGGAAAGGAATAAAATTTGGAGGGATGGTGTGAGGGTGGGGAGGGAATAAATATAAAGGGTTGGGCTTTGTGACTCCGAACTACAAACTATTCTCAGTGAACTGATGAGAATTGACTGCCAGTTCTGACATCGAGCAAATGTTGGGCAGTGACTCTCTTTCCCCAGTTAGAGTCCCGTTGTGATTTGTGTGAGTTCCGAGTTGAGGTCCTCTCCCTGGTGTGAGTGGGTTTCCAGGGACATCTGCACGCCTAGTCATACCTGGTGATTAGTCCTGTCGGCCGTGTGAATGGTGGATGGGTGCTCCCGGGTGTGGTTTCGAACCCGGTTAGAACCCTGATACTGAATGGTCGAGGAAGTGGGCACACAGAACTCCCGGAAACACCGCTTGAAGTTCTCATCCAGAAAGGCGTAGAGGACAGGGTTGAGGCAGCTGTTAGTGTAGCCCAGGGCGATGCAGAAGTGCCAGGCCACCGCTGCGAAGAGAGTGGATGGGATCTTCACCAGAGCCCTGAGGATGACATAGATGTGGATGGGAGTCCAGCAGATGATGAATACAGCCACCACCACAAGGACCATTCTGGTGATACGCCGAAGGTTTCTGTCCTTCTCCTTGGAGCCGGATAGCATCCGGACACTCTTCAGGCGGAGGATCATCAGGCCGTAGCATACCGTGATAATCAAGACCGGCATGACAAAGGCAAAAATGAAGACACAGATTCTCAGGAGGTTGTCCCAGTACCAGGAAGGGTGTGGGAATTTCAACGTGCAATCTGTTATTCCTAAAACTGGAAGGGTGGACAAGGTAAAAACAGAAATAGTTAAATGGTAGATTGTTGATCAAGTGCATTGATTTTCATAAAACATCTTGTAGATGAACACACTAACAATGGGGGGCAGGAGAAGACCCCGTGCTTCATTGCAAAACCTTCACATCATACTGCAAGTCCCACCTGGCACCAGGTGATCTCCTGGGAGAGACAGAAAATTGGATCAGGGGGGAAATAATGTTGAGGAAATTTCTCTCATAGCTTTTTGGGAGTTGAAATTAGTCCAAGAGATCACTGGGACCGTGTTGCACCTAGCTTTTGTATGAGATCATCTCTGCTCTAACCAGAAATGAGCCCTATTCTCATTTGAAGGAATTCAGCATGAGCTGTCTTTATTCTCTGGAAAAAAAACACCTCTTTACATTGAACCTCAACCTTTAAAAAAAATCACTTACAAGATGTTTTCATAATTTATTGCTGTCCCTAACTGCCTTCTATTTCAGAGGACATATGAGGGTCAAGCACATTGCTGTGGATCTGGAATCACATGTCGGCCAGACCAGGTAAGGACGGCAGATTTTAGGACATTAATGAACCAGATGGGTTTTTACGACAATCGTTACTGGGTTGTGACTAGAGTTTTAATTCCAGATTTCAGATTGCCCCTATATTTACTCTTTGTTAAATGTCCTCAACAAGAACACCAACTACTGAGCCAATCTGAGTAATATCAGATCATTTGCCAGAGCAACGTGGTTGCCAAGGAAATTGGGTCATGGAATAAAACACTGAGGCCAATCAACCCAACACACTTGCACTCAAACCAAATGTGCTTTTGGAGATAGGTGCTGGTGGGGAGGATGGTGTGAAGGTTGGGATTGAGATTGAAATCCAAAGTGGTCAATGTTTTTGGATGAATTGGGGCCATTCCAATAACACTTTCGGATTTCTTATCAAACATCAATGGAGCTTTGCTATAAAGAAAGATTTAATTACTCCACATCACTGGCCCTCCTTACGATTTTTTTGGATGAAAGTGCACATTCACACCTCAAGGAGAGTGGGAACAATACACTACCTGCCTGCATGGCACTTACCATTGTCAAACCTGGTGGTTGCCATTATCATCACGGGCAGCCCGATGGCTGAGGACAGAATCCAGATGCAGACATTGACAATCTTGGCATTCCGTGGGGTACGGAAATCCAGGGCCTTGACCGGGTGGCAAACTGCAATGTAGCGGTCCATGCTCATGGTGGTGAGGGTGAATATACTGGTGAACATGTTGTAGTAGTCAATGGACATGATCACTTTGCATAGCAGCTTCCCAAAGGGCCAGGTTCCCATCAAATAGTTAACACTTTGGAAAGGCAGTGTGCTGGTGGCCAAGGCATCGGCTAGAGCAAGGTTAAATATGTAGATGTTGGTGGCTGTTTTCATTTTGGTGTATCTGAAAATCAAGCAGGGGAAACATGGGCAAGTCAGCACAGAGAGTGACAGGAGATTCCACGGTCCTCAGCTCTTGTTGATCATGATGAACAGTCAGTATTCCACATAACAAAATATTTATAAACTCTTCCTCTTACTCACACCTCTCCCCTCAATGGGTCAGTACCTCGTACATTCAAGTCATTCACAACATGGGGTTAGGTACAGAATAAAGTTCACCATATCCTGTCCCAGCAAATATTCTCAGGACAGGTAAAATACAGGGTTAGATTCAGAGTAAAACTCTCTCTAAACCACGGGATTAGATACAGAGTGAAACTCCCTCTACACTGTCCCCATCAAACACTCCCAGGACAGGTACAGCACGGGGTTAGATACAGAGTAAAGCTCCCTCTACACTGTCCCCATCAAACACTCCCAGGACAGGTACAGCATGGGGTTAGATACAGAGTAAAGCTCCCTCTACACTGTCCTCATCAAACTATCCCAGGCCAAGCACACCACAGGGTTAGGTACACAGTGAAGCTTACCATATGCTGTCCCATCAATCTTTCCCAGCATAAGTGTTTATTGCAAGGGGAATGAAGAATAATGTGGAAAAATGTAAGGTGGCCCATTTTGGCAGGAAGAATAAAAAAAACCAGAATATTTTTAAATGGTAAGAGACTGCAGAATGCTGCAGTACAGAGGGATCTGGGTGTTCTTGTACATTAATCACAAAATGTTGGCATGAAGGTATAGTAAATAATTAGGAAGGTAAATGGAATGTTAGAGGGTCGTTCATGTTTGGAATTCTCTTTGTCAGAAATCAGTGGAGGCTGATTCACTATTCAAGATGTGGCGATGCTGGCGTTGGACTGGTGTAGGCACAGTAACACATCTCACAACACCAGGTTAAAGTCCAACAGGTTTATTTGGAATCACGAGCTTTCAGAGTGCTGCTCCTTCATCAATCAGGTTAGTCACCTGATAAAGAAGCAGTGCTCCAAAAGCTTGTGATTCCAAATAAACCTGTTGGACTTTAACCTGGTGTTGTGAGACATCTTACTGAATATATTCAAGGCTGAGTTAGACAGATTTTTGATTGATGGGGGAGTCAAGGGTTATGATGGGCAGATAAGTGGAATTAGGGGAACACTCAGATCAGCCATGATGCTATTGACTGGCAAAGCAGGAATGAGGAGCTGAATGGCCTACTCCTGCTTATATTTCTTATGTTTTTATGTTTGCAACATATGAACATACAAATATACCACTAATTATTTTTTAAAAAGGCAGGCTTGTGTTTCTTTGTGCCTTTTATGACCTCTGGACACCCCAAGGCACTTTACAACTGATGAAGTACTTTGAGTCACTGTTGTAATGTGGGAACCAATTTGTATGTAGCAAGATCCCACAAACAGCAATGTGATAACGATCCGATAATCTGTTTCTGTTGTTGTTTGAGGGATGAATGTTGGTCAGCTTACTGGGCTCATGGCCTCTTTTACTTGAGGAGCAGACAGAACTTTGGTTTAACGTCTTTTTCAAAAGACCAAACCACCTTGTAACTTGCCCTGGGAGTGTTTGCTGGGGCTCTGCAGAGCTCCCTCTGCACTATCCCAGCAAACACAGAATAAGGGTTGCAAGTATCAAATATCATAGGCCACATGATAGATTTTCAGTTATAGAGTAAGGGAATATCTTGCAAAAGGAACAATGGTGATGGGTGGTCAGATGGGGAGTTATTGCAAGAGTCCCATTATTACCTGGGAATAGGCATAGTAAGTAGTCTCATAACACCAGGTTAAAGTCCAACAATGCTACCAGATAAACCTGTTGGACTTTAACTTGGTGTTGTGAGACTACTTACTGTGCCTACCCCAGTCCAACGCCGGCAACTCCACATCATACTTGAGAATAGGAAATGAGGACATTATAAACAAATCTTTTAAATCTTTTCATAGGTTGAGGCTATGTCTCCTATCCTCCAGTCCTTGGTGACCTGGCCTGCATTCTGGCCACCTGAGTGTTGGAGTGTAATTGGTTGAAGGGAAGTAATTCTGAGTTTCTATGTAAACACGTCACGGTAATCATACCCTCCTTCCAGTGGTGGCACCAGAATGCCACTGCTGAATATGGAGGCGGCGGAGTGCAGTAGTTGCTGCGATTACAGAGGGAGTAGTCATTGCCAATATAATGAAATGATATGCATAATTTGAGCGGATTGTATGATTTGAGAAGGGGGCCTTCGTTCTGTCTTCAGGGTCTGCACTACCGGACTTACCGGCTAGATGGAGCTACTTGAGCACCTAACACAAGTGGCAAACTAGTCCCAGCCCATAAATGTGCAAATGTACATTAAATAGAAAAATTAATACATTAACATTCAACCAGTACAGATGCATGAATATATCAATGTGAATTCAGTCCTGCAGCAGTGTCTGTAATACTCCTGCATGTAATCAATGCATGGATACTGGACATTGAATATACTATCAGTCACTAACAGGCAAGGACAGCAATTGGGAAGGTTATACACACTGTCTTCTGTGTAAACAAGAACATTGACACCCGCGCTCCAGTGTTGGCAATGAAGTTAAAAGGCTGAATAAAGTGAGGTCGGGGAGAAAAGCTTGCTCGATTCGGGCCAAGATGCTGGCGACAGGTTTCACCAGAGAGAGAGACAGGGCTGGGTTGCTTTAAGTTGGCTTTGCATCTTACCTGACTATAACATACATGACCAGGACGTTGCCGACTAGTCCGAGTACACAGACAATGGAATAAAGAGCAGTGATGATGATGGCGATAACGATTGAAGAGAAGCTCTTGCTGAGTGAGACGCTGACTGTGCCGTTGCATGGGTACGAGCTGGAGTTGATGCAGAGATAGGAGGAATTGGCAGTGCCCAGGCTGGAATTTGCAATGGTGAAACTGCTCTGGCAGAGCTGGGATCCGTTGGCAGCTGCATCAAGGCAAGGCTGAGCGAGTAGATCCATTGCAATGTTTTTGTTTCTGCAGCGGAGCTGAGAACAGCAGCACTTTGATTCAAAACTTCAGCAGGAACCTCCTCAGATGACAAGTGGAAGGCATCTGCTGTGCAGGATGGAGTGAGCTCCTCTGGGTGGAGGCAGGGCGAGAGAGCAGTGCAGGCAAGGTCACCTCCTCACAGTCGCTGGTCAGTGTGCTGAAGCTGGAGAGTGTAGTGTGTGTTACAGTGGGGATCTGGGTCCCTGGGCAGCCTCTGTCACTGGTTGATCCATCTCCTGCTGCCTGCACCTTCCCTGCTCCTGATTCGCCCCTTTTTATTGGAGAGGGTGACGTCAGCCCCCCTGCCCCTGCCCTCTGATTGGAGAGTTGGAGCCGGCACCTGTTGCCAGTGTCAGGTAAAGGTGGACAATGGGGGAGCTGCGCTGTCCGAGGTGCTGAAACAGAGCCGCACTCAACTTGACAGGACTGAGTCTCAGCATCGAGTAGCGACTGAACCGCCATTGGGAGACCTTTCAAGACAGAGCCCAGGGAAATGCACTTGCTGGGAGAGTACAGCCCCCACCAACAGCCCAGTGTTATGGTGCAGGGAAAATTAGACCTTTGTAAAGTGGGATGTGCCAAGGATTGGGGTTGGGGTTGGGGGAGAGGGGAATGTGGTAGGAATTGGCATGAATTTTCAGTTGAAACTCATGCATGGTTTTGTGCCTGTATCGTGTTTTTTTAATGTTATACAGGTCACCCCATTTTTTGTTTCGGGTACATTACTGAA